>NC_139566.1:27532055-28169108 GCF_965112155.1 Podarcis liolepis | reverse complement strand
AAAAGGATAAGTAGAGGCTAGTGTTTGTCCAAAGTGGCTCACAGTCCTGGAATCTGGAAGGATGTGAAGATCTCAGATAAGCTCAGTTGGTGGAGCACGAGACTCTTATTCTCAGAGTCATGGGTTTGAGCCCTGCTTTGGGCAAAGGTTTCCTGGGGGTTGGACCAGATGACGCTCATGTTCCTTTCCAACGCTACGATTCTATGGTTAACTCATGCTAGCACAGGAGCCAGCAAGACAAAGGGAGAGTTCACCCACACAGTCCCCACCTAGGGACAAGACTGGCACGTGATGATTTGCATGGGCTGTCCTCAGTGTACAGAAAGAGCATGACATGAGGAGCATCACAGAAATGTAGAATTGGGAGAAACCCAATGGATCATCTAGTCCAGTGTTAATCAACCTTGGGTCCCCAGATGTTGTTGGACTACAACTCCTATCATCCCTGAGCTCTGGCCTTGCTAGCTAGGGATGATGGGAGTTGTAGTTCAACAGCATCTGGGGACCCAAGGTTGAGAAAGGCTGATCTAGTCCAACCCCCTGCAGCACAGGACTCAAATACAGGAATCAAAGCATCAGAGCAGCTCATCATCTTTCCCTGCCAAAGCATGCTTAAGTAAACCTTTGGGATGGGCCACCTTGGAATGATCTCCCCTCTCTCCCTCTGGCATTAGCCCAGCGCCCCCCAAAACACACCCACAGGAGATTGCATAAGGCATCCACAGGATGCCTCATGGACAGCTGGCTGCACCCACGCTCCAGGAACTGATTTGGCTGCCTTCGTCCAACAACGAGAGAGAGACACGGTTCTCATCTCCGGATGACTCTCTCCCTGAGGAAAGAGCAGAGCTCCTCTCCACCAACCTGTCAGCACAAACAGCAGCAAAATGAAACCCACCAAATTAGCACCTCAGGTACCTCTTGCAGAAGGGCACAGCGTGACCCACCCGGCTGAGCTGCCCCAGTCTTCCACCTGGTCCAGATTTTGGGTGGTTCCTTTGCACCTCTCACTCTAAGCATTTTCAGTTTTCTATTCTCCCTCCTCCCCATCACCACGAATCCCTCAGGGTCCATTCCCTTCTGCCTTTGACCCACAACAGCTCCAAATGTGTTTTTTGTCAGCCTGAGATGAACGATACCATGCAGTGAACCTGGCACAGCCTGGCATTTGGCACGCAACCCACAACAGGCACTTTTAGGACCCCTGAGTGCAAGAAACGGGTCAAGGCTTAGCTCAACATGCAGGCAGTCACCTTCACTTGACTGCCTCATCCCATGACACTGTGGGCAAACATCAGCAAGGGAACGAACTTGCTGCAAGCCCGCAGTCATCAGTCTGGGGCTGTCCAGCTGTTTTGGACTACGACTCCCATCAGCCCCCACAAAGACCCATAGAATTGTAGAGTTGGAAGGGAACCCTGACGGTCATCTAGTCCAATGTCTTGCAATGTAGGAATCTCAACACGTGCCCCTCCATCATATTGGACCCTGCTTAGCTTTGCAAGTGTGCTAGCAGTTTTACTGTTGCACCACTAGAAGGACATCATATGGCTGTGCTGGCAGGGGCTGATGGGAGCTGTGCTGTAGTCCAAAGCAGCTGGATGGCACTAGTTTGGGGATGGCTGAGCTAGACCTACTGAGAGACCTCCATCGCCCTGCTCCTCCTCCTCCTCCATGAATCTCTTAAACCTCCTTTTAAAGCCACCCCAGTCAGTGGCCATTGGTACATCCTGTTTGATGTTGCTGATAGGAACATACCCATGATATTAATCCATTGTCAGAGGAGGGAATAATGCAGACATCACCATAGCAGAAAACCAACAATCCCAACACTGTATTCAAAATTCATCTGTCATCAAATTCTGATTTATGGTGGGTTGTATACAGTGATAGTAAGTATAGACCTGCTGAAATTAATGGGTGTGAATAATTTAGGTCCATTGATTTCAATGGGTCTACTTTGAGTATCAGTGGAATATTGTTGTTTTCATGGCTTGTTTTGACATATCATCGATCTCCCCCCCCCCTCCAATGTTTGGCTGGACAGTTTAGATTTCCCCTCCAAATAAGTAATAAATCACATTATTAGGACATCTGCTTAATACAGGGTCGCAAACTCTTGCACGTACCTCAGATCTAAACTTTCAACGCTGTGTTTAGCAGGTTTAATTGAGTTTCTGTCAATTCCTTTTTCAAAAGTCAAGCATCACTAACTAAAATCTTGCACCTTAACTTGCGTTCCTCCTACAGGTTTGTTTGGCCTAGGCACTGCCTCTGGGAGATGACACAGCCATGAACTGGAGGTAGTAAAGGACTTGTGCAGAGGGGAAAAACCTTCCTCCTGCAGGTGACAAGCTCTGAATTTAATAGGGCGGCTGGGCAGAGGAGGCAGCCTGAATAAATAATGTACAAAGCTGCTTCCAGCTGGCCGCCTGTAATGCAACTCCCTCCCCCCCCCCCCAGCCTGCTGGCCCAGCACAGATCCGGTCGCTGGCAGACATGGTGTGGTCGAAGTCTTCCCCTTTTAGTAGCCCTTCCTGCTTCCATCAGCATTCAAGAGGTGGCACAGGTCCTCCTCTGCAGCTGAAAGGTCCATTCTGCCCAGGAGCTCAGGTGGCAGAAGCAGAAAGCCACCACTCCAGCAGAAAGGAAGCCTAGGGGTTGGAATGGCGCTCTGCAGAGGGGGAAGGGATGAGTGGTCGCTCCTGCAGGGGAAACAGCTCTAGGGAGTGGAAGCAGGAGGAGAGCAATAACCCTAGAGGCGCCAGCCCTACTGTGGCTGCAGCCCCAGGCAGGGAAGTCCAGGACAGGCTGATCCCTGAGCTCTGCTCCATTTTGCCCCCAAACCTCTGGTCAAGTGCCTGGCAGCCAGCCGTGGGCGAGGGGAGGCTGGCTCTCGCCTCTCAGCTCCGCAGCCAGGGCGGAGGCAGTGCTGTGTGGAGCAGGAAACTGCAGAACCCTGCTATTTATTTACGCCCAGATTTCCAAGGCTTTAAAAAGCTTGCACAAAGCAGTTTCCTACAAAGCCAACACGGTGCGAGTACAGCTTCAAAACAAGAGAGCTCTTAACGCCGTGAGAGCAACAGCAGCTTGAAACCGGGCGTCTGAGAAAAACACCACAATCCATTATCAAAAAAGCCTTCCAAAACAGGAAGGTTTTCAGAACACGCTTGGAAAACAGGAAGGGAGGGGGCTCGGCTAATCTCCCCAGAGAACGAGTGCCACAATCAAGGGGCCACCATGGAAA
This sequence comes from Podarcis liolepis, assembly GCF_965112155.1. Lineage (NCBI taxonomy): Eukaryota > Metazoa > Chordata > Lepidosauria > Squamata > Lacertidae > Podarcis > Podarcis liolepis. Next base: position 28,165,861 of record NC_139566.1, on the reverse strand, counting down.
AGGGTCTGCTGCTGCCTGGTACTGGTAGAAGAACCAAGAGAACCAGGAGTTGGATAGGCTCATGAGGGCATGTTGATGGTACCTGAGATGACAACTTAGGATCAGCACTTGAAACTGAGGCCAGAAGTGATTTGTTAGCGAATGCAACTGATGGAAAAAAATAGGTGTGCTATGGACGCACCACCTCACTACTGCAAACACTCTGGCAGTCATGTTCAGAATAGGCTTTATATCTTCATTAAGAGTAGCAGGAAAGGCTCTCTGCGGTACCTCCACCTCATCTAGATTAATTTCCAGTTGGTTTGCCCCCCATTCAAATCGAACTTGGTTCAAGGTATCTGCTGCCTCCCTGGCAGTGGCTGATGAAAACAAGGAGGCAGAGCTGAGCCACGACCGTTTCAGAACAAACCTTACCCATTGGTGGCTTCGTGGAAATGTTTAAAAAAGGATGGAGGATAAGGTGAGCCAGCAGGATCCCATAATCCACTATCTCAAGAGCCACTGAGACATCCAGGGTTGCACTTTCCCTGCTTGTGACTCATTCATTCCCCAAACCAGGGAGTAAACTAGATTCCTCCAAAATCACTTTGAGCTGAGAAACCCCCATATGTTCCAAGACCTTGGCCAAGAATGGTAAAATTGTCACTGGACAACAATGGTTAAAAAAAAAAGTTTTATAGGTTGTATGTCTTTGTTTCTCAACTTGATCATTTTACAAGGTTTTGTACGTATTGTGGTATTTTATGCATTTGTGACATGCAGTTATTTTTATTGATCATCATTTAGTAATTATTATAACTGTTAAGCATGAGTTTCTGTTTAATTATTAATAAATTTGAGAGCTGATTTTGTTGTGTACTATCTTACTATAATATATTATTGAATATTACTTTGATAGAAGTCATTTCATTTAAAGGAATGCTTTATTATGACTTTTTGTACTGGATTAGATTATTATAATAAGGTGTGTGTTCTCTGTTGTATATTTTCTTGCTGCAAACCGCCTTGCGTATAGTAATACAGAAAGGTCGTATACAAACTAAAAGTGAAGTGAAATGAAATGAAAAATTAGGGTCTATGGTGGGTTTCTCTACAGTCTAGGCAGAGGTGCACCGCTGCCTCCAATCAAGAGACTTAGCTGCCCTGGCTCCCTTCTAAGACAGGAAAGGAAAGAGCCAAGGGATCAAGAGAAAAGTCTCAACCTCCAAGCAGTCTCCCCCCATCCCCAGGCTTGACAAGCTTAAAGGTCTCCATTAAAAACCTTTGCAGTGGCTGTATCCACCTCCCATTGGAGCAGAAATTATCTGCAAAATGCACTGACAATTTGCCACAGCAGGCTACAGAGGGCTCAGCAGAAGCTCCTGGGATGCAACAGACCTCTCGCCACTGGGAAAAGGGCAGACACAATGTTGGCAGAGGAAAAGGCTTTGTCTGCCATCACCTGGAGGGCCCTAATACGGACTCCCCACCCCCTACTTTCACTTGCATTAACCCTGAGTCTTCTGCCATTTATACTCCTCGCCACCTAGTCAGCCATTTCATTGCCTTTGGCTTCTCAGTCCAAGTGAGGAGCCATGTGCCCTCTACCATTCTAGTGAGGGCATTTAGGAGCGATGCTATTGAGAATTCAGGTTGTTTCAGAGAGAAGCCGTGGCCAGATGTTTCAGCGAGAAACTGTCCCAAAGGACACCAGCAACCACCTGCATTTGTCAACCAGCAAGACTATTCTAAGAGCCTCTGTAAAACCCTTGCAGAGGGATAAGACTAAATACATGGAAAATTAGAATGCTATCAATGGCTACCATGACGGTTATGGGAATCGCAAGTGAGGGAACCACTGCTGGTTCAACTCAGGCCCTGCTTCTGGGCTTCCCTGGTTGCCCACTGGACTATATGGGCTCCCTTTGGCCTGACCCAGCTGCTATAGGTCTCTTCTGATGCATCAGTGACTTCTACAGTAGTAAAACATACAACAGTAGTGTTGGAAGGCACCACCAGGGTAAATCTAGTCATCCACCCTGTGGTAAAGCAGGAATCTTTTGCCCAACATGGGGCTTGAACTCATGACTCTAAGAGCCTCATGCTTAAGCGACTGAGCTAGCCCAAGTATTTTTCATTCTGGATCTGTGCTTGTGGAATTCTCCACAGTGCCATAAACGTCAGGTCTATCTCCCTGGTCTTTTAAAGGTAAAGGGACCCCTGATCATTAGATCCAGTCGTGGCCGACTGGGGTTGCGGCACTCATCTCGCTTTATTGGCTGAGGGAGCTGGCGTACAGCTTCCGGGTCATGTGGCCAGCATGACTAAACCGCTTCTGGCGAACCAGAGCAGCAAACGGAAACGCCGTTTACCTTCCCACCGGAGTGGTACCTATTTATCTACTTGCACTTTGACGTGCTTTTGAACTGCTAGGTTGGCAGGAGCTGGGACCGAGCAACGGGAGCTCACCCTGTCGCGGGGATTCGAACCGCCGACCTTCTGATTGGCAAGTCCTAAGCTCTGTGGTTTAACCCACAGCGCCACCCGCATCCCCCCTGGTCTTTAGGAGGGTTAAAAAAAACCTTTAGAATGGGATTCTGGTGTATAAAAAAGGAATACAGGGAGGTATCTTATACAGAATCAAACCAATTGGTTCATCTGACTGGCTATACTGACTGGCCGCAGCAACTCTCCAGGGGTTCATACAACTCAACCTGGGGGTGCTGGGAGCTGAATCTGGGGTGTTATGAATGCAAAGCTAAGAGCCAAGAGCCCTCTCCATGTTGCGAGAGTGGGACACATTTACAATTCCACCCTCCTTACCGCACAGAAAGTCCTTTAACTCCCTTAAGGTTTTCTTTTCTTTTTGCATGCACAGCGCATTGTTGTTTTATCCTGCTTGGGGAATTGAAAAGTAAAATTAAGTTACAAAAAAGGTTCTTGCACCCAACCAAGGTCATTTTGCTAACAATCCAGCCTTTCCTGTTCTGCACAGCCCCATTGTAGAAGTCGCCAATCAGCAGCTGATCCATTCAATGGGCCCAACTCCCCCGAAGGCCACGGAAAAACACCACCGCCTGCCAGCATCAGGCTAACAGGAAAACCTTCCCCAGCCTGGTGCCCTCCGGGTGTTTTGGACTATAGGTCCCATCTGCACTAGCCAGCACTCCTAAAGCTGATGGGAGTTATAGTCCAAAATGACTGAAGGGCGCTCATTCACAGACTGGGCAAAGCAACATCCTCAGGCACTCAAGAACATAGCTGTCAACTTTTCCCTTTTCTTGCGAGGAATCCTATTCGGAATAAGGGAATGTCCCTTAAAAAAAAGTTGACAGCTATGCTCCGGAAGCTGCAAATAAAAGTGGCAGAGGTGGTTTCTGAATGCAGTGAACCTTTAATGCTCTGAAATAAGGGGCGTTGATCATGTTCACATACGAAAGAACCCCCATCCTTTAACCAGAAGGGGCTGCTCGTTCTAGCCTAGCATCATGGCTAGACCAGGAGCTAACCTGTGACCCACATGCAGCCCTTGGCCATTCCCCTGGTGGCCCCCCTTTTGCCTCTCCCCACTGCCCTGCTAATCGGACACCAGCTGGGCAGCAGGGAAGCGTCCCAAGAGGGCAGCAATCAAGGACAGATCAAGGGCACCAGGGAGGTTCTCCCCCCCCCCCCACGGTCCAGATCCAATGAAGACCGCTCTCCCTCCTCCCCAAGTGATCATCTGCACTTTAATGAGGAAATAGGGAGGCTGGGATGACAGCTGCTTGGCAGGCTAGTGGCAGAGGGACATAATTTTATTGGAAAGCTCAAGGAATGAGGCCACCCCTGCACATCTGTCTATCCATGAGTGTTGCTGTTAATGCATGTCTGGGAATAGGAACGTAGGAAGCTGCTTTCTAACAAGTCAGAGCCCTGGGGCCTATATAGCTCAGTATTGTCCACACTGGCTGGCAGTAGCTCTCAAGGGTTTCAAGGAAGCAGTCTCTCTCTGTCTTAATCTAGAGATGCTGCCAGGGATTTAATTTGGGGCCTTCTGTATGCAGGGCAATCGCTCTACCATTGAGCGATGGGCCTTCCCTGAAGAACGTGTGTGTGTGTGTGTGTGTGTGTGAAAGAGAGAGAGAGAGAGAGAGAGAGAATGAATGTGGCTGGCTCTGACTATGAGTGGTGCTGTGGTCTAAACCTCTTGAACTTGCTGATCGGAAGGTCAGCTGTTTGAATCTCCCCAATGGGGTGAGCTCCCGTTGCTCGGTCCCTGCTCCTGCCAACCTAGCAGTTCGAAAGCACACCAGTACAAGTAGATAAATAGGTGCCGCTGAGGCAGGTAGGTAAACAGCGTTTCTGTCACGGTGTTCCATTGCGCCAGAAGCGGTTTAGTCCTGCTGGCCACATGACCCGGAAAGCTGTCTGTGGACAAATGCCGGCTCCCTCAGCCTGAAAAGCGAGATGAGTGCCGTACTCCATAGCTGCCTTTGACTGGATTTAACCATCCAGGAGTCATTTACCTTACCTTTTATCTTTCTCTGGCACATGGCCCCGGGCCCCTAAATGCGGGATATTTATGATGCAGACAAACCAACAATGCATGTTTGCTAGATAGGCACATTATAGGCACTGAAGCTCACAAGTTGTCCTGTGGGTTTGCTAGAGAGAACTCTGAGAGCCACTCCCCTGTACCCTGACTTCTCACTTGGCTGGACACTTTCTCTTTGCTGTTTGGCTTCTCTTCGCTCTTACTCTTCATCTCATCACCAAGCCAGAAATGTGAAAACATCTGCATGTCAGAGCTCCATCGCTCAGACACTATCTTAAGCTAGACTTCAGCATGTCTTTCTAACTGAATTACCATGTTACGCCTGGCTGGACAAAGCTGCTGTATCTGATAATCCTCAACAAGTATTCTGAGTAAATAGATGTTATTTTTATTATAAGGCTGTTTGTGCGATTGTTGTTTTAAGGGGAGAAAGGGGGGAAATACCAGGAGAATCCAGTCTGCCTTAAAGCATCCTGGTTTACTTAAACTAAAAGGCTAAGACTAGCCTATCTAAGCTTCCCTTTTAAGCTGCAAAGGGATGCAACTCTGTTGTATTCACAAATGTGAGGAAGGAAGGATAATATCTAATCTAATAAATATAACCTCTGCTGGCATCTATATACATCCCTACACTAATGTATTTTTAATCTTTGTTGGAAGCCGCCCAGAGTGGCTGGGGAAACCCAGCCAGATGGGCGTGGTACAAATAATAAATTACTATTACTATTAAGATTGCCCACCCCCAGGCAGACTATGAAATCAGGGAAGATCATTACAAAGTTTGCACAAAAGAAGCAGCACTCTCAACTCTCTCCCAGCCTCAAACCCAGCACTGTGAGGAGGATAATACTGGCCTACCTCAAAGGACCGGTGTAAAAATTACTCTCCCAAAAATGCATCTGAAGTGCTTTGGACTCTCTTATGAACTATAGTGGTGCCCCGCAAGACGAATGCCTCGCAAGACGGAAAACTCGCTAGATGAAAGAGTTTTCCGTTTTGGAGGTGCTTCGGAAAACAAATCTATGGGCTTGCTTCGCAATGTCTTGCGAGTTCCTGCTGGTTTTTTTTCCTTCCCCCCCTTTTTCTAAGCCGCTAAGCCACTTATCAGCTGATCTGATCAGCAGATAAGCTGCCAAAAGCCGCTAATAGCGCTAAGCTGCTTATCAGCTGATCCGATCAGCAGATAAGCCGCTAAAAGCCTCTAAAAGCCTCTAATAGCGCTAATCCGCTAATCCTTCAATGGGCTTGCTTCGCAAGACGAAAAAAACCGCTAGACGAAGAGAATCACAGAACGGATTATTTTCGTCTTGCGAGGCACCACTGTACATAGCATTGTTACTTTGCATTTAGAAAGTAGCACCCCTTTTGATCCAGACCAGATGTTAACTCTAGTTAAAGCCACAGTCAATGGGGCTGTGCAGAGAACACCTTGTTTGCCACTGTGAATTGCAGTCCAAAGCTCCAGCCAGGAGGAATGAGATGGAACAGGCTGTGCTCAGCCTCACACAAACTGCAGTCTGAGCAAAGCCACTTCCTGGACTGGGTTCTTTAAAAGACACGTTGAAAGAAGCTGGGACGGTGCCAGAACACTCTGTAATGCCCAGATGCAGGGTGGATGTTGCCCAGCTGTGGAAAGGCCTCCAAACACAGAGCCACAAATGGCGCCAGCTGCTCCTTGGCATCCACACGTACATTTCAGGGGGGCAAAGGCTCCCCAGAAGTGGTTGCAAGACTCTTGCACAAGGCACCACTGATCTTGGGATTCAGAACCACTGCAGCACCCTAAACTCATCAGTCAATTCTTTTGGATTCCCTCTGACAGCCAAGCCAATGAGGAACATTTCATCTAACCACTTAAGCCTCTGCCCATCTTTAAGCCAAGTGAAAGCAGAACAAGCCGAGAAGCTGGTGAACAAGCGAGGCCGGAAAAATATAAAAGGCCACTTGTGCAGCAGGGCTAAATTTAGACCTTGTTTTTGCTGAGACTTTTGCAGAAAGTTGCCAGGCAGGCTCTGCCAAATGCTCAGCACAGTCTTTGCTAACTCTTCAGATCTGAAAGTTTTCCTTCCCTTTAACACTGGCCTGAAATACACCATCCGGCCTGCTGTATTGGAAAGCAGCAGCACAGAACCAGCAAAACTCTCTGGGCGGCATGGTGGGTTTTATGAGATGGGGGGAGATAGGAAGGTGATGCCAACGTAGAAAAGGCAAAAATGCATCCCCATCCCAGGTTGGCCCTCCTATGGCACGAATACCTGCGTCTTTGCAGCCCATTCGGTTTGCCACTCTCATTGCAAACAAAACTCTAACCAAGAATCCGTCCTTTAAAAAGAAAGAAAAACAGAATGTTGGGGTTCCCTCCAGAACCTGCAGCTCTCAAAGTCTGAGCCTCCATGGCCAAACCTCTTCAGGGAGAGGCAAAGATGGAGGGGATGACGACTAGCGCCCAGTCCCCCAGGGAAGCACCTGCGAACAACCTATCCACAGGAATGGGCCGCAATATGATATTGAGTTTGCAAGATGGCAGAGAGCTGCCAAAGCATCTAAGGTATTCATTCAGCAATTGGATGCCCCAGCAGTGCAGCTTTGCAGATGGGAGTTGTGGTCCAAAGCACCCAGAGAGTGCCAGGCTGGGGGAGGCCAGGCTAAAGGAAACAGAGCTGGATGATTTGTTGTTCAGCAGCCTTCAACCTCAGCCAAGGAGGGATCATTAAAACACCCAAGAAGAGCCTTTTGGTCACTGGATCAGACCAAACGGGGCTCCATCTTGCCAAGCTCCCTGTTCTTGCAATGGCCAACTGAATGCCATTGAGCTCATCAAGCTTCTGGACTCTCGTGGTTCTGGATCACATGAGATAATATGAAACCAAGAGGAAGATAGCAAGATGTGGGACAGTTCTTAGGAACCTTTGGAGCAATAAAGCTCTTCCAGGCTGTACCCAGGCCCAGACAGAGGGGGGGCCATATGGGCCCCTTGGCCCGGGCCTCCGATTCCAAAGGGGGCCTTGGTCAGCATTATTTATATACTTACTTATTTATAAGACTTCAGTTATCCCCAGGGTAAAAAAAGGGGGGCAACTTATTTACCTGGCCTGGGCCTCTGCCTGGCTCTGCAAGGCCCTGGCTGTACCACATGGGGGGAGATCATTCCAGGGCAGGAAGAAAGCTTGGCTGCTGACCTCTTTTCCTTGACAAGCTAGTTTTCCACCTGTGGGGAGCCTCCAGATCTGCAGCAGAGAAGCCCCAAACACTCTTTTTCCTTCTCCATTCCCTCTGGAAACTGGGGTGCCTGTGGGGCTTCTGCAGGACAGCCTCCCTGTGCATCAACTTCATCCCCCACTTCGCCCCAACCCAAACTCCATCCTCTTGCCTGGACTGCTTTGGAGGGCTGCACAGCTGGCTTCTACTCACAGAGCTCTTTTCAGGGGCCAAAAGCTCACAGGAGCTTGTGATTCAATTGCATGGAAAGGGATTTCTACCTGACCTTGAAAGCCCATCCTGTGGCTCAGGCAGAAAGGGCCTTGCACATATTCCCCAAGAATTTGGAAGACGGGCATGTATCCAGCGGCATCTTGGCTTCTCTCGTAACCAGGATTCCACCCATGTGGTCAAGGGATATTTTAAGTCTTCCAGCACTGACTGTGGTTAACCAGTGTTTGGATGAGCAAAGGAGGCAGCTGCCGCCAGCTTGGGGTTAAGATGCCTTCCCCTTCCCATCTGTTCTAGAGGCTGGAAAAGGGGCACCAATTAATTCTACTGCACAACACCAAAAATTAGCATAACCCCTCGTCACTGTGCTTTGTGGCACAGAGTTTCATTGGGGGAGGGGGCTCACTCTTCAAGGCACTCCCTGGCATCCTGCAGTGAAATTCTCTCTCTCTGCACAGTGGTCCCCAGAGTTAATATAAATGACTGTCACCACCTGCCAGTCCATTTGTTAAAAGGCAGGAATCAAGATCCACTCACTAGCATCCCTCAAGTCTGTCCAGTGGAGTCCACCCCCCGGTCCAACTTCAACTGGGGTCTGCAGTGACCTTGGGGGAGCCCCATGTCACTTACTTAACTGTTCCATCGGCCTTGACTTGGGAAGCAATCCCATCCAGAAACAGACCTCTCTGTTTGAAAGAGAAGCTTGAACAGAAGAATGCTGTTGGCACCTTCCAACGTGTCTCTTGGACAGATGGGGCACTTGTCCCCAGAGGCTTTGAGCAGCCCCAACCCGTGAAGCATTTGGCAATGCTCAGAGGTGGTTATTCCCACATGCTCCTTTCGACCCAGGAAGCTCCTTTCTCATGAAATCTGGAGACTTTAAACACAGCTTCAGAAACTGAAGAAACCACCGAGCGTTAGACCAGAGGAGCGTGATCCTTTGTAGTAATTCCAAAAGACCAGAGAGAACAGCTAGTGGAATCCTAAGAGGAGGGAGGTGGCAACCGAAAGGGGGGGTGTCGCAGGGTGGGGGGCTAACACTACCTTCATTAATGCCTCTCTTCTGCTCCCTGGTGTAGCAGAGAGCTGGTGGGTCTTCCTGGGCACCATATGGGATGTGCTGGATTGATCCCCTTAGGGACCAGCTGCAAATTGATTTAGCAGAGACACTCCCCCCTGGCCTAAGTGAACTGATGCATGCCTGGGCGACAGATAATAAATGGCCCCCATTAACACAGTAAACAGTTGGCCACAAAAATCTGCCTCTGCAGGGGCACCAAATATGTAAAAGGGAATAATAACCTGCTGCTAGATCAAAACCCTGGCTGGTTAAAACGTGCTAGCTTTTCGACTGCACGGGACTCCCTAGTATAGGATTCCAGAGCAGAATAACCACACTGGATTGTGTTCCTGTTAGATTAGCCCTGCGTTGTGCTTCCAAGCTTATTCATTTTATTCTGAAGTTTAAAAATTACAACGTGCTTGGGATCTAAAAACCGTAAAGCTTCTCAAAACAATAAAACACAAGAACATCAAAACTGAAGTTTTAAAAAACCCTGGTCTGTGAATGCCCAGGGATTTATTTATTTTTTAACAGGCAGCAGAAACCATTGGTGCATGCTAGATGGCCGGGAGGGGGGCGGGGGTGAGGAGGGCGGCATTCTGTTCAACCAGGTGGCCACTGCCACCACGAATGCCCCCTCTAGTTCTGCAGGTTGCAGGCGTGCCAGCAGAGCCCCCTCCAAAGGTCACAGTGATCTAACAGGGCAGGAGGGAAAGTGTTCCTTCAGGTAACCTGGTCCTGAGGTGTTTAGAGCTTTCTGCATTAATGATAACACCTTAAACTGAGCTCAGTGGCAAGCTGGCAACTGGTTCAGTTCAATCAGTGCAGGTTGGGTAAATGTACAGTCAAGTCTCTCCCCACCCCCTGCAGTCAATCTCTTCTAGACAACTGTCTGGGGGCCACATGTCACTGGTGGGAGGGGCCAAAGGCAAAAAAGCAGAGGCATCACCTTGCCAACAAAGGTCCGTATAGTTAAAGCTGTGGTTTTCCCAGTAGTGATGTATGGAAGTGAGAGCTGGACCATAAAGAAGGCTGATCGCCGAAGAATTGATGCTTTTGAATTCTGCTGCTGGAGGAGACTCTTGAGAGAGTCCCATGGACTGCAAGAAGATCAAACTTATCCATAGGAAATCAGCCCTGAGTGCTCACTGGAAGGACAGATCCTGAAGCTGAGGCTCCAACACTTTGGCCACCTCATGAGAAGACAAGACTCCCCAGAAAAGACCCTGATGTTGGGAAAGATGGAGGGCACAAGGAGAAGGGGACGACAGAGGACGAGATGGTTGGACCGTGTTCTCGAAGCTACCAGCATGAATCTGACCAAACTGCGGGAGGCAGTGGAAGACAGAAGTGCCTGGCGTTCTCTGGTCCAGGGGGTCACGAAGAGTCAGACACAACTAAACGACAACACCTTTGTACTGTAGAATTGTTTCTACAGAGACTAAGGCCATGGCACTCAAGGAGGGTGTGGAGCAAGGCCAGCAAGGGGTGTGGCCTAGGGAGAGGGGGCGTTTCCTGGGAAGAGTCCCAAGGGACAGACAGAGAGGTCCAGAGGGCTGCAATTGGCCCCCAGGCCCGAGGTTACCCACCCCATGCTTGAGTTGCTGCACACTGTAATTTCATTATTGAAAGCAAGCAATGAGGACCTCCACTCCTTCCTGGCTCCTTATTCCAGCAGCCTCTGGGCAGAACTGAGAGCTAGCTCATTGCTGCAATGGAAAGCAAATTTGCCCTTCCACAAAACTGGATTCCATGCTTTCTTCACTGAGACAAGGTGGACTGACGCCTCCCCACTTGCTAAACAGACACAGACAGACAGACAGACAGACAGACAGACAGACAGACACACACACACACACACACACACACACAGAGGAATGTCCATTAAAGTCATGATCGTATCAAACCCCCCAAGGCGTTTCTAAAGAGGAGGGAAAGCCAAGCAAGTGCCTCTCCCAATATTCTCCACACCAGGATTGCTTTAAAATTCATTAGTTTCTCTCCCCCACCCCATAAAACACATTCAGAAGCACTTTCCGCCTACAAAACGCAGTTCTGAGCTGCAACCTCCTGTTTAAATGGAAGAGGGGGGGTCTTTTGGCTGAAGAAAAAGGGATGCTTGCTGAAATGAGCAGCTTGCTCAAAGGATGCCCCAGATCAGTCCAGCCCCCATCGTGCATATTAAACATTACGGGGAGGGGGGAGTTAAGATGCCAGTGTGCAGGAAGGGGGCATTGTTTTCAACTGCCAACTGTTCTCTGGTGCCCAATCCTGTTTTGATTTATTCCCTGTTGTCCGGGCGGTGAGAGGAGATTCTCTTCTTCCATCCCAGCTTCCTCTGGGGCTCATGGAAAGGAGAGATAAGCCCCTCCTATCAGTCAGTGTTGGAGAGATAACAGGAATAGCTCTTGAAAATTATTTTCTCACCCACCCCCTAAACACACACACACAGACATTTTCTCCTTACAATCCGTTTCACACCTTTTGATGCTGTTGCTTAAATTATACTCTGTTAAATTTTTTTAGCACAGTTGCCGGTCTATTTTAATTGGAATTTTATTTTTTTCTGTATGCAGCTAGTAGAAACATAGGAAGCCATTTTACACTGGATCAGATCACTGGTCCATTAGCTCAGTATTGTCTACTACACTGACTGGCAGTGGCAGCTCTCCAGGATTTCAGACAGGAGACTCTCTAGGGCAGATTTTCTCAACCAACCCTGTGTCCCCAGATGCTCTTCAACTACAACTCCCATCATCCCTGACCACTGGCCATGCTGGCTAGGAATGATGGGAGTTGTAGTCCAACAACACCTGGGGACTGAACGCTGAGAAAGGCCTTACCTGGAGATTGAACCTGGGGACTTCCTGCAAGATGCCATCACTTCCAACGATTGGCTATATATTCATTTTCCATATACATATTCCTTTTCCAAATTTATAACACATCAATGCCAAATTAAAACTATTTTAATACAATTTTTCCAAAAACTGGCTTCCTACTCTTTCTCAGATATTTCTATTTTCTTCGTATTACATGCTGCTTGCATTACAAATTTATCTCCAATTAGCAAGCATTTTTAAAAACAAATACCCTTTTCCCTCAGCTGTCTGTTTGCATTTAATAAATAAATGTGATGATGATGGAAAAGGGGGACAGCGTTTAACACCCCCCCAACCTTAGAATCATAGAATCATAGAGTTGGAAGAGACCACAAGGGCCATCGAGTCCAACCCCCTGCCAAGCAGGAAACACCATCAGAGCACTCCTGACATATGGTTGTCAAGCCTCTGCTTAAAGACCTCCAAAGTCGGAGACTCCACCACACTCCTTGGCAGCAAATTCCACTGTCGAACAGCTCTTACTGTCAGGAAGTTCTTCCTAATGTTTAGGTGGAATCTTCTTTCTTGTAGTTTGGATCCATTGCTCCGTGTCCGCTTCTCTGGAGCAGCAGAAAACAACCTTTCTCCCTCCTCTATGTGACATCCTTTGCCCAAAGAGAAGCACTGCCTGTCCTTAGTAGACAATGGAAGAGTGCAATCTTTGGACAGCTAATCTGCTTCCCAGGCCCATCACAGAAACCTGAGAAGTAGAATAGTCTACTCAATTTTGCTCAAGTTACCCAAGAGTTGGAAGGGTCCCTGAAAGCCACACAATCCAACTCTTGCTTGATGCAAAGAATCCAAAACTGGAGGGATTCCCCCAAGCGATGCAGCCTCTGCATGAAGGGCTTCCGCCTCCATCAAGGGAGGCCACTGACCACTGGACTATGTTCTGCCTCCACAGCTGGAAGGCAGCAGTGCTTCTGGATTCTAGTTGCTGGAAACTGAAGGGAGAGAGAGGGCTCTTGTGCTGGGATCCTGCCTGGGGGGGTTTCCCATTGGGGGCATCTGGTTGGCCACTCTGAGAACAGGATGCCCAGGACAGCTATGTGATGCTGGGGCTGATGGGAGTTGTGGTCCAAACCACCTAGAAGGCACCAGGATGAGGAAGACTGGGCTCAAGTTCAGTCTGACTCATCTACCCAATGGAGGCAAAGGAAAGCTACTTCTCCCCCACTACTGCATCTGCTCAGAGGGCAACTGCCCCAGAAGACACCCCCCACCTGATGTAGTTAAGAGCAAATGAAAAGCCAGAGACATCTCCTGCTGGACCAGCCAGGCCCCATTCCGTCACCAGCCACTATTACAGCCCATCACAGCAAGAGTCATAAAAGAAGAGTTATCTGCCAGACTGGAATTGCAGTGGCCCCAGGGGGGAGCAAAGTGGCTTTCCTTACTAGGCAGAGGAGCAGCCCATAGGCAGCAGCTGGGTTACAAAGCCCTCCCCTTTATGGCAAGGGATTGGGGTGTAGAGAGAGAGATCTGAGCTCCTTGGTCCAACGAAGGCAAACCAGAGCTGCCTGCTCAAATAGCTGGACTGATGGCAGCCAACATGTCACTGGGAGGCAAACAGGATCCTGACCAAGCAAAGAGGCCAGCAGCTTCATGAACTGAACCAGTTTCTCCCACAATTTCACACACAAAATGGCGGCCAAGGAGGCTCACCTGCGCCTGGGCTGGAGCACAGCAGGCAATTTGCTTCTCTGCATAAAATAAAACACTTCGTATGCAGTGTTTGAAATTAGCCAGGCGCATTTTGCACCTGGTTTTTGACGACTTGGAACCAGGCGACTTCTCTTCTTATGTTCTCAAAGCTCTTAACCTGTCATCTGAACTAGCCAGAAGTCACAGTCAGTCCTTTGAAAAATAAAGACTTTAGTCTTGCCCCAAAATGACAACTAGACATTTTATTTTGGCGACTGCAACCTTGGTTTAAGGAGCCATTTGGCGTCTAGCTTATATATCTGAGTTTCTAACGTTGCTCATATGTAGCAAGTGTCATGTCAAGCAGGAGGTTCAGCTAAATCCCTTCTCTCCCAACAAGATACAGCCTAAAGTGAAGTTTTGGTCTTATCCTGCAGAGCTCTGAGGATATACAGTGGTACCTTGGTTTACAGATGCTTCAGGTTACAGACTCCGCTAACACAGAAATAGTACCTTGGGTTAAGAACTTTGCTTCAGGATGAGAACAGAAATCGCGTGGTGGCGGCGCGGCGGTAGCAGGAGGTCCCATTAGCTAAAGTGGGTGCTTCAGGTTAAGAACAGTTTCAGGTTAAGAACGGACCTCTGGAACGAATTAAGTTCTTAACCCGAGGTACCACTGCTGAGATTGATCATGGCCTTTCTCCTAACTTCCCCCCACTGTCTTTTAGGACTAAAAGAGGAAGGAGGAAAGCAGATCCCAAAAGTTTCCTCTTCTGTGCTGCTTAGTGAAACCAGATCCCAGAACCCAGAGCTGGCCACCAGATGACAAGGAAGCCAGCAGGAGGAAGAGGCAGCCACACTTTCCAAAAGGCGACACCATCCGCCAGTCCCCATCAGCAGTCTCCGCTCTCACCCCAGACCATCAGCCACTCGCTCGCCTGGTCTTTACTGGGTTCCGAGGAAGCTGAAGGGGCAGCCAGCGGGAAGAGGCAAACTGAAAGCAGAGAAGGGTCAGGAGGGGAAAAGGCAAGGCAGTCGGAGAAGAGGCAGGACAAACAGTTCCATCAGGAGCAAAGCAGGCCCTAGCATGGAAAGCCCCTTTTGGCTGGGGCTCATGAGGTCCAGTTTCCAGTCCAGCAGCTGCCTGGTTCCTGCCAAACTGGGAGGAGCAAAAGAAACTTGATTGCAGAGCCAGCCCAGGTGAAAGGGAAGAGGGAGCTGAGCCATGCCAGAGAATGCTGGCCACACCTGTCCAGGGGATGCAAATGCAGACACTCAATCCCAGAAATGCAGGATTTGGACGCAGCTACCCTGGGGTGAGGGACGTGGGTGGAGCTGTGGGTTAAACCACAGAGCCTATGACTTGCTAATCAGAAGGTCGGCGGTTCGAATCTCCGCGATGGGGTGAGCTCCCGTTGCTCGGTCCCTGTTCCAACCAACCTAGCAGTTCAAAAGCATGTCAAAGTGCAAGTAGATAAATAGGTACCACTCCGGCGGGAAGGTAAACGGCGTTTCCGTGCGCTGCTCTGGTTTGCCAGAAGTGGCTTAGTCATGCTGGCCATATGACCCGGAAGTTGTACGCCGGCTCCCTCGGCCATTAAAGCGAGATGAGCGTCGCAACCCCAGAATCGGTCACGACTGGACCTAATGGTCAGGGGTCCCTTCACCTTTACCTTTACCCTGGGGTGACCTAAAGGCCCTCACCAGGTGCTCAGAATCATGCACCCACATTTCTTCACAGTGCTCCAAGACTAAGCCTCAATATTCAAGACGGCATCTGTGGCATTACAGGAGTCCAGCTTTTGCATCGCATGGAGAAGCGACAGAAAGGTGGACTACATACCACAAGCCCTCTGTTTGCTTTGCTTCTATCCTTAAAAAGTGTCCCCCATCAAAGCTCAGGTGTAAACTTTCCTTCTTTCTTTTTTTAAAAGAGAGAGCACACACGTGTGCAAATCACTAGCTTTAATGGCCAAGGAGCTTAACAAGACTCCCAGCAATCGGGAGAGGCATATGAGTGCTTTGGCTAGCAAAACCAGGACTACAGGCAAACTGAGAAATCACTGAAAGTGTCATAGAACCATAGAACTGGAAGGGACCCCAAGGGTCATCTAGCCCAACCCCCTGAAATTTAAAATTCTAAACCAATCATTTGTCCAGGTCACATATTCTGACTTGGCTTGGAGCAGAACTTTCAACTGCTTGGCAATCCAGGTACCCCCAACAAGCCCTGCTTATTGCCCATCCGACATCTCAGCCCTCCCTGAGAGAAAGAGCCCAGCCCTGGCAGCGGAGAGAAAAGAGAGAGGCCCTTCAGGGGCCCCACAAATGCCAGTGGATGATAAGAATGGCCTCCACATTTCAGCCCGAGGGCAGGGATTGCCCTGACGCCTCCTGAGACTCGCAAGCTTTGTTTTGGCTAAAGGGCAGAGTAAAAATGCATTAAATAAACAAATTGTGAAGACTCTGCAGCATTCCACATTCGCACACACTCATTCTTTCATCAGGTTATCTGCAAAACACAGCTCCCATCCCCCCCCAAAAAAGAGGCCTCCCCCACTCTTGACCTCTCTCTGCGCAGGACTGGCTTTTCTGAATAGACTGGACAAACAGCCAGCCAGCCAGCCAGGCCACTGACAGCTGCCTCTTGCCCCAGTGATGGCTGCCCATCCTGGCACAGAGCAAGCCACAGTTTGGGTCTCACCCAGTGAAGTCCATGGCCACCAGACGGCTGCAAGACCAAGCGAGCAAGCCATCTTCAAATACCTGAAAGGTTGCCACATGGAGGATGGAGGAAGCTTGTTTTCTGCCGCTCCGGAACCAATGGATTCAAATGGCAGGAAAGGAGAATCCGGCTAAATGTCAGAAAGTACTTTCTGAGGGCCAGAGCTGTTCAACAGCAGAACAGACGACCTCGGAAGGTGGCAGGCTGTCCTTCGCTGGAGGTTTCTGAACAGTGGTCAGGTGGCTGGCTGCTTTATTGCTGCATCGCAGGGGGTTGGACTGGATGACCCTCGGAGTCCCTCCCAACTCTTCAAGTCTATTATTCTAATGGCGCACTGAGGAGGTGTGGGGGACACGTGAAAAAGAAGCAAAGCTGGATGGACTGGAAATCCACCCACCCGGCAGCCCGAAAAATTGGTTTGAATTCCAGCCTGTTTGTCATCAAGGGGAAACTGGTTTGGCTTCTTCAAAACGTAAATCAGGGGGTTGGAGGGTGGGCGTGGAAGAGGCAAGACGTCCAGTGGGACCTTCGGCACACAAGGCAAACCGTGCACGCTACTAGGGCATGGCCTAAATTAATAAATAATAATAATAATAATAATTTATACCCCACCCATCTGGCTGGGTTTCCCTGCCCCCTCCCTTTCTCTCTTTGCCTCTCCAAAGAGCGTTCCTCTTTCAAACAATGGCTTCATCCATTTGCCGATGGGTGCAGATTTAACCAGCTAATAAACCAATTACGACTGATACAATTAGTTAATCAACTAAGCCCCACCAGAAACTGCCCCCCTATAAGTGCTCCTTTACTCCACTTTCTCCCCCCATCTGTGGAGAAGCACAGGGAGGAGGAAACATCGCAGCCTTCAATCACAGCATGTGGAGAAGCACAAAACTGTAAACTTGGGGGTCACCTAGTCCAACCCCCTGCAATGCAGGAACCACAGATAAAGAATCCCCGACAGATGGCCACTCAACCTCGGTTCCACTGTCAAAAAGCTCTTGCGGCCAGAAAGTTCTTCATAGCGTTTAGCCAGAATCTCATTTCTCGTTATCTGAATCCACTGGTTCTGGTCCTACCCTCTGGAGCAGCAGGAAACAAGCCTTCTTCATCTGACATACAGGTATTTGAAGGCGGCTATTGTATCACCTCTCCGTCTCCTCTTTTCCAGGCTAAACACATCAAACTCCCTCAACCGTTCCTCATATGGCTTGGTTTCCAGACCCTCCAGCACCTCGGTCACCCTCCTCTGCACACGTTCCAGCTTTCAATATCCTTCTTAAACTGTGGCAAACCTCCACTGCCTGATATGCGAGTGGCTGCAAAGCAATCCCGACCATGACCATCTGCCGTAGCACTTTAAAGCAGTGTGAGAAATTGCCCAGGCACGCTTTGCGACCGGTGCAAGTCCAACTGCGACCGCGTGGAGATTTGGTGACTGGCATCTCCACCTGGCTGGCCCCTCCAGCTTTCCTAAGTAGGGAAGTAGAAGAGCTTGTTTATCGCATTCACCGTATTTTTTTGCTCTATAAGACGCACCTAATTTTTGGAGGAGGAAAACAAGGGGAAAAAATATTCTGAATCTCAGAAGACAGAACAACAAGAGGGATCGCTGTGTAGCAAAAGCAGCGATCCCTCTTGCTGTTCAGGCTTCTGGGATAGCTGCGCGGCCTGCATTTGCTCCATAAGACGCACACACATTTCCCCTTACTTTTTAGAAGGGAAAAAGTGAGTCTTATAGAGCAAAAAATATGGTATATCCCACCTTTTTCCTCCAAGGAATACACAGCTCCCTCCTCCGTTCATCCCTACAATGACCCTACGAGGTAGATTAAGAGGCTGTGACTTGCCCAAAGCATAGCTGTCAACTTTTTCCTTTTTTTAAAGGGAAATTCCCTTATTCCGAATAGGATTCCTCGCAAGAAAAGGGAAATGTTGACAGCTATGGCCCAAAGTCACCCAGGGAGTGGGGATTTGAACCCTGATCTCCCAGGTCCTAGTCCAACACTAACCACAACACCACACTGGCTTCCTAGAGTTATTCTGCTATGGGGCAGTTCTATAAATTAAGTAGGTAAATAAATATGGGGAGAGCCAAATGTCACTTAAAGAGAAGGATGTGAAATATTTTCTGTGAAGTTATGCTACTCCATATTCTTCGCAGAGCTAATGGAGGGGAAAGAGGAAAGCTGGAGGGGAGCTTTGCTACCAACCCCCACTATAACAAAATCCACAGTCAGAATACCTAACACTGCCCCCAGCTTGGCATCTGAAATGCTATAACACAAAATAAAGTGGGAGAACATTGCAGATTCTGAGGCCCCAGCCAAATGCAGAGACGAGCTTTGATCTGGAGGGATTTGCATTCTGAATACCTTGAAGCCGCTGCCCCTGCAAGCACACACCAGCTTTAAAAATACAATGAGAAAAATAACACTGCCCCCCTCCAGTTCTCCCCAAAGGTTTATCATCAAAGCTTGCGGGAGGGGGGCTGGCTCACCCTTTTCAACCATTCAAGGGGTGGGGCGTCCCCTGCCCACAAACAGCCAAGCCCAAGAGCTCAGAAAAGGAAATCACAACCAGGGGGATGGCAGTGGAGACCCTTCAAAGCAGTGAAGAACCAAGCACAAGGAGGGAGAACCAAGCACATGGACATGGGCTTTCAAACAAATGCCTCCCCACCATGTGCATCCCAAGGTGGCAGACTAGTACCTGAGAGAAGTGAGTTCGAATCACCGCTCAGCCATGAAGCTCACCGGGTGAGCCAATCACTGCCTCTCAGTCTAACCTACCTCACAGGGCTGATGTGGGGATTGAGAGCGGGGGGAGAACCATGTATGCCACCTTGGGCTCCACGGAAGAAAAGGTGGGATATTAATGTAATAAATAGACAAATAGCAGTAATGTACCATGTAGCTCACCCCCAACCAGCAATTATGGGGGGGGGGCCTACAACTCTGCCACAGGAGTAGATTCTCACTGTTAGGGGAAATAGGATTATTGCCCCTACAGGGTCCAATTGAAGACCGATTAAGAAGGTTCCTAGGGAGCAGGTGGTGCTATGGTCTAAACAGCAGTTGGTGCTATGGTCTAAACCAGTGTTCCCCAACCTTGGGCCTCCAGCTGTTTTTGGACTACAACTCCCATCATCCCTCGCTAGCAAGACCAGTGGTCAAGGATGATGGGAATTGTAGTCCAAAAACAGCTGGAGGCCCAAGGTTGGGGATCACTGGTCTAAACTACTGAGCCTCTTGGGCTTGTTGATCAGAAGGTTGGTAGTTCGAATCCCCGCGACGGGGTGAGCTCCCATTGCTCTGTCTCAGCTCCTGCCAACCTAGCAGTTCAAAAACACGCCACTGTGAGTAGATAAATAGGTACTGCTGCAGCGGGAAGGTAAACAGCATTTCCATGTGCTCTGGCTATTGTCATGGTCCTCTGTGTGCCAGTAGTGGGTTAGTCCTGCTGGCCACATGACCTGGAAAGCTGTCTGCGGCAAACGCCGGCTCCCTCAGCTTGAAAGTGGACCCCATAATCACCTTTGTCTGCACTTAACCATCCAGGGGTCCTTTACCTTTTTTATGAAGGCTCCCATAAAGAGACTGGCGGATGACTACCACTTCCCAATGGGTCTTGGGGACTGTCCAACTTTCTGGATGGACAGCTGACAAAATGGCCCTCAAGCCACCCACTCAGCAAAACCAAACAGGCTCCCTGGAGATCTTGAGAATATGAATAGGGAGCCATGAGGACAGAAAAGTATTGAGGGAACACAGAAAAGATACCCTTTCAGGGATTATTCCAGGGGGTGCGAAGGATATGCTTCTCTACCACCACTGCAGAGGGACAGAGTTGTCCATAAGAGCTTTTTCCAGGGCCTCTGACATCTCTGCAAGACCATACTGAAGAACCCTCACGGTGACCAGTTTACAAGGCATTCTGCAGATAAAACGGTTTGCACCTTGCAGCAGGTCACTTCAGCACCTGCTCATCCAGCTCTGAAGGATGTTTGTGCAATCTGAAGGTGTAATTGCACATCTTGGAACCTAGCCATGTATGCACTTAACCCTTCCTGGCTTACAAAAGTTGCCTTGAGAGGGTCAGACTGAGTGGGGAAGGTGGGGTGGCAAATGCCACTCTACGACAGAGCATCGGTCCACTGAACCTGAAAAGAGTTGGTGGGAAAGCTTTTGGTTTTTTAGAAAAGACCTTCTTGAATACCCCCCCCCATTGGCATCTGGGCATTTTTGGGCAGCGCACTTGAGCACATGGTTGCATCTCAACTCCAGGTTTCCCTGAAGACGTTGAGACTTTACCCCCCATCCAAAATGGCGCCAGGGGAACACACAAATTGAAACTTAATCCAGACATGTCAAAGGTGTTCCTGGCCTACAGGGAATACCGTTCAATCTGCATTGGATGGGGGTTGTGCTGTGCTTGAAGACCCAAGTTCATTTTCTGGGGGTTCATCTTCTGAGCCTAAATACCCAGATTGCATCAGTGCCAAGACACCTTTGCACAAATGAGGCTAATGCACCCGCTACACCCATTCCCAGAGATGTCCAATCAGGCTGCAGGAATGTGGGCCTTATTTACATGTCGCCTGGACTACTGCAATGCACTTGATGGAGGGCTGCCTCTGAAGGAGTTTGGTTCAGCCAGGCTCTTGATCACAGTCAGCTGTGGGGAGTATGCAACTCACTCCTGCTTTACTGCAGCTTCAATTCTGGGCACAATTTAGAGCGCTGGTTGTAATGTACCGGGGTCCAGAATACTGCCTTCCATGTCAGCTGGTCCTGCTGTTACTTCAGGGATCCAGGGAAAGTGGGGCCTTCTCAGTAGCAGACCCGGCTTTGAGATCTTCCCTTACAGAACTTCATTTTGCTCCCTCACAACCAGCTGCCTTCTACCTTCAAGCGAAGGAAGGTCAAAACAAACCCCCGAGGCAGATTTGCCTCTTTTCCTGCTCAGGTTATTTTGAGAGGCCACCCACTTTGTTCTTCATAGTTCTGGCTTCTCTTCCTTTTACATTTACGCTGCTATGCACCTTAATTGTTTCAAAGGTGTCTTTTCCCTGCATTATTAACCACCAGGAGCAGCGCATGTTTTTGATTACCTGAAATTTAAAAGATTGGTTTTTAACGTTGCCTTAATTCTAAATTATCCTTAATCGTTATCTTTTATATCTTTTTTATTTATTTTTTGTATTTCATCTGTCTTGTTGTAATTTGTGTAAGCTGAATTTAGCAGCCCCGGTCTGCTAAAAAGGTAGGATATAACAACAACAACAACAACAACAACAACAACAACAACAACAACAACAACAACAACGTAGAAGCATAGACAAAATAAAACAGTGGATGTGGTTAATGCCCTTTCTTCCTGCATCAGGCTTACTCTTCAAGGTACTGCACTGCTGTTTCTGTGGGATGGAGAGACATGACCCTTTGCAGGCACACACACAAATTCTGGGCTTGCGGGGGGGGGGGGGGACCAGGTCTGGTGCCTCACAGTTTCAGGGTTTCATCTGCTAGAAGAGCAAAAGCTTTGTGTGTGTGGAGGAGGGAATACCCATTTAAAAGGCACCTGCCTCTCTGCAAGGACAGCCCAGGCAGCTGAAAGAGAAGAGAGGGCCCGGAGGCATTGGCCTGGGCACCCTCCCCTCCCCTCCTATTGTTCCTGCCCAGGAAACTGCAAGCCGGAGGAGAGGCTTTGCAGACATCTAAAGAGCATCATCACAGGACAGATGGCTGCAGTTCAGATTAGACCAGTGGTTCAGCCTCCTCCCTCTCCCATCCCCGCCCCCATTGCTTCTCGCACAAGATCCACAAGTCTTGAGAAGAAAAGAAATTGAGGGCTCTCTAATCTGGGAGGGAGAGAGGGAGGGGAGAGGTCACTTTGAGGATAAGGAGCCTTCGCCTTCCATGTGCCAAAGCCAGCTCAGAGCCCAAACAATCCCCCTCCCCATATAATGTGGGGTGGTGGGGAGATAAATTCTCAGGAAATACTGTAAATGAGAGGCAGGAAAAAGAGACTCAGATACTCTACCTGCATTTAAATATTAAGAAATGCCAAACTAGGAGGACGAAGGACCCCAACTCTCCTTGAGAGCTTCAAAACCTCTCTACTCTGAGAGCCTCTTGAAGCCCAGCCAAGCAGGCAGGAATTTAGCTGTTTGCAAATGTCAGGCGCTGTTCCTTATTACAATATTGACTCTGGGAATGACAAAGGTGAAGGATCTATATATATAGCAGTCTGGACCCTCACTCCAGGGGCCACAACTTCTTCCAGTTCGGCACCTCCAGCATCCGTCAATATTAAAAAGAAATGCCTATCGTTTTAGAATGATTGTCAGCATGCATTTTCCCCCCCACTTTCATGTCCTTTGCTGTCCCCATTACCCATGTACTTGTTAAGATTTCGAATGTAGATTTTTAATTGGTATTGGGCTGAATTTGTGGGGCTGTAGGCTACCTAAAGGGCACTTCCTGGAAGCATGAGGAGATATAACTCAATAATGAATTATTATCCAAGGCCTTTGCTAGACCTGTTCTACAGAATTCGCTACTGCTTTGCTAAACGGCCTCGGTCCAGTATACCTGAAGGAGCGTCTCCACCCCCATCATTCTGCCTGGACGCTGAGGTCCAGCGCCGAGGGCCTTCTGGCGGTTCCCTCATTGCGAGAAGCAAAGCTACAGGGAACCAGGCATAGGGCCTTCTCGGTAGTGGCACCCGCCCTGTGGAACGCCCTTCCAGCAGATGTCAAAGCGATAAACAACTACCTGACATTCAGAAGACATCTTAAGGCAGCCCTGTTCAGGGAAGTTTTTAACGTGTGATTTTACTGTATTTTTGGTTTTATGGAAGCCGCCCAGAGTGGCTGGGGAGGCCCAGCCAGATGGGCGGGGTATAAATAATAAATTATTATTATTATTATAAACCCGCTCTGCTCTTTAACCAGAGGTCCAGTGACAATGCCTGGCAAGCTGCAGGGGCAACTTCCAGTAGCGACAACCACTGTCCATCATCTCAGAACTGGACAAGGGAAACCAGAGTCTGTTAGAAAGGTACACGCAGCTCCTAATCAGCCTTGCTCTCATCAAGTCCAGCATCTGCCTGGACACACAATACACACCTGGCCAGTGTTTATGCCAGGAAGACACACTCCTTGAAAGTAAGACACTTAAACAAGGAGAAGCATAGCAGTCTCAGGCCCAAGAACGTAGCATGTCCAGCCTTGCAGGTGATAAGCTAGCATCCCACTGAAAGGTCACCCAGGCAGGTTCCTAAATGAAAGCACAAGGGGCTAGGATCAGCCTTCCCCAACTGGGTGCCCTGCAGCTACAATTCCCCTCAATGGCCATGGGGGCTGGGAGCCGTAGTCCAAAACAGCTGCATGGCACTAGGTTGGGGAAAGGCTGAGCCAGATGACTTCCAGGTGCATCCACACACCCGGGCCCATCACGCGATTACTGCACTACCATGTGATGACTGCAGGAGAAAATGAATCACAGGTAGATTCTGGGCCTTGACTCAAAACACAACATACTTGTTAACACAGGGGGAAGGGAGCAGCTCAGCAGCAGAGCACCTGCTTCGCATGCAGGTGACCCATGGATCGCACAAGCCAAGCCACACTCCGTAACATCTCAAAGGCAGCACAAGGACACCTGAGCAGCCCATTAAAGCCCAAGGCTAGTCCATGAAGTCTTTCAAAATCAGGAGGCAAAAGGAGAGGGCTCAGGTGTACCCTGCTCTCCTGTCGTTCTGAGCAATACAACAGAACCCCCCAACCAGGCTAAAGAGGCAGGATCCACTGGTCCAAGGGCCACTTGAGTTGGGCAACCTCCTCCTCCACTGCCGCCACCCCAACATCTGCATTCTAGAGCCAAGGATCCTTTGGGCACCCCAACATCCTGGCACCTCCCTCCCACCAAGAGATAAAGGACCATGTGAAGCCCCCAGATGGCGTTTTCCCAGCTTCCATAGAAGGAGAAGGAGCCTCAGGATGGCACCACCTGACCCAACCAAGGGAAGGCAGCAGAGGAGAAGGCCCAACCTGAGGACCTCACCTGAGTGGGCCAGGCAGGGCATCACAAAGCTGTGCAAAGGGGGAGGTCAGAAACTCCCCCAACCCAGCCAGGTACAGAATCAAGATGTGGCTATATGGCTAAAACATATCCCCCCCATCAGAAAACAAAAGGGACTCCCCACATACACCATTATCAGGAATTTCAACACTCCTGCATGCTATAGAAAAGGGAGACACCCCTTCCCTCTTGAAGAAGAACAAGGACACAAAAGGAGATTCCCACCCACCTGCCTCTCCGAGGTGGTAGCAGCTGTCCAGAGAGGCTCTGCCGGCCGGCAGGTCGCCGTCGCTGGGCCAGATCTGCCCGCTCTTGCGGACGCCCACGATGGTGGCCTCGGAGACCACGACCTGCTGCTGCCGATGCCGCTTCTGGGACTGGGGCGTCGGGGGGCTGCTGCTGCTGTCGAAGGACTGCTGGGAGTTCTGGGAGGGCGAGCGGCTCTTGTCGCGGCCGTAGAGGCGGCAGGCGGTGGGGCTGGGCGAGACGTGGCTGGACTGGCCCGACGAGAAGTCCTCCTCGCTCGACGTGAGGTTCTCGTTGGAGCTGCAGTCGGGCGTGTAGCCGCCGCCGATGTCGTCGAAGCTGCGCGGCGAGTAAGAGCGGCGCGGCCAGGTCAGCGGCTTCTCCGGCTCGACGGTGGCGCCCGAGTGGCCGCGCAGCAGCGGCGTCGGCGGGGCGCCTTTGCCCCCGGACTCCCCGGCGCCTTCGCCCCCCGCCGCCGCCATCATCATCATCATCATGCCCCCGACGTAAACGCTCTGGTAGGGCTGGAAGTCCGAGGGGGCGGCCTGCCAGGCGGAGGACGAGCGGGCAGCGCCGTTGCCGTCCAGCAGGTTGTCCTTGAGGAAGCGGGCGTTGAGCTCCGCGTCGTCGTAGTCGCCGTCGCCGAAGCAGGCCTCGGTCGAGCGGCCGCGCAGCCCCGGCAAGAGCTTCTTCCGTGCCTCCAGCTGCATGGCTTGGCTGCCCAGCGAGCTGATCCGGTCCGAGACCTCCTTGTCGTTCACCTTCACCAGGCCCTTCTCGTGGTGGTACTCCAGGTTCACGTAGAAGGGCTTGTCCGACGAGCAGGGCGGCGCGGACAACGGCTCCTTCCCATCCGCCGCTGCCGTCGTCAACGACTTCTTCAGCCCCCGCTCGAAGTTACAGCGCAGCGCCGCCACGTTGCTGGCCGCGCCGCCGCCGCCGCCCCCTCCGCGCTCCCGGCTGCCCACCGGCTCGAAGGCGCCCGCCTCCTTCTCCGAGGAGACGCTCAGAAGGCGCTGGCGGCGGCTACTGCCGCTGTTCCCGCCGCTGGGAGCCGCCCGGGCCCTGGCCGGGGAGCCCCCTTCCGCCGCCTCGCCGTTGCCGTCGGGCTGCTGCGTCGGGCTGTCCGCCTCGGAGCCGTCGCTGTGCGCCGCCGAGAGCTTGCGGAGGGCAGGCGGGCGCGGCCGGTGGTGGTGATG
The DNA here is from genome assembly GCF_965112155.1 of Podarcis liolepis. Taxonomy (NCBI): domain Eukaryota; kingdom Metazoa; phylum Chordata; class Lepidosauria; order Squamata; family Lacertidae; genus Podarcis; species Podarcis liolepis. The sequence goes on along the minus strand of NC_139566.1, from coordinate 28,140,076 downwards.
GGGTTTGCCGCTTGGCGGCTGCGGCGGCCTGGCCTGGCCGGTCGTCTGCGCCCCGACGTCTCCGTCGTCGGCCGCGGCCGTCCCCTCGTCTTCGTCGTCGTCGTCGAGGCCGGCGCGGGCGGGTCTGGCGAAGCCCCAGCGCTGCCGGTCGTAGCTCTTCTTCTCCTTGGCCAGCAGCGTCTGCAGGTAGATCATGCGGAAGCGCTCCTTGTTCACCTCCAGCTCCAGGCGGCGGATGGACGCCTTGCAGCGCTCCAGCTCCGCCTCGATGTCGCCCACCGAGCGCAGCGCCATCTGGGGAGGCTCCGAGTCGGCGAACTGCGCGCGCCACGCCTCGGCGAAGCCCACCGGGTCCACCATCGCGGCGGCGGCGGAGGCGGCCCGAGGGCCGGTCAGGGCGGCAGCGGCGCGCCCGGGCGGCGGAGCAGGAGGAGGCGGCGGCGGGGGGCGCTCATCCCCCGCCGGAGGAGGCAGGGTGTCCGCGGAGGCAGCAGCGGCGCTTCAGCCCCGGGCGCCCCGGCCGCGCTGCCCATGAGGAGCCGTCGCCGCCGCCGCCCCCTCGGCGAGGGCGGGCGGGCAAGAACAAAGGCGCGAGCCGAGGCGGAGGCGAGCGCGGCCGGCAGCCTGCCTCACGCGCCCGGGCGGCGGGCTCCCCTCCTCTCCGCCTGCCTGCCTGCTTGCTTGCTGGCTTCCTCCTTGGCCTCGGCAGGGCCCGAGCCTTAGCCCATCCTGCGGCGGCGGCGGCGGCTACTGATCCAGGCAGGCTCAGGCGGGGTCGGGCTGCAGCTCTCCGGGCGGCTCCGCGTCGCGGCTGCCCATCGCCGGCTGGCCCAGCTCGCGCTCGGGATGGCAGCCGCAGGGACGGCGAGGGCGGGGCGGGAGGCCAGGCGGGGCGGCGCGATGGGGCGGGATTGGAGGAGGGGGGCGCGGCGAGGGGGCGGGCGGGACGGGCTGGGCCCCGTCGCCCCGCCCACAGCCCCGAGCACGTGCAGAGCGCCTCGCCACCGCCGCCTGCCGTGGATCCGGCTGGCTGGGCCAGGCCTGCCAAAAGGATCAGATCCCAGCTTAGGGTAGGAGAAAGGACGCTTCCCTTTCCGGTAATGCTGTTGGGGCAGAGGAGCCAACTCCAAAGGGTCGAGGGGCTTTCGGTCGCTCAATAAAATATTTGGGGGGGGGCTGCAACCCTCACCCCCAAGTTGATGAGCATTGCCATTCAAATAGTGCGCGTGCACCGTGTCATGTGGTCGATTATGCGGGGCTGGGTTTACCTGCCCCCACCCCATTTAAAAAAAAAATCAAGTTGGCACCCCTCCTGGGTAGGGGGCTTCTCTTGTGAGAATGGAGCAGCGGAAGAGCCTTGTTGCTGGCCTGCATCCTTTTCTCACAGCCAAATGCAGGATCCGAGCACAAGAGCCCTCGCGCCCTTAGGAGCCAACTCCTAGGGGCCGAAGTCCCTTCCCCGCCGCCCCCAATAAAATATTTGAGGGGGACAGCTTCCCCTCCAGTTGATGGGCATTGCCATTCAAATGGGGTGTGTGATTGATTGTGCATCTTGTGATTGATTATGCAGGGCAGGGCTTACCTGGCCTCCCGCAATATTTTACACAAGTTGGTACCCCTGCCCCATAGGAGCCCACTGCTCGAGCCGAGGTCGCTTCAGCCCCTCCAATAAAATATTTGAGGGGGCCATCCTTCCCCAAGTTGAGGGGGATTCCCATTCAAATGTTGTGTGTGTGCGCGCCACATTATGTGATTATTTGGGACAGGGTTTATTTTAACTGCCCCCACCCAATATTTAATTCAAGTTTGCAAAACCCCCCCCCTAGCCTTCCCTCTCTCCATGAATTTGCCTAATCCTCTTTTTAAGCCATCCAAGTTGGTGGTCATCACTGCCTCCTGCAGTTTCATAGTTTTAGCTGTTCACTGTGAGAAGAAATACTTTCTTTTAACTGATTGGCGAAGAGGGCCTTGGATCCGATGAAGATCCTGGCCTCTGCTTATGTGCTTAGAAGCTTGTCAAGAGTCCCTCTCCTGTCATCATATGGAGTTGAAGATTTTGGCTGTGGCTATTCCAAAGGATGGGATGTGGGTGGCGCTGTGGGTTAAACCTAGGACTTGCCGATCAGAAGGTTGGTGGTTCGAATCCCCGCGACGGGTGAGCTCCCGTTGCTCGGTCCCTGCTCCTGCCAACCTAGCAGTTCAAAAGCACGTCAAAGTGCAAGTAAATAAATAGGTACCGCTCCAGTGGGAAGGTAAACGGCGTTTCCGTGCGCTGCTCTGGTTCGCCAGAAGCGGCTTAGTCATGCTGGCCACATGACCCGGAAGCTGTACACCGGCTTCCTTGGCCAATAAAGCGAGATGAGCGCCGCAACCCCAGAGTCGGCCATGACTGGACCTAATGGTCAGGGTTCCCTTACCTTTACCTTTATTCCAAAGGATGGGATAACTCTGCTTATTTATATGTTCTCAACCCAGAACCCTTCTCTTCTCCCCTCCTGAGACCTAGGCAAAGGGTGGAGCAGAGCCCCCTCCCTTCCCCGTGGCATCACCTGGGCAGCCTACATTGAGCCATTCCATTGTCTGCAGAGAGTGGGATGTCTTTCATGTGCTCAGCCCCAGCCATGTGGCCCTTCCTTTCCCAGAAACCCAGAGAGGCTTCCTGACTAAAATAAACAGGCTTCAAATGAAAGCGAGTTATTATTATTATTATGTCCATCTGTGTGGGAGGTTGGCCTGTAGGAGCTGCCAGGCAATTAACTGGTGTTTGGGGAGGGCTTTGGGACCCATAGATGGAGGGTGTTGCTGCTGCTCACGCCAAAGCATTAAGCCTGCTCCATTTTTAATGCTGCTCAATAATCCATCAAACCTCTTAACCACTTTTGCTTCTAGCATATCAGGACAAATTATGACAACTTCCTTCCGCCCGCTCTTGGGAAAATGGTTTGCTAGCATTCAGATTATTCCTCCACTTAACACAGAATAATCCCTGCCACACAAGATGGTTCAAAGTGGGGGTTCTCAGTTCTCAGGCAAACTTCCAAATAAACACATATAGGATTGCAGATTTATTTAGGAAAGCATTTGTCTTGCCATCTTTGGACTGGATAATAAATTTCTCTTCCCCCTACCTCCCATTGCCTCTTTGTTTTAGCTGCACCAGACCAGCACAACTACCCCTTCGGAAATGCTTTAGGACGTTTTTTGTGACGGTTGCTTTTTGATGCTATTATGGTTTTAACTGTTTATTTGTTTTTGTTAATATTTTTATATATCAGAGTCTTGAAGCACTTAAAATTTAAAATACATATAGGGCAAGTTCAGCCACATGGGTGGGTTATAAATAATAAATTTTATTATTATTATTATTATTATTATTATTATTATTATTATTATTACAGAAAACAAGCAAGCAACAACCTAGAATCACCCATTTAAATGCACACCCAATTAAAATAGTGGGGAGATGTAGGATTCCCTTCTTTCCTCAAGGAGCTTTCCGAAAGGAGCTCAGCACCGCAGATCACCCTCGAGTCAACAAATGAGCTGGGAGGGGATTCGGCATTAAGGCCTCTTATATGCCCTGTAGACCGGTGGCCACACTCTGCATTAATCTACCCTGGAGCATATGCTGCAGAAGTTAATGCTGGGTTTATCCACTTCTTTCCCCCTTGAGGAAGCCAGGCTCAGGATTCCTGATAGGTGGAGGTCAGCCGTGACAGGTGGGCTTCACTTGAGGCACCATTAAGGCTACGTATTCATGCTAGCTGCGGGGCAGATGGAGAGTAAGCTGCCCATTGAGCCCAGTGGCCCTTCTTCCTCAAGATGCACAGGGCATAGCTGTCAACTTACAGATTTGAAAATAAGGGACCAGCAGCCTCGAAAATAAGGGATCAGCAGCCAAAATAAGGGATTTTCGGAGCACAGGTATGTTCAACCTCTGAGCCCCTCCGAGCCAAAGGCAGAAAGCCCAGCCAGCAGCCAAACGAAGTCTCAAGCAGTGGTTCCCACAGCGCAGCAACCCGGCAAAGGGGATGCAGCAAGGAAAACCACCGTCGCCTCTCCGCTGGGAAGCGCTGAGCAAAGGCGAGTCCCCAGGCAACGTGGCTGATTTGATCAGCACAAGGCATGTAAGCTCCACCCCCCAGTCATTCTTAGACTGCTTATTGGGTGAGCAATGCAGCCAAGCAACACAGTTGGAGCCTCCCTCCTCCCTGGCCGGCAGGCAGGGAGGGAGAGGAGCTGCTTCCTTTGAAACCCGGGAAATTTAAGGGACATCATCAATAAGGGACAGCAGCGGGACACAGCGCTGGGATAAGGGACTTTCCCGCCAAATAAGGGACTGTTGACAGCTATGGCACAGGGTGGGAGATTTGCGCTCCTTCAGATCTGCTTCCCACGACGGTGCAGTTCTCCTGAGCAAGTGCCCTTGAAACACACTGATGCTATCTCACATTGCTCTCTTTCATTTCAGAGGGGCTGCCTTTCCACTGAGATCTGTCCGCCTCCCAGCCTGCTCTTCCCATTATTGGGCTTCTTCTCAATGGCGCTGGCTCAGGAGAACTTCCTCCCACGTGTTAATGAGCAGAGCATACCAAATGTCTTGGCGTGACGATAAGCATGTAAGAGTCAGCATTCTGCACAAATCCCATGCCCCTTTCCTAGATCTTTTATAATGAGCATCACTTATGAGAGTTTTCTGACAAAGCAGCCTATGTATTATTTTTTCTAAAATAAAATGGCCCTTTTAAAGAACTCGGACCACTTTGCTGAGGTCATCTGGGGTTCGAGACCCACATTGGACAAAAGATTCCTGCATTGCAGGGGGTTGGACTAGATGACCCCCAAGGTCCTGTCCAATTCAATTATTCTAAAGTCTCTGCAGGCAGGCTTGTCTTCAAGAGCTCCCAAGCAAGCTTCACGACCGCACAAGCCCTCTCGTGTTCCCACAATGAGCCTGAAGCCCTTGCTGTAACTCCGAAGAAGCCATGCAAGCAGCCATTCATTTTTGCCACTCCCTCCTGTGAACAAAAGTAGCTGGTTTCCCTCACACACATACCTTGGCCAGAAAGCTGTTGCGAGCCCCATTTTTACAAAGGATGCATTGCATTTTTCTTAGCATTCCTTTTCCAAAGGAAGGCCTCCTAATGCAGAGCACTCCAGACACCTCCCAGTAGATCCCAATCTGCCTCCTAATGGACACATGCACAGTTTGTTCACATAATATGCCCCTGAGCATCTTGCTTCCCCCACCTAAGCCTCTCAGAATAATTTCCTCTGGGAGGCATCAGGAGAGGAGGGACTTACTTGCCTGCCTGCCTGCCTGCCAGCTAGCAGGCCTCAGTGCAAAAGCAAGGAGTCCTCCAATATTTACCTGGCTGCTAACAACTTCCGTGCCCCTGACAGCTTCTGCCAGATGAGCAAACAGAAGGTGCATCTTGCAGAACCCTTCCCTTATAAAACAAATACATATAAAAGCTAAACTTAGAAATTAGAATTGGATCAAGAAATTACAGTCGTACCTTGGATCCTGAACGTCCTGGAACTCGGGACATTTTGGCTCCCAAACGCCGCAAACCCAGAAGTGATTGTTCTGGTTTTTGAATGTTCTTTTGAAACCCGGGCTTCCGTGGCTTCTGATTGGCTGCAGGAGCTTTCTGCAGCCAATCAGAAGCCACGGTTTGGTTTCTGAAAATTTTGGAAGTCGAACGGACTTCCGGAACAGATTCCGTTTGACTTCCAAGGTATGACTGTACAAGCAAATGGAAGGGGGTGGGAGGGAAGCAGCTTTCATCCAGCCAGAGCTTATGAGTTTTCCCTTTGAACATCCTGACTAAGCTATCTGTCAACAGTAACGTCACACAAGTTTTCTTAGTGTGTGTTTGAATGTGTGAAAATGAGTGATTGATCGTGATAGCCACACACCCTAAAGCCAGGCCTTCGTGTACCTGTCACAAATAGAGGACAAGGTAGTTTCTTGTCCTGTTGCTAAAATGAAGAGCTGTGCCCTTGCTGTCGATCATCCTCTTCTGTTTCTCTAACAGAAGGATGCAGAGGAGAATCCTGTATGTGGCGAAGGAATGCATAGTTCAAAAGGAACACACACACGCAACGTGCTTGATCTTATCAAGACATGAATAATTGGTTTTCTGGAGAAGACCCAAGTGTGTCAGTCTGGCCTCACATCCTGCTCCTAGCTGTGTCTGGCTAGCTGCCTCAAGGCCAGCAGTGCAGGGAGAAGCCTGCGACCCTTCCCTGGTTGACCTATGAACCAAACCCAACATATCCTTTGTATTTTGTTTGATCTTTCAAAGGTAATATTTGTTTGCAAAATGCGTGATGCTGGCACGCTGGGACAGAACCCACATCAGTCCTTGGGACTCAGCTGTGCATCATCACAGATGCTCGTACTTGTCATAATGACTCCTGCCCCGCCTGCTCGGCTGAGTGTGCCGCCCCACCAAAAGTCAAAACGCAACTCAAAAGCGCCATATGAAGTCTATTTCTGAGGGAAGAGGAGCTGCACTGAATGTTATAACGTTGCAGGAAATAGCACAGCCTTGGGTGGAAAGAGCCCTCGCTGCCTCCTACATGTTCCAAAAGGAACAATTACTGTCTTTGGCAATCAGAGGAACGTGAATGGTGGCATCATAAGGCAAGGGGGGGGGAAATCTGAGTGGCTTCCAGGGGGACGCCAGACCCCAAGAGAGCCTGAGAACAGAAGGGGGAGCCAAAGGCAAAGGTTCTTGATACCCCTGCTCTGATTCCCCACTGAAGGAAGAGAGCTTGGTAACTGGGCAGTTCATTTCCTTGGCTTGCTTTGAATTCTGGAAAGTTCCTCCAATCCCTTCCACTGTTTTGGCCAGAGACAGGGAGCCACAGTGATCCCCAAGTGGTGCCCTTGACAGTTTCCTATGGGAGTGAAAGCAATCAGCTCGGTTCAGAAAGGAAAGGAGGTAATCTCCTCCCTCAGGGACCATATCTAAGCTTGTGTACACATTCAGTTCACTCCCACTTCTGGTTTGGAAAGTGGAGTACAGTGGTATCTCGGGTGAAGTACTTAATTCGTTCCGGAGGTCCGCTCTTAACCTGAAACTGTTCTTAACCTGAAGCACCACTTTAGCTAATGGGGCCTCCTGCTGCTGCCGCGCCGCCAGAGCACAATTTCTGTTCTCATCCTGAAGCAAAGTTCTTAACCCGAGGTACTATTTCTGGGTTAGTGGAATCTAACCTGAAGTGTATGTAACCTGAAGAGTATGTAACCCGATGTACCAGTGTACACACAACATTAGCCACAATCCAGATCTATCCTATTGTTTCTGATGAAATACTGTGCTTTGGTGTGTTTCCCCACAAACTAGCTTTGATCCATACTGAGAAGGGGGGGGGGGACGACGACCCCATCTTAGCTGTGCTTTTAAGCCTATAATGTGTGCACAGCCTTTGCCTTTTGACAGGTTTAGCTCTCATTGGATTCAGGGGCCAAGCAGTTTTCTGGCCACCAGGGAGGAGACATGCCACATTTACCCTAACAAAAAGTCTGTGGCACCCAGTGCCTGCCCAGAGACTGGGGAAGGTGCCAGAAAGATTAAACGCAGCAGAGAAATGACGGACTCGCCCATCAGCATCCAATCTGGCTGGAACACACACACCAAACTAGCCAAGAGGCACATTCTGGGCTTTAAGCAGCTCTCCCCTTTCTCCTGGGGTAGGGGGATGTTTTAGCATAAATTGTTCTGGCTTCCAAAGTATCAGTCTTCAGAGGACATCAGAAAGCACGTTTAATTCCACAACTGACATGAAAATAAAGACCAGTTTTGTACAACTGCAGCTGCTAATATCTAAGGCAGTTAGAGAAGTGGGATCATTCCACACCTCGGACTTGGGAGGCAACCTACCACTGGCTAAGATGGAATGATGCTGCTCATTCCTTAACCACCATCTGAGAAGGACCACAGGACTACGTGCTTTCTCTTCCTTCATTTCCCCACCCCTCTGACTCTACAGATTCCTCCTGCTGCTCTTAACCATGATTAAGTCAGCACTATGATTAACCACGGTGATCACGAACTAGAGAAATTCAGCTTGAGAAGGATGCAAAGCTGCCAAGACTACAACTCTCAGGAACACCAGCTGGTAGAGGCTGTTTTGGGACTACATTTCCCTCCAGCCACAGTCAGAGGTCCAAGGCATCTAGGGAAGACTGACCTGCTCCCTTAGCTGGGCTAGAAGGAGTTTTAGCCCCCAACACCTGGAGGGTGCCAGGTCTAACTGAATTCAGAGAGAGACACCAAATCTGAGCTTCCTTCACATCTGTAGCCTCTCTCATAGGGCAGGTCCATCGTGTGCTCTCCACTCCCAAGGTTTGTCCTTTCCACAGAAACAGGCTTTGCAAGTTTGGAACAGGATGGGTTTCCTGGAGAGGGGAAGAGAGAAAGAGAAAGAGAAAGACAGATTGTGCTGATAACAAACACACCCTCCTGGAAAAGGCAGATCATTTCCCATAACGTGAGCTCAAAAAATAGAATTTTTCCAAAGAAAGGAGAGAGGCTGTCCGTTCCCCTGAAGGCAGATCAAAGCAAAGTGGGCTTTGGCGGGGAGGGGGGGGCTGCACCGCTGTTTCCCTGCCCCCCTCCTCGTCCTGCTGCTGCTGCTTGTTCAGATATTCAGCTGCTTTCCTGAAGTGCAATTTGGTGAATCCTCCAAGAGGCCAGGAACTTTTTATACCCCCAGCTGACTACTAGCAACAACTTTGGCTGGCTTGTGGGTTGGCTTCCAAAGTCTCCGGCGAGTCCCCTTCTATTTCTGCAACAAGGGAACAAAGAAATGGCCAAATCAATCCTTTCAGAACATCACTTTCCAAAAATGGTTAACAGGCAACAGCGGTGTTTATCCCAGTCTTCATAAACATTTGCGTGGTGCTAGATGGGTAGGCAAGCTTCCTGTGCTTGTCGGCATGAAGGCTGGGGTCCCCAACCTGGTGCCCTCCAGAGGTTTGGGGCTGCAAGTCCTATCAGTCCTAGTCACTGTGGAGGGGAGGGGCTGCTATATGCATTTATATTTATTATACCACTTAAGACAGAATCAGCTTACCCAAGGGAAGGTGTGTGTGCTACAGCACAGAACACAGAGAAGTAGGAAAAGGGGCCCCAGATACCAGAAAGACCACCTATAACCTATTTCTTACTTTGAAGACGAGTGTGAACATCTTGAATTGGGCCTGGAAACAGAACAGAAACCAGTGCAACCAGTTTTAAAACACAGATTATGCAAGTCCTAAGTGGAACTCCTGCCAACCTAGCAGTTTGAAAGCATGTCAAAGTGCAAGTAGATAAATAGGCACCACTCCGGCGGGAAGGAAAACGGTGTTTCCGTGCGCTGCTCTGGTTCGCCAGAAACTTCTCAAAGCCAATATTGACTGGTGGGCCCCAGTCCTTGCCACCCTTTTCACCAGCATAGATCAAACAGCAATAATACCAGAGGACTGGGGATTGGCAATCATCGTTCCCATATTCAAGAAAGGCTGTAAACTTGATCCAGCCAATTACAGACCAATCAGTCTCTTAAGCATCATCAGCAAACTTTATGCAACTCACTTACGTGAAAAGCTTGCGGACTGGCTGGAACAGGAGCACATCCTAAAGGAAGCCCAGGCTGGTTTCAGGGCACATAGATCAACTCTAGACCAAGGATTGGTATTGCAACATCTAGTGGAGAAATACACCTCAAAGAAAGGAGGCTCTCTCTATGTAGCCTTTGTAGATTTCAAATCAGCCTTCGACTCGATACCCCGGCACAGACTTTGGGAAAAACTAAATGTCACAAACATCGATAGACGTCTTTTGCTTCTTATCCGTAGACTACATGAAAATACTCGGATCCGTGTTAGATGCGACCGTTATGGGAACCTATCAAAGGAAATCCAAAGTTCCCATGGTGTCAAGCAAGGCTGTGTTCTTGCCCCTATTCTTTTTAACTTCTATATAAACTCCCTAGTCGGAAAGATGGAGGAAGCAAGTACTCATTCCCCAAATCTAAATAATACACCAATCCCGGTCCTTTTGTACGCGGATGATGCGGCACTTATTTCCTTCTCTTGTGTGGGTCTAAGAAAACTTTTACGAGCTCTTACAGAGTATTGCGAAGCTGAACACCTAATAATAAATTACACTAAATCAAAAATTATGGTGTTCTCCAAGAGAAAACTCCGACATAAATGGAAAATTAATAACCAACCTATTGAGCAAGTAACATCTTTTAGATATCTTGGAATAATTTTTGATGAGAAGGGATCTTGGTGCCATCAGATTAAGAATTCCATTGTAAATGCGCAAAGATCTTCCAGAGCTACCATAAGATTCTTTTACAGAAAAGGAGGTCAATATGTTCCTGCTGCCTCCCAGGTCTTTGTTGCAAAAATACTTCCACAATTGACGTATGGCACCCAGATATTTAATTGTCAAAAACTCAAGTCCCTGGAATCTGTACAAACTAAATTTTATCGTTCCCTACTAGGGTTACCTACCTGTGTCTCTAACACTGCCATTAGGCTGGAGGTTGGCCAACTCCCTATTAATGCCAGGATATGGATCCTGAAGATTCACTTCTGGCTAAAACTCATATTTTTCCCAGTGGGAGTGGCTCCATTGACTCTACTAGACCCGTTCCAGTCTAAATGGAGATTGTCGCTTTATGAAAAATTGAGGGGCCTGGGGCTTTCCTCACAAGAACTCATAGCCTCAGGCTTTGAGAAGGCTAAAATGATGGTGAGCCAGCGAATTGGAGATGTAGAGCTTCAGGACCATATGAGCAAGATAGATAAATATCCAGCTATCCAAGACTATGGAAAAGGGTTTAATCTAACCCCATATTTGCTGGACCTACAAATCGCAAAATATAGGCGGGCGTTTACCCTTACCAGATTTGATGTATTGCCATCTGCCTTACTAAAGGGCAGATACGAGGGCACACCCTATGCTGAACGAGTTTGCCCATGTGGTCTGAAGGAGGTGGAAACGGCTTCACATGTGCTGTTACACTGCGACCTTTACGGGGATATCAGGTTACTGTTTATCTCCCCTATCGTTCAGAAATTTCCAGGTCGATCTGAATCTCAGCGGCTGAAAATCCTACTAGGAGACAAAAACCCAGAAGTAACACTGAAAGTGGCCAAGTTTTCTGCGGCCGCGATCAAGCGGAGGGCATTAGCTGTAAAAAAGTAAAAGATCTGACCCCTGGATAAGCCCCCCCCCCTTTTTAAGCCCATACATATACTGTAGTGCATATATGAGTATGTATATGTGTGTGGGTGGGTGTGTATATGTGTACTGTTTTTATGTAAAATTTACAACTTTTAATTGACACCATCATTCCCTTGTAAATTATTGCTGCCTTTTATGTTTTTTTCTTCCCTTCTGGTCTATGACCGTAATAAATTTATTCATTCATTCATTCATTCATGTACGCCGGCTCCCTCAGCCAATAAAGCGAGATGAGCACCGCAACCCCAGAGTCGGTCACGACTGGACCTAATGGTCAGGGGTCCCTTTACCTTTTTTAAGTGGAACCCTGGTCAGTCATTTTGCTACTGCATTTTCAGGTCTGCTGAAGTTTCCAAGTGGTCCTGCAATTCTGGGGCAGATGGGAGTCGTAGCCCAAAACAGTTGGAGAGCAGCCCAAAAAGGTTGGAGAGCAACCAGTCAGCAAAGACTTTTCTAAGCAGAAGGAAAACTATCTGGCCCCCCCCCACTATCCTCATCCCTTGAAAATGTTTTGTTTTTAATCAAACAAAGACAATTCATTTCAACCTACTGATGAGATTTCCTGCACCAATTTGAGCCATTCGGCTGTTGCTCTTCTCCAGCTCCATCAGCATCGATTTTTCAAAGGCCAAGGCAGCAACTCGGGAAAAAAACCCTTTGACGTTTTCCCCTGGTGAGAGAGAGAAAGAGAGGGTGGGGAGGTGGAGGAAATGCTGTAACCTTTGAGGGGCTCAAGTATTTAAAGCAGTGTTTCCCAAGTGTGGGTCTCCAGCTGTTTTTGGACTACAATTCCCATCATCCCTGACCACTGGTCTTGCTAGCTATGGATGATGGGAGTTGTAGTCCAAAAACAACTGGAGGCCCAAGTTTGGGAAACACTGCTTTAAAGCGTACATGGCTAACCCGTGGCTCTCGAATTGCAGCAGTTGTAGTTAACTGCTGGCTGGGGATGATGGGAGCTGTAGTCCATCAAAATCCAGAGGGTCATGGGTTAGCCACTCCCGTTTTAAACACAGGGTGGTACTATAGGCAGCTGCCATAAACAAAATAATGGCTTGTGTCTCTTCCAACATCCCTACCCACCCCCCTCCCAAAAATGGGGGGGGGATTCAAGGGACTACCTTTGGCATCTTGGCCTGAGCCTGTGTGGAGTTCCAGAGCAGAAGGGTGCATTTCACAAGGATCAAACTCTGCACCCGAGCAGAGCATCGCTATGAAAGACACTGTCCCACATAAGTCCCTGGGCAAGCTGGCAGCTTAACTCCTTGAAAGAGACCAGCTGGCATGCCCACCCCATCAGCCCTGCAGCACTGGCACTCCCAAACACTTCAATAGGCTCAACTCACCTGTCTTGGCTGAAACGGACCAATATTCTGCCTGCATTTCATTGGCCAGGTGGATGGCGTCCTGTTCTGTCCGCTCACAGGCAGCGTCAGACTGAAAAAGAAAGGAACCACAGCCAAGGAGCAGCAATCTCTATGTTGCACTGCAAATGGGTAAACTTCCCCCTCCCCCCCAAAACACAAATACAGTGGTACCTCGGGTTAAGTACTTAATTCGTTCCGGAGGTCCGTTCTTAACCTGAAGCACCACTTTAGCTAATGGGGCCCTCTCACTGCCGCTGCACGATTTCTGTTCTCATCCTGAAGCAAAGTTCTTAACCCGAGGTAATACTTCTGGGTTAGCGGAGTCTGTAACCTGAAGCGTATGTAACCCGAGGTACCACTGTATGACCTACCTAACAGCCGTTTTTCCTTCTTAAGAACAGAGAGGGATTTGCTTCTGCAAAATGTGGCCATGAGTTGGCTTTCGAGAGATTAGACCAGCTTTTCCCAACTAGGGATGGGCAAGTCTGTCAATCCCAACTTCTCTCACCTTTTCAGCCCCCCATGCCCCACCCAATTCAGTTTGCTGCATTTCCACATTAGTTTGCTCCCCCCAAAAAGCAGGTCCTTGCAAAAATTCTTAAGTGTTTTAGGGCACATTTTTCCTGTGAACAGTTTCGCTTGATAAACACAGATGCTTACAAGTCATTTCCACTATGCCTTTTTATGCACTTTTGGGGGCTGGTGAACTGTATAGGAACATTTGGAGAAGGGCAAATTTCTAAAGATAAAAGCTGAGTTTTCCTTCATTTTTTTTTTAAAAAGGAAGTGTGAATGAGATGAGATTTGCATTTAGAAGTGAACCACATTGGATTCCTGCCCCCCATCTCTCTCTCTAACCAGATGCCCTCCAGATGTTTCAGTTGGCAACTCCCACCAGCCCCAGCATCGTCCAGCTATGTGGGCTGTGATGGAAGCTGCCGTCCAAAACATCTGGAGGGCAAAGGCTGAATTAGACCAATGCATTGAATAATTAGTCTGCCAAACAGAAGCTGTAGAAGACTGTGCCACCTTTTAAGCTCTGCCTGCTGGCACTAAAAAGCATCTGACCATACGTGGTTGGATACATAAGATAAGATTTTCTTGTGTTCAGCACAAGAAAATTTTGCTTCCTTCTACCTGGGCAATTATTATATTCTTATTTCACAGTGTATGGAAAATGTAACACATGAACCTGCCCTTACATTTGAACCCGTATTTTAATTAACTGTTTTTTTCTTTTTCTATTATGTTTTATTGTAATTTTATTAGTGTTAACCACCCTGAGCCTGATTGTGGCCGGGGAGGGCAGGGTATAAATAATATATATATATTATTTTTTATTATTATTTGAACCCCAAAGGAAAAAAATAGCATTTATGGTGGTGTTCTGCTGATTGAATTTTTCTACGGTATCTGCTCTCTGTTATTTGGAAAATACAAATTCTGTCCTTCTCCTACGTTTTATAACTTTATTTTTTTCTTGTTTGTTTATTTTAACTTTTGACTTAACATTGATAAAAAACCTTTATTATAAAAAAGAACTTGTATCCATCCCATGTACAGCTATTACAGTAAAGGGGAGAAGCTGCCTTTAAGCATCTGTTGTCAGCCTAGATAGGCTGCTGGTCTCTTCTGAGTTTTAAACCTGCATTTTCCTCCCGCTGCCTTACCAAAGAAGTCTGTCCAGAACTGACAAGTGCATAATCCTTTGGGGGGTACATTTCCCCTGCTTCAGCAGGGCAAGGAGCTGATGAGCAGAAATGGTTTGAAAAGACACCAGGAAAGAGTTTGTGCTAGAGGCTGCTCAGGATGATGATGATGAAGAAGAAGAAGAACTCAACTCAACAGCAAGAAAAGTGAATTCTGAATCCTTGTCGGGTCTTGGCTATGGAATGAACCACAGACCACAGGGATCCCTTGCTCCAGCTTCTGCACACAAAGGACATTGTCCCTCTCTCTGCTTCAGGCCCCTTTTATCTATGTGTCCTGCATGCGTCGGCCAGGCTTGTCCCAAGTGCTCCCAACTGGAGGCTTCATACTGCAGGCCAGATGTTCTGATACAGGTCACTGTTGTGCACCCACACATTCCGTTTCCCCCAGTTGTGGTTATTGGTTGCAGTTACGCTGCAGTTACTGATGGCTAGAACTTCTTCTAGCCCTGCTGTTAGGCAAGTTGAGCTCCCAGCCATCATCACACAGTTACCATCCAGACGGGACAAATAAATTGTGCATGGAAACTGCAGTTCCGTAATACTGCTCAAGGTTCCGAGTAGAGCAGCTGCAGCATTTATTTTGCGAGCTGCCATGCACTTACCACTAAATCTTTTTTTGTTCCAACAAGAAAGACGAAGCTGGAGCCTGGTTCATTTTCCCTCAATGCATCCTCCAGCCACTGCCTGAAAAAGGAGGAGGAGGAGGAGGACAGAGGAAATGTCTGAAGGATTTAGAATGCACAAGATGGCTGAGTTTCATGTAAATGCCTTTAATGTTTGATGTTTTATTATGCTTTTATATGTACTGGAAGCTGTCCAGATGTGGCTGTGGCAACACAGCCAGATGGGTAGGGTATAAATGATATGATGCAGGCAGTTTGCGTAGGATGAAAAATGACAAGGGATCAGCCCAGTGTGGAGAGTTCTGGAGGGAATGGGGGCTGTATACACACCATACATTTAAAGCACACAAAACTCAAACAGAATCCTGGGAACCATCACAGGGCTACTATTCACAGTACTCTTAAACCAGTGATGGCCAAACTTGGCCCTCCAGCTGTTTTGGGACTACAATTCCCATCATCCCTGATGACTGGTCCTGTTATCTAGGGATGATGGGAGTTGTAGTCCAAAAACCGCTGGAGGGCCAAGTTTGGCCATCACTGCCTTAAACAAACTACAGTTTCCAGAATTTTGCAAAGAAGGAGAATGGGCATTAAATGTGTTTTAAAGGAATGGTGCGCAGGAAGCCTCCTAGAAGAGGAAGAAATACAATGTTGATAGAACGGGGAGCCCCACAAAGTTCTGCTCTCATCAGTAGTAGTTTGGGCCAACTGTACATGGCAGTATTAATACTTTTCAGAGCTGAAAAGATGAATAAATAAGCAACTTATGATAGTGACATGCTAGATATAAGGATTTATCAGGCATTTCTCAAGTGGGAAGCCGGCACTGCTTGCTCGTAACTGACCACCTGATATTGTTCTCCATGTTAGGATTGGTCTTTGAATAAGAAGAAGAAGAAGAAGAAGAAGAAGAAGAAGAAGAAGAAGAAGAAGAAGAAGAGGAGGAGGAGGAGGAGGAGTTTGGATTTGATATCCTGCTTTATCACTACCCGAAGGAGTCTCAAAGCGGCTAACATTCTCCTTTCCCTTCCTCCCCCACAACAAACACTCTGTGAGGTGAGTGGGGCTGAGAGACTTCAAAGAAGTGTGAATGGCCCAAGGTCACCCAGCAGCTGCATGTGGAGGAGCGGAGACACGAACCCGGTTCCCCAGATTACGAGACTACCGCTCTTAACCACTACACCACACTGGCTCTCATAAACAGGTGAGCAAGAGCCTAGGTCGGCCTTTGGACTACAACTCCCATCAGACCCTTGGCTGTGCTGGCTGAGGCTGATGGGAGTTGTAGTCCAAAACATGTGAAGGAGATACAGTTGGGGAAGGCCAGCCCCATCTCCTGCACAGTTCCCCCACCATGAGCAAACTCACTGACACACGCTCCATTGTCCACCTGCCACATGTTGGCCGATTCCATTTATCCTGAAACAGAACCCCTGATCTTGGGTCTGATTGTGTGGTATATGAAAGTACAGAAAGTGATCCATTGGAGGAAAGCAGTAATGAGAGGAACTGGGGATTAGCAAGATGAGAACAGGAGGAAGGGGCAGAGGGGAGAGGAAATGGAAACCAGAGAAAGAGGAACACACACCATATGTTCTTCCCTCTTGAGAAAAAATAATATCTCCTCCTCTGCCAGTCCCCTTGGAGCAATGCCTCGTGTCTGGCCCACCAAAGGGGGTGAGCAACTTAGCCATCTTTACCAAGTGCAGACGGAAAACCCTGGAGGGAAGCCGGGCAGGGAGGCCCCCGTGGGACAGATAAATGGTGCCAGCACCAGGGAAATACAAACACCTCCAGGGAATATGTCAAAGGCTAAACAGAAACAAGACAGCAGGAAGGAGAGGGAGAGGGAGAGGGAGAGGGAGAGGGAGAGGGAGAGAGAGAGAGAGAGAGAGAGAGAACGAACTCACAGGGAAACTGTCTGCCACCAATTTCACATGAAGAGCAGCGATTTCTGTGTCACAAGGCAATGAGCTAATAAGAACCTCATTCTTTCAGCAAGTGCGACCGAAACCTCAATACCAACCCTCTCTATTTATCGGGGTGGGAAACCTGTGGCCAGTGGTGGTGGGAAGGGACTGGCAGAGAGACTGAACAGGAAGTGGAACCAGAGCCAACTCATTTTGGTTTTCTCCCTATCCTCCTCCTTCCTGCTCACACCCACTGACAGGCCCACCCTGCTTAAGCCTGTCTAATCCCCCCCTCCAGTCCTCAGGAAAGTTTCTGCAAGAAAGAATGGCAAGGACTTACTTGGTGTGATCCAAAGTCTGGATGTCGGCCAAATCAAAGACTGTTATAATCACTGCAACGAAACCAAGAGAGAATTAGGAGACATTCTAGGTCCAGAAGGCAGGAGAAAGGAGTCGTTTTAGTTCTGACTCAGCAGACATCCTGAAGGAAAGAGGCTGGGGACACAGCGCTGGCTTAAAATGCAACCGAGTTGTTCTTTTCCTCAAAACTAGATTTTTTTGGGGGGGGGGATGCTTCAAAATGCAGTATTTAATCAGAAACAACAGGACTGGGGCAAAGTCGTGTCTACACGGCTCCCCAAACCAGCGGCGGCAGTGCCCTGGAGGCAGTGGTGCCCTGCAAGACGAAAAGAATCCGTTCTGTGATTCTCTTCGTCTAGCAGTTTTTTCGTCTTGCGAAGCAAGCCCATTGACGGATTAGCGCTATTAGCGGCTTCTAGCGGCTTATCTGCTGATCGGATCAGCCGATTAGCGGCTTAGCGGTTTAGAAAAAGGGGGGGGGGGAATCAGCAGGAACTCGCAAGACATTGTCGTCTTGCGAAGCAAGCCCATAGGAAATTCGTTTTGCGAAGCACCTCCAAAACGGAAAACTCTTTCTTCTAGCGAGTTTTCTGTCTTGCGAGGCATTTGTCTTGCGGGGCACCACTGTAAATGGGAGAATGTCTGCAGCCCCCAGGAGTCAGCTTTTGCCCTGCTAGCAGTGGTGTAGCGTGGGGGGTGCAGGGGGGGCCGGCCGCACCGGGCGCAACATCGGGGGGGGCACGCTCACACTCGCAGCTCTCTGCCCCTACCTGGCTCACTCACTCTCTCTCACTGCAGTGCTGGCTGCGCAAATCCGATCCGAGCTGCTGGGTCGCCGCCCACTGTGGAGGGGGTGGGTGCCAGGCGTGCGGTGCGGAGAGAGAGAGAGGGACTATCTGGGGGAGGGACAGTGCAGCGGCTGCCCAGCGCAGCGCTGAGCACGGGAGAGAACCACATCAGACCAGCCCAGGCAGCAGCAAGAAGAAGCTGGCAGCGGCGGCAGGTTAGGGGTTAGGGGGCGCAAATTACTTGCCTTGCCCCGGGTTAGGGGGCGCAAATTACTTGCCTTGCCCCGGGTGCTGACAACCCACGCTACGCCGCTGCCTGCTAGCAAGGAAGCAAAAAGCTTTTGCCTCACCTTCTGCTCCTCTGTAGTAGGCGGATGCAATGCACTTGAACTTCTCCTGGCCGGCTGTATCCCATCTGGGCAAGAGTGGAATAAGGGAAGTTTGATCAGTCATGGTGAGAGAGGGCCTGAGTGAGCCCAGGGATTAAGCAAATGGCTTAGGAGTACAAGCAGAAGAAGACTGTGATGCTTGAGTCAATGTCATCTGGAAGATGCCCTTTTTCCTTTTTAATCACACTTCCGTCTTGGCCACTGGCCTTGCTGGCTGCTGGGGGGAGTTGGAGCTCAGCAAACAACTGAAAGATCCCCACAGATCCCCCTGCCCCTTGGTTTACAACTAGTAAAAAGTCTGTTTCTCAAAATGAATAATGGCTGCTCAGCCATTACTGGTCCCCTGAATGAAAGCTGTTCAACAGTGGAATGGACTTTAAAAACTTCGCTGGAGTTTTTAAAACAGAGGTTGAATGGGCATCTGTCATGGATGCCTTAGCTGAGATTCCTGCGTTGCAGGGGGTTGGACTAGATGACCCTTTGTGTTCCTTCCAGCTCTATGGTTCTATGATTCTTTGATTCTGGCTGGCTCTGTTAAAACATCCCACACGTATGGTGAGCCGCGTGTTCATTTCCAACTTACATCTGAAGATTGTATGGAACTCCAGCTATCTCAAAACGCTCAATTTCAAAATCCACTCCAATGGTTGCCTTGTAATCCCGGTCAAAAACATCTTTACAAAACCTGCAAGGGAAAAATGGGGAGTACCCACCTTATTGTTATTATTATTGTTGCTATTATTGCTATTGTTGTTATTATTATTGGCTGCTTTAGATGGTTTTTAATATTGTGCTTTAATTCTGTAACCTGCTCTGGGACCTTAAGGTGAAGGGCAGGAAAGAAAATAAATAAGGGTGTGGGAATGCTGACAAGAGGATGTTTGAAAGAAAGAGCAATGAAAAAAAGGCGAGGGAAGAAGACATGTTGGCTACCTCTGCCTTAAATCAAAAGTTTTCACATAGTAGTAGTATTTAAGAAATATTCCACTACAGTATTATTATTTATTCAATTTATATACCACCCTTAGATCCCAGGGTGGTGAACAACATTAAAAACACATTACAGAACATCAAGGATAAAAACATAATAAAAAGCATACTATCGGCCAGATAATAAAATAGTCATCATAATAACAGTCCTCTCCCCCACACTTTCACAGGCCATAGATTCTTTGATAGCCCTAGGCCTGGGTAAAGAGGAATGTTTTTGCCTGGCGCCTAAAGACATGTAATGATGGCACCAGGTGAGCCTCTCTGGGAAGTGCATCCCACAATTGGGGGGCCACCACAGAAAAGGCCCGCTCTCTTGTACTAAATAAACTCTCTGAGAAAACCCTAGTAACCATTGTATGTGAGCGGAAGCTGTGTGGTTAAACACGCATCTAAGAGCCTTTCCAAGTTCTGAGCAGGAGGAACTCAAAAACAGAGACTGGCAGCTGTGTTCATAGGCATGGGTCAGGAGGAGACACATAACTGTAACCTGGGGTGTCTCCTCTTCTTGGTACCATCCTTAAGGAGTGCTTCGCAAGCACTGCTTCAGGCAGGTGGTAGCTACGATGCAAACTGGTCAGCCAGAAAAGACTGAGGTCAGTGGCTGCACTTTGAGGCTGGAACTTTGGACAGTCTTTGACAAACACCACTAAAACTACGTGTCAAAACAGATTTGTACCTGTTGATGAGGCTTGTTTTTCCAACATAGAGGTCTCCCACCACAACCACTTTTGATATTTTTAGCCTGAAACACACATGTTGGTTTTTTTTTTCACATTGCACAGTGTCATTGAAATGGAAGAACCATATCAGATTAATACTTCTATTCGGACCAATAAAAACATTACAAAGAACACATACAGTATATGAGATACAAATAGTGCAGAGTAAAACACAAAAAATGCTTAAATAATAATTATTCTACCATAATCTGAATAAACTAGACAATACCCCAGATCCCTGAAATAAGCGTGTGTGAACCTTTCTTCAGCTTCTTGCGATCTTATTTGTGCTGCAATGTTCCTTCTAAATTGTCAACAGGTATCATTTTTTTTAGATTTTAAGGTTACATAGGCATTTGACACCCCAGCAATTTTGAAACCTTGCAAAACGTATATTTTTAAGATTACAGGTCAGTTCCAAAATACATAAGGAAACATTGCCTGTGACCGAAACTCTTGTTACGGCACAAAGCGGCATTTCTCCTTGATGCAGACTCACCCAACAGTGCCTGTGTTCTGTCTCCGACAGGCACTCCTCACCTGGGCGTGGAAGTGATCTTTGAGCTGGAGGCAGGCCTCAGGTGTGTACCACTGCAGACACACAGGAAGCAGGAGCATGAGATCAGCTGGGCCAGGATTTTACCTAGCCAGTCCTCTAGGACAGCTTTGCCGGCCCAAGGCAAAATGTAGGACAGGCTCTGTTTTAGCGAATGCCTCAGGCCAGAGGGTTTCAACCTTTTCAGGTTCACGGCTCCCTTGACCAACTACATTCTTTCTATGGCACCCCTGGGAGGCTCAGGAGCCCAGTAAGGTCACCCCTTGCCTGCAGAGCCGGCACCTCTGGCTTTTCAAACATCTTCCGTTCCCTCAGCCTCCTCTCCTCTCCCCTCTCCTTAGGAGTCCTCTGGGCAGCCACTGCTGCTGCTCCTGGTCTCTGAGCTCCCCCCCCCCACATAAAAAAGAGGTGCTTCCTCACACTGCCCCACAGGGCACCCCCCCCAGCCAGCCCCAAAGGCACTATTTGCCTAAGGAGCTTGTGGCCAGGGCTGCTGCTGTAACAAACAGCCATGCAAGCCTTTGGGAGGCAGAAACGCAAGAGGGCATCAGGGGAGGGAGGGAAGGAAAGAGGGGCAGAGGCTGGTGTGGCCCGTGGCACCCCTGACCACCATTCAAGGCACGTCAGGGTGCCACGACTCACTGGTTGAAAACCACCGCCTCAGGCTGTCAGGGAACTAGCCCAGCGGACACAGGAGGACAGTTTGCCTACCTTGGGGAAGTGGG
This sequence comes from Podarcis liolepis, assembly GCF_965112155.1. NCBI lineage: Eukaryota > Metazoa > Chordata > Lepidosauria > Squamata > Lacertidae > Podarcis > Podarcis liolepis. The sequence continues at coordinate 28,118,673 of NC_139566.1, read as the reverse complement.
AGATGGTTCTGTCTCTGCTCACAGGTGGCGTCACATGCAGGAAGTTGGCCTTCATTGCCCAAATTCAGCGGGTGCTGACAATACAAACCAGAAAACAATTATCAGGGTCATATCAGGGGACTTGCCAACGGCAAAACACAACACCAGCACTTAACGCTTGCCTTTTTGCAGTCCTGACAAAAGTAGTTTTTTGGTTTTTTTGTAAGGTATTCCTAGAACTGGGTACATTTATTGCCTCTTAGGCAGAGCAGAGCCATCAGGGCTGGTAGCCAAGGATAGCCTCGTCCTCCATGAATTTGTCCAATTCTGTAATTTCCCAGTCTGGACTGTACTAAAAACTTGTGGGGGTGTCTGTTTTCCCTGACTAGTAGTTCCATGTCTGACTGCAAGCTAAGGAAGTTAGCAGCCTGTTGGCTGGTGAGCCTGGCATTTTCCTGAATAATAAAACAACAAGGCCTTTCATGGATAAAGGATATCGCCAGGATGTTGCCATAGCAGAGGTGAGTGGCATTCTGAGCTTACAATAGCCCAGAAAGAGGGCACAGGGTGACTCCCTTTGCGAGGGCCTCATTTCACAGTGAACATGCCTTTATCCATTTGGATTATATTTTAACTCACTTTAACCGTCTCCCCGGCCGCCTCGTGCCACTCCAGAGGCTCAGCTGGAAAACAACTTCAGTTAGCAAACCGCAATGGTCCTGTCCGTCATTATGCAAGTCCCCCATCTGTCATAATGTTAATTTAAAACTCATGATCCATCTGATTTCCAAAATGAACTTAGGAGGCTAACAAAGCAGGAAATGCCATACAGTATTTAAAAGCCTATGTCATGCCCACCATTCCTAAAAAACAACAACCCCACCAGCAGCCGTAAAATATCAGGATTAGAAACCAACACCAGGACCAAAGTCTGGGCATAGCAGCATGACACCAAAACTAACCCAGGAGCATTCAGCCAAAAGTCTTTTCCGGAACAGCTTTGTTTTGCAAAGGAGAAGAGAAGTCTTCTCCAGCCTACAGTTGTTGTTTTTCCAAAGCATCTGAAGGGCACCATGTTGGAGGGAACCGAGTGTCAGGGCCTAATGGCTCTCACTTGGCATTCCTCAGGAAAAGCCATACACTAGGGCTGGGGAACATTCATGGCTCTCCAGATGTTGATGGACTCCCAACTCCCATCAGCCCCAGCCAGCATGACCAAGGTTTGTGGATGAGGGGAGCTGAATAGCTCAGTTGGTAGAGCACAAGACTCTTAATCTCAAGGTTGTGGGTTCGTGCCCCATGTTGGGCAATAGATTCCTGCATTGCAAGGGGTTGGACGTGATGACCCTCATGGTCCCTTGCAACTCTATAGTTCTATGATTCTATGAATATGGGGAAGGCTTCGTAGCTCAGTGGTAGAACATGTGCTTTGCATGCAGAAGGTCCCAGGTTCTATCACCAATGGCATCTCTAGGTAGCAGTGGGACACACGCCTCACTTGAAGCTGCTGCCAACCAAACCAGTGTTTCCGTGCGCTCTGGCACTCGTCACGGTGTCCCGTTGCACCAGAAGCGGTTTAGTCCTGGGACTTATGTTCACATGTGGTCAGGATGTAAATATGTACACATTTTTTGCCAAAGGGTGTTAAGGGAGATAACAGAAATCACTGGGTCCAGAGGTAGAATTATTATCAATTTACAATGGGGTGGGAGGTTCGCATGCTATGAAGGACTTGTTCACAAATTTATTGACAGCTGCACGACTTATTATAGCTAGGAAGTGGAAGGGACAAGGTGAATATAAAATGGAAGAATGGTATAAAGAGGTGTGGGACATAGCAATTAATGATAAATTAACATGTGCTATTAAGGTAAGATGAGGAATATGCAGGAGAAATTATTTTAAGGAGATGTGGAAGGTATTTGTAGAAGTTGTACTGTTAAAACAGAAAGGGGTCAAACCATCGCAAGAGGTGTTGAAATTTTGGGAGGTTGGATAGTTACAATGGAATGGTCTTGGGGGTGGGGTGCACATTTTTATTTTTATTTATTTATTATTACTTTGTTAAAAGAAAAGAAAAAACCAAAAAAGAAGCGGTTTAGTTCCAGAAAGCTATCTGTGGACAAACGCCAGCTCCCTCGGCCTGAAATGAGATGAATGCCGTACCCCATAACGAAGTTTGACTGGGCTTAACTGTCCAGGGGTCCTTTACCTTTTTTACCTTTATATGGTGTCGCGTAAATAAACAAATAAAACACTTAGAGGGCACCAAGTTGGCAAAGGCGGCATGGGGTGTGTGGTTGTGGTTGTGTAGGACCATTTGGATGTAAAAATGCACCTGTAAGTCTCTCTCTCTCTCTCTCATGCTTTCTTTTCCAGGTGTGGCGATTTGTTTGTGAATTCTAGAAAGAGCATGGTGGAGAAAACTGCTGTACAATCTCCTCTATGTGGGTTTTGCATTTCTGTTACAAACAGGTAAAAGAGGAGGGGGAACCAATTAAGCCTTATGTGGATGGTAGGGAGGGAAATCACCCTAGATCAGCCAGTCTGAAGCTGCAAGGTTGCCATGAACAGCTTGCAGAATCACTTGGTCTAAGCTGGCCTTTGGATAATTTGCAAAAAAAGCAAGGTGGTGGGGGGCTGATCCTATTCCCCACCACCACCCCAGCAGACCAGGGGCTTTCCCCTGCCCTCCCCCTCAGCATTTACAAAAAAAGGGGCAATATGGGCAAAGAGTGAGAGGAAAAACGACTCACCATGCAAGAGCTGCTTCCAGGTCTGGAAAGGGGCTGCCGCATCACCATAGGAACCAGAGCGCCTCCCTCTCAGAAGGTGGAGTTAAAATGCAGAGAAACCAACCACCTGAGAGATATGGCAAACCTTAAAAACCACTGAGAAGAAGGGAGAAAACCTGGTTAATGAATGCCAGATGTTGGCATGCTCAGCTGAGCAACGCCTCCTGCTGCTTGTATAAAGCTGGACAGCTTTTATTAAAGAAAAAAGGGGAAAAGGAAAAGAACTGAATCACCAGCATTATTAAAAATACTGTTGTTTTTATTCCTTCCGTTTATAACCCAGCTTTTCATCTAGGGAGCTCAAGGAGGTTTACATGGTTGTCCAACTTCCCATTTCATCCTCACAACAACCCTGTGAGGTAGGTTAAGACTGAGAGACGGTGACTGGCGCCCAGGGTTGGCCAGTGAGTTTCATGGCAGAGTGGGGGATTCGAACCCTGATCTCTCCTAGGTCTTCGCCCCAAACCCTAACCGTTACACCACAGTGGCTCTGGTTTATATCCGGACAAATGTTTGCAACAATCGTATTTCACTGGAAACAAAACAAGGAGACCATGTACACCACCCTGAGCTTCTTGGAAGAAACTATAGAGGCAACGCAACGCAATCAATTAAGAGCGTTCAGCATTTACCCAACCTGGAGCCTTGCAAGTACTTTGGACTACAACTCCCATCAGCCTCAGCGAGCACAGGGCTGGTGAGACCGCCGCAGTGCTTGCTGGGGCTGATGGGAATTGTAGTCCAAAGAACCTGGTAGCCGCCAGTGGGGAGGAAGCTGTCTGGGTTTCCCGCAGGGGCAGCGCGGGCTGCAGAGGCTGGCATTTGAGGGCCACCACCTCTCTCTCTCTCTCTCGCCTGGCCTCCCCACCACGACACATCCTGCCCAGCCGCCACTTGCGGGGATTACGACATTTGCGCTCAATCGGACTCCGGTAACACCTCGTAGTAGAGGGGTTTTTTTCCCGCGTGCGTAGCTTCGTATTCACAGATCTTGACGTAGGGAGCGAGGGCGTCGCGGTCGCTTAGCAACCAGAGGCCTAGTCAGGGCGACGAAACCCACTTTGCTAAACTGGGTTTATTGGGTTCCCCCTCTGCCATTTCTATTTTGCGTGTGTGCACCAAGTAATATATTTTCCCCAGTTGCTATCGTTCATTTCGATGTTAAATTATTATTATTTTTAATTTTTAAACAAGAATTCCCACGTTTTTCCTTCGTGCTTCTCTTTCAGGGTTAATATTATTATTATTGTTGTTTGTTCCTATTGAATCGCGGGTGGGGGCTGGAGGGGAGAAAGATAGATACTTACCTTTAAGATCCTGTCTTGCTTTCAGTTGCAACAGGTGTCTCCCCCCCACAAAAAAAAGAACGTGTCCTGTTGTTGCGTGTATCTTGGAACTGAAGCAAAGACACATACAACTGCTGCTCTTGTTTTCCCTCCCTTTGCCCTAAGCAGCTTTTCCCCCTTTCCTTTCTTAGGGCTGCTGTGGTACAGAAGGAACTTGAGATGGCGCTCCTGCCCCGTATCTCCTCCAAACTGCCCCCTGATATCGACCCCACAAAAGCCCCCATTGCCTATGGCCGAAGGGGTCTCCCAAAACTGAACGAGGAGCTGGAAGACCCTGACCTGCTGACCCGGCAGCGGGCGCTGATGGCCCTGTGTGATCTGGTGCACGACCCAGAGAATGTCTATGAAGCCATTAGACTCGGTAAGAGATGCCACTTTTGCCTCCCTGGTGGACTGAACATGAGAATTATAGAATCATAGAGTTCAAAGGAACCACCAGGGTCATCTAGTCCAACCCCCTGCAATGCAGGAATCTTTTGCCCATTCTGGAGCTTGAACCCACAACCTTGAGATCCAAAGCCTCATGCTCTACTGATTGCACCTTGTTGGTTATTTATTTGATAGAAGGTCGGCGGTTTGAATCCCTGTGATGGGGTGAGCTCCTGTTGTTCGGTCCCTGCTCCTGACCACCTAGCAGTTTGAAAGCACATCAAAGTGCAAGTAGATAAATAGGTACCACTCCGGTGGGAAGGTAAATGGCGTTTGCGTGCGCTGCTCTGGTTCGCCAGAAGCGGCTTAGTCATGCTGGCCACATAACCCGGAAGCTGTACGCTGGCTCCCTCTGCCAATAAAGCTAGATGAGTGCCGCAACCCCAGAGTTGTCCACGACTGGACCTAATGGTCAGGGGTCCCTTTACCTTTTACTCTTATCTATATAGAATAGAATAGAATAGAATAGATTCTTTATTGTCATTACACAAGTGCAACATTGCACAAAGTGCAACGAAATTGGATGCCATCCCTTAAAACAACAAAAGCAAAACAACAACAACAACCAAACAAACCACATTCCAGCCACAAGCACACCACACCCATCAAACTCCCAGGTCACACTATCGAGTTACAGCATTCAAAAAGGCCACAGCTCTTGGATAGAAACTGTTTTTCAGTCTATTTGTCTTTGACTTGATGTTTCTATATCTCCTGCCAGAAGGCAGTAGTGCAAACAGACCGTGTCCCGGGTGAGATGAATCCTGCAGGATGTTATTTGCTTTCCTAAGACAACGGGAACCGTACAGTTCTTCCAAAGATGGGAGAGGATGACCAATAATCCTTTGGGCCGTGGTTATGACCTTCTGGAGCACCTTCCTCTCCCTAGCTGTACAACTGGAGAACCAGGCACAAATACAGTATGTAAGAATGCTCTCTATGGAGCCTCGGTAGAAGGACACCAGCAGTCTCTCACTCAGATTGTTCTTCTTTAAAAGTCTGAGGAAATAAATTCTCTGCTGGGCCTTCTTCACCAGAGCAGTGGTATGTGCGCTCCAAGTCATGCCCTGATCGATAGTTACTCCCAAAAACCTGAATTCCGCCACCCTCTCCACCCGTTCCCCGTTGATATACAAGGGCTGAATGTCCGCCTTTTTTTTCCTGTAATCCACCACCAATTCCTTGGTCTTAGCCGTATTAAGAGCCAGATTGTTCTCTCCACACCAAACACAGAGCCGCTCCACCTCGTCCCGATAGGCAGACTCATCCCCTCCTGAAATGAGCCCTACCACCGTAGTGTCATCAGCAAACTTGATGATTTTGTTGCTGGAACAACAATATCCTACCTTTCAGGATACAAGTCCTTCCAAGGTGGAGTACAAGTACCGGTAACATTCAACTTTTGGGGGGTGGGGGTGGGATAAACAATCCACAATGTCAACATATACAAAGCCATCAGGATCCTTCCCCCAGTGTAATGGGTGATAAAAATGGCCCTATTAGAGGTCAGAATGGTGGGATAGTCAAACTATAGCAGGCCTGGGTGGCTTCTTCATCTGCCTCCTTCCCTCCCACAGGGCAGTTCATGATACATGCTCCTGTGGAAGTGGGGAGGGGTGACACAATGGCCCTAACATACAGGCTTGATCACCAATCTCTTTGGGTCTATGGGTACATTTGCAGACTGGATAAATTGCCATACATCCAAGCCCACACTTTAGCCTATTTTATTGGCAATAGTAGGTAGAATGCTACTCCCATGCCTACTTTCAGAAGGGTGAAAGGCAGCAATGTGGAGGGGGCAGAACCTGTGGGCGGCAGGACAGACCTCCTCAGTCACATGCTGGGGACCACCTGCCCTACCGCAAAGCTAGCAGCACATTGTCACAGTGCACTGTGGTTGGTCAGCAAACTGCTGGATCTTTCCAAACTTTGGTTTAGTAGTCGTTCAGATCAGGCCATAAAATGGTTTTCTTGAAAAGGAAAAAGGTGCGGCAGTTGTTTGGGGTTGGATCATTTATTTATTTGCAAGGGTGGGTGTTTGCCTGCCCCTTATTTAATTCAGTTGATGGAACAAAGGACCGAGTTGAGAATACCTACATTTCCAGTAGGATATCACAAAGCTACAGAGATATCCTACTGTGGGGTAAATACCAGCAAAATGTTATTTGTCTTTGCATCCTTTGTGCTAGTATGTATGTGTACCATACTGCTGCAAAAAGTAGGTTCAGGATGAACACATGGAAAGTGCAATTAATGCACAGGATGTCCAAATTTAGAGGCAGTCTGTTTCTAGCAGTACCAGATGGCAGATCCCACCCACTGCGGGAAGTGCTACATTGGACTGGGTGGACCTTTGGTCAGATCCAGCAAAGCAATGTTTAATGTTTTTTTGAAAAACCTTTTGAGCTGAAAAGGAGAGCTTACGGTACATAAATCATAGGACCTAAAAGACATTGTAATGATAGTAGATACCGAAGTATTCCAGAAGGCATCCCAGGAAACTGTTCCAGAGCACATGAGCAGGCAACCCACTTCAATATTTATTTTGCACACGGTTAAGGAAAATGTGTGTGTCCAAACTTCATTCACCTGGAGATCATTCTTATACAGGTTGCAAATATTTTTTAAACAGTTTCAATTAATATATCTTCATCATTGTTACAAAGATCAAAATAACAATAGCTAATAGAACAAAAACAGAAATAAAGGAACAGAACCATACACATGTTGTGAATATTATTTGCCCATTGGGCACTCTAAATAATCAATATATAGTCCTCTCTGATGAGTTTCAGAGGCAACTGCTTTCATTCTACTTGGTGGCTGTTTTTAATTCTACCACTGCCTTCTGTGTGTTTTTTTCTATTATGGTGGTTTAATGAGTGTATTATAATTTTGCCCTAGATGTCTGTTGAAGTGTGGCACCAAAAAAATTATTAAAAAATGTGTCTTTCAGGATTTCTAGATAATTTGAAGATATTGCTTTTAGATGAAGACAGCATCGTGCGACAGAAAACAACAGAGGTTCTTTATATTATGGCAACACATTCTGTTGGCAGGTAGGTATTTGCTGAAGTTTAATGCAAATATTTTAGAGTAGGGATTTTATTCTGTTCTGCAACACATTTTCCCAGGTTCGAATAGGGGAGTTTAATATTGTGCTTATACAAACCACTTCTTACCAATACATTTTCTGAATGTAGGACCGGCTTCCTAGAAAATGGAGTCATTCCAGCTCTGGCACAGCTTTTGGATGATCCTGTTGACATCTGCCGGTGGAATATGCATTATGCACTGAAACTCGTGTCAGAATTGCCTCTAGGTAAGGTGGATTAAATTTCATAAGATTTACAATGCCGACTGCTCAGCTGCTCTGCTCATAACCAAGTAAAGGCTAGAATTTCATGTTGATTTCACCTAACCCCCTTGTGTCTTGTGACCTGGCTTTCTTGCTTGACTCAACTGGAGCTACTATTCTGTAGCCATGGTCTGTGTATGTGGCCCACACACTATGTGGCGTGGATTGAGAATGCCTGAAGCATAGCCAGGATTTATGTTGGGGAAGCAGGCTTTATGTTAGGGGGACAGAACCGAGCTGTTAGTTATTTTTATTTACTTGATTTAGGGGGGCAGCTGCCCCCCACCTTTCCTTTGATTCCCCCCGTGGTCTGAAGGAAGGTTGGGAGGAGAGGGTGGCAAACTGGGTCACTTCTCCTCCCACAGCTATTGAACAGGCTACTTCAACTCATTTAGAGGCAATTTCCTTTTCTCCAGGGAATCTTGGTTCTGTGAGCGGGTCTGGGGGCATGGGTCTTATTTTCAGCTGTCCCATGATAATTTGACAAAAGCCTTGCCATTTAAAGTGCTCTACATATGTGTAGCTTAGAAATACCCTATGGTCCTGTGGTTTTGTGATTTGGTGTTGCTGGAGAGCATTTTGAGTGTGCAATGAACTTCAGGTTAGAAACCAGTTTTGCCTCTGCTTCTTTCTCTTAAAATTCTTTGAGTGAAAGGAACCGTCCTTGCCTTTGCTGAGCCGATGTAGTATGACACTTAAGATGAGATCAACTAGAATGATCAAGTCCACACTGTGGTCTTTAGACAAAGTGCTCAGTTTTAGCCTCTCAAGTGTATTATTAAGGGTAATAATACTGGCTTATGTTTACAAGGTTGTTGTACAAACACTATGTAAGGTTATGCAGTAACAGATTAAAAAAAAACCCAGCAACCCTATTGTCTGTGATCCATTTTACTTGTTTATTACTGCCTGTCCACATTATCCCTTGTTACTTCATCCTCCCTCCCTCCCTCCCTCTCATGGTTCCCAATTCCCTCCCAGCCCTGCAGTGGGATTTCAATATAGGTCAGATGTTCTTCAGGGCAGGGATGGCTTTTTGCCTTTTTTTTTGCTTTGCCACTGTGTAAAGAGCCAGGTGGACTAACGGCACTATGCAAGAAATGTATCTTATGTAGTAGTAAAATTCAGTTGTCTCTTGGTGGTGCCAGAACATCACACATTGCTCTTCTAAGCTTCTGCATAAAGAATGATTCACACTTCTAGTTCATACAGCATGTGATCTGGTTCCTTGTTGCTAGTGAACACTCAGTGAGCTACCAAATAAAAGCAAGCCCACCTTCCTCTTCTGACGGGCAATAGCTTACCTACTCTGTCGCCTAGGGGAGATTTTTTTCTTGCTACAGGCAACCAGGCAGGTGACTATTTACAAGCCTGAATTAAAGACAGGAAAAATATCAGTGTTCAAAGGTGTTTACCAGCTCTGTGTCGTGTGTGTCTCCCCGCCTCTCAGGAGATTGCCAGTGCAGTGGAAAAGTATTTGCACATCCCAAACTGAATAAAAGCTCAGGCTTATAGTGGTACCTCGTGTTAAGAACTTAATTCATTCTGGAGATCTGTTCTTAACCTGAAGCACCACTTTAGCTAATGGGGCCTCCTGCTGCCGCAGCGCCGCTGCTGCACGATTTCTGTTCTCATTCTGAAGCAAAGTTCTTAACCCGAGGTAATATTTCTGGGTTAACGGAGTCTGTAACCTGAAGCGTATGTAACCTGAAGTGTATGTAACCCGAGGTACCACTGTATTAGCAGAGTTGTGTGTGCAGACCCCAGGCAGGGGGTTCCTAACCCTTTGCTAATGTCAGTGGATGATGATGACACGGCCAGTAGAGGAGACCGTACCTTTCAGAATGGTGCTTTGTTCTCAGTTGTTGTTGGCATCCGTCTATGTCTTGGGAGACAATGGAGGAGTGCACCTTGCGGGCGGGCGGGTGTGTGTGTGTGTGTGTGTGAAGTCAGACTGTTGGAAGGTTGCAGCGCCCGCTGTGGCTGTAGAGACCAATACAGGAGATACATGTTTTGCTGCAGCTGGGGTAGCTTCTGGTTGTGCTGCTGCAGATGCACTATTGTGTTTCTTCTCTCTGCGCTCCTCCCAGCGGTCATTCCTCTTCTGGTCACTACTATGGGTGCCCAACCTGACTGTCTCCAGGCATTGCGGATGGCTCAATAGAAGTTTTGTGATTCTCCATATGCAAAAAGGAACCAGGTATAAAGTCAAGCATTTGCTTATACAGTAAGCCCACAAGTTATGCACATTTAACTTGTGCACATTCAGCTTTATACACATGGCAAAAGGGGGGGGCAGGAGGAGGAGGGATGTCCAAGAAACAAAGACTTCTGTGATCCCTCTCCGTGTTTACCCCAATGTGTTTTAACTATATGTGATTTTGGCTTTAGGCAAGATCCCCAGAACATAACTCCCGCATGAGTTGCATGCTATCTGCATGTGACAAGGAGGGTTAGTTCCCCTCCTCCTGTTCATAAAGAGACACAGCCCCCCCCCAGTTGTTCACTTCCTGTGTCACTAGCCCTTACCTTGCACAGCTGCATTAGCCCTTACCTTGCACAGCTGCATCCAGAGTTAAGCTTTAAGTTTCGAGGGGTTAAAGGGCTTATTTAAAACAACGTTGAGGCTGAGCAGCCTGTTAACAAGGAGGCACATTGTACAAGATTAACACCAAGCAGATGTTTTCATTGGATTCACTGAAATAAGACTGCTAGAGAATATGAAATGCAATCCACAAATCCTGAATTTATCTGCCTTGTACTAAACAGGGTAGGGACAGGAATACCTAAAGGACCAGCTCCAACGACATGAGGCTTTGCTGTGCATCCCAAGACTGTCTGAAGTTTGGTTGGTGGTGGGAATGCACATTGGGGTTTGCTGTGTTGCCATGCCTAGATGTTTGAATGTGCTGCCATGTTCTTCGGCCCTGTGACTTGCTGGATATTTGATTGGCTGATACCTATTATACTCTCTACTGTCTCTTTTCTAACAAGGGGGACTCTGCAACAAAATGTAGCTGTCTGGAGTGCTGCTGTCCACTCTTCCAGCCAGCCAGCATGTTCGGTCCTCCTCATTGAGCTGCTTTGGGGCTTTCCCAAAATTCTTTTTGCAATTTTTTGTAAACCTTGGTTGGGGTACCCCCACCCAGCTTGCTGTTGCCTCCTCACTTGTCTTGAATCGCAGAATTGTAGAGTTCGAAGGAACCATGAGAATCATCTAGTCCAACCCACTACAATGCAGAAATCTTTCACCCAATGTGGGGCTCAAATTCATGACCCTGAGAGTCTTATGCTCCATGGTGCCATTTTGGCTACACGGGGATCTGCATTTGCTATTGAGCTTTGGAACTAGAGGGAATAATTGTCTTTATTGATTTATGACACAAGTGACCTTTTGTGCCTGTAACTGAGGCAGAAAGGAAGGATGTAATAAATGATAAATTGCTACATGAAGCTGTGCTGCTTCATATCTGCTACAGTCTCTCTTAAGCATACTCCTGATGCCTTCAGTAAAATTCCTTCTTAATTAAGTGTGCTGGACATGGCTATGGTTTCCATCATCCAGTCTTGGCTGAACTCTCCCAAAGATGCAGGACTGGAGATATTCCCTGTTGCAAAAAGGTCGGATTCACTCCCAATTTGTCTACCACAGAATTCTAAAACATCATTCCATGGTTTAAATTATCCCCTGGTGTGCTTGAAAATTGGCTTTGGAGTGTCTGGGATTTTTAACATGGCTCAAAGAATACCCCACCCCCCCCAAAGTGCTGTAACCTTAGAGGCCAAATATACAGTCCTATGTAACATTACTCACCTCAGTGGTTTCAATCAATCCCTACTCCTACATGGTTCGTTTTGGCATGAGCTTCAAGCAGCAATAGCCCATCTCCGTAGATTCTTCATTCACTATCTACTTTACACATCTCAGGAAGGAAGCTTTCGCCCATGAAAGGTGATTCCACAATAAAGCATTAGGATTCAGGCAGATCAGCAAGTTCTCATCCATCTGCTACTGATATTTGTACCGGGGGTGGCGTGGGGAGAACCCTCGCTGCCTCCCAGGATAATCTGCCATGGTCTTCTGCTCTAAGCCTCCACTGAAGAGCAACACTGTAAAGTCTTCTTCCTATAACAAATTGTGCCAGAGCTTCTACTCTTATTAGAGACGTGGTTTGGACTGATCTTTTCCTTCCCGGCAGTCACTGCTGACCTCCACTGGCAGTCTCCTTTTATTGAAAACAAACATCATGAATTCAGCTAGAACTTGCCTGCTAATTTCCTTTAGTAGAAACTGAACTTGGCTATTTCACAATCCTGTTTCAAGTGCTCTTTCTCTCTCTTCTTTTCTGCTCCAGTCCTCCCCCCCCCCCCAATTTATCAAGGGACATGCAGGTACAAGCTCAGCACTTCATTTTAAAATAATGACAAGAATCCGTAGATTGCAGTTCCAGGAGAAGAGAGCTGACAAAGGCACTTCCACTGACCTCTGAGGCCTTTTACTTCAGAGTAAAAGGACACCTCTTCCAAAGTGTCACAGCTCATTTTGTCCTTTTGCTACTCTCCTCAAATTGATACTCTACTCAGCAATTGGTCCCTTACATTCAACAGGATTCACAAGTATTGGCTACCACTGGCACCAGCAATTCTGAAAAACGTTACTCTTCCTTTAAAGATGGTTGTAGCAATAGGTGTTCATGAGAAGTGCCCCTTGGGGCTAAGCAGCGGGAGAATCCCCTTCTGCCAGAAAGTACTATTCACACCCTTTAACCTCCAGCTGTTTCAGCTTTTTCTGAACAGAATTGTCCCCCATTTCCTATTCAGTAGCTGTACTGGCTTTATCGCATCGCGTAAGCAGTTAGAACTAAACAGGTTTTTAATGCCAGAAGAACGCATACTTGCAGCAAATGACGTAAGAACCCAGCTGTGTGGAATCTAGAATCACAAGATCTACAAACATTACATACACACACCATAAATCAGTTAAGATCATTCAGATTTATTTTCTTAAAAGTGGACAGCCGGTAGTTTTTTTTATCATTCACTGTTTTCTCTTTAGGTTTTTCTTAGAGCCCTTGGCTGAGAATTCTCACTAATCTTCATACAACTGGGGAACGGAGGGAGGCAGAAGGAGATTGTGTGTGTGTGTGTGTGTGTAAGTGTAAGAGCAAGTGTGTGTGTGTGTGTGTGTGTGTGCATTTATGTGCTTTACGATTCTTGAATATATATTTATTTACACACTTAGCTTACACTGAAGTCTGTAAGAAGTCTCTTGCAAGGGACAAGGGGGAGAAGAAGGAACCGCCTGGGCACTGGCCCTAGGATCCATGTGAGATTATCCAGTAAGTTCACACACAGCTTCTCAGGCATTCAAACTTAGCTGTAAATTTGCTAGAGTAATATGCCATCCAGTATTATTGGCATACAGGATGAAAGGGAGCCGAGGAATGCATCACTTCCATTCCTTAAATTCCACTAAGTTTTGTAAATTTAAATATCAAGACATTTAAGTATTGTTCATATCACTCATCTGTTCACCTAATAATTACAGCACATTTTAAAAAAATAAACACCCCCCCAAAACAAAACAAAATGACTTAAAAGGCTATATTGTACACAGTTTCATTGGCTCCTGTGTTTAGAAAGGCTGCTGCAAATGTTGCCATACTTGTCAGAATTTCCTTGGAGCAATGGAACAGGATTGTCCGTTGGCACACTCAAAATCCAGACACAAAACAATAATTAAAAAAAATGTATACCTTCATATATCTGTATTTAAAAAAACCAACAACACTCAACCACTTATTCGACTTTTAGAGTTTTTGTGAAAGAGCACAAAGATTTGGCAAAAAAAGATGTAAAAGAAGACTTTTGATGTATAAAACTCCTCACTGGTAGAAGAAACACTGACCACAATTTGGCCTTGTCATTACTTAACATTTCCACTCATTTCTTATTTTTTTGCACACATGTTGAAGTTGTGAACAACAGAAGGGGCTATACTGGTCAGGGTGGCAGGGACTCACAGGGATGATTCTGCACTATCAGTTCCTTCCACAGAGAGATAATTCATGATAAACCATGATGCAAAGACAATGTGTGTATCTAGTATGTACTTTGTACTTGCTGCAAGTTAGGTGCCTGTGCACGCTTGATCCATGTGTACATGATCTGGTACAGGTCAAGTACCAGACTGTAGGTTAAAGGAACCCTTTGCTCAGATATGCCTGTTCTCTAGCCTCTGGTCTCTTCCCTCTTGGGGGTTGGGAGTTGCAACACAGCCCTCTCCCCAACTCACCAGCTATGCATCATTCCAACAGTATGATGGTTTATAGGACAATAAGGACAACAATCTGTCTCATTATACATAGAACATGGTAAGCTCTGCTATCTCGTGGGGAGGGGGAATGAAACAGACGGAATGAGCCAGTGGATGATGTGATAGTAGTGAAAACACTTCCATACAGTTCAGAACCTCGCCATTTGGTGGGAGGCTTGCACACTCCAAGACATTGTTTTTGCAAAAAGGTGTGTGGGCAGTTGAAGGGATCTGTGAACATACTTCAGATTTCTCCCTTCCGTGACTGGGTCTTCCAAGCACTACGCCATTGTTTCCACTGTGGCAAGCAGCTGTGGCTCGCCTGTTTCACATCACCTTAAGAAACCAGATTCATCTGCACAGATCCTCAGCAAAGACCAATATACTTGAGGTTGTTCTGAATGATGACGTCTGTCACCGCATCAAACACAAACTGGATATTACTGGTGTCAGTGGCGCAAGTGAAATGTGAATAAATCTCCTTGGTCTCCTTGTTGCGATTCAAGTCCTCAAACTGACGCTGGATGTAGACAGCTGCCTCCTCGTAAGTGTTTTGGCCTTTGTACTCCGGAAAACAGACTGTCAGAGGGATGCGGCGGATTTTTTCGGCCAGCAGATCCTTCTTATTCAGGAAGAGGATGAGGGAGGTGTTGATAAACCAGTTGTTGTTGCAAATGGAGTCAAAAAGACGAAGGCTCTCAGCCATCCGACTCTGTGGGAAAGGACAGAAGCATCAGCAAGAGAATCGCACACAAAATTACGCAGGAACCTCAACAGCCATAGCCACCTCAGTGAATAGTCTTAAGGTGCTTCTCACCCAAGCTGCCCCAAAGATGGATTTTCTTTTAAAGAAGTGTTAGCTTGTACCAGCCTTGAGTAGTCTGCTGCCTTCCAGATATTGTTGGATTAAAGCTTCCATCAGCTCCACCCAACATGGCTGTGCTGTCTGGGGCTGATGGGAGGTGAGGTCCAAAATGTCAGGAGAGTGCCAGGCTTTGCAAACACTGGCTAATTTAAACTTGGAAACAGCAGATCTCTTTCTCTCTCGTTCTGGTAGAGGAACCAAACAAACACATAAGGCTTTCACAGCACCAGTTGTAAAATGGAAAAACAGTTTTCCTAACTCATGTTCACACGTGCACATCCACACTCCCACAACCTTCTGCATGCAAACCATCCACTTGGCCACAGAGTTACAGCCCTTCTCCTTCAGTCTCATTGGCGCCACATAGGCAGATTTATGTGCTGCTTCCTTGCAGAGGAGAAATGCTTTCTGTTTAGAGAACTTCATCACATGTCAAGCAAGCCCAAGACATCATTTAACAACATACATTTTTTATAGCCATCCTGCTGCTAGGATGATTTCGCATGGAGCTGTCCATGGTAGGCTGTTTCCTATTTAGTGAAGACATCACTTTGAACTCCACTAGAAAACGACGTTTCAAAAGTATTTGAAGTAATCATTTCCAGAGAGGAGGGAGCCCACCGCACAAGCGGCATTTGTGACCGTTCAAGGCCAAGCATTTCATCAGGTGCCAGATGGTCACTTCTACATTTGTGTCCGCAGGAAACTTGTACTCCCCTTGCCAAGCACAGCAGATCAAAAGAACAAAAACCTCCTCCCACTTATTTATTGCTTAGAAATCACCTACATTATCCCAGGTGCTGTACAAAGCTAAGACCACAGACTTACAGCCTAGTAGACATTACAGAAGGAAAGGGGCCTGGGAACGGGAAACTAGCAGATTCAGGCACTAATTCTTGATAGAAAAGCTGTTTGTGGAAAGCAGAGCCCAAGACCACTGGACTCCATCCAGCAGAGGCTAGGTACTTCTAATCTCATTTATTTCATTGAAGGGATTAAGCACATACTTGATGGGATTTAAAGTTGCTTAACTTTGCCTGGATTGCACAGGAAATAGTTTTCAAAATTTATATATGTACAAGCAGATCTGCAAGTAGTGCTGTTTTGAACCAGAAAAGCATGGGTGTGGGCAGCCTGGATTTCCTTAGCCCTTTCCAGGTATTACTTGGTATAATAATAACAACAATAATAACAGCAACACAGTAAGCCAGTGACAATTAACAAGGCCTTTAGAGGGAGAAAGTACATAAATTCTACAAGCTGTTGTCAATCCAAACAATGGCTCGATTTCCAAAACCTGCCATCTGGATGGGCCTTTCTTAGGAGCAGCTCAGGTCACAAGCCACCCAAGGTGATGCCAGTTACAAAGAGAGATCAATGTGCCTTGGAGGCTTTTAGTATATGGAAAGATATTCAGAGTTGAGTAATGCAGAACATTCATGTTATGAACAAGTCAAATGCTTATACAAGGCTGAATTCTTGTAACAGTATCTTCCAGGAACTTTAATACAACAAACGGAGAAAATTTGCAGAAAACCATGCAGGGAATAACACTGGCCTGGTTCATACGTCAAGGCCTTCAAGAGAGGAAACAAACCATGTGCAGAGTAGCCTTGGTTCTGGAGAAATCACAAGATAAAGGAAGCAAATCATTATAAGATGGATAAGCATCCAAGGCCATGCTTGTTCATGCTTTAGAATTCCACATACTACTCCTGGGACTAATTCAAGAGCTCTTACCTTACACCCAACGCCCTCCCTTTGAGTCATGTCCTCTCCACTGCAAATGCCCCTGCAGATTAATGCCATTTGTGAATGATGCTCTTCATTAATGGCTCTATGATTGAATCACACTCTGAAGCAGCATCACGCTGGAGGGAAGAGAGGAAATTCCAGCCAGATCACCAGCTTTTGTGATTCTGAAATGGAATCCAGGGTCTGACAGAATAAAGCCTCACTCTCACTTGCCTCTTTTCAAAACTGAAGGACTCTGAGCCACAGTAGCAAAGTTCCCTCTTGTAATACTTGTGCGATTTTTGTCACAGTGTCGCATTCCACCCCTACGCCCTGAGAGCACAATGAGTTCATCTTACATCTCTGGCATTTCAGAGAAGTCCAGGGCTCCTCTACTTTCCATCATCATCAACCACTGGGTTTCTCTGGCAGCCAGGCTCCCCCCACCCCCCCTGAAATCTTCTCTGTCTAGAGCAGAAAAAGGAATTCAGCTCAGAGGGAAAATCAAGATGATTCACAGAATATTAGATGAGGTAAAATCAGCAAAGGCAAAGCGGGAGAAAAGAATGGTTTGGGGAAGTTAGTCCCCATCTGCAAAAGGGGCTGTGAACTTGGAGTGGAGAGGGATGAAGCAGCCAGCCAGAAGGGCTCCAGCTGCAGGCTTGCATATTGACTATTTCAGAACAGTGTTAATAGCTTGAGCATTGCACTTTGTATGTCTTACATGGTTATCTTTTCAGATGGTAACCAGCCCTGAACTAGTGAAATAAGGTGATACATATAAAAATCAATCAGTCATTATATCAGCACTTAGCTTGGATCAGCTCTGCCAGAAAATGGCCTGACGGTAGACAACGAGGGAACACACTTTTGTCTAACCACTGTAATTGAATGCAGTCACTTGAAGTTCCTACTCAGGTTTCCATGGAAATAGCAAATAAGCATAGTGATATTATAGGTGTAAATATATTCAGAAACACGGGGAAAGATTGTGTGTGTGTTTGTGTGTGTCAGGTACTGTAGCACTGAAGCAGGCACAAAACATTCCACACAAAGGTTCGCAAAGTGTCCACACCAAGTGTCCCCCAATGGCAGAGGATTCTTCATAAGTTTTCTGCATATGTGAGCTGAAACTATGCGAAAGAGGGTGGTGGGTGGTACAGAGACCCACAGGCAGGAGCACAAATGTTACTTGGATCGTTTCATAGAGTTGCAGGTTCTTAGGAAGCCCTTTATGCTCTTTACAAATGGGGTGAGGTAGATGTTCCTGGTACAGACCTGGCAAGGCTTTCAGGCCTCTTACTCCACAGAGGGGCATTTGCTACAGCAAGCAAAGAAGCTGTAGTGGTGCCAGCAAAGTTCTCCTGGGCCTGACCTCAGAAACCAGCTTGGGCAGTTGTTAAATGCCTGTTCAAAAGCATAGTTGAGCTGCTAAGCCCCCGTCACCAACCCTTGTCCCTCAGGGATCAGAATCCAGACTGGAAAAGGCCTCTTGCTTTTCCTCCCCACCACCTACCCCAAGCCCACCCCATCAGAAAGCAAAGAGGTGGGTTGGAGGTGTTTCCTTCCCTCCCTCTCACAGTGACTCGCTGCAGAGGATGTGAGGACATAAAGAGTTCTGCTGCCTCTTGTGTAGTATTTCCAATGTCTCTGAGGCTTGTATGGGTCGTAGGCCCGAAGGGGCCTTAAAGCCCAGAAGCCTATTTGGACTGGACATGCTCACACCTTTCACCCCAGTCATTAGAAGACTCTAAGTGACAACCCTGTGCACTCGCTGCAGCCTCCTCTGCACTACTGTGCAGCAGTCCATTTTGGAGGTTACAGAAACGCAGATCAGTGTCATGAGGTCCCCATCTTTAAGGAAGGACAACAAATGCAGCTGAGGAAAAGGTATGTCTGTCCCCACCCACCAGCCAACCCTATGTGCTTATTTTATTCCACAGCAAGACAGGAGCCAAGAGCAGCTCAAAGCAGCAAACCTGTTTGTGTGTGTATACGGCAACCTCATCTTCCACAGACAGACGGGGTACAAGCACAGCCTTAGCCAGGCAGCCCCCAAAGGCACCCTTCCCATTGCCTGCAGCTCCCCTCCTGACTGCCGGTACAGAAAGGGGGCAATTCGCCCCCTTTGGTCATAATTACACCAAACCCAGCTGCAGTTTATCACAGCAAGGGCTACTTTGCCAAGATGGCGGCCTGAGGGGGAAACTGTAGCTTAAGCCCCTAATATTTCTCCATTAAAAACTGTCTGCAAATGGAGTGGGTAATTATTTTCCACTGTATACTATTATTCTTGCGGTCCCTCCCACTCCCACATTCACCTCCACATAATCCTTTAAGCATTTACCATAATAGGGATATATTTCCCTATTAAGCTCTTTCTGAATTTGTTTAAAAATAAAATCAGTCTCTTGCCTTTTCTTCTTTAATTTGCATCAGAGAACTAATGGCAGATTTGATAATATATTTCCTGGCTGCTGCTTCTACTTTTAATTGTGGAAGCTGCATTCTTGCCTCCATCCATACAAGGCAGCAGAGTATTAGAGATTAACCGTCCACACACTTTCACTGCGCAGATACTGGTGGTTAGGTAAAACCTCTTTAAAACTGTTTAGCAGAGTTTATCTTCTTTCTGTCTCTTGCGCAGAAGCAGTGGACAATGACGAAGTTGTTCTAAAGATGACTCACACAAACTCTGTGAAGTCTCGGTCAAGAGATTTTATTCCCAGACCGGGTACAAGCATTACGGTAGCCAATATATTTTCGACTGTTAACATAAACAGCAATTAACTGCACACTTTCAAACAAAAGTCTTTCATCTCCTACACGTCGTAAATTACAGGAGCAGTCCTTCAGAATATTTTACAGGCAATACTCTTCGGACAGATGTCTTCTTCTTATTTGCACTTCCAGCTGATGATAATTAAGCCCAGAGTGCCACTCCCATATATAAAGGAAAACTATGTAGCCTTCTAGAAACTTTCTACTTGTTTCTGGCAGAATGATTCCCTAACACAGAGACCAGTCTGCTTTTCAGGGGTGAAGGGTTTTTCCTATTCCACCTCCAAAGCCCTATATGGCTTGGGTCCAGGCTGCCTGAAGCAGCCATATCTCCCTATATGAGCCTGTCTGGGCTTTGACATCTTCTGGGGAGACGCCACTCTCAGTCCCACCACCTTCACAGGCACATTTGCTGAGGACATGAGAGAAGGCCTTCTTGATGTCTGCTACCAGACTGTAGAATGCCCTTCCATGGAAGCTTTGCCTGACTCCCTCTCTGCTTTCCTTTTGCTGGCAAGCAAAGACTTCCTTGTTCTAGCAGGCCTTTGGCCACTTAATGTCTGTTGTGACAGATTCTTCTGAGGGTGGGTGTTGCACTTTGCGTGTTTGCACTTTAAATTGGTTTTAGTAATTTTTAATAGGGTTACAGTGGTACCTCGGGTTAAGTACTTAATTCATTCCGGAGGTCTGTACTTAACCTGAAACTGTTCTTAACCTGAAGCACCACTTTAGCTAATGGGGCCTCCTGCTGCTGCCACGGCGCCGGAGCATGATTTCTGTTCTCATCCTGAAGCAAAGTTCTTAACCTGAAGCACTATTTCTGGGTTAGCGGAATCTGTAACCTGAAGCGTATGTAACCCGAGGTACCACTGTACTTATTTAATTGGTTTTTTAAAAAAATATTTTTATTGATGGTGTGTTTTTAGCTGCAACTGTCTTAATCGATGTTGTGAGCCAGCTTGGGAGGAAGGTGGGACAAAAAATAAGTCTCTTATGCCCTGATTTTGCAGCCATGTCACAGTAATGCTTGCTCTGCAGTCTGGAGATGAGGGCAGCTTGGCCTTAAGAGGCCTCCTTAGCTGCAGCACCATAATAAGCATGTTTGCAGGGCTGCAGCTCAAATCTTGGCTCGGGGGGGGGGAATCAGCCAATGAAAAGAGAGAGAGGTGCTGCAGACAGTGCCACCCCCACCATGCCAAGTCCTCCTCCTCTTCACAAAATCTGCCCCCAGTGTCTGGGTGCCAGGACCCACAGGAAGCCACTGGGGAAGGAAAACCAGATATGGAAATTATTCTCCAGGTTTTTTGTTTGGTAACAATTAGTTGTCCCTTAAGGCAAGCACTATACCAGGGTGGACAACCTGTAGCACTTGGGCTAATGACATGCAGGCTAAACCCTGATTTCAAAAGCCCTAAGCGAGCGGTCAGTTTGGGCTTCTGGCAAGAGTGAATTGTACTGCCCTTGATAGTTCATTGGATAGCAGGAAAGGGCGTGACTCTCTGCTCTGGTCCTAATGACCCTCCAGAGAATGCTGGGGAAGCAGGAGGATGTCCATCCCTAGTAATGCCTTCTTTGGGAATCTGAGATTGAGGATCCATGGGCTGCTGTGCTCAAAGCAAGACCTGTATGCTGCTGACGCTGCTATGTCAGCATAGCAATCTCTTAGGGATTCACCTTGGCTACAGTACAGGCTTTGAAACAACGTATACTGCACATTTAATTGTGAGGCTTCTCTCTCTCTATGAAAATTGTAACATAGTGTTCACATTATTGTTCAAGACATTGAGGAGGCCACTGCATGGAACAGTGGTCTTCTTCTCTGAGAGATATCTCACCAAACAGAGTTGTGGTGCAATATTCCGACCCATGCACAACATCTCCCCAGAGCAAGGCACGGGTGGAGGCAGAAATTGGGGACCCCTGCTGATGCCTTCTAAACCAGTTACAATTCCAAGAGGATTAAGCACAGTATCAGTGCCAAAATGTTGCAAATCCATTTCAATTAGGTAGGCTATTCCCACAAAATCAGAGCCATGGGTCGAGAAAGAAATGTAATGTTGCTCAACTTGATTTGATTCTGTGAAGAAGGCAACATTTGTATGTGTGCATATGCATCATATAGGAAGTCTCAATCTGTGTTTAAGGAAACTGGAGGAGCTGGGTGTGTGTGTGTGTGTTTTAAAGGAGGCCTATTTTTAACAATGCATTCAAGCACATGTGTATAACCACCCCCACCCCCCAGGATGTCAAGATGATAATGTTGTCACTTTCGAAAATAAAATGCAAAAGGCAGAAAGTCAAGTAACATTACATTGCCCTGTCCTTAAAACTTAACTCCAGTTAAGATGTCTTTAAACAGGGCCTTCCTAAGCACAAATCTTAATTTTCAGCACACATTTTTGTGGTGGTAGGGATCTGAGGATCAGGGTAAGGAGAATGCATCCCTGCTGCCCGGGACCAAAGAAAACCTATCATTCCACTCTAACAGAAGTTGTTTGCACTTATAAATTTTATCTGAAAATTTCAAATAAATTGTTCACAAAGTCTAAAGGGAATAAAACAGTTGGACTTCTGGGATCTCCCACTGCTCTGACTGCTGTGCATGTGAAGCATGGCTGGCCTAGAAGACTGGGTAACCCTTGCCCTAGTGAGGCATTTGGAGAATGGAGCCATGCCTATCTGCTAAAGAGATTAAGACACACCATGCAGGAACTTCAGAAGGAGAGGGGGAGGTGATGGTTTAGCATAGTGGTTTTCAACCAGTGTGCAATGGCACCCTGGGGTGCCTTGAATGATAGTCAGGAGTGCCACAGGCAACTCTGGTCTCTGTCCTTGTTTCCTCCCCCCCCCCCCTCTGATGCCCTATCGCATCTCTACCTCCCAAAGGCTTGCACAGCTGTTTGTTGCAGCAGCCCTGGCTACAAGCTCTGCAGGTGAATGGTGTCTCTGGGGATGGTCAGAAGGTGCTGGTGGCCAGGAGCTGAGGTGGCCTTGGAGTAGGCCAGCAAGCAGGAGAGGGAGTCCAGCCAGCCAGTCCGCCAACCCTTGCTGTAGTCCCAGGCCTCTAAGGGGCAGTGTGAGGAGGCACCTCTCTTTGGGGCAGGGTGGGCAGCTCAGAGACCAGGGGTGGCAGCAGCAGCTGCCCAGAGGACTCCAAAGGAGAGTGGAGAGGAGAGGAGGCTGAGGGAACACTCCACAAGGGAGGGTATTTGAAAAAAGGGTGAGAGGCTGCCAGCTCTGCTGGAAAGCAGGGGCACAACTGGGCTCCTGAGCCCCACAGGGGTGCCGCAGAAAGAATGTAGTTGGTCAAGGGAGCCGTGGATTGGAAAAGGTTGAAAATCTCTGGTTTAGCAGAACAGGCATCCATATGTTACCTGTCAGGGAACTGCCATCGGAAGGAAGGGAGGTGAAAGGGCTCACACAGGTGGAGAGAGACTCAGCAGCTGAAGAGGGAACCAGTAGGGGGAGAGGAGCTGAGCTGAGGGAAAGTGAGCAGGAGGGATGGCTCCGAGACACTTCCAGCGAGGGCAGTGGGGAGGTTTCAGGACCTCCCGTAGGGACACCCACTCCTCGCCGGAAACTGTCACGCAGAGAGTCCAGAAGACGTGTTTCCGTTAAGGAGCTTTTATGTTGGAAGCGATTCCGAAAGCAACCACTGTCGGAATCTGCCAGCGACTGAGGGAGCCATGTTTAAGGGGCTCCGTTACAGACAGAGGTTTGCAAACTTGATCAAACTCTGAGGGACTTGGATTTTACGCACAAGCAGCTCATCGTCCCATCACATTACCTAAACAAATCATTGAAATCATTGCAGCTGCCTGACGAAGGAGAATGGCCAGATGCAAGGGAGGGGGGAAAGGCATAAATAATCCATACGTTTAACAGCTCTATAGCAAAGAGCACTTTAGCAAGCACCCATCCAGCTGCACCTGCTATATACCCCCTTTACTTGGCAAGTATGGGGATCCGCCTGCTCACCCCCTTTGCCCCCAAATCACTTACTTTCTACAATTAAACACACATCTCAACATGCTAGGATGGCTTTTGTCCTCTAAATAATATCCAAGCAGAATAAGCATGTAAACATCATCTGACACGTTGTACTCAAACTTACATGAAGCAGGACCAACATCATCTGAAACATGTGTCTGGTTTCCCCTGCCTGAATCAGAGGGGTCTCACTGTGGAAGCAGCCAAGTCCACATGAGTCAGCCGTTCACCCCTCAAGCTAACTCTGCTGACGTGAATAAGAGAGAGAAATTGTGCAGAGGCACAGAGGGAAATGTAGGGATGGAAGAATGAGTGCACAAGAGCCATCCTTCTTCCCTTTCCAGCTGGGGCTGCTGCACATGGAATTTGGATAGTGCTGTGTACGAGTTCCTTCCCTTCAGAGCCTGGCCTTGACAATGCCAGTGCCTAGCTCTGGGCTGGACTGACAGTTACCATTAAAGAAACCCCCTCTGTGTTACAGTCTCCCCAGGTTCTGCTGTGAGAATTTAGGATTTACAAGCTAACGATGGAAGGGCACTGCTGTCAGAAAACCTCAGAATGCATTTATGTGCTCCATTACAGACACGTTGTTATGGAAACAGGGGAGGAAAAGAACTGGGGCTGCCGAAATAGAGGAAGCTTCTGGCTTAATATTGCAAGCTGAAATTCCTTGAGCACGGGAGCAGCACCCCAGTCAAGGCGGTTCCAGCACATCCCACCTGTCCTATGCGGAGTGAGTCCAACTCCTCAAATAGAGTTTACCAGCGTTTGTCAATAAGAAAAGGCCACTCACCATCCAAAAGCAAGCCTTAAAACATTTTATTTTCTAACAAAGCCAGACTCAAGCATCAGATGTATTTTCAGGCACCTGCATTTAAAAGAGGTCTTTGAATCTCTTTTTGTAGAAAATGCCAGCACAACATTATGACCTACTGAGCCAAATGCAGCCCACTGGCTATGTCCTGTGGCCAGCCAGATGGTTGCTTGACAACTCCCCTGGCAGGCAGTAAAAGAAAAAGTGGGGGTGGGGGTGGACAAGCAGATTATCAAGCATTTGGCTTGCTGAGTCACAACTTGTGCAAGCCTGCCTTATTTATTTGTACCCAAATTGACAAATTAAAAAATTATTCTTTTGCTTAGGGACTGGCCTGGTTAAATAATTGTACACAGATCTGACACCAGAAATGGCAATCATTCAGGAATCAGTAGGATAACGTTTCAGCCTACTGGGCCTCTCTGTTACAGTGGTACCTCGGTTTACGAACTTAATCTGTTCCAGAAGTCCGTTCTTAAACCAAAACCATTCTTAAACCAAGGCGCGCTTTCCCTAATGAGGCCTCCCACCGCCAGTGCCCTTCCACCATTCTGATTCTGTTCTAGACCAAGGTAAAGTTCTCAAACCGGGACACTATTTCTGGTTTTGTGGAGTTCGTAAACTGAATCGTTCTTAAAGAGGACTGTTCTTAAACTGAGGTACCACTGTACTGATCTTAACGTGGCCATCCTGGAATTAAGCAGCTTTAAAGGGGAACATCCAGGGTGAAATTGCAATTTATGAAAATTTTCAGTTCTAGTCACTTGTGTCTAAATAGAGACCTTGTTCCACTGTCTCAGTACAGATGCATAAAATTTACACCGCAGTCCCAAGATGATTCTGTTATCGCCAACCACTGTTACTGTGAAAGGTGACCAGGCTCTTTTTGCAAACACAAGAGGATCACACACTATGCATTTGATGAAGTGGGCTGTAGTCCATGACAGATTATGCCACAATGCTCCCATAAGACCCTTTGCTGACAAAGTTAACAAATATTCATAAAATCTTGTCTTAGAAAATTGCCAGTTTCATCAGTTAAAAAAACCAAAACCCTACAAGCAAAATAAGCAGACTGTTGCATGTCCAAAACATGTTCCTCAATACACGAAACAGAGCACTCTGTCAAACAAGGCTGCATGATGCTAGGGCTGTTGGGATTTGTAGTCCAAAACATCTAGAGGGCACTGGGTTGGGGAAGGTCGACATGTACCCTCACTGCCTAGGGCTGAGTTCTCCCAACCACTCCAAGAGTGCTCACTGGAGCACAGAAAAGAGGGTAAAAGGTGCCCATAGTCATTCTTGATACAAACTCTTGGTTTTTTTGTCTGTGTTTTTATACAACCCCTTGTGTGTGCCAATTAAGCCCATGCCTCCCGAATTAGTCTCATTTTGGACATCCAATAGTATCTTCATTTTTTTTAAAGGGCACATGTAAAAAAAACCTGTACTATTTTTCATAGTGGTCAATGCTCCATTTATTCTTGGCTCCTTCACACTGAGCAATTGTGTAAAATTCTTGTCTTGATAATATTCCTCAGATTATCTAGCTTAAAAGACCGGGGTTATGCATTCCTTTGTCAGGAATGATCATATTCCAGCTTTCTTCTGGTCTAATGTGCGCATATCTTTGCATGCCCACTAAATGTTGAACATGCAATAGTTCCATTACCTGAACCATAACCATGCTCTGATCCTCTTCTATTGCAGAATCATATTACTTTGTAGGATTGCTAGTTTCTATCTTCTACCATATCCCTCAGGAGATATTTATGACTTTATAGACAGTTGCCGAATGAAAATATTAAATTCAGCATGATGGCTTGCAGTCCCATCAAAAGATGTTTTCTCTGAAGTATCACCAATTTAAATGCATTTACTCCTTGCTACAATACAAATAACCTTTAGGACTGCAGACTTGACACTCCCTAATCAGGAAACGGCTTGATTGCAAAGGAGAAAAAGCTTAAACAGAAATAGATTTGATTCTGAACCAAGGATAACAGCAACAGTGGAAATTGTATCGGATGGAAGCAGTGGCTCTGAACTGTCCAATACATTTATGACCATTGACACTTTGGGTCACGTACATCTCAAGTTTTCCATTCTCAGTGACAATAGAAGATTGCTGGAACAGTCAGGGGCTTTTGGAGTTCAAACGCTTACAGCAGCCCCTCTGCAAGGATTGCTCATCTAAGTAAACGAAACAGATATTGGCCAGGCAGGCCATGCACATTTCCCCTAACGGCGAAAGAAACAGTGGAATGAGCATGGTAGCAGGCAGAGCAGCAAACCATTTCTAATAAAAACCAGTAATGTCTAATACTAATTCAGGTCCATCAAAACATTGCTTGAACCCAGCATGGCAGCCCTGTACATCCACCCAGTAGTTGCCAAGTATGCCTGCACACTCACTGACATATTCATGCCCTGTACGCTATGAACATTTTGGGGCAGGGGCCCTTGGTTCTAAAAGGGCACTGATTGATGGATTCCATTTCAATACAGAAGGAGGTAGACTCCACCATGGTAGCAGAGCTGGGGTGGGAGAGTGCCAGAGCTCTGTCTAGTCAGGTTGTATGGGATCATTTTCAACCTATTGCCTCCGAGGATGTGGACAGGCTACTTGGATGAGCGAAACCGACCACCTATCTCCTTGACCCTTGCCCATCCTGGCTCATAAAAGCGAGCCAAGCAGGTTGGACAATGGGCTGTGTGGGATGGTGAATGCTTCCCTCTGTAAGGGAGTCTGCCCTGAACCCTTTAAAGAGGCAGTTATTAAACTTCTTCTTTAAAAAAACATCTTCGGACACGGCTATTATGGTCTATTATCACCCAGCCTCAAATCTTCCATTCCTGGGCAAGGTCGTTGAGCGGTTGGTTGCTGAACAACTCCAGGCCAGTCTGGAGGGTGTGGACCATTTGCATCCCTTCCAATTTGGATTCAGGCCCCATCACGGGACTGAAATGTTTTTAATGTTTAATGTTTTAGATCTGTCAGAAGCTGCCCAGAATGGCTGGGCAACCCAGTCAGATGGGTGGAGTGCTACTACTACTACTACTACTACTACTACTACTACTATTACCGCTACTACTACAGTGGTACCTCGGTTTTCGAACGTAATCCGTTCCAGAAGACCATTCGAGTTCTGAAATGTTCAAAAATTGAAAACTCAACAGCCGACAGCTAGGCCTCAGGATCTTGCACTCAGCGGAAGCCGCGTGGCATGTTCGACTTCCGAGGCGTATTCGAAAACCGAATCATTTACTTCTGGTTTTACGGAGTTCATAAACCGAAATGTTCATCAATGGAGACGTTTGAAAACCGAGGTACCACTGTACTAATAATACCCTTCGTCAGAAGACCATAGGGAGGTGTACAATATAAAACCACAAAAATACATAACAGAGTAACAAACAGAAACAATAACAACCCCCACTTGTGCAAGTAGCTTGGATTCTTCTCCATCCTGGATGATTACAGCTGCTTTTGAGGGACTGAGACTTTGGCTCCCCAAAGTTTCCCGTAGAGATGAAGAGAAGACAACTGTCAGGCCTCTTCTCAAAAAACAAACAAAAAAAAATCTTATCTGCCAGACTGAGGCTGAATCTAAGCGACATACAACAGCCTCCCCCAATCTGGTGCCCACCAGTTGTTTTGGGGTACAATTCCCATCAGACCTAGACGGCATGGCTTTATGATGCTGTGGATGATGAGAGTTGTAGTCCAAAACATGAGGAGGGCACCAGGTTGGGGAAGGGCGATCACAATGAAGGTTGGCAAGTTATCATACTTGTAAGATTCAATAAAGTTCAGGGTTTGGGTGTTGCTCTGGATACAACATTATGCTACAAGGGGAGAACAATTTCTTGGAGTACATTTCACCCGTTTACTTCTGATGAGAGGGCTGTAATTATGTAATTATTTAAATTTATAGAAGGATCCCCCCCCCATGTTAAAGATTGTTAGTGGGCATGCAGTGAGAGAACTGAAACGAGAACAAGAGCAGAAGCCTCGCTGTTCAAGAGCCAACTTAGCTACATTTCCTGGTACTCCTGAATTAACAATTTTCTTTCTGTAGCCTCATTTCAATAGCCTTCCTTGGCAAACATGTCTGATTATCTAAATGTTCTAGGTCAATCTTGCTGGCTGGGGCTGATGGGAGTTGTAAACATATTTATTTTATTTAGGGAAAGCATTTATAATCTACATTTCATCCGAAGCTCCTAGAATGAAAATAGACACAGCCCAATCCAAAAATGAATAAAATTAAAGCAGTGTAAAAGGAAACAAGAAGTAAACATCAGGAGGCCACCAGGCCAGGGGACGAATGATGAATCAAGCCCAGATGGCTCAGCTTCTAGTGGCAAAGTTTAACCTTGATCTGAAAAAGTTGCATTGACCTCTATATCTACAATCCCAGAGTGGTATCAAGGTATGCAGGACTTTTCAGGACTGCTTTGCAACTCTGCAAACAAGATTGTTGCCTGATCTCTTCCCTGCCTAAACCACATTAACCATTATAACAACATTTGAAATGATCCTTCACTCTCTCCCACCATTTGTTAGAACAGAAGGATCTCTCAATGAAGCAGCTCTTACCTCCAACTCGAGCTGCTTGTCATTCTCCATAATTGCACATCAATTATAAATAGAGCCTGAGATTACTACTTAATTGCATCCTACAGAAAAGGGTGCATCCCCCCCCCAATTAAATAAAAAAGTGCTTTGTTTCAAAATTCATAGGCCTGTAGGTTCTCCTCAGTTCCTATGGACACCAAGCTGAATTATCTGTTTCAGGAGAATATTGCCTGGAATACTGAGCCATTCTTTTATTTCCCAGAGGAGGTGACATTATCAGAGGTTTGGAAAGATCTCCCAAGCTTTCTGAAGTGCTTCAGATGAATAGGGGAAGGCAAAGCAGAGTGTGCAAGGCTCCTGAGACATTTTCTCTGACATTTGTTCTACTTCTATTCTCAGAGGCTATACACTGCTGAATAGCAATTGCTGAGAATTGCAAGTGGGGCAAGCGTGTGGGTTCCCCACTGGGGCATCTGGTTGCCTACTGTAAGAACAGAGTGCTAGATTAGATGGGCCTTTGACCTGATCCAGCAGACTGTTCTTATGTTCCTACCCACAACCCCCCAATCTCTGCAAATCTTCAACAACATCAATGTGGAGGCACAATTATGACTTCAGCTGTGACACTGAGATTGGGGATCTGCAAAATGGCTTGCGGGATAAGCCCTGAGATTCTCCATCAGAGCCAGACATAAATATGGAATTTTCATCTGCTGAGCACACACATTATCAGCAGTGACCATGAGCGCTCTTTTTCTGCATGAAGAACATTTCATAACAAAGCCATTGATTGGATACCAGGAATTCCATACAGAGAACCTTCTGCAAACGAATCATCTACAATTATGCATGTTACCATCTTAGTTAAATTATATATTGAGGAAAGAGACTAGAAAGCACAAACAAAACTGGCAACAAAGGTCAAGTCAAGGAGGGTGAATGCAATGATCCACGCACACTTCTGCATATGCAGTCATTTCCATAGTTACTGTATCTGTTTGTTCAAGCAAACTGGAGGCCAGTATTAGCACCATAAAGAGACTGCAAAGGGAGTCGGTTTTTATGATATGGACAGAAGCTGTTTAGTGAGCACCATAAAATTCTCTGTGAAAACCCACGCAGATAGCAAGTCTCAGACCAGCGGGTGCCATTTTAAACAGCACAAAAAGGTTAATTCAACTTAATTTTGAAGCTTCAAAGGCTTTCTGGAACTCCTTTTTTAAACTGTGTCATGTACATCCCTCCAGAATACTTTACCCAGAGTTTTCTGTATTTACACGGCAACAGTACCTGCAAGAGGAACACAACATCCAACCTAAAAGTGGCTGCCAAGACAATGATGTCTCTTTACAAAAAGAGAGTCACGTGGTCCAACGACTGGGTCATCATATCTTCTGAGCTTTGAAGGTAGAGCAGCAATGAAACTTCAGACAGAGGGCATTGGTATGCCCTACCCTTTTCCATTATGATAAAAACCATTCTGTTTTGGTCACAGAAGCTAGCCCATATGAAAGGCTTGTAGGAAATATAAGGGCAGTTATGAAGCTCAGCAGCTGTTTCTAGGATACCTTCTCCTTGAGCACTCGGAAAAGAAACTGAGCATCATGCCTGGAACCCACAAGCAGTATCAAAATACACATAATAAAACAATGAAGACTGGAGGGGATGGGGGATGGACGAAAGCTACATTTGGACTTACCGTTTGGTTATCTTCATACAGCTTCAAGTCATATCCACTCAGCTCCACACAGAAAATTATTGCTGTAACCCCCTCAAAACAGTGGATCCATTTTTTGCGCTCAGACCTCTGCCCGCCAACGTCCACCATTTTAAAAGTCAGCTCTTTGAAAGTAAACTTGTTTTCCACAATCCCTGTGGTCATGTCCCGAGAGCGCAGAATGTCTTCAACCGTCGGGATGTAATCTAATGCAGCAATCCTTTCTAGGTCATTCAAGTAGTAGGCAGCATTATCCTCTAGATGGTACTCGTTGGAGCGACAGAAACACTCCTGTACCCCGGGGTCAGCCCAGAGCCTCTTCATCACCCCGAGCAGCTCAGGCGTGATCTCCCCTTTGCTTTCCGCGGGGCCCGTCAGAGCAAAAAGCTGCACCGCATCATAGGCGCGGTCGGGATTGTGGAACTCGATTTTCAGAGTGGCCAGGGCGCGGATAATGCGAGTGAGGGAGTCGATGGCGTTATAGATAATCAAAGGCTTGTACTCCTTGCAAGCCTCCAAGTTGAAGCCGCCGCTGTGGATGATTTTCATCTGCTTGACAATGGTGCTTTTGCCAGAGTTGCTGGTGCCAAGGAGTAGGAGCTTGATCTCGCGCCGCTGCCGCTGACTCTCAGAGCGCAGGTGGCGGTCAATTCTCCGGGACCGCCGCGCTGCCTCTTTCTCCTCAGAGCTTTGCCTACATCCCATGGTACAGCAGAGACTAGCAGAAGGGGATAGCTGTAGACACACACACTCTCTCTCTCTGCTTCCCAGAAATAACTGCAGCGATTCTTTTTATCTGGTGTATCTTCTAGGAGCAGGGTGAGAGTACTGTCCAATTTGTGATGCCCTCCAATAGACCAGGACCAAGTACTTCAGTCCCAGGAAGGTTGCAAAGTCATAACAGACAACCACAAACAAACAGTAGCTTCAGCAGAGCTCATTAGCACTCCCATTTTCTGCGGAAGCATTTGCACGTTCCTCTTATGGAAGGGAAGCTTTCCTTGCCCACAGAGTGGTCAAAATCTGCCCAGTGTCCCCTTTTGCTCTCCTGCATAGCTCTCCTGCACAAAGGCAAGGAGGAGGTGCCCTGGCTCCTGCCGCACTTCTAAGTTTCACTCGTAGTTTCCAGTTGCTGTAGCAATGCCATCAGGTGCAGTGAAAACTCCTGTCCAGTCTTGTCCTGCATTTATCCGGCTTCCCTTTCAGACGTGATTCTTTATGCTGGTCAAGTTTGGGTACGTGAAGCCACAGTCTCCCCCTGTTAAGACAGTGGGACAGAGGGGGAAACGTTAAATGAACTTCTTTAACTGGGGAACTTGAACATCTTATCCTCCCCCAAGCAAGCAACCCAAATAGAAAGCAGGAAATCTTGGAATGGAGCAAAAACACGGCTAGCTGAAGGCTGAGGAGCCCTGGAGATTGTGTGCTTGGCACAAAAGCAAACCTAATCCCTTTGTCATTCCAGCCTGATGTTTTTATTACCCAAACCCACATGAGCTGTTTACAAGCTCTTCTCGTGAAGAAGACAACCCTCCTCTTCCTGCACAGCCCTGTCCTGACTGGTTTTTCCCAAAATGAAGGAAAGAAGAGGGAAAGGGAGACAGATCCACCATTTCCTTCCCTGTTGCCTCAGAGTCCAACACCCATTGAATGCACATGTGCAGGTACACACACACACACACACACACACACACACACACACACACCATTGCTTTCCTTTCTCTCTTTTTGGCATTGAACTTTTTCTTCTGCAATTCATGAAGTGAATTTTTAAATCAAGATCTTAAAGCAAAGCTTTTCAAATGGGCTCTCCTTCATTGGAAATTTTTAAACAGTGTTTGAATGGCCATCTGCCAGGGATTCTTTAACGGTGATTCCTGTATTGCAGGGGGTTGGACCAGATGAACCTTGGGGTGCCTTCTAACTCTACAATTCTATGAGTGCAGAAACTCTGTTGCCTTTAGAGCAGCCTTCCCAAACCTCATGCCCTACAGATGTTGTGGACTACAACTCACATCAGCCCAGGAGGGAGGGAGGCTGTTTTAGAGGGTCTTTGTGGGCTCATCAAATACCCAAGTAGATCCTCACTCCTCAACTCAAACGAGAGGGAAGCCTTAGCATGACATTTGCCCCTTGTTCTTCCTGCCTCACCCACCCTTGTTTCCCTTAAGCTTTCTTCCCCTACTCTGGATTAGGGACGAGAGAGAAATTTTATTCAGTCCACATTTAAAGGTAAACCCACTTAACTGGAACTTTCCAAAACAATATAAGGACTGCAACACAGGCAGCCTTCAAAATTCACACTTCTGCGAATTTTGTAGTGCAGTTCTCCAGCCAAGTAATGTTTGCACAAAAATGCCTCTGCTGGGTTAAAGTGTGCCCAAAAATGCAAATGTATGTGAAAATAGCATACAGTAATGCATTATATTTGGGAAACTGCTTTGCAAACATGTGTCTATTGGGCAAAATGCCATACAAAAACATGTCTCTTAAAAGAAGTCCACACTAAAATGCTGATAAATTTCAGTGAGAACCTTTGTAAAATGATGTGGAAGTGTAGAGAACTGAATTTAAAATTGAGAAAAATGAGAAACTTAAATTGACAGATTTGCCCTTCAGCAATTCATAATCACCCACTCCAGTGATCTCATAATTAGCATGTGCATACCTGTTTTGTATCTGAAATGCTCTGCTATTTCCTCATGTCTTCCCGTATATTATGACATTTCCTGCTGATTTCTCCCAACACACTTCAGCCTACAGTAAGTTAAGCTGTCCCTCCCTGTCAGAACCCCAGCAGGAACCAGTAGAACACATCCAGTCTGACTCAACTTTCTAAATTGAGCAAAAAAGCCAGGATTCCTTTATAGCCTTCTCTAACCTCGTGTCCACCACATATTTTGGACTGCAACTCCCAGAACAGACATAATTTTATTGTATGGTGCTTAGAAACTTTGCTGATTAAATGGCATACATAAATAAAAAAATATGATCTGATTTGAACATTTTAATCAATATCCTGGACGCCTTAGCCTTTACTACTTTGTTGCTTCTGTCATATTAAGACTTCTTGACATTATTATTTTCTGTTTTTATAAAGGGGAGGGTGGAATCTCCAGCCCATGGGTCAATCTTCATCTGCCAGTGGTCCAATTTGACCCGCGAGGCCATTTCCACTGTAACCACGGCCACCTGTCAGTCAACTGACATCACTGGGTGACATCAGCTGATGGGCAGGGTTCAATCCTGCTGGGTACCGCCTCACCAGCACGTTCCCTGCAGGGAATGTTCTGGCAAAGCAGACCCCTGTGGAGAGCAGGATTGAAGCCTTCACTTATCAGCTGGTAAGCGGAGAGTTCAATCCTGCTAGGTGCCAATTTGCCAGCACAATCCCAACACAGAACCTTCCCACCACACCACAGGTTAATTTTGACAGGAGTGCCCATTCATCCGTCTCATGACATCAGGTGATTGGCAGGTGAACTGCCTGCGAAGTGGGGGGAGACAATGTTCTGGTCCACCAGGTCAAAAAAGCTTAATTTTTTTTTTATGTAGCCCAAAGCGGTTAACCATACAAGACTTTAAAATTAGCAATTTAAGAACCAAAAAGCAACTGTCAATGTCATTTTTGTTCTAAAACTTGCAGCAAGCAACTGCAAAAATAAATATTGAAAGCTTCAGAGGGGGGATAGGTTTTAGGTTCCTCGAATACTTAGCCCAGTTACAGTTAAAAATGAACTGAAGACCAGCTCTTCGGACAGTAAGACGAAAGGCTCATCCATTCCAGCATTTGTTCACCATACGCCCTCCAGCATCAGAAACAGGAAGCTGAACTGAGTTTTTTCCTTCCTCTAGCAGAAGGACTCTTCTTACATTCTTCCTGAACTCTAATTTGGTTAGGCGTCTGCAGGCATTATCCCTGGACGAAGGCATGCTATGAAACGGAGTTGGCAGACTCCAGGTGTGTCAGATTGACACGTGTGTGTGTTCGTTTTACTAAAACCCCAAGATCTGCCAACCAGTGCCAGGTGCATGAGAGAGATATTTAAAATTAAAGAACAGGGGGCCTTCTGAGCACATTCTGAACCAGGGGGTTTGTTTCCCGTAGCAGAGCTAGACTGAGCGCCCACTGCTTTCACACAGAAGTCTACTCCTGGTCAGCCTTCTTCATTTCAGCAGCTTAATTCAGGTGGGAAAAGCAGCTATGCTGTTGCTATCATTAAAGAGCCAGACAGCCTATACAATTGACTGCAAATCGCACAGAGGTCTACTGGGAGAACCCAGCCCTCCTTATTCCCAACCCTTCTATAAGCCACAATGACTGTGCTCTGCCTCCACAGTCAGAGGCAGCAATGCTTCCGAATACTAGTTGCTGGAAACCACAGGAGGGGAGAGCGTACTTGTGCTCGAATCCTGCTTGCCGGTTTCCCACAGACAACTAGTTGGCTGCTGTGAGAACAGGATGGGCCATTGGCCTAAGCCAGCAGGCCCTTCTGATAACACAGGGATAACTACTGACAACCTCAACAACCTCAGATATGCAGATGACACAACCTTGATGGCAGAAAGTGAGGAGGAATTAAAGAACCTTTTATTGAGAGTGAAAGAGGAGAGCGCAAAATATGGTCTGAAGCTCAACATCAAAAAAACGAAGATGATGGCCACTGGTCCCATCACCTCCTGGCAAATAGAAGGGGAAGAAACGGAGGCAGAGAGAGATTTTACTTTCTTGGGCTCCATGATCACTGCAGATGGTGACAGCAGCCACGAAATTAAAAGACGCCTGCTTCTTGGGAGAAAAGCTATGACAAACCTAGACAGCATCTTAAAAAGTAGAGACATCACCTTGCTGACAAAGGTCCGTACAGTTAAAGTTATGGTTTTACCAGCAGTGATGTATGGAAGTGAGAGCTGGACCATAAAGAAGGCTGACTGCTTTTGAATTATGGTGCTGGAGGAGACTCTTGAGATTCCCATGGACTGCAAGAAGATCAAACCTCTCCATTCTGAAGGAAATCAGCCCTGATTGCTCACTGGAAGGACAGATCCTGAAGCTGAGACTCCAATACTTTGGCCACCTCATGAGAAGAGAAGACTCCCTGGAAAAGATCCTGATGTTGGGAAAGATGAAGGGCACAAGGAGAAGGGGACGACAGAGTACAAGGTGGTTGGATAGTGTTCTCAAAGCTACTAGCATGAGTTTGACCAAACTGCGGGAAGCAGTGGAAGACAGAAGTGCCTGGCGTTCTCTGGTCCATGGGGTCAAGAAGCGTCGGACACGACTAAACAACTAAACAACAACAAATACTGACACCTCTATGGAGGTACTTGTAGCAGTTCCGTCCCCCCAACCAATCTCAATTACAAAATGATCTTCCAATTTACGTTGCACTTTCTGCATGGGCAACGGTTGCTGCAAGCTGATTGGTCCAAGTGCCACAGCCACCCTCCAGCATTTCTTTCCACAAACACGATGCTTCCCTTTCCTCACAGACGCCTGCTCCTCCAGTCCTCGAGACACTCCTCCTCTTCCTCTTCTGCAGAGGAGGCAGTGAGGTCCAGGCAGCCACAGAGCCCAGATAACTGGATTAGATCAGAGCACTGCCTTTAATCTGTAGAAGCTGATCTGTCAACAGCACCAATTAGGAGCTTAATCCTTTCAATCCCATAGATAAATTGTACAGAATCTGCTCTAGAGCACCGCAGACTGGTAGCAGTTCATTGGCATTGAGTAGGTTGGTATACATGACCCTTTTGAAGACATCCGTTCCTGCAGGCGGTTTAAAACTTGGCAGATTAATTTTATCTGCCATCTGTTTGACTCCTGCTTATTTTGTTGATGCCGTGCCCTTTAACCCTGTTTTGATATTGATACTGGTTTTTAATTTTTGTTCTGTTAGCTGCCTTGGACATCTTCTGATGGAAAGGTGAGGCATAAATCGACTACAACGAAGTGCCTTTTACTTAAGGAATTTATATCATATGTTCCACGTAAGTCCGAACATGGCTATAGCAAATAGCTTGATGATAAAATATTAGCTACTTTATTTATTTGCATTAGCATGCCACACCATAACACAAAGTTAAAATAAATAAAATAAGACAGAAGTTAAATAAAGTTCTGTAGGAAACTTACATTAAATCAGTAAAATAATAAAATAAGCAAAATAATATATGGAAGCCATAAAATCAAAAGCAACATAGATACAGCTAAAGTTGGGCCGGGTGGGGCATCACTATAGTTCGAAAGTCAAAACACAGATTTTAAAACTACTACATAAGTTATTAAAAAGGCCTGGGTGAAGAGAAAGGTCTTCAACTGGTGCCAGGTAAGCCTTTCTTGGAAGACTGTTTCCTAACCTATACGGCCTTGACCCTGTATACCTGAAGGAGTGTCTCCATCCGCATTGTTCAGCCCAAACACTGAGGTCCAGCTCTGAGGGCCTTTGGTGGTTCCCTCACTGCGAGAAGTGAAGCTACAGGCAACCAGGCAGAGGGCTTTCTCAGTAGTAGCGCCCGCCCTGTGGAACTCCCTCCCATCAGTTGTCAAGGAGATGAGTAATGATATAACCTTTAGAAGACATCTGAAGGCAGCCCTGTATAGAGAAGCCTTTCAATGTGTAATGTTTTATTATGTTTCTATATATGTAGGAATCTGCCAAAAGTGGCTGGGGCAACCCAGTCAGATAGGTGGGGTACGAATCATAAAATTTATTATTATTATTAATAATAATAATAATAATAATAATGCCCCTCCTGAAAAGGCCACCATCTCCCTGGTGGATGCAAGCAAGGACAGCAAAACATTTTAAGGCAGGCATGAGTTATGACTAGAAACCCACAGTGAAACTGAAGTTTTCAAGACCACAAACGAAAAGGGAGAAAGAGCAAAGACACACAGCAAAACCAGCTCCCATTCACAGGCTTATTCATGCATTCACTCCCTTCAGACTTTTCTCCCAGACTCTCAGAATGCCTTACGTGGGGTCTGTTCTCTCTCTCTCTCTCTCTGGAAGTTCTGACAAGGCTCACAGCTGTCTGTCCACCTGTGGGGAGGGAACTGCATGAAGTGCCCTCAAGGCCACACATGGGAGCCAGGCTTGCATTGTAGAGCACAAACAATTCAATTCCTACGAAGGTGAAAAGGAACTTGAGGAAGCAAACAACTGTAAAGCATGTACCGCTTTAAAAATCTCCAAATATGGATTATAACTGGAATATAAATTATCTTCGCAAAGCAAATTGGCACCAGTGCACCACTTCACTTGGCACCTCAAATCTCAGTGGCACCCTGTGCAGTGCCAAAATCGGGTGCCCCCCTTCCATTGGGTGTCATAGGTGCAGCACCCCAGAAACTCCCCACCCAGTGCGACCGCACCAGTCACACACTCCTAGGTCCTCCTAGGAATCCATTTGAGATTCTGTACTCAAAAGAAATTATACAAATCAGGAGCAAAGTATGATGATACCTGCCACCCCCTGGAGCCTTTTGAAGACACTGCCTGCATGTTTTCAAACGCACCTATACAGCCATGAAGGACAGAAGCATCCTAAACGTTCCTCTCTTAAATAAACCTCTGCATGCTGCAGCTCTTTAACAAGAATATGGCACTCCAATTGCTCTTATTGGGATGGTTTTCAAGGAGTACAGAACATTGCTTTGCTGATAAAACTGATATTATTCACACATTATCTCAAAAGCCAGGCGCACTTCTAGAAAAATAGCTCTGCACGTTATGGCCAGAGCAAGGTTCAGTCTAATCAGGGAAGCCATTTTCAGAGGCATCCTCTGTGCTCCAGCCAAAAGCCTGCTCACTTTGCAGCCTATCTGCTCTGCAAATGCATTAATTCTTAGTGCTTCTGTAGTACATTATTGTGAATTTCCTGGGCAGCAAGTAATGTGATAACTAGAAATGCAGCCAAAAATAGGAGAAAAAGTGGGTTCCATTCTGCTCTTGAATAACAAGTCCCGGGAGAATCTCCATACCCTCTTGAGCTGTCATTTATTTAAGGTGTGGGCTTCAAAATTATATTCTCCAAAGAAGCTTCCTCACCATTTGGGTGGGAGAAATGGGAGTACACATGCTTTTTTTCCTTCCAGAGATGGGAAAGTGGTATATGGGAAACAATAGGCAGCGGGGGGGGGGGGGGACAACAGAGGGAGAAATCTTGCCACTCTTACTCATTTTTGTTTCGCTTGGTGTCCTAGTTCCTCTCTCAGCCTGAGTGATAGAACACCTGCAGTTGTGGGAGATGGGAGAAGGAAGTGCATCCAGGAAACTGGTAGATTAGATGGAAAGGGATAGACAAAGGCAGAATGGCTGGATGACAAATCGGGTTTTGGGAGTGGCGAACAGCCACCCCAGAGCAATGCTATGCCTGAGGTGACAGAAGCAGCCTCAACTTAATTGCATTTTATTGTTTTATGTAAGCTGTCTTGGAGATCGAAAGGAGGGGCAGAAGCTAAGTAAATAAGCAGTTAAGCAGTCAAGGCTAAGCATGGGCTTTGATTTGGCTACGCAGGTTCAGTGAATCTCTTTCTATATACAGTGGTACCTCAGGTTAAGTACTTACCGGTAATTCATTCCGGAGGTCCGTTCTTAACCTGAAGCTGTTCTTAACCTGAAGCACCACTTTAGCTAATGGGACCTCCCACTGCCGCTGCACAATTTCTGTTCTCATCCTGAAGCAAAGTTCTTAACACAAGGTAATATTTCTGAGTTAGCAGAGTCTGTAACCTGAAGCGTATGTAACCTGAAGCATATGTAACCCGAGGTACCACTGGATACACTTGCTTTTTCGAGAGGTTCCATCTTACACACTGCAAAGACAGGATGGGGTATGTACAAGCCACACACTCACACGCCACTGGAAACCTTGTGGATAGGACTTTCATGGTACATCTGTTATTAGTCATCTGCCCACTCCTTGTGATGTATTTGGAACTTCTAAACAACCTTGGAAGCTGGGTTAAAGAACATTCTTCTATGGCATCTCAGGGTTCCCTAAATGCAGTTCCTATCTCGGATTGTTCTCGGATCACGGGACATATTCTATTCTGGCCCCATTCCTAGAAGTTATTTCTTGAAGCATGTCCACTGGATATTCTGAGCTCATTTGTATTTGACTCCCATTGTAAGTTGATCCCCAATGTGCACCTCTTGATGTGAATCGAGAGCACAAGAGGCAGCGTCCTTGCCACAAGCCTTCCAGGGGAAACATCCATACAACATTGTCTTCACAATTATCAGATTTTCTGCCTGGCTGCTGGCGCTCTCTCTATCTCTGTTTTCACTCAATTCCTTGGCTGTCTCACCAGCCCACCACATGTTCTAGCTCCCCCACCTTTAAAGGTGCCAGATTGTTCTATTCGAAGCCTCTCAAATCCACCTCGCCCACTGCCATCCCTTGCTTTTCCAAATGGCACTTCCGTACACTAAAAACGGGAGTATGACTACAACAGACGGCCACTGTAAATAAGCCTGAGGGCCATATGAGATGGTTGAATGTATATGCTTCAGCAGAGGGTTCCCAGGCGACAACAGTGAATTAGTTACTTAAAGGTTTAGGGGCCAAGCATGAATGGTGGTGAAATAAACTGGGGTTTTATTAATCATGCATTATTAAACATGGAGTGCAGGCTGATTAAGCATCCTGTACAGCAGTCTTCTTCATCAGTCTGGTGCCTTCCACATATTTTGACTACAACTCCCATCAGCCCCAGCTGGTACATGCTGATGAGTATTTAGTCCGGAACATGGGGAACAGCAGCAGGTTGATGAAGGCTCCTATACATCATTGCCTCGGTAGAAGCACCAAGAAAGCAAGAGGTGCTGCCAACACTTTTGTAGATGGAGAGGCAAGGCCTAGCTGTCATCTGTGGTTATAAGGAACATCTGGGGTAGTGTAGCAAAGCAGCAAGCCCTGTGTCCCCACTGATTACCTGCAAATCTGATAGGCATCACCTCTACTCCCTCATCCAAGCCATTTATAAAAATGTTGCAGAGTACAGGGGCTAAAACAGAGCTCTGGGGCACTCCACTTGAGATCTCCCTTGCAGGTTAATGCTGAGCCATGAACAAGCACATATTGTGTACTTGTTCAGGCAGCTGTGGTTCCACCCAATGGCAGTATCATCGTGCCCACATTTTACCATATTGTTAATAAGGATATCACAGGAGGCTTCTGTCGACTGCTTAGCTGAAATCAAGGCATAATATGTCCATGGCATTTCCACAATCCATTTGGTTATCAAATAGTAGTTATATAAAAAAGGTGAGATTGGTTTGGTATGATTTATTCTTGATGACCCCTGCTGACTCCTAGTAATCATTGTACATGCTAATTTTAATAGCGTGTACTAGAATTTTGCCAGGCATCATTGTCAAACTGGCATGGTCTGTAGTTTTTGAGACCCGCTCTTTACCCCACCTTTTGAAGACAGGGACAACATTTGCCCATCTCCACTCTTCTGGCTCCTCATGCGTTCTCCATGGATTCTTATCTATTTAAAAGTTTCAAACTGTGATCAGCATGTCTGCTCCTTCAACACCACAAGATGTAATTCATGGGTAGGCAAACTAAGGCCTGGCCCTATCGCCTTCTAAATCCAGCCCGTGGACAGTCCAGGAATCAGCATGTTTTTACATGAGTAGAATGTGTGCTTTTATTTAAAATGCATCTCTGGGTTATTTGTGGGGCATAGGAATTCGTTCTCCCCCCCCCTTTCCCCCCAAAAATATAGTCCGCCCCCCCACAAGGTCTGAGGGACAGTGGACTGGCCCCCTGCTGAAAAAGTTTACTGACCCCTGATTGTAATTCATAAGAGTCTCGAGAATTGAACTTGTTTGATAACATAAGGGCATGCTCGATCAGGCCAATGGGTCATCTAACCCAGCATCGTGTTCTCACTGTGGCCAACCAGATGGATGCCTGTGGGAAACCCGCAAACAGGATTTGAGCACAATCTAATTTAGTTAGGCGTTTTCTATCTCCCTACCCATTCTGGGCTGCAAGTCCTTAAGTTCTACTTCTCCTAGGTACTTAACAGTTCTGCCTTCTCTCTGCCTTTTGGTTTATAAATCTCCTGCAAGATGGCTTTCTCTGGATGCTCCTTTGCTCAGGTTTGTGTAGCCCTCTTTAGCTTTTCCACTTAACTGGGAACCAAGCCCCCTCACATTACCAGTTAGGGAGAGCC
Source organism: Podarcis liolepis (assembly GCF_965112155.1). Taxonomy (NCBI): domain Eukaryota; kingdom Metazoa; phylum Chordata; class Lepidosauria; order Squamata; family Lacertidae; genus Podarcis; species Podarcis liolepis. The sequence goes on along the minus strand of NC_139566.1, from coordinate 28,076,767 downwards.
ATAGTTCAGTGTAAGACTTATTTTACAAAGAGGCATCTACCCACAGACAGACACGTAAATAGGACAGTGCATAAATGAGCTGGAAATCTAAACAACAAAGAACCAACCATTAAAAGAAACAGAACTGAGATGTCGGCCTGGTCAAACTCCCTTCCTTCCACTCTCTTTTAACGAAGAATCAGGGTAGACCCATTGCCATTTGACAGATTAAAGGGAGAGAGAAGGAAGCAGGGTTGTTTTCTTTCCCTCTCCTCTCCCAGCTTTTTTGTAACAAGCAAACATTAGTGAATAAAGACCTCTGCAATGGATGAAATCCTTTAAGTGATCTAACTTGGGCTGTAGTGGTATGAAAAGATTCGCAGAACTAGACAATGCATCAAACAGGACATCCACTATCAAAGTATCCTGAGCATCCAGCGTCTCCTTAAAAATCTCCAACAATGGTGAGTCTACCACATTCTAAGGCAGCCTCTGTTCCACTGCTGACCAGCCCTGCCATTAGAAAGTTCTTCACTCACTGGTGCTTTGGGTAGCCAGCTTGTGAATAATTCCCATCCCTTGCCTACCGTCTTACAAAGCAAGCGCCCTACATGGGATGATGGATAGCCGGCCTTGTTCTCATGCTTAAAAATAGCGTTAACACCCAGACTGTGATAAAATGCCACCTGCTTCTCAAAGTAGGACGAAGAGGTGGAGCAAACCATCGAGTCTGATAAACTTCTCCTTTGTAATGATAGCACGCAAGGTCGGATCTCCCTACTCCACTCATTCCCCAAATTCTATTCTCACCCAAGTGTTATGTTTTCCAGAACTCATTGTAGCCAGCACAGTACAAATGGAACCCATCACAAGACTGACTTAAAACGCAGCAAGGTCAGTTTTCTCCACTTCTGCTTCAAATCACATTTGCACATCGTTGTTCACATCCGGACAGCTAGACATATTTCCAAATTGCCCACTATCTGTCCACTCCAGTGGGTGGAGAGGGGGCATTGGGTGTCTTCATATGGCTTAAGTTTTCAATTGCTGGTTTGGGAGGAAACACATCAAAACGCACTACAGTCGTACCTTGGTTCTTGAACAGAATGTGTACCAGGAGTCCGTTCAACTCCCAGAACCATTCAAAAACCAAGGTGTGGCTTCCGATTGGCTGCAGGAGCGCTGGACACTCGGCTTCCGAAAATCGTTCGAAAACCAGAACACTCACTTCCGGGTTTCGATCGTTCGGGAGCCGATTTGTTCAGGAGTCAAGGTGTTTGAGACCCAAGGCACGGTTGTATTTCTCAAGAAACTCCAGGATAGATGTGGCTTGTGGCTAACATTGTTTTATTTTATGAAAAGATTTTCATGAATAACAAAGGTACATATAATGTTTCAACTCGCAGAGTCCTTCCTATAAGTTACATTTGGTGTGAGACATTGTTGTCATAGACATTGTGAGGTTGTGGGGAGAGAGAAGGGGGGAGAATGATATTCTGTTCTTTTGCATAGCGTATGTGCAGAGTTTTTGTGTCAGCGCCATGTGGACAGATCATTTATTTATTCATTCATTGTTGCAAAGCGAGAGATTGGAGAGCCCAGAGCATGGCTGGCTGCATTCGGTTGCTTGCAGTGAGTTTTGTCTCTGTGTGTGATGAGGGGGTGTTATTGGGTCAAATTAGCCATATTGATTCATATGCTGTCAGGGGAGGGGTTAGGTCATATCTTGAGCTATATATGTAATAAAGGGAAGTAGTGACTAACATTATGTACAAACAGCATCAGATACCAGCAGTGGACATGCACTGGATGTAAAGTAAACTGGAGTGTGCTCCTTCGGGAGGAAGGGTGGGATATAAATTTAAGAAATAAATAAATACAGTCATACACTAGAGGCAGGAGCAGTGGTGACCTGGAGGGCTACTTTTGCCGAGTGAGGCTGCAGGCTTCTGCAAGACCTTGCATACTTTGACACAAGCCTAGTGAATCTGGAGAAGCTTGAAATGATGGATGCTGTAATTGCTATATCAAATCGCAAACTGGAGCCAAGCTTAAACTATCCCAAACTAGTTTTGTTTTTGTTTTGTGTTGAGCCAAATGATACCCAACAAATGAAGGTACTGTTCTGCTTCAGATTTGCTCAGCATTCTTCCACATGGCTCTGTGTCAGCCACAATTCTTCCAGCCTGCTACATGATCCATGGAAGGGAGTAAGGATTGACACGGTTGCCATGTTGTTTGGAGCAATCCAATACGTGGGAAGGACATTTTTAAACCAAGGGCTCTGATGATCACCAGTTTTAAACTGCAATATCATTTCTCATTTCATTTCTAATTTTCACACTGCATCTGCCTTGCCTTGTCTGTTCATACATCTTTCCCCCTTGTTTTCATACAAGTGGGTGTGTTCTGCACCATTTCTCCCCATCTCTCAATTTATTCATCTGTAACAAGGTACATTTTATCCCGTTTGCTCTCTCTCAGAAGATTTGCTCTGGAGTGAATCATTTCCATACTGCATGGCCACACAGCATTCTGCAGAGATTTGGTCAACATGAACGAGACTCTGCAAGCAGCCATTCCTGCTGCTGTTTTCAACGGTCAGAGGTTCCTCTGGGTTCTCTACCTCTTACCATATTTTGTGTCCCAAATAACAGGAAGAAAAGTCTACCAGTACAACTGAACCACTGGAATACACCACCCCCTTTCTTCTCCCTCTCCCCCCAATTATTCCTACAAATATGGCCTGCAGGTATGAACTGCCACCATTACAATGTGCTGGACCGCTTTTGTACCTCATGTAACCCTGAGACGATGGGTCACCCAACAATTCTGCCTGATAACTGTGAATTCCCATCTGGACCATGCTCTCTTGGGTGCAGCTGCAAATGTTTGACGTGTTTCCTCCCCCACCTTCTTAAAGCTCTCCCTAGCAGCTTTCAGAATTCACGGCTTCTGCATAAGGTTGTGAGCTAGTTAATAAGTCTGTGAAAAGCAAATAGAGTCTCAAACTGAAACTAGGCAGGTCAGCTGCATGAGTCGATAACTGTAAGAAAACCCAGGCTGTGCTGAATGTCATACCTCCAGCAGCTCTGACACCATTTTGGGCCCTTCCTCCCATGGCATCACCAGCATGGGAGGCCAATGGAGGGCATTGCTTTCTGACACCTGCTAGAATGGTAATGAGAGGCACCTACACCACCCTCCCAGAAACTGGGGGTGGGAGAGAGGGAAGGAAGTGTGAAAGGGTGGAACTGACCATGAACCCCCTCCCATGTGGCCCCCCAGGCTTGCAGCACAGTGTAGCATCTGCAGTGCTGAGAAGGGGCCTCAGCACCTCAGAAGAAGCTCATCGTGGTTTGCACTTTAATGAGAAACTACCAAATTCACACCTATCAAACCAATACGCGATCTGAAACAAATGAATTCTATTAGGGAAGCAGCTCACAGAAATGTGTGTATTAGCCAAAATTGCATACAAAATGTGTTTGCTTGGGGGGGGGGTGTTACACAAAATGCTGGACTTTCGTGTGGATTTTTATTTTTATTTAAATGCAAATTGCTGTAGAAATGTGGAGACCTGAGTTTAAGACTGGTGAAGTAAGAAAATTTAGAGCGCTGGAATTGACAAATCTTACAGCTGCACCCCAGTCCTATACTTCTAACAGCAGTTCAACCTTAAGCTCATGGGCTTAAACATGGTTATTTTTTTGCAAGTGGTCTAAATTTGGGGGTGGGGGCAGGGAAAAGAGAAGATGGCCTAATTCTGTGGAGGGGGGGACCTACTGTAAAAGGGAGAGATTATCTTTGTGCCGCATGTTTGGAAGGTTTCACGTGACACCTGGAGTGATGCTAGTATCCCAGACTGCGTCTGCAATCCTGACCACACTCACTCAAGAGTAATTCCCACTGGATGTAGTGGGGCACCTCCAAGTAACTGCATGCAGGATTAGGCTAAAAGGCACCCGGAGGAGATGATCATTTTAAGAGAACCAACCTTTGCACATAGCTGTTGTGAGTTCCATAGTTCTTGGAATAGGTCCAAGTGAGTACCTGGCTGGTTCCGCAGTGCTTCGAAAGAAAGAGGTGAGGTGAGGGCAGGCTCTGTTAATTAGTTACGTATACTGAGGCCTTGCCTCCATTTCTCCCTTCCCAGAAAGAAAGCCTGCTCTGATTTCAACTAACTTCCTTCTCAAGAAGTTGGAATAAAACCGAACCATCTCATTAGGATTAGATGTACCTCATGGGAAGGAAGAGCAGCAGACCAGGGGTACATGTTCATCACCTCTCTTATGCTCAGCTCAGCTATAAATGGTATCAGAGCAATGATTACTCTCTTTCGACTGGCTCAGATGGAGAGCGGCAGCCACCCGAAGTGGCAGATTTGGGCCACCCTTAAATTACCGGCATTTTAAAAACAGAACTGTAAAGGAGGGCACCATTTGGATTTTCCGCCTCAGTTGCCAAGATGTCACTGGCAGACTTGCTCTTATTCTCCATATTAGGCTTTATGAATCAGGGTGAGGTAATCACTGCTGCATGCAATTCACATCAGCCAATTACTGCTTCTCCCGAAGCCTACAAATCTAATTTAGCTAGAATTATGTAAGAAAAACAAAACAAAACAAAAAGATGATGCTTAGGGCAGCTCCTAAAAAAGACAGCCCATCTTACACCCCATTCCCAAATATTCTTAGCAACTTATTTGCTGGCGTAGCATCACTGTAATGCCATCAGCAGCTTCATTTGCAAACTTGGACTTGCTCCCACGTCAGCAAGATTGCAAAGGCAGGCACCTCTTCAGGCTGCTGCTGAAGGCGAGGGGAACGCAACAGGCTCCTCCTCATGTGTGGCTTTCTATAGCTGTGTGAGGAACAATAAGTGGCCTGATCAAGTTAATCTCTGCTGGAAACATCAGTCACCCAGTTAAGCTGACCTGATGCCCCTCTGTGCCCTTCCATTCCACTGCAACAGACTTCAGCTGATACAAAAATCAGTTCAGTTATGCTTGGCCATATAACAGAGCACACTGGTACTTGGAAATTGAAGTGATGAGTAGGGAGGGGTGGATTAGACAATTTTGCTTCCTCTCAGTTTCTCATTTTTTCAGATCTTAACTTCAGTTCTCCATTATTCCAAATCAGTTTGTGGGGGGAAATGGTTTCAATGAAAAATTACGAAAATTCACCTGTATTTTAATGTGAGTTTCTCCTGATACACATTTTTAATGCTATCTTGTTAATATAAACATTTTTACAAAGCAGTTTCCCCAATATAATACAGTTGTGTTATTTTCACCAGTACATTCTTTTTGCACACAGTTCGCTCCAGTGTATGCATTTTTGTTAACACACTGTTTAGTTGGAGACCTGCATTGCAAAATTCAGTTCATGTGCAGTTTCAGAAAGTGCAAATTAGGTAGGTTCGCCTTGAAATTGAATTTCTCCCCCTATCACAAGGTGCCTTCTCTGGATCCTCTACAAGAATTGACCCCTTGCCAGATTACAGGTGGAAAGTCTTTGGGAAGAGGTTACAAGTGACTCAAAAGGTGTTTTTATTCCATTTAGTAGTGACATTTTTACCGGGCTAGTCTCAGGAGCAATGGCTAAAGTCCAAGAAGTTTATTTAGCATCCCTCCACCCCGTACCCTGTGCATTAAGTAGCAGACCCCACCACCTCTTATACTGCTTTTGAAAATCTTCTCAGCTGAGTCTTTTCTACTGTATTTGGAAAAAATTGAAGCTTTGACACAATCCTCTTCTACAACACCATGTTCAACTTTCTGCACACCACAGAACTAGTTGGGAGCTCCAAGATTTTAGAGACTCTTCTGCACTGCAGGGCAGAAGGAGATAGGCACAAGAACAGCCAGTTTGCAGAATAAAGTCTCTCTTCCCACCATCACCAGTGGCAGAATCACTGCCTTCTTGCCACCCCTCACTTGCTGTTTTATGGAACCAATGAGATAACCTCCAACTTCTGGAATGAACAACCATTTGCTAGACTGACAGGTCAGGCCCAGAACAACTTGATCCACAAAGGCTTCACACAGGAGAGGCTTACTCACAGGAGGACCAGAACACCCCTGGATGCCAGGCTGCACATAGAGAGCCTGGTGAAGTAGGGGCATCCAAACACATCCTTGTTCATACTAAGATGCATATGTTGTGCTCACAAAACTCCATCTTCCTGAACTCCTTCACCATAAGGGATTTCTTCTCAGTGGTTCCTAAGCAATGCCATGTCAGCACAGGCCATCAGAGGCTTTATCTGATCATAGCCTTTCAGAGTTGTACCTCGGCAAGTTCTTAGGCTATTTGACCTTCTAGTTACTATGGAGAAGTCCAGCCCAGCTGAGTAAAACCCAAGTGAAGGTGCGAGAGATTAGCAAAGCACAAGCTCCCTCATGGAAAGGTGGCTGAATCTTCAGCATGGTTCAAGTCAAGAATGGGTTGGTAACCTTTGGCCTGGAATAGTAAACAATACTTTGAATCCAACATGTTTGCTGTTATTCATTATGCCTCTACAATCAAAAGTGAATTGTTACTGGAAGAAAATGCTGAATCTTTGTATGCTGGAAAATATTCTAGGTCTGTTATCCACCCTGCAGAAAAGGATGATCATGTGCACACTAGCCTCTGTTAATACTATAAGGCAGCACAAATTCAGTGACTCTGGGTATGGATCCCTCAAGAGACATCAGGTGCATGCTTTGGGCTGGAAAATTAATCAATATGAATTCCTTTCGAGATTCTACAAGAGAGAAAGGTCACTTGGGCAGAAGCAACTCATTCCACCTCAGCTTTTAAAACCGATTTTAGGGGATCAGGGGAGAAACAAGCTAAGACTGCAAACACTGCCACTGGCCATTGTCATGAGAGAGAATACATTTAATTAAGACCCTTTGGGGCATTTGATGACACATATTCGGTTATCTCTCACAAATAATTTAAGGAGGGGGGAGAGTTCAGGAAACTAGAGCAATTTCTCAATTATAAGGTAACTGCAATATGAAATTGAGAAAATTGTATGACTGATGGATCCAACACGTCAATCAAAAAGGACATCAGCAAAGAACCATGCATCAGGCAATTCCTGTTGTACGTTGCTTAACCACTATATATATATCCGGTGTACAAAACAGTAATCTTACTCCTATATTACTCCTGAAAAGCTGAACAAAATCCTTTACTGAACTGTCACTTTTAGTTTCTGGAAATGACATACCAACAGTGCAGATTTCTAACTTTCTTGTTGGACTTGCCCTTTTCTTCAAGTCTCTTCAACCCAAGTGGTGGGAATAATGGGGAAAGTGTTAACATTTGAAGTATCAAGTCATTTTGAACTCTCTTGATTTCAAGGGGCAACTAAATTGTTCATACAAAAGCTTTTGTTTGCTGTGAAAAGTGCATGGGCTCATCTTTGGAAAGCTGCATTCATGCCAATTAAAGATCTGGACATGTTGACTGATTACGGAAATGTTTCTGCGGAACTGGATGAAACCATTCCCCTTTTATTGAAATATTCATAGTAATATATGGTTGAAAAGTTATAGGGGAAGATTTAATCTGAGAAATTTAAAGCAAACTCACTGTGTGCAGGACTGAAGCCTCTTAGCCTGTTTCACCACCACTTTACAACCTTAAACCTTCCATTTTACCAGAATATAAAGGTTTAACCACTTAAAATCGAATGCTACAGTCTGAGCCAATGCGCTTTTAGTCAGAGTTAAATTCAACTGGGCCTACTCCCAGGCAAGTGTACATATGATTGCAGACTTAGGCTGCAGTCCTATGCCCGCTTACCTGTGAGTAAGGCCAATAGACCTCCATGGGGCTTACTTCTGAGTAGTTATGTATGGGCTTGTAATGTTTGCCTCTTTGCTCAACGAATCTGACAGCAGAAGAGTGCCAAGGACTTGAACGGAGGTTATTTTATTTAGCTTTATAGAAACTGACTTTCAACTACCTGGATCTCTCAATTATTACCTGAGGCATGGAATAATAATAATAATAATGATAATAATTTATTATTTATACCCTGCCCATCTGGCTGAGTTTCCCCAGCCACTCTGGGCGGCTCCCAATCAGTGTTAAAAACAGTACAGCGTTACATATTAAAAACTTCCCTGAACAGGGCTGCCTTAAGATGTCTTCTGAATGTCAGGTAATTATTTATCTCTTTGACATCTGATGGGAGGACGTTCCACAGGGCGGGCGCCACTACCGAGAAGGCCCTCTGTCTGGTTCCCTGTAGCCTCACTTCTCGCAATGAGGGAACCGCCAGAAGGCCCTCGGCGCTGGATCTCAGTGTCCGGGCTGAACGATGGGGGTGGAGACGCTCCTTCAGGTATACAGGACTGAGGCCGTTTAGGGCTTTAAAGGTCAGCACCAACACTTTGAATCGTGCTCGGAAACGTACTGGAATGTGAACTGCACATGCAGCAGGAGGAAATCAGCCCTTATTTTTCTGGAGTCCCTTGCCCTGTGGTGGATGGCAGAGGACACCCAGTTGCACTTGAAGCCGCATGATTTTGTGACTGCCGATACTGTGAAATGAGGCCACATATTCTACAAGAACGAAAATATTAAAGAAGTCTATCTTATGGCTTGGAAATCAGCACCAGTGATATCAGTGGATTTTGTCAGTGAGCCAGCGACGTCTCTAAAAGCCTCCTGTGAAGTTGTTCAGCACTGCCAGCCTGTCTATATCAAGATTGGTGACAAAAACCTTCCACTGCCTGGATCAAGCTTTGTTTCCTGGAAGACGCTAATTCTGCCTTCCCGGGAGCTCCTTGGAGCAAAGAAGCTTCTTCAGTGTGGGAAAGCAAGCCAGTCAAAAACGGCTAATAAGATTATGGCAAAATGAGGAGACACTGCATTGTTGCCCTGCTGATTAACACACTTGAATGTGTAAGTGGTACATTATTAACCTCCCGATGCCAGCTCAGTCACTTTTTAAACCATGTATCTAACTGGTATATAAATGGACTGTGTCCACAGAAGAAGAAATTCCAACTGACACCAATATTTCCCACACCTGGTACACTTCCTGAAATGAGGAGGGCAAAGTCCCATCCTGTACTTGTGTCTAGAACTTTATTTATTTATTCTACCTGGCCAGCCAATGAAAGCTAACATAATGCATGCATAACTGAGGCACTGTTGGTAGGTGGTTCCCTAGACCAGATGGCTAGGAGGTTGCCTGCTCTTGATGGGGTTACACTCCCTCTGCAGGAGCGGGTACGCAGCTTGGGGGTCGTTTCTGGTCCATTGCTGTCACTTGAGGCTCAGGTGGCCTCTGTGGCAAAGGCCTTCCATCAGCTTTGGCTGGTGGACCAGCTACATCCCTATCTGGACATGGATAGCCTAACTTCTGTTGTCTAGGCTCTGTTAACCTCTAAGTTAGATTACTGCAGTGTGTTACCCTTTTGGGAGGGGTATTGTTTTTGTTTGTCACTGCGCTATGTATTTTTGTGTTTTTACATTGTAAACCACTTTGTGATCCTTTGATGAAGGGCAATATAGAAATGTATTAAATAAATAAATAAATAAATAAATAAATAAATAAATAAATGTAAACATAACTAAAAAAAAGTGCCACCAGACCCAACTATTTCAGACCTGAAGCGCCTCTGGAACAATTATTTTTCGATTTTTGGAAGGGAGGGTACCATGGCTACATCAAAAGACATGCCCTACTCCTGGAAGGCCCAAAGACAGAGCAGTTTACTCCACCATTAGCGGGCAGCCTTAAATCGCTTGACTATGTCAACTGCCCGAAGATGAACACAAAAGCCAGGTTTTCTCTTGCAAAATTCTTCATGTCCTGTCCAATGATTTGCTTGTTTTTGGAGGGCTTCTCTCAAAAGATCTGATGTGCAAGCAGATAGACTTACTGAGGCAGTAAGTCAGGAGGAGAGGAGAATCCTACACTTGAGACCATCTTGCCAAGAAGGGCCCTCTCATCCTTTCCTGACTACTCAGCCCAGGTGCTGGCCCTCCCCATGGGAGGGGGTCCCATGCCACCTCTCTGGGCCTCTGCTCTCAGAGTGTCCTCCATCCAAGGGCAGGGCTCCTTCCTTTTTCGGTGGACCATTTCCCAACCCAATCAGGCGACAGCCATGCCAGTGGCATACAGTCTCCTGCCACAGTAAGTCTGAATCCCATCCAGCCGCAAGCACCAACTAGAGAGGGGATGGAGACAGACCCCAGCCCCAGCCAGCACACGTTAGGCGAGAAGAGAGAATCATGCATCCCTAAGCCCAGTTAAGCACCACCTGCCCAAAACGGCAAAAGGTGTGTCAGCTTCGGTGATGTGAAATCCACAACCCTCACGTCGCTGGGCCCCGCTGGCCTGATCTGCTTCCATGCTTTGCAGCAAAATCGATCCAGACAGTCCCCCGGAGGGTGTGGCGACCTGCCTCTGGTGCCCGGCCCAAGAGGAGGTTGCAGGCATGTCTCTCTCCCTGGCACCCAAGCAAACGATCCTCGTGGAGAGGGCGTGGGGGGTGCTCAATGGCACAGCATGAAATCGGGAGGTCAAGCGCTGTCTGGCGCACGCAGGGCGGGAGGACGCGCGCAAACTGAGCAGCAGCAGCAGGGACCAGCCCGGTCGCCAGGGAGGCTTCCCCGCTCAGGTGCCACCGCAGGCGCCTTCCTCCCGCAAAAGGCCTCCCGCCCGCAAATCGCCTGCCCGAGAGGAGCTGTCCATCCCGCTTGCGCGAAGGAAGGCCGAGCCTGCCCGGGAAAGCGGGCAGCCGACGTCTTGCCTTCCTGCCCCAGGCGCCCCCTTCCCCGCCCTGCCGGGCTGCGGAGGCCGAGCCTCGCGGGAGGCGTTGGCGTCGCTTTGGCCACGCGGAAGCCAAGAGCCCGGCGGTAGCCTAGCCCACCCCCACCCCGGCCCCGGCGCAAAGGGCATCTCTGGCGGGGATCCCCGTCCCAAGCAGCCCTCGCCGCGGCTTCGCCCTGACCTAGTTCCCCGGCGGGAGCGCGGCCAAGCAGCACCTACCTCTTCACAGGCGCCAGAGGCGGGGCAGGCAGCCGCCTCCTTCTCCGCGGCTGCTGCTGCTGCTGCTGCCGCCGCCGCCGGGCTTCGTCAGCGCCAGGGCTCCCATCCTCCCCGCGGGACGGGCACCGGCGCGGGATGCGTGCCTCGCCTTCGTCTGGCTGCTGCTGCTGCTGCTACCACCGGTGCCGCAGGAGGAGCTGGAGCAGGGGCGGGGCGGGGCGGGCGGCGGGCCGGGCGCTGGGGCTGCTCGGTGGCTCCCCGCAGCCGCGCGCCACAGCACACCACGCTCGGGAGCCTCGGGCGCAGGAGGGGCTGGCGCGCCGCAGAGGCTCCGCGCGCCCCGATTGGCCGGCCGACGCCCGGATTGGCGCGCGCCCTCGCCAATGGCGGAGCGCGCCGGCGCCGTGCGCGCAGGAGACTCGCGCGCCCAGGCAGCGGGGCTGCCACGTGGGGGCCCGGCGAGGCTGCACGGGGCCGGCTCGCTCAAAGGCCCCCGAGCGCGGCACGCTTCTCCCAGCCGCCAAGCCCCCCCCCCCAGCGGCTCCACGGGCCTCTCCCTTGGCTGGCAGCCAGGGGGCACCTCGCCCGGGTCATAGGCGCCAAGCAACCCCGTCGCAACGGGGTGCAAAGGCTCGGTTGGCCTCCCTGGCTTCCCTGGGGTGGGATCGGGGGTGCAGTAGTTTCCTGGGAGCCTGGCATCCCTGGGGCAGCTGACCGCAGAGGCCCCATCGTCGAAGCCTGACCTCAAGGACAAGATGGGCAGAGCAGCAGCTGCCCCTCAGGGCAAAGGGCTCCTTTGCAGATTGTACTTAATCCCTGTGTCTAACCCAGTTTTGTAGCCAGATGGCTTACCGGCGAGGTATGACTTCTTGGGGATCCTCTTTAACCTACAACCAGTAAGCCCATTCTGGCACCATGCCCCCCATTGCCCTCAGCTCAACCTGTGCAATGGTTGCCCTATTTCCCCCTAACAACTGTCCTGTAAAGTAGGTTGGACTGAGAATAGTACTGGCCAAGGGGCATAAGATGCAACAAGAGAGATTTCCCAATTTTGGGGGTTGTTTCAGGGGAATTTTTTTCAGTCTGCTGGATCCATATCTTCCTGGTTCTTGGGGTAGACTTCTTATTGTTGTTTATTAAATTTGTTTACTGCCCTTCATCCAAAATTCACAACATATAAAAACAAAATGAGAACACAAAATCCATAATAAAAAACGAACAAGAAGCTTTTGCTTTGACTCTAAAACTAAAGGTGGAAGTCAAGGTGGGATGTGATGTCTTAGAAACTCATCTAGTGCTGCCGATTACCAGCATAAACTTGCTCTTGCAACCCTACCCTTCAACCACTTTGATGAAATTTTAATGACAAGCTAATGTTAGGCTTATTAACGCTTATCCCAAAGGATTTAGAAGCCTCAGTTGAAAACGAGCAGCCAACTGAAACCTAGTTGAGGCAACAGTGCAAAATCAGGTTCATAGAGCATTAAATGATGCATGTCTTGGTGCATAAACCAGCAGCTTATGCCTCTGGGTTGCTGAGAAAATGGAAATTTAAAAATCCAAGATGGCTGCCACAATCAGTGTGCCTTAATTATAAATGAAACATAGGCACCATATTGTAATTGGAACAACAGTGAAATGTTTAGGAGTATGGAAATAATGTCTGATATTACTTTGGAATAACTCTTTACAGCTGCCAGTTGTTTATGTATTGACATGTTAAGTATTTCAATGGAAGATGGGCCAAGCAAACTTTTCGTACATGAGGCCAATTCTGGTGGGTGCATTGCGGTTTCCTCAGAGCACCCAGTCCGGGAATGCCCAACATGCAAAAATGCCAGAAAAACAGCAGGCGTGCCCGTAGGATTCCTGCAAATCGTACCACAGCCCACCCATTAGGGACTGTAATGGCAACAGTGCCCACATAGGAAGGCAGCCAAGAAACTCACTAAAATTGGAAAATCAGCTCCCAAGGCCATGACACCAAAATGACTCCATTCCATCAGTAGTCAGCTAGTAAGGAAAAGTTTCCGCCTGCTGGGCAATCACAAGTGTGACTGAGCTGGAGGGGCTTCACTGCCATTGGACCATGTTTAAGGAATACTCTACTCTCTGATGGGCAATTGATCGTATTTTCTTTTTGGTGCCCTTGTTTACGCATACATTCTCTGAACTGGGTGAATGAGCATTAAAATTGCAATTCTGCTTCAGTGTTGGTGTGAAACAATGCATTTTGGGAGCACAACTCCCCTAAGTTCACATAAACACTGGTGGGATCTGATGGCTGGACATTCACAGCAGACAAAAAGAAGCACGTCGTCATGCGATTTAAGCTACGGAATTTTGCTACCACAAGACATGGTGATGTCCATAAGACTGAACAGCTTTAAAAGGGAGTTAGAAAAAATCATTGAGGATAAAGGCCATGGCTGTAAACTGCCTCCTGATTCAGAGGCAGCACGTCTCCAAATACCAGGCTCTGGATAGCAGCAGCAGAAGAGGGGCTGTGGCACCCTGTCCCCACTGGGGGGTTGGGATCGGGATGGGAAATGGGATGGTGGAGTAGATCAGCCCCCTTTCAGTCTGATCCAGCAGCAGCCAGGCTCTTCTTGGGTTAGTTCGGTGTGCAACGGCATGCTTCCCCATACATGACAGCTGCATATTTCTGTTGTTTTTTTTTAATGATATTTATTGAGAATTCAAAATTGCAGATAAAAAAAGAAAAAGAAAAGAAAGAAAAAAAAGAAATTAAACAATACAAGTCAATAAAAAGACAGAAGAGAACAAAACACACAATACATCAAAACCAAAAACAAAAGCGAACAAAAAATAAAAAACAAATCCAATATTCCCAAATCTTTATCTTTCGTTATCTTGCTTCATCGACCTCCTCACACCTCCCTTTTTTGTATTCTAGTTATTAATTATCTCAGCAAATCCTTTCCATCTTTCACTATGTTCTGTCATTAAATTGTCTTAATTTATTTTAACCTTATCTTACCATAAAAAGCCCTAAAACTTAAAACTTATTTGTACATAACTCCTTATAGCATTTCTACTAAAGCCAAATAGTTTCATTCCAACATTTTTTCTAACACTCATTAATTTTACAATATTTCTCTAAAAGAATTTTTAAACTTTCTTCCAATCTTCATCCACCGTCTCTTCTTCCTGGTCTCGGGTTCTGTCAGTCCTTTCTATCCATTCCATTTAGTCCATCAACCTGGTGATCTTCTATCCGAGGCTCTTAACTCTTTTCCATGTCCCTTCTGCAGATCTTCTTCATATTTATACCTGCACTTTATTTTGTCTTCTGCTGATCTTGTTCTTAATTTCCTTCCTTTATCGCTGAGGAGTAGATCTCGGGGAGACTCCAACCTAACAATGTCTTTATCCCTTCTCGACAGGTCAGCCCATTCTCCATAGTCAGCACTAAAATCCAAAAGGTATTTCGAGGCATGTTTCAAAGTCCCTCCAAAGTTAAAGGCCCCGACAACTCCAGACTCCCCCTGGCGCAGAACCAGATCCCAGAAGCCAGAACAGCCCTACATAGGAGGATCTATCCAATTTCCCATCTCCAATCCAAACGAGACTCCATCTCTCCAAATCTGACTTTCTCCAGGTTCGGTCATCAAAAACAACAGCTTATGTTCCTGCAAGGCTGCGGCTCTCTCCACTTGTATTACTTGAGGTTCAATAGCAGCAACCTCCTCCTTTGTCTTCTGCACAACTTGCCCTGTCAAAGCAGATTCCTGGGTCGGTTCCTGAGAGGTTTCTATATAGGTATTCACTGTTTGTCCAAAATTATTAACTGCAACAGTCATCAAATCCATATTCTCATGTAGCTGTTCCAATAAAGCGCTTGTCTTGCAAAAAGCAATCACTAAGGCTTCTTCTGGGCACATTCTTGTTCAAGGTCAATGTCTGGTTCTCACAATCTTTAATCTCTACAGCTGGAGAATTCCCCAGATCGACTCCAACAACAGTTTCAAAAGCTCCCTCTAGGGGAAACAATTTCTATTTGTATCCGTCCTTTTAAAAGCAGATCCAGCAACAAAATTACTTTCGTTTTTCAAATATTTTGTTCCTTTTAAATGCAAAAGGAAACATTGGAATCAATATGTTTCTCTTTTTTAACTATCTGTCAACAAATGTTTTATTAACAGTCAATGAACTTTCCCAAAACGTCTGTCTTCCTAGCAACCTGTGCCCAGGTTCAAGGCGGTGGAAATTTATCTTTACTCTCTCTCCTGCAGGCTTGAACAATCTAAGATTTCCCCCCTCTTCTGCTTCCAAGGGGGGGTTAGTAGTTTTAGCCGATGGAGATTTAATCCTTTACAAAAGACTTTCCAGACTTTAGCTTGCAATGTCTTTGCTTCAATCTATTTACAAAAGCGGAAGGCGGACTTCCTGTTTAGAACCTTCCCGCTTCGGTACCAAATTAAGATGTTTCATAGTCCAGTTTTCCGTTCTACTCACGGGTAGTTGTTTAAAGTCCAATTGTCCACAGGAAAAAGTCAGCGCTCTCCGGCAACAGCAATGCGGCTTCACTCCGTGAAAAGAGCAGTCGATTCGAAGCACCGCGCCGCTCACCCCACATCGCTCCGGATCCCCAAAACCGGGTTTCCCCGCGAGTAGGGGAGGCGCAAAAGGTGCCTGCTGAATCCCACATCCACAGGCTTCTCCCACCTGTGGTTTTTGATGGGTCTCCACCTCGCCGTGGCGGTCCAGACCCTAATTTCCACGAAGCGGATTCCTCCCGATCAGAGGAAATCTGCCATTGCCGGAGGCGCTAACCCGGAAGTCGACAGCTGCATATTTCTGGACTAGATGATCCTGAGGGTCCCTTCCAACTCAACAATTCAATGGTTCTATGTGTTTGTTATATGAGTATACATTTGAATCAAGAGCTTCCCCCTTTAAAAATTATAACAAAGATGTGATAACTTGGAGCGTTTGAAATAAAATGGGCTGAGAAGGTGGATATGAAATACTCCAGAGTGAAAGCTAAATTTTGGGGTGGCTGTGATCCTGCCCAGCCAAGTCCACATTATAGGTATACTATTGTTTAAGATCAGGGCATCACTGTCTTCTTATTCCTCCAAAGCTGAGGTTTAGGGATGTTTCATCCTCAATCTGGTTGTTGTTCATTTGTCACAATGCCTCCTCTTCCAAGTGTGGCATATGTATCTCTGACTAATCTCAAGTGGTTATTAGCCTGGCAACCTCTCTGTGTTCTTTTAGCAATTTGCCATTCATCATTTTATCATCTTTACTATTTTTGTTCTAAACCGAACAGCCTCACAATCTCACATGCCTCGTTTTTTCGTTGCCCTTTCTCATCTAGGGCCTGTTTGTCATGACAATTTAAGGATTCAGAGACAGGGCTGAAATTACCCATACCCTTCAAAAGTATTGCAAGGGCAAACCCTGGCCCAACAGGGACTTGTGCCAGGGTCTCCCTGGCACCTTGTAGATGGACCCTGTGCCCACTTCCTTTCCTCCTGCCCGATTCCCTTCTCTGGCCTCTTCCTCCATCCTTCTCAGCCCAGCAGGAACATTTGCCAGTGCCGTACATTGTTTCTTGCTCCCCACCTGCCAGCATCAGGCCTTCTGCCCTTTTCACTTTGCCCTCTGGAGTTCCGGAGCAGCAAAAAGACAGTGACATCCCTCCCCACCTGCCAGTGCACCAGAAGTGCGTCTCCTTACAAAGGCAGGTCCCGAGGGTCACCTGACAGAAAGGTCCGTGGCTAAAAGGGACTGCTGGAAACACGGGACCCGGCACAATCATTCCTACCCGGGCTGTGGTCAATATGTGGAATGGAGGGGCATTTGCTGAGAAGTAAAGCGCTAAGACAGTTTCCATGGCAACGCCTTTTCCTTTGTAGAGCAGCAGATAGGAACCCTGCACTCCTTGTCAGTGTATTTGTTTATCAACATGCTGTTCATCCACTCATGTGAAAGCTGATTTTTTTTGGCTACAAGAATAACAGTGGAGGCATGCAATGCGGGTGGAAGATGCAGGCGCAAAGGTTTTCCTTCATTGCGTTTTCACAGGGGAGACTAGCATGCACCTGCCTGCGTGTCCGTCCAGGCACCTTTGTGTAGCTGAGGTCTTTGGAGCCCATCGGCCACATTCCCACACGGGGGAGCATTTGAAACTCAAGCAAAACCCACCTTCTGTACTTGGTGTCGGCCGCATTTCCACTGCTGCAGGGGCTGAAAGGAGAATCGGGGTGTCCTAGCTTTGCTCTGGAGTGGCCACCCCACCACATTCCTAGTCCTTGGATTCCCAGCCATCGTTTTCTTTTAATGTTGAAGCCATTCCTGCTTCCAGGGGGAGAGAGTTCCCAAGCTGAGGTTCCGCCCTAAGAAAAGGGCCTTAGCCAAATGGTGCCCCAGTCAAGGCCATTCCTCCTGAGCCACAAATGGCAGAATACAGTCCAGGAACAGGCAACTCAGTTGTGCCAAAGCACAGTTCTCAAGTATTTATGAGCCAACCTAGGCATCATCAGACCCGCAGCAGCCCCGCTCATCTGGTTCAAAGACCAGGGAGGAACACTGGGGAAGAGAGAATTGACACTCCCCATCTAAGTCGTGTGTCCCCACCCCCACCCCATAGGTACTATTAGTTCTTTGGGGGAGACACACAGGAACCATACAGGCACCCACACACTTTCCCTGCAAAGCTAATAGCAGTGAGTGGGAGTTAGCTCTTAGAAACAGTGCCGGAGAATCAGTTCCCTTCCTTTATCCCACTCCCAATGCCACTTAAAACGGTGCCATCTAGTCCTACCTGCTCCAATCCTCAGCTGCTAAGTGCTTGTTTCTTCTTCTTTTAAACAAACGAACACAGGAGACCTTGACTGCTGACCACCTGTGTTATGTCAACTTCAGCCCTCAGTTTTGATGGATTCCGACTGGGTGTGCATCACATTCTTTTCCTTCCACTGCAAGCTGAAGTCATATAACTGGCACACCCATACATTCCTCCGGTGCCAGGTGGCTTGAACTCAGGCCTTACAACTCTGGGACTGCTCAGATTCCAGAATGTTAATTTTACAATTGCCCCAGGGCCAGATACATGTTCAATTCACATTACCACCCTGTAAGAGCAAGCAACAGAGCAAGACAAAATTAGAACCCTGACTCCACCCACAGGAAGCCCTTTAGCTAGCAACTTGACATTTGTTGTCTAGAGGTGGGTCCATGCCTTTTGTAAATCTTAAGGGGCAACCCTACAGTATGGATTTTGTTGTTGTTGTTGTTTAGTTGTTTAGTTGTGTCCGACTCTTCATGACCCCATGGACCAGAGCACGCCAGGCACTCCTGTCTTCCACTGCCTCCCGCAGTTTGGTCAAATTCATGCTGGTAGCTTCGAGAACACTATCCAACCATCTCGTCCTCTGTTGTCCCCTTCTCCTTGTGCCCTCCATCTTTCCCAACATCAGGGTCTTTTCCAGGGAGTCTTCTCTTCTCATGAGGTGACCAAAGTACTGGAGCTTCATCTTCAGGATCTGTCCTTCCAGTGAGCACTCAGGGCTGATTTCCTTCAGAATGGAGAGGTTTGATCTTCTTGCAATCCATGGGATTCTCAAGAGTCTCCTCCAACACCATAGTTCAAAAGCATCAATTCTTCGGCGATCAGCCTTCTTGATGGTCCAGCTCTCACTTCCATACATCACTACTGGGAAAACCATAGCTTTCACTATACGGACCTTTGTTGGCAAGGTGATGTCTCTGCTTTTTAAGATTTAAATGGGTTAAATAGTCATTTCCCCCTTGGCATATTCTTCCGCAGGACATTCTCAGCACCCTCGATAAACTACAACTCCCTGGATTCTTTGGGGAAGTGATGATCACTAATCTGATATAACATTGGTTACAAATTCACATAGGGTAGAAAATTATGATTATGATTATTTATTAGATTTATGTGCTGCCCTATACCCTTTGCGTCTTGGTTTGGGGAAGAAAAAAGTATTAACCCACACCAAGAGACAAAAATGGCCGTTGTTCCCAAATGCAGATGCATTTCCTTGCAAAGTTGTCTCAGAAACTCCAAATGAAATTGCCCTGCTTGAGGGAGCATATCAGTGATGATTGTACCATAACCTGGTTTTTCCGCGCACATGCAGATATTGAGACACAAACACAATGGAAAACCTGCTTTCCCCCTAATTTTTCACCTTTCATGGCAAGCTTTACAGTAGTCAGGTTCCATTCATCTTCCAGCTAGCTCTCTTTAAAATCAACTGCAGAACTAGGTTAGTTATATATAGAAAGACCAGCATGGACTCTTTTTTTTTTTTTTTTGTACATGAAGCTCTGAGCAGGGCATTTTTAAATTATGTCTGCACTTTTTCTCCCTTAGTGCAGTTTGAAATATAACCAGACCTCCTTTCCTTGATTCTTGTCATATTCAAAACATTGATGCTTATTCCAGCCAATTACTCTTGTAAATGTTATTTATCCCAGTCCAGGGGTAGCCCTCCAGATGGTGTCCTGCAGATTTTCTGGACTACAACTCCCATTATCCTTGACCATTAGGCAGGCTGGCAGCTAGGGCTGCTAGGAGTTGAGACAAATAGCTCAGTCAATAGAGCACGAGACTTTCAGGGTCATGGGTTCAAGCCCCACGTTGGGCAAAAGATTCCTGCATTGCAGGGAACTGGACTAGACGACCCTCGTCATCCTTTCCATCTCTGCAATTCTATGATTCTATGAACATCCAGTGAGGGCAACACGTTGGCTCTCTCTGCTCCAACACCTGCCTTTCCAAGCCAGGAGAACGTTTCAAACAAGCAAGCAAACAGAAACAGGTTCATTTAACTCCTTTTCCACCAAACTTGGATGCTAGATGCATTCAGCCCAAGGCCGCCCTGGAGTCATTTCCCCATTTCTGCCTTGCCTCATTCTAGAGGGCTTCAGAGATCCTAACCCTGGTCCTCCCTGAATTCTGCCCAGGCTCCTCATAGACCAGGCACAGGCAAACTCAGCCCTCCAGATGTTTTGGGACTACAATTCCCATCATCCCTGACCACTGGTCCTGTTAGCTAGGGATAATGGGAGTTGTAGTCCCCAAACATCTGGAGGGCCGAGTTTTCTCATGCCTGTCATAGACACTCCCATCCACAGGACCTCTAGCAGGATTGACTAGGGCTCCAAGAGCACACACCTCCCTGTTCAAAACAAGAACAGTCCCATGCAATATGGGGCTGACTGTCCCACATGAGGGGAGAGTTGCTCTTAGGCTCAGGTCCTGCTTGTGGGATTCCCTTTAGGGGCATCTAGTTGGCCATTTTGAGGACAGGATGCTAGACTGGATGGGCCATTAGCCTGACCCATCAGGCTTGTTTTACATTCCTAAGGAAATTTACAGGGACTCTGCTTACCTTCAGCCTCTGTCAAGCTCCAGCAGGTGCCCTTAGGGGCTGGGATGCCAGTCCTGGGGGCGATCTGAGCCTCCTATCCTCACCAAGGAGAGCTGGGATGAGGGTACAGCAGTGCCCCAAACAACCAAGAGGGAGCACAAGTAATCAGCTGCAGCCCAAGACATGCTTCACAAGTGTGGTCAATCAACAGGCCAAGATCAAGACCAAGGGTTGAGCCAGAGACCTGTGTTACTTCCAGCACCTCTCTCAAGAGAGAGGCCTTATGGACTCTGGCCTCCTAAGACCACACACACCCTGATTTCAGCTGCTGGTGGTGAAGGTGTTGCTCTTGAGACCCCTACTCCTCAAGTTGCTCGGTAGCACAGGAACCGCGTGTGATGCTGCAGTCGAGAGATCTGTGGGGCTAATCAAGAGGCTTTCCAATGAGTTCAAGGCTGTTTGGCTCTGAGGAGAGATTTCATGCTCCCAAACCTGTTGCCATGGCACAGCCCCACACAACAGCTGCTTGGCTATCCCTCAGGCAAGTACAATGCCGACTGATAATCTTCCATAAAGTCACCGTGGAAAATTGCTCCACTTTTTCATCAATGAAATTGCAGTGGAGCCTGTAGGAGAAGTCGCTTTGCGTCATCAAAGCCACTACAATACTGGAAGGGAAGTGGTTTTGTGGGGAACGGGGTAAGGCTGATACCAGTACAGTGGGGGGGGGGGTGTCGTTTTGTCAAGGTCATATCTAGGAAGGGACGGATTAACACCCCCTCTGTGTGCCCTGTGGTCCCCACAATGATGGTGATGATGATTCTGTGCTCTACTTTCTAAAGACACGTTTCCTTGGAAACCCCATATATGCCCCCATGAAGGAGAAGGTACCTAAGCAGTTATCTCGGAAAGGAAAGGTTGCTTTGAAGAAACACCAACAACTACTTGGGACCACAACTCCCATCAGCTCCAGCCAGTGCGGCCCTATGATGCTGAGGCTGATGGATGTTGTAGTCCAAAGTACCTGGAGGGCACAGGTTGGGGAAGGCTCCTTCTGTTCTCCTCGTATGCCGAACTTCCGCATCACCCAACCGCACATGTGAATCACTTTCGATGGAGCTGCTTGTCTCCTAGCAACAGTCACCAGGCAGCTGAGGCTTGTTTGCCAGTGGCTCCTCCCAGACAGCCTGTTCTCTCCTTGGCTGCCTCCTGTTTTGCCATGGCAATCCTCATGGCTGGGAGGGCTTGGCTAGGCCGTGGGCTTTTGGGGCACCACCACAGATCCTCCTTCTGTTCCCTCCTCCTGCAGGAGCCACCGGGATTGTGGAGAGCGGCTTGGTTCCCTCGCTGGTCTTCAAGCTGAAGGCGGAGCTGGAGGATATCCAGGAGTTGATCTTGGAGACGCTGACAGGCTGCCTGCGGGTGGAGGCCTTTGAGGCCCTGGCCACAGGAGCCGTCCGCATCCTGAAGGAGCTGCTCAGCCATTCAGGGGTGAACATCAGGAGCAGGGCAGCTCAGGCCTTGATGGCCATCAGGTGAGGGCCAGTGACTCACCCGGGGAGGAGGAGAAATCCAGTCCCCATTTCAGTTATCATTGTTATTGTCATGTTTATTCATATCACACCTTTTTCATATTGCACTCAAGGCGGCCGACAGAGAAAAATACAAAACCGATAAAATGCGAAAGGCAAAAAACATACACAAATTTCCGTTCCAAAACGATACACAATCCAAAATCCTTCAAGACACAATTTCTCCAGATTTTTGTGGTCTGTTGGAGGGAATTGCTTGCCAGGTTGTGTGTCTTAGGAGACACATGCTCTGAAACACTGACAAATTTTCATGTCTTTTTTAAAAAAGAGAAATCACAAATTGATGCAGATCTGTGGGCAGGATTCACACGTAGCGCCAGTGGCGTAGCGTGGGGGGTGCAGGGGGGACCGGCCGCACCGGGCGCAACATCTGGGGGTTAGGGTTAGGGGGCGCAAATCCAGGGGTTAGGGGGCGCAAATCCACGGGTTAGGGGGCGCAAATTACTTGCCTTGCCCCGGGTGCTGACAGCCCACGCTACGCCACTGCGTAGCGCTAAGCCATGGGTCAACAAGGCCTTTTTGTTTTTGTAGCCCTACGTTTTGCAAATGTCAGAATGTCCCAAGACAGAGGTCGTTCTCTTACATAAGGTACAGCTCAGGTCCCCCATGTTGGCCAGAGGACAACCAGCTCTTAGCATGTGTGCACACACATACACACGTCAGACCCACAGAGGGGCTTTAGAGTTTCTTTGGCTGATCCCCACCCTTTGCTCCCCTCAGTGTCCCCCTGGAAGGGAAGAACATGGTCTTTGAGGAAGATGTTTTCCCAGACCTCGTCATGCTTCTGGAAGATGAAGACGCCGAGGTCCGAGCCAACGCTGCCGGGGCGCTGATGAATTCAGCCATCACTACCCAAGGTGAGGAGGGGAAGGCAGGGGAGCAGCTGGCAGGCTGGCCCTTCTGGATTCCCAACCCCTTTTGAGGAGAAGAGGGGAGGGCAGCTGAGTTATGGAAAGCAGAAAGTTAGAAGGCAAGGCCACTGGCACAATAGAGAAAGACAGGGACAGTGCAGCTGGGCATGTAGCCAGGCTTTGAGGGGAAGCCATGGGGTCCCTGGAAACATTTTGGCCATATTCTAAGGCTTTAGCTAGACCCTGCCTCCCCACAACTTGCTGTCCTCCATTTGCTTCTCCCTCCCGTCGTCTCATTGGCTGTGCTGGCTTCTAGGGCTTCTGGAATTTGGAATCTAGCAACCTTTCCAGAGCACCAGCTTGGAGAAGGCTGATCTCCCCAAGTGTAGAGCTGTCGGGTCAGCTGAGGGGAATCCTGTTGTCTCATGTGGCTGATGCACAACTGAGCAGCAGGATCCAAGATGCTGCCAGGGCAACATCTAGCACACTGGCTGCCTAGAGCTTTGGAGGCTTCCGAGCTGTGGTGGAGGCCATTCCTGTGTTGTACAGATGGCAAGAAACACCTGAATAGCCAAAGGTCCAGCCAATTCCAGCCACTCACACATTGCATTGCTAGTTGTAATCTTAACGTGTGACCTGCCAAGGGCTGCAAAAAAAGCCACTCAGCCTTCACACAAGCAACCCGCTCTGGTATGTCTTCCCTCCACTCTCAGAGGCAGGATGCCAAGGAGTACAAATGGGGAGAAGGCTACTGTGGCGCTTGTGACCTGTTTGTGACTTCCCAGAAGAGGCACCTGGATGGCTGACATGGGAAGCCCAGGAGGCTGGGCTCAGCAGGGGCCACCTTTAAACACCCCCACCCACCCCCAGCAGCTGCTGCAGGGCTTCTCCTTTTAGCATCTCACAGGGCCTTCCTTCTGTCACCCTCAGGGAAATACGCAGCCATCAATGCAGATGCCATTGACACTCTGCTGCCCCTGATTCACGATGAGAGGAGCAAAGTCCGCCTTTACTCCATCAAGGCCCTGACCATGTTGTCAGAGGCCCCCGAGGGCCGGAAGATCTTGCTGGGCCACGTGGCCGAATTCCGGAAGAGGCTGAGCGATTCCAGCCCGGCTGTGAGGAGGGCGGCACAGATTGCGGTGGAAGTCATTGAGTGGAAGCCGTAGGGAACGGGCTGGCGGGGACCTCGGAGAGCAACGCAATTGACAATAAAGTTCCTGCTTCAACAGCTCCTTGCCTGCCTGCCTCTTGTCATCATGCGTGGGCTGCACTAGCATGACTGGTTTAGAGGAGGAGCTTTGTTTCGGTTCTCTTTTAACTTGTATACCACCTTTCCATATTGCTATACACAAGGCAGATTACAAGCCGCAGAAACGGCAAAATACACAACAAAGATCACACTTTAGCAATCTGATCCAATGCAAGTACAGTGGTACCTCGGGTTAAAGATGCTTCAGGTTACAGACGCTTCAGGTTACAGACTCCGCTAACCCAGAAATAGTGCCTCGCGTTACAGATGCTTCAGGTTATAGACTCCGCTAACCCGGAAGTAGTTGCTCTGGGTTGCAAACTTTGCTTCAGGATGAAAACAGAAATCACGCAGCAGTGGCGCGGCAGCAGTGGGAGGCCCTATTAGCTAAAGTGGTGCTTCAGGTTAAGAACAGTTTCAGGTTAAGAATGAACCTCCAGAACAAATTATGTTCTTAACCCGAGGTACCACTGTAAGTCATGATAAAAAATCATGACTAGAAAATATACAGTGTATATCAAATCAAGTGATCTTCGGTGCTCCATTTGGAATACCACATGACACAATCAGATTAACTCTCAAAAGGTTGGCAAATAAGAATTAAGCAGATATTCACTCTCAGCCATTGCAGTAAATCATGACTATAACCAATAAAAATAACAGCGAAGTCACGATTCATGAAAGACCATGTATAAAGATCCAACTGAGCAACCGAGTCACATAGCTTGTAAAATTACAAAATGCACTCAAGTTTCATAATGATGTCTAATCCACAAAACTCTTCCCTGAGGGAGCAGACAGAGCTGGTGACCAAATTCTGAAACCAGGGTCCTTAGCACCATTCTGGACAGCAGGGAGACGAAGTGATCTGACCCACAGGGCCCAATTCCTGTACAACCTCCACTGACATGGCTGCCCTTTGTAGATTCTCTGCTGATGTGTGCCCCTGTGGGCTGAGTGAGACCCTTTGCGGAGCAAGCCAGGCAGAATAGATTCAGGAACAAGGCCTGCCCCCCAAACCTCAGGTGTGGGGCCTGTTGCCACTCAGTGGCAGCTGCTAGGCCAGCAAGCTGGGAAGGCAAGACAGGACTGCGGAAGGGAATTCACCAGGGGGAGGCTGACCTCTGTCCCTCTGTAGGGGCTACAGAGTCCAGGGGTTGACTGTCTCCAGCTGAGCAGGCCTCTCCCAGTGTCAGGCCCCTGCTGGGAGGGGCAAGGGGCAGACAGGTCATTTTATTGCACGTGGAAGCCCCATGGGAGAATAGTGGGGCAATTGTGAAAAAAGACTCCAAGCCCAGAAGAGCTCGGTGAGAGGCGTCTCTCCTCTTTCCTCCCCCCCCCCCCGCCCCAGAACCAGCCCTACCAATAGGCAAAGGGTGGCAGTTGCCTCAGGTGTCAAGAGATAGCAGCAGCAGATGTCCTCAGGCTATTCCTCCTCAGCCCCGCAGGCAGCCACCTCTGTTGAAGGGCAGAGCGTATCCTGCCCCACCCCAAATTAGCCGGCCAATGAGGCTGTGTGCACATTGTACACTTAAAGCACATGGCTTCCCCCAAAGAATCCTGGGAGCTGTAGTTTAGCCCTCAGAAAACTACAATTCCCATAAGCCTTAAACTACAGTTCCCAGTCTTCTTTGGGGGTAGTCGGGAGCTTTTAAATGTGTCTGTAGCCTCAGATGGCATGCAGGAAGCTATCCCATCACTAGTGCTGAAATATGATTCCTTCGCCAGTTCTGTTGTACATGTCATGGCTGCCAGCACTTCTTCGCTATAGCCTGCAAAATGTCTCTGGCCTGCCCTGACTCCCTCCCTTTGAATGCAGACACAAATGCAGTCCTTGATCTTGCCAACTGGCCCCTTCCCTCTCATAGCCCTACAAAGAAGCAACAGCTTCAAAATCAGCCACCACCCAAGGCCTTCTTCAACCTGGGGCTCTCCAAGTGCCACTGAACTACAGCTCCCAGCAGCCCTGGTAGCCAGGGCGGCCAACTGTCAGGGATGGTGGGAGTTGTCCAACATCTGGAGGGCACCAGGTTGGGGGAGGCTGCCATCACCCTTCCCTAGCTCTCACAGAACAAGCCGCAGAGACAAAAGATGAAGATTC
The DNA here is from genome assembly GCF_965112155.1 of Podarcis liolepis. NCBI lineage: Eukaryota > Metazoa > Chordata > Lepidosauria > Squamata > Lacertidae > Podarcis > Podarcis liolepis. Next base: position 28,050,608 of record NC_139566.1, on the reverse strand, counting down.
CCCAAGCTCTGTCAGCGGGGGGGGGGGGGGGGAATGGAACCATTCCTGGCAATGATGAACTCTGGAGCAATGCCTCAATTTGATCAATGTGGACTCCAAGGGCTGTGATGGTGCCAAGGCTGGAGCAAGGGGTGTCTTCTGGAAAGGGGCCAGGAGCGGTCTCTGCCTCCAGTTGCTGCTTCAGAGTCTTTGCATTCAACAGCTCCTGTCCAGGGCTGGCGGAAATACCAAATGACCACACACACACACATTAACATAAGGCACAGTTCACTAGCACGTTCTGTACAAGACTCCTGGAAAGACCCTAGGATCATTTCGGTGGAGCTTGTGCAAGAGCATTCCTTGGGCTGTGCCTTGTTTGTTAGGTCTGCCTGCCTGCCCTCTGCTCTAAACACCACTCAGAAACCAGCACTTCCCCTCGTCTCGTGGGAGAAGCACCTCTGGTTCTCGCTTACTTTAGTCTCTTTCCCTGGGTGGTTGTTGTAGACTTGAAAGGGACCCCAAGGGTCACCTAGTCCAACCCCCTCCAACGCAGGAACCCTGGCAGGTGGCCATCCAAACTCTGTTTAAAAACTTACAATGAAGGAAAGACCACCACCTTCTGAGGGAGTCTGTTCCACTGTCAAACAACTCTCACCGTCAGATTGAGTCAACTAAATCCAACTCAGGCCCATTGAAATGAATGAACCTAAGTTAATCACGTACATAAACTTCAATAGGCCTACTCAGAGTAAGACTAGCATTGAATGCTTCTGACTGTGTGTACTCCCCACCCTCAAGCATTTGTGGCCTCAGAACGCCTGAAAGAGCGTCTCCACCCCCATCGTTCTGCCTGGACACTGAGGTCCAGCGCTGAGGGCCTTCTGGCAGTTCCCTCGCTGCGAGAAGCCAAGTTACAGGGAACCAGGCAGAGGGCCTTCTTGGTAGTGGCTCCTGCCCTGTGGAACGCCCTCCCACCAGACGTCAAAGAGAAGAACTACCAGACTTTTAGAAGACATCTGAAGGCAGCCCTGTTTAGGGAAGCTTTTAATGTTTAATAGGTTATTGTATTTTAGTGTTTTGTTGGAAGCCGCCCAGAGTGGTTGGGGAAACCCAGCTAGATGGGTGGGGTATAAATAATAATAATATGTTGTTGTTGTGGTTGTGGTTGTGGTTGCAACCTTGCCACATTCACCACTTCAAGCTCCCATACCACCAGGATGTCCCAGAAAGAGAGAAGTGGCTCTGGTGCCCCCCCCCCTTCGTTCCAGGTCCTATAGCCCCACCACAGGCTTCTGACATCACCTGAACAGACCCAACAACATTCCTGACGGAATGCCTCTAGGTGATGGCTTCCCATCCTGCTCCAACCTCTCCTTGCCAAAGGCAGAGAAAAGGTTTCAGCTCGATGAGAAATTGCTGGCGGGTTTCAGCTTAACATAGCCGAGGATTCAGCTGCAAACAACTTAGTCACTCGGAAATATTGAGGGGAACCTTTGCATTGTCTCCTGCATATGGCAAATCCAACAATTAGCCTGTCACCATCTGGCACTTCCCCTCCGCCCTGCTATTAAGCCTTGACGTTTCTAAAAATGAGCCGGACTCAGCCGGGGCCTGTTTGCCGCAGTCGCGGAGCGTGGTGCTGGGAGGTCTGGAGCGATGCTCTGCTGCGGGTGACGCCAGAAGATGCCTGCATCAACAAATCACCTGTTTCCCCTCTCTCCATCACTTGAAGTCAGCACTGATCACTGCTCTAATTAATGTAGCCAGGACTTAATCACCAGCTGAGAGCAAGATTCCAACCTCTGCCAGCTCAGAGAAGGGGTTTGGGGGTTTTTAATGACAGAAACAGCCCAGTCTAGGTTCAGGACAGATAAAATAAAGTCTTTCTTCATGCAGTGCACAGTTAAAATTGTGAAGCTCCCACAAGAGGCAATGATGGCCACCAACTTGGATGGCTTTAAAAAAGGATCAGACAGATTCATGGAGGAGAGGACTATTGATGCTAGCTGTGCTCTGGGAGGCAGCAATGCTTCCAAATACCAATTGCCAGAAGCTACAAGAGGGGAGGCTGTGCTTGTGTTCAAATCCTGCTTGTTTCCCACAGACAACTGGTTGGCCACTGTGAGAACAGGATGCTAAACTAGGTGGGCCCTTTGGTGTGATCCAGCAGCCTCTTCTTATATTCATGGGAGCCAGCATGATGTAGTGGTTAAGAGCAGTAGACTCGTAATCTGGTGAACTGGGTTCCCTTCCCTGCTCCTCCACCTGCAGCTGCTGGGTGACCTTGGGCTAGTCACACTTCTCTGAAGCCTCTCAGCCTCACTCACCTCACAGAGTGTTTGTTGTGGGGGAGGAAGGGAAAGGAGATTGTGAGCCGCTTTGAGACTCCTTAAGGGGAGTATAAGGTGGGATATCAAGTCCAAACTCTTCTTCTTCTGTAGGTCTGTGGAGCTGAGGCTCCAGTGTCTTGTGAACTTGCCCCCGGTTCCCTGGAGGTGTGAAACCACTCCCAAGTGGCCCAGGGTGGCAGAGTATGTGTGCAGAGGGAACACGCCTCATAATACCTCTAGTCCAGGGGTCAGCAACCTTTTTCAGCTGGGGGTCGGTCCACCGTCCCACAGACCATGTGGTGGGCCGGACTATATTTTGAAAAAAATAAAATGAACAAATTCCTATGCCCCACAAATAACCCAGAGGAGCATTTAAAATAAAAGCACCCATTCTACTCATGTAAAAACACGCTGATTCCTGGACCGCCCGTGGCCCAGATTGAAAAGGCGATTGGGCCGGATCCAGCCCCTGGGCCTTAGGTTGGCTACCCCTGCTCTAGTCCAATCATGACCCTGATCCTGAGCAGACGCTGGATCTCTTTATGGGTAGAGGGGGATGGGAAGGACTTAGCTGGTTCAGGAAGAAAACTGGGATAAGTGGCAGAGGGCCCCCCACAACCTGGTCTGAGCCAGGACCCTGCCCCCAAAGTGAGCTCCTACACACCCCAGACTCCCTCAAGGAACCCACCCACTTTGTAATGGGGGCCTCACATTCCCCCACTGGGCCATCACTCATCAGGAAGGGGGCGGGGCCAGTGAGTCATTGAAAGATTTCAGTGGAGCTCCTGATGAGCAGGTTGGCTGCTTGGAGCTGTCCAAGGTCCTGCAAAATCCAGCCTGGTGCTCCCTGAGCCACCCTCAGCCATCCAGCATGCTCTGGGGCTCCTAGTCACAAGCCAGAGCAGTTTGATCAAGGAGGGCATCCCATTTCAAGCTGGCATTCTGTTCTTCCTCCACAGAGACCCACGGGGCGGTTATGCACTTTATCCTGTGAGGTGGATCAGACTGAGAAATGGGGACTTGCCCACAGCCAGACAATGAACATACAGTGGTGCCCTGCAAGACTAAAAGAATCCGTTCTGTGATTCTCTTTGTCTAGCGGTGTTTTCGTCTTGCGAAGCAAGCCCATTGACGGATTAGCGGATTAGCGCTTTTAGCGGCTTATCGGATCAGCTGATAAGCGGTTTAGCGGCTTAGAAAGCGGGGGGGGGAGGAAAAAACCCCCGCAGGAACTCGCAAGACATTTTCGTCTTGCGAAGCAAGCCCATAGGAGATTCGTTTTGCGAAGCACCTCCAAAACGGAAAACTCTTTCGTCTAGTGAGTTTTCCGTCTTGCGAGGCATTCGTCTTGCGGGGCACCACTGTACTAGCCACAGGGCTGAATCCATAAGCCACACTGGCAATTTGCCTTTTTCATTCTTCTTAGCAACCTGCCCTGCAAATGATCTCACCAATGAAGAAATCTCCCTCTCTCTCCCCTTAGCATCGAAGATGGTTGCACAAATGCTACAACAACTCTTGCATATCGTACGGAGCCTGTGGGAACTCCAGCTTATTCTTATATATGTATTGCATTCATATCCCACCTTTTTCTCCAAGGAACATGGTTCCCCCCTTCCTTATTTAATCCCAGCAACAACCCCATTAGGCTGAGAGGCAGTGACTGGCCCCCAAGGCCACCCATTGAACTTCATAGCTGAGCTATGAGATCTCCCAGGTCCTAGTCTGACACTGTAACCACTACACCACACAGCACCATAAGCAACTGCCCTGCCCCTTAGCATGGGGTCCCTTTTCAAACAAAATGCAAGCTGCTGTTTGTTAAAAAATAAGTCGTGTATTATTATTTTTGCACAATTTATAATACATTGAGAATGCACAAAGAGTGGCAGGCCATGTCAAGTCAAAGACTGAAGTTTCAGGGGGTTGGCAGGGGGAGGTATCAACCCTTCTAATAATTTCAAGCTTGCTCAAATCGCAGTGGTAATAAAAATCCAGTCTAGTCACTTGCAGTCCAAGACCAGAGAAAAGAGCTCATGGGAAGGGGGTGGGAATTCAATGGGGGGGGTGATAAAAGAGAAACAGGAAAGGAAAAAGCAAGGGAGGGAAGCAATTTAGAGATTCTGCCTAAAAGGGATTCAAGCAGATAGATCCACAGAATATGAAACTCAGCCTCTATTTTAGGGACTTGTACTTATTACTATCATTATTATTTACAAGGAATCACTTATGGGAAAGCACAACATTTTAAACATAGAAAAGCAGCATTTTTATATATAAAAAACACTTTGTAAAAATAGTGTCCAAAAATGGACCCTGAGCATTGCTGATGTGGTTCTCCTCACCCCTTCCTGTTTATCTCTGAGCTGTGGGGCTCCTCCCCCCCCCTTTCAGAGGAGAAGCAGCCCACCCACCAATTAACTCATTTGATTAAACAATTAATCAACTTGATTGGCACAAATAAGTGTCAGACCTGGTAAGGGCAGAACTTACAAATTATGGCTTCACAAAGCAATCTCAGGGGGGGAGGGAGACCTTCATTTCAAAGGGAAAGGGGGAAGGAAAACACCCAGCCCCACAAGTCTATGCAAAAAAGCCGTGGCAGAAGATGGCCACGGCCAGGAGGATGATGCCGTTGGTGTTGACCACCCGCCTCCAGAAGGGGTCCTCTGTTGTGTCCATCATCTTCTCCCGCAAGGCTTCCTCCTCCTCTTTGCTGAGCTTGGGAGCTACTATGGTCTCCAAGCCACAGAACCAGTTGTAGGCCTTCCTGCAACAACCCTGCTCCTTCTCCGGGACTGCAAGAGAAAAAAAAAGTCAAGGTCAAGGCTGAAAACGTAGAAGCCCGGAAGACAACACACTTCCGTGTCCCCCAGACCCCCACCACTCTCGGTCTATGGGGCACAACATGGAAGGTCTCAGTGCCAGACTCCCGCCATACAGGTCAGTCTGAGTGTTGTAAAAGATGCTGAGAAAGGTTTTTTCTATAGGGTGCTTTTATTGTGTACTATAGTGGCACCTTAGGGCCGGCCCACCCATTGGGCAGTTGCCTCAGGTGGCAGGCTGGGGACAGCTGGGAGAGGCAGTAGATCCCGGCCCTTAAGGAGGACAGTGCTCGCCGTCTCCTGCGCTTGCCACCACTGCCGCCACCGGCTCCTCTCCAGATTCTGTTTTTCTGCGGGGCTTCCCTCAGGCGAAGGAGGTGGCGGCGCCATTTTCTGTTTGCCTCAAGTGGCAAGTGGGTGAGAGCCGTGGACGAAGGGTGGGTAGTAAGTAAGTAAGTAAAGTTTGCATGACTGATTTGTATGCTTTGTAAACAGCTTAGAAGCCTGTTCTGACCTGAATTGGCTTTATTGTTTTAAAGCAGGGGTCAGCAACCTTTGTCAGCTGGGGGCCAGTCCACTGTCCCTCAGACCATGTGGTGGGCCGGACTATTTTTTTTTTTTTAAATGAACAAATTCCTATGCCCCACAAATAAGCCAGAGATGCATTTTAAATAAAAGCACACATTCTACTCATGTAAAAACACCAGGCAGGCCCCACAAATAATTCAGAGGTGCATTTTAAATAAAAGGACGCATTCTACTCATGTAAAAACACTCTGATTCCCGGACCGTCCGTGGGCTGGATTGAGAAGGTGATTGGGCCACATCCGGCCCACGGGCCTTAGTTTGCCTACCCCTGTTTTAAAGCATTCAATGGCATGTACTGTGGGTGGTATCAAATGCAGGTCCATTTCAGGGGAAGCCCATTGATATCAATGGGCACGACCCACTTAGGTCCATTATTTCCAAGGAGTCTGCTCTGGAAATGTGGCCCGGGGTTGATCCTGGCGCCTTCCATGGGCAAAGTGGATGCGCCGCCACCAAGCTACGATGGTTCTTCCTCTCTAGTGCCCCCCTGCCATTGACCCTCATTTAGTGCCAGGAAGAAATAAGAACCAAGGGGAGAGCTCTTACAAGCTTCTTCTTCGTAGGCCGGCTCTTCCTCCATCTCCTCGGCATCCAGGTCGATGCGTTTCTCCTTTCTGTTTCGCAGGCTCCAGCAGAGGCGATAGAGCTGCCGTGGGCACAGAACAGGGAGACAGAGATGAACCTGGGGAGAGGGGGCTGAGACCATCGTGGGTGAGGGAAAGGGTCCGCCGGTGCAGAGAGGGTGTCCCATGTGGTGGAAGTAACTGGAGAAGCCGTGGCAGCTCACAGCTCAGAAGCAGAAAACTGGGGGGCAGCAAGTCTAGAAATGCCCTTCTACTGTTCTGCCCCACTCTGTGCTCATATAATTGTAGAATTTGAAGGGACCCTGAAATATACTCGGAGCTGAGAGTGGATTTCATGGTCTTTATTCAGCTCATAGTGGTGAGGAGGAATGGAAGTTCCCCCACAATATCTGCTTTATATACATTATTTACACAATGGGCTGCACATGAATGGCTAATTCTGAGATTCTCCTGTAGGCCAATCAGGTTGTGGATTCAATTCCACCTGGAGCTGGATTGGGTGGCTCCTGCGGACCAGTCATATTGCTGCATTGTTGTAGGACCAATCAGACTGCCGCATTTTGGATCTTATTGTTCTAGGACCAATCAGACTGCTGCATTTTGGATCCTATTCAACTCAGTACATAGCAGACCCCAAGGGTCATCTAGCACAATACAAGGATTCCTAGCAGACTAGAGCATGTGAGATATAATTATTCAGCATTTCCATAGTACTGGCCTGGGCCCACTGGTGGAGGAAGAGGAGTGCGGGGGGAGCGCACCACCCACGGCAGCGCGATCCTGGTAGGGTGCCATCGCAGCTGCCCACCCGCCCGCATTGGGTGCCACGCCCCTGCAGGCGTGCCACGCCCCCAGGACATATGCCACGTCCCTGCAGGCAGCGTGCCACCCCCCAGGATGCACACCAGCCCCGCCCCCACCTGCTCTCCGCACCTCAGTGCCGGAGCATGAAGCTCCGCCACTGCCTGGGCCCTGCACTTCTCTTGTATACCTTCAGAACACCCTTGCAAGGTAGGCCAGGCTGAGAGAAAGAGATAGGTATTCCCTGGGGAGCTTCACTGACTAAGCAAAGATTTGGTCCTAGCCGCATCCCTCACTGGCTTTCCATCTGTGGTTCATTTCTAAAAGGAAAACAGCGTGTCCAGCCTGTCTGGTAGCCACACTCCTTGTGATCCAAGGTGGATGCGTGCAGCAGCTGTAAAGGCAGAAGCACTTTGAGTGTGGACAAAGGCATTTGCTTTCATTCCTTTGCATGCTGCAGAACCAAGCCTTGGTGTTCAAAACAGGTTCTGAGACAGTGCTGTGTCCCACAGATGCTCTTCCTTTTGAAAGACGCACGTGCCATGTTTGCAGCACCATCCGGAGGTGGGAAGGGGCAGAGGAGAAGTGAGGAGAAAGTTCAAAGCACAGAGGGAGAGAATGGCTTACATGGACGTCATCAATGGGCTTGGTCAGGTATGAGACGGTCAAAATGATGATGACCGAGATGACGAACAGGATGATGGCAAAGTAGAGGTAGTGGACTTTGCAGATGATATCCGGGCAGTTGCTGGGCTGAGCGCAGCTGCCAGTTCCATAGGCAAACTCGGTGATCATTCGAGACAGTCCAATCAGCAGCCCCAGAATCAGGCCCCAGAAGGCCCCCTGGCAGGAAGCAGCAGAAAAAGCTCAGCTCCGCAAATGGTGCTTGGATCCAGCCTTGCTCCTCTTCCCTTTAGTCTGACTCACACCATGGGCAACAGCACTCAGCCCAATGGCTTCTAGGCACAGTGCTCCATCCCTCTTAACAGGTGGTCCTCACTTCCTGCCCCACTTGGAGCTGCCTCTATTTACACATAAGAACCTTCAGAAGAGCCAGCATCCTGCTCTCATGCAAGCCAGTCGGATGCCTTTTCTGGGAAGGCAGCAAGCAGGATCCCAGCACAAGAGCACTCCCCCCACCCCCGTGGTTTCTAGCAACTAGAAATCAAAGGCATTTACTACCTCCTACCATGGAGGCAGGGGACGCTGGTGGCATTGTGGGTTAAACCACAGAGCCTAGGACTTGCCGATCAGAAGGTCGGCAGTTCGATTCCCCACGACGGGGTGAGCTCTCGTTGCTCGGTCCCTGCTCCTGCCAACCTAGCAGTTCGAAAGCACATCAAAGTGCAAGTAGATAAATAGGTACCATTCCAGCAGGAAAGTAAACAGCATTTCCATACTCCGCCAGAAGCAGCTTAGTCACGCTGGCCACATGACCCGGAAGCTGTACGCCGGCTCCCTCGGCCAATAAAGCAAGATGAGCGCCGTAACTCCAGAGTCATTAGCCAGATTTAATATGTTTCCCTCGATGATAGTAAGAGGAAGATATTTAGCTCTCCCAGAAGCAGAGCGTCTCTGCAAATGTAGTAAAGAAGAACCTGATACTTTGGAGCATATTTTCTTTTCTTGTGATATTGGCATTTATGCCAGAAGACAATTATTAGAGGCCTTACAACTTAACAGGCTCACTTCTATGCCACCAACGGTTCAGGACCTGCTCTCGGACAGGAATGATCAAATTCCTTTAATAGTGGCTGAATTTTTGAGTGCTGTCCATGCAGAAAGACTGGGCCATTATAAAGAGATTTAGTGGCTCTTAATTGATCGGTGATGTGGTAGTGTTATATTGTATTATTTATGCAAATTGATTTTCTCTGGAGTTAAAGATCTGACTGGGACAAACCTTGTTATGCTGAATTCGTATTTTGCACAAGTTGTCTACAGTGTTTGTTTGATCATGTGTGGTTTGATATGCTTAATAAAGGATTGACTTTTAACCCCAGAGTCGGCCACGACTGGACCTAATGGTCAGGGGTCCCTTTACCTTTACCATGGAGGCAGAGCCTCACTATTGCGGCTAGTAGCCATCAATAGCCCTTTGCGCATGCACATCCCTCCTACAGTTGCCCAGGCGCTCAGAGAATTGAGGTCAAGCCCAGCAGTTGCTCTTCCCAGGCCTTGGTGGGAGTGCTACCCCTCTGCCCAGCTTACCTGTTCATTGACCCTCTTGAAGAAAATGGCAAGGAAAAAGACGGCTGCGATGGGGGGCCCCAAGTAGCTGGTGATGGACTGAATGTAGTCAAAAAGCTGCCCGTTTTGAGCCGACTGCACTATTGGGACCCAGGCGATGCTGACCGCAATCAAGATTAGCATGAACAGCCTGGAAACAGAAGGGAGATGTTAATCACAGCTCTCTACCATGCCAGCATTCAAAAACCCTAAAGATGTAGGCAGAGACTTCTTCCCCTCCAACTGAGACATCAACAAAAGCACAGCGTCCAGATCAAGAGACTCTATTCTGCCTCGGTCAGACCCCATCAAGAGTATAGTAAGCCTGCAACTTAATGCACATTTAATTTGTGTGCATCAAGCTTTACGTGTGTGGCAAAAAAAATTTTTTTTAAGGGGGTGGGGTTCCAGGAAAAATGACTTTGGCATTCCCACCCGCCACTGAACCCAATGCATTTTGACTATATGCGATTTTTGCTTTAGGTGTTATTTCCAGAATGTAATGCCTGCATAAGTTGTGGGCTTACTGCCCTGTGTCCAGTTCTAGGCACCACAGTGTAAGAAGGAGATCGACAAGATGGAACCCATGCAGAGCAGAGTGACAGAGATGATCAAGGGCCTGGAAACCAAGCCTTATGAGGAATGGTTGAGGGAGCCAGGTATGTTTAGCATGGAAAAGAAGAGACTGAGAGGTGATAGGATAGCCACCTTCCAATAGCTGAAGGGCTCTCACATGGAATATGGAACAAGCTTATTTCCTGCTGCTCCAGGAAACCAACGGATTCAAGTTACAAGAAAGGAGATTCCAGCTAAACGTTAGGAAGAAATTTTGGACAGTGAGAGCTGTTTGACAGTGGAATGGACTCCATCAGAAGGTGGTGAACTCTCCTTCTTTGGAGGTTTTGAAGCAGAGGTTGGGTGGCCATCTGTCATGGATGCTTTAGCTGTAATTCCTGCAGTGCAGGGGGCTGGACTAGATGACTCTTGGAGTCCCTCCTCTACAATTCTGCGATACTGTAATCACATCCGCCACCTTCCAACTGACTCAGGTTGAGAGCAAAGCCCAACAGAATGTCTTTCCCATTGCCCTGCTCACTCCTGTGGGGGCTCTCTCAAATGAAATGGGACAGGTTCCTTCTTTGACAGCTTTTGCTGACAGCTGAAGCCCCACCTGTCCACCTTGGCCCTCCAGCGCTGGTCCTGGACACACCTGACAGCTTTGACTGTCGTTTTTTATTTGTACACCGTGAACCATTTTATTATTGTTGCACATGAAAAACAGTATAGTGGCAACTAATTCATTGAGCAAATACTGGGTTCATTCACATCACATCCCCAAGTGAGTGTTCAAATGCAAAAACTAATCCCATATTTTAGCAAACAGCATGATCCATTAAATGGCACAGCTAGCATCTGTTCCTTCCATTTTGTCTAGGTGGCAACTAAGCTGTTATAAGGGAATTAATTTAAATAGGCAGGGAGTGGTCTAATCGCAACCTTCCCTATTACCTAATACCCTCCAGCTGTTTTGGACTACAACACCCATCAGTCAGAGACAGCAGGGTCATATGACGCTGAGGCTGATGGGAGTTGTAGTCCAACACAGTTGGAGGGCACCAGGTCAGCTGAGGCTGCTCTGATGGAGAGAAGGACTCGGCATTCAGCCTATCAGGATGCTACATGTGCAATAAGTCCAAATGTCCACAGGGGGGCACCTCAGCACCACAGGTGTCACATAGCAAAGAAAAAATCTTAAGTTGCCTTTTTGGTCCTATAGAGAGAGAAAAAACCGAAAGCCACAGTAAGGCAAAACCATTTTTTTTAAAAATGTAAATGTGTGGAGAAAAGAATGCACCCCACCAAGTGGCAGAAGCAGAAAGTGCAGAGAAAATACTGTGTCCGAACTCAGCAAGCCATGCTTGTTGGCCAGTTGGAGAGAGTTGCGCTCTATATCTATGGTTGAGAGGCAGTGCAGCATAGTGGTTAGAGTGCCAGGCCAGGACCTGAAAGAGACCAGGGTTTGAATCCCTGCTTAACCATGAAGCTCACTGTGTATGATTTATTGTGAGCATTAAATGAGGATGGGGAGAACCATGTATGCCACCCTGAGATCCTTGGAGAAAAAGATGGGATGCAAATGAAATAAACAAACAAACAATTTGCTGTATTGTCACTCCTGGAATATGTTAATGAACAGAAGGGTGCCTGGACCACTTCTGCCTCCTTGCCATAGAATCCTAGAACTGTAGAGTTGGAAGGGACCAAGAATCCCTGGCAGACAGCCATCCAATCCCTGTTTAAAAACCTACTGATGAAGTCTGTTCTGCTGCCCAAGCAGCTGTTGGACAGATCCTTGGGAGAAGGTGGGCCATTTGAGATTCAAATCTACTTGCGTACTGCACCCTGTATGGTTAACCTCTTGCTGATTCACTGCTGTTAGTTAGACACGGAATCTGGCCCTGGGTGCTGACCCAAGCGTTGCATTGAGGGTCAACAAAAATGTCACCAAGCAGCGAGCAAACTCGTCCTCCAGAACTCTTTGTCAAACCGGATGCTGAGTATATGTCTATGGAAAGAGAAGCTGGGCATCCTGTAAAAACCTTTAAATCCTTAGGTTGTGAGCCTTCAGATAGAGCAGTGTTTCCCAACCTTTTTTGGGCAAAGGCACACTTGTTTCATGAAAAAAATCTCGAGGCACACCACCATGCCAGATGGGGAAAGGTCACTTTTTACTTATGTAAAAAAAAAATAAAAAAATAGTAACAGCATAGAAGGTAATGGTTAGGCTAGCATCCCTCTTCCAAATATGCTAGGTTTTTATTTGCAGGGACTGTTCTACATGGGAAAGCATTCAGCACTGTCATTCTCCCATCTGCCATCTGAATTGGTACTATTCTGGGTCAACTTACTCTGCTGCATGTGTAGATGAAAATGGCACCAAGTGTGGGGGAGGGGGCAGAACAGGTTTCAGATACAGGATATTAAGCATACACGTACTTCAGATTGAACTGGTTGCTTGCTTTGCAAGTTTTCATTTCCCAAATGACTGCCTTGGCAAGCGCAATACCTACCAGGCTCAACGCCGGTCTCGCGCTGCCGCTTCCCGCGCTCTCAAGGACCCGGGAGGAGGAAGGCGTGAAGGGAATCCTGAAGGCGCGAAAACCTCGTGCATGCGCAGGCCTTCCGCCTGCGACAGCCCAGTAGGCCGGCCGAAGCAAGCGGCGATGGGATGTGGGAGGGAGGGAGCTGGCTGCCCCGCGTGTGCCTATGTGGGGCACGTTACAGCCCCGTGACGTCAGCGCCACGCAGGCAGCCAGGCAGGCAGACGGCGAGAGCCCCGCGCTGGGCGGCCTCTCCTCGCCGCCGCTGCCCCGCCTCTCGCCGCCCGACTCGCCCGCCTCCCTCCCACGGCACACCAGGCAACGTCTCGCGGCACACTAGTGTGCCGCGGAACACCAGTTGGGAAACACTGAGATAGAGGGCAGGAACCAGACTAAGGCTGCAGCTGCAGGCACCACTTTTCTTGGGAGCCAGACCCAATGAACACTATCTATCTGGGTAAAGAAGCTGGGGCCTGGGCTGTACATCAGATGAGGCCAACCTTTCCCAATTTGGTGCACCTTGCAGCTGTTTCAGACTATGGCTCCCGCCAGCCCCAGCTAGCATGGTCGTATGAAAAGGGGGCTCATGGGAGTTGTAGTTCAAAACCTCCAGGTCAGGTGGAAGGCTGGGTGAGGTTCCCCTTGGTGGTCTCACAGGTCCCAGGCAAAGTTTCAATTTGCAGAGAACTGTGAGCACATAATAGTCATTCCTACTTGTCATCATCACCTGCCCACTATCATGAGCTCCTGCTCTTTCGCTCCCGGACGTATTTTAGTGTAGATGTCCATGGTGAAGAGCGTGCTGGCACTGTTGAAGATAGAGGTGAGGGAGCTCATCAGAGACGCCAGCATGACAGACAGCATCAGGCCTCGCAATCCTGAAACACAAGAGGAAGAGAAGCAGGGGGGCAAGTCAGAGGTGGCTTTAAAGGAGCACGACCAGTCGCATTGGGCAGTGGCATAACATGGGTTGCCAGGACCCCGGGCCACATTGGAGGGAGGGAAACGGATGGTGTCTGCATCATCCAGGTGATTGCAGCCACAAAGAAAAGAAGAGTCGTTTCTTTGTCTGGAGAAGTCACTTCCGGGTTTGCATGGAGAAGCTGTTTTCAGTTATGGAAGCATGTAGCTGTATCGAGGCAGCACTGGGTGTCAGGTTTTTTGCCCCCTAACAATGTTGTGCCGGGACAACTGCCCCTGTGCCTCTACTCCACTAGCACTGGGCACAGAGCCTCGGGGGCACTGTAGGGGGCGCCACAACTGTGTTTTAGAACGGAGCGTGAGAGGCAGTGGGAGCCAAATTGGGCATCACACAGAACACCGCTGAATTTTGCGACCCCAAGCTCTGCCCCCGGGTAAGTGGCAAAGGCATACCTAGGAGTTGGAGAAACAGTCCGTCCCCCCCCGCCTGAGGTGGCATGGAAATCATGCTACTGCTTGGCACCCCTGGACTGCCAGCTCCTGGGTGGCATGTTCTGCAGCCACTACTTCCACAGGTAACTGGAGAGGTTAGCGGATGGAGGGCGGAGCCAAGGAGTGCGGTGCTTTCCAGTTATATGCTGCTGCTGCCAAAGCACCTCTCTGATCTTTTCTGGCTCTTGCCTTCCCAGGGTTCTGATTGACTCTCCCAGCACTCAGCACAGCACTTCTCGAGCTGCTTAGTTAAGTCACGAAGGTGGGCAGTGCTTGCCCCCCACCTTTCCTAAATCACCCTCACTTTCTCCACTCTTGCCCTGACAGTCTTGTTTGCCCTGACTCTGTGGGAACACAACCCCCAGCAGCCAAAGCCATGCAGATGAATTCTTAGAAAACGATGCAGGCGTCATTACCCACCCTGCACCTGTGCTTTGCTGTCTTGTTGGGTTTCTTCCTCTTCCCAACCCCCTCCTAACAGCCAGAGCACAAGTGAAGCATCTCACCGTTTGGCATCAGCTTGACCACCATCCTTGGGTAGGCGATGTTTGAACAGCCAACTGGTGTCCCACATGCCGCAAGACACGTGTCAGGAACGACACAAGCCACCGTATCTGCGAGAAAGAGAAAAACAGGGGCACCTTACTTGGGGGGTGGGGGTGGGCTGAGATATCCTGAGTGCACCATCCTAGAGATGAACAGGATTCCCAGTGGGTACCACCCTTTGAGGGGATGGATGGACTCTGCCACGGATGGAGACGAGAGGATGAGGCTGGAGGTCTCATCTCACCTGTGTACAAAATTCGACTGATCATGCCTGGCATGACAATCAGGAACATGGGCATCAGCTTCAGGTAACCACACATGATGCAGCCAGCCTTGACATGGGACATGTTCTTGCCTGAGAGGCATCGCTGGACAATGACCTACCGGAGAGGAATGGAGAGGAAAGTGAGCAGCCGATCAGGCTAGTCTTGACTTCAGAGCAGGCTCCTTGGGGTGGGGTGGGCTTATCGGTTGCTTGTGTGGTGAATTTTTACTTCAGAGGAGGACTTCTGCTCAGAGGTAGAGCATCTGCTTTGCAGAAGGTCCCATTTCAGCCTGCGGGATATATCCAGGCTCATATAACCAACACGCTTAACTCTAATTCATGCATGAAGGGGTTAAGACCATAGAATAAGCTGTCCTGCTAGGCTTAGCTAGGTCACAGCCCCTCACCTTGGGAGAAAGGGCTACTAAACGCTTTGTTCTTTTCCACCATGTGAACCCTACTTACCAAACACGTGGTTTCTTTCTATGCTAAGGGAAGTAGGAAACTTTGGAAGCAACTTAGACGTGAATATTTTAAACACACCCTTTAGTGTGCTCCTCTTTGCGAGTATTGGTGCCTCTGACGCCGGAAGAGGAGGGCCGGGCTGCACTGTGGGCACCTGCCTACTTCATGCCCCCTCAAAAATCCGTGCCCAGGGCCACTGCCCCTCTGACACCCCCTTGTTACGTTACACCACTACCTAAGAGTTCTGTTCACTACTAGTTAGCATCTCTGCATCTGAAATCAAATGTCTCAGTACTCAGCCTATGGAAAACAAGGCGCTACATATGTCATGCTTCAGGGAATCCGATCCCCCTCCCTCACAGCAGTCCGCCAGTAACGGAGAGACAAGAAGCTCTTACCAGTGTCTTTTATTCAATATTCACAGAGAGAGATGTAGAAATGCAGTCTCTCTTGGATAATGGCGTTGCTCTGGGTAAAGCCCCATCCCCTCTGTCTCTCCTACTCTACGTCATCCCTGCGTTGACTGATCTGTGTTTTCTGCACCTGAGCTTTCTGTTCTCTTCCTTTCAATGCCCGCCAGGTCCTGGGAGATGGGGGATCTGGAATGCTTTCTAAAGACACTGAGTCTGTCAGCTGTCTCTCCCCTGGTGCGTCTTCTTCCTGCTCCTCTCCCAATGTTTCCCAGCTTCTCCCCTCTGCAGCCTCTGAACTGTGACCTTCTGCAAACCGCTGTTCTAAATCTATACTGTCTCCCTCTTCTCTGGGAAGTGCTGGAGGGAAGTGCTGACCACACGCTGCTGCAGAAATATCCTCTGCAGACAGAATCTGAGCAGGAACTAGGCGCCACCATCACCCCTCCCCTTCAGAGTGGACCTGAGGACCCAAGACTCATCTCCACCATACCTGGTCTGTGCACCAGTACCAGAGGCCCAGGATGCTCAGGCCAAAGATGAGTCCCGGCCACGGCAAATCACCGTTGATGGGATCCCGGAATATCTGGAACGAATCTGGACGGGGTGTGTAGCATTTTTCGGGGATACTGGAATTTCCAACCTGCGGGATCGCATTCATGTACTTGTGCACGAATTCCTCATATCCTCCAACTTCTTCAAACGCTGGGGAAAGTTGACAGTCCTTGTAAGGTACCAGTTCACTCACATATATGTATGCCAGGCAGGCACAGAGACATCCACACCCCAGTTCAGGGGAGGCTGGGCTGCTTTCATGGTGCATGTGGTCTCCCCCCCCCCCCCGACATTCACAGCTGGTTTCCAGGGGGTAAGAAATAGTGGATCTGGCACTGAGAGATTCTCAGCTGCCACTGAGAAAAGGAAACCACCGGTCCTCATGATGACTGTGGTGTTTGTGTGCTGTATGCGCTTGATGATAAATCTCCACTTGAATTTTCGCTTGTTGAATTGATTGTCACAGGGAAGCTGAGGGGCAGAGGGATGAACTCTCTCAAGTTCACGTAACCTGCCTCCCCCCCCCCCCCCCCGCCGGCATATAGAGCTGATGGCAAGAATGGATGTTCAGCCTCCACCTAGTGGTCACAGGCAAAACTGCAAGCAAAATCAATCACCTCCCTCCTTTGGAATTCAGTGGCGCCTTCTGTCACTCTCTCATGGTTTCTACTTCTTTCCTACTTTGTTTCCAGGCTATTTTATTTGTGTTCACCTGTTTAGTTTTTCAAAGCCCACCTTTCGTGGCTCAGTGAGCTTTGGTAAGCCCTGGTGTTGCACCAGCTCCATATGCCTGGGGGAAAGATTGTTTGGAACTCACCTGTAAAAGGGATTTCCCAGGCATATAGGGGCTGATGGTAAGGGCCCACCATGGCTTATTTTTGATGCTACCTATATACCTTTTTCTGAGCATGTCTGTTTGTCTGGCTGCAGAGAGTCTCTTACTTCTTAATGGGTTACCTTTGTGTTGTTGGTCCTGTCCTCTTTCGCAGTGCCAGATTACCAAACAGGCAGAGTAGGCACCGACCTATGGGCCCCACGCCTTTTAGGGGCCCTGCAACAATCGATCAAAATAATATTGTGTAACAAAACTGGTTAAACCACAGAGCCTAGGACTTGCCGATCAGAAGGTTGGCGGTTCGAATCCCTGCGACGGGGTGAGCTCCCGTTGCTCAGTCCCAGCTCCTGCCAACCTAGCAGTTCGAAAGCACATCAAAGTGCAAGTAGATAAATAGGTACCACTCCAGCGGGAAGGTAAACGGCGTTTCCGTGCGCTGCTCTGGTTCGCAGAAGCAGCTTAGTCATGCTGGCCACATGACCCGGAAGCTATATGCCGGCTCCCTTGGCCAATAAAGCGAGATGAGCGCCGCAACACCAGAGTCGGTCACAACTGGACCTAATGGTCAGGTGTCCCTTTACCTTTACTAAAATTAGAAACCTATAAGGAGATAATTTGAGTTGTGGGGTGGTGTCCCTGAGATTTTGACTGCCTAGTCAGTAGCAGTAAAGCTGGATGAAATATAATTGCCTCTGGTCTATTGTTTGGGAATCCTGCAACGTGTTAAAGTTTTTACTCTGCTAACTATACACCACAGGGTTTAATCCGGCACTGCTTCTTCAGCTTGTCATAATGAAAACTGAATTCCAAACTGAATTCAGAAGCTTTACAAGGGATTCGTTTTGTGTGCAATTTTGCCTGTGACCACTAGGTGGGGTCTGAATGCCCATTCCTGCCATCAGCTCCCATATGCGTGAGAAAACCCTTTTAAAGGCGAGTACCGAATTGTCTCCTTTCATTTAAGGCAGGGCACTCATCTGAGTTACAGCCAGGCTGTGTCACCTGAAATTTCTTGTAGCATCTGATGAGGGGTTTGTTTAACTGCTCACGAGCGCACATGGCAGAATAATGGTGGCTCCGGCAGGTGATGCTTCCGTCAGTTTGCATTTCTTAGTACAGAAAGTATTGATCTGATGTGTAGAGATCTTTCCTATTCTACTTAATTCAAGGGGGAAGCTTCTCTGTGTGAAATAAGTTTCATGATGTTTGGGTTATTCGTTCAGAGAAGCTGAGTATGGCTGATTTAAACTGGTTCTTTTATCTCTTCTCTCAAGGTCATGCTGACTATATAATAAGAGGCCAGAAGGAGCCTGGCTTTCAATTTCTGTTTCTATCTCTTTCCCTTCTGGTGTGGTGTTCTGTATATAGTGTTAAGGTTTAGACTTATTATAAGCTATTGCAAGTTTAAGTTAAGTCTGCTGCAGTGGCATAGCGTGGGGGTGCAGGGGGGGCCGGCCGCACCGGGCACAACATCTGGGGGTTAGGGGCGCAAATCCACGGGTTAGGGGGCGCAAATTCACGGGTTAGGGGCGCAAATTACTTGCCTTGCCCCGGGTGCTGACAACCCACGCTACGCCACTGGTCTGCTGCAACTGGATTTCTTATGGACAGTGCCAGTCCTGAATGTATTGGATTTGTGACCATTATACACATTTGCCTTCCGTAGCAGTAAAGCTCTGCTGGATGAAATATAATTGCCTCTGGTCTATTTTTTGGGAATCCTGCAACGTGTTTAATCCTGCTAACTATACACCAGAATCTACTCTGGATCAATACTGAGTAGACTTTTCAGTGACACATTCAGCCTCTCCTTTGTGTTGTCTGCTTACCAAAGACGGTCAGGATAATGGACCCCACCAGCATGATTAAAGTTTGCAATGTGTCCGTGTAGATGACGGCCGCAAGTCCTCCTAAGAGCCAAAAGGGTAGAAAGAGCAATAGGGCAGTGTGAGGAGGAGAACATCTCCTTTGAGGGAGAGGAACCCTTCCCCAGCATCACTGCCTTTACCTATTTGCCAAAGCTAAGGCTTTTCTCATCTTGCTTTGGCAAGAGAATACACCTCTCTCTCTCTCTCTCTCTCTCTCTCTCTCTCGGGCTCAAGACACACAGGGTGATGGTCACATGTGACTCAAGGCTAGAGGCAGCCTTTCTCTCTCCCTACGATATACAATATGATATATGCTATACGGTATCTTTATTATCACTGTCCAATGTAGAACAATGAAATTGAAAAACTACATAAAACTACATAAAAACTACATTAAACTACATAAAAACTACATAAAACTACATAAAAACTACATTAAATCTACATAAAACATTCAACCCCCCCTAAAAACTCTAAAACCCCATTTTAAAATACACTATACTATAGAGACCCCTTATGTTGCGTTTAGAACCAGAATTGCATTTGCGCAGAAACTGTTTCTCAGGCGGCTA
This sequence comes from Podarcis liolepis, assembly GCF_965112155.1. Classification (NCBI taxonomy): domain Eukaryota; kingdom Metazoa; phylum Chordata; class Lepidosauria; order Squamata; family Lacertidae; genus Podarcis; species Podarcis liolepis. The sequence goes on along the minus strand of NC_139566.1, from coordinate 28,031,239 downwards.
GTCCTGGCCTTTATAACCCTAGACCTTCTTCCAGAAGGCAGAAGCTGAAAGAGATCATTTCGTGGGTGCGTACTATCCTGCGCTATCTCTGCCGCTTTCTTATGGCACCTGGCAGCATAGATTTGATCTAAGGTGGGAAGAGTGCACCCAATTATTCTCTCTGCAGTCTTTACAACCCTGGATAGCATTGTTTTTTCCCTGGCCGTGCAGCTCCCAAACCACACACACAGACACAAATCCCACCCGGGATGGGATTTGCAACTTCAACAGCTTATTATCTTTAATGAACAGGGAAGCAGGGAGACCCTCTGAACCCAAAGACTCACCCGTGATGGTATAAAGGGCTGTAATGGTGAGCAGGATAATGATGGCCACGTAAATATTCAGCCCCATGGCTTCCTTGATGAAGATCGCACCAGAAAATATATCTGCCTGAAACAGAACAGGAGGAGCAGCATTTTTAAGCAGTGGTGGTAATGGGTAACCATGCACCCACAAGGATCCAGAACATAGCCATCAAGGCTAGTGGCCATCAACATCTCTCCTCCATGAATTTGTCGCATTCTCTTAAAGCCATCTAAGTTGGTGACCATCACTGCCTCCTGTAGGAATGAGTTCCATAGTTTAACTATGCACACAAGGCCAGGTTGCAAGTGCTCCCGGGAGTTTCACCAACAAACACAGAGAGTTTGTTGAAGCTCCTCCTCACCTGGAGGTGGGTTACCATGAGCTACAGTCCTGCAATTGATATTACCTGCTGGTTGCCTACTAGCATCAAGATAACCTGGGACTCAGCTACATTAGTCAAGAAACAGCATTTTGAATGCATTATTAACATGCAACACCAGTTGGCGCAAGAGAGCAAAAAAAATATCCAAGTGATTTTCCATAGTGTTTTTTTCTTTTGTTATAACAATTTAATTTCTGACTTATTTATAGTGTTTTCCCCTCCTATGTGAAGATCCACCCCTGATGTTGAGTATTTATACTCAGAAGAGAGAAAGGGTGGATCCAGGGACAGAGAGAAAGTCAGCAGCATGGGGACATTTTAATAAAATCTATCTTATCAATCTAAGAATGTCAGGTGTGGATTTGAGGAGAGGTGTCACATAGTCAAAGTGATGAGAGATGAATCATTTCGGTTGCAAAATGTCGGATAGGAGTGAGCAGTTCAAAATAAAGAAATGAAAGCTAGGAATCTGGGCTTTAGGGGGTCACCTGGCAGTGATGGTATGAACGCCCACGCCTGGAAACACCCAAAGCCAGGCCCCACATTAACCAGCATGGCAAGCACATGGCAATGTTTCCGTTTTCTGCCTCTAGCCTCAAAGCCTTATCCGTTTCGTCCCTGGGAAAGAGTTCCTCCTCAAAACCAAGTGATCATTTATGACCCTTAGGCACAAGAGATGCCTGTCGCTTCCGCATCTTACATAAACTATAAAAACGATCCTGTAGGCTGTTCATTATTGAAGTTCTTTAAGAAGGCGGCTCCCCAAGGCTTTCCTGCTGGAGATTCAGCTTAACTGGCTGCGTCTGATATCTTCATTAAGTGTTTTTTACGGCCCCCATTACGGCTTTATCGCCTCTCCCCGACTACTTAACTTCACCTTAGGCAGGAATTGCCTCCTCAGAGCCACGTGCTAATCAACTGGAAACAGCGGCTGCCGGCAAGGTCACGTTGATGCCACCAGCAAGCAGCTCCGACATTCACGTGCTCTCTGATCAGGCTGCTTTACTTGGGAGTAAGCCCTCATTGGACTCAGTGGGACTTGCTTGTGGGTTGACACATATTCTACCACCCATCACCCTTACAATGACCTTGCAAGGTCGGTCGGTATTATTGCTGCTGACTGCAGATGGAGGAGAGGGCTGAGGCTGAAAAACAAGGGTTAGGGAGACGTTCCCAGCTCCTAGGCCATGTCTTCCATGAACTCTCAAAATGGCTTTAGGCAAGTCACTCTCCCTCTCTCAGCCTCTGTTTCGCCATCTGCAGTATGAGTGGAAATCATAATAAGACAGACCTACCGTACCAGGTTGTTGTGTGCAAGGACCATCACTATAATCCTTTGAACACTGTATGTTAGACAAATTATAACTTCTAAAACAGAACTTGAGTAATGGTTCTGCAATGAATTTCTACTTTTAAAAAAGCGGTTCATTTCTGTCCCAGGATGCCAAGATTGCCACTGGTGCTGAAGTGCAAGGAAAGGCGGGGGGGGGGGGAGGTTGCTGCAGACCTTTTCCCTGCCCCATTACAGATTAATTAGTAACCCTGATAGAGATGGATTATTGCCGCCTTGGCGGAGACGGAGGGCAAAAGGCCTGGCCTTTCGGGCTAATTTGTACGATTATCTCTCAGCTGTTGCCCATGAGGGCAAAGAGTAGCCTTTCATGGCAACTGCGGCGAAAGAACTGGCCAGCAGTTGCCCCCACCCCACCAGCCAGCAGCTGCAAAAGAGGGGGCAGGATTGAAGGAAAGTCCCCTGTGGCCTCCAGTCTGGTGGGCTGTGAAATCCCCAAAGCCCCTCCTTCCTTCTGAGGCTGAAGACATGCCATACATTTAAAGCATAAAGCTTCCCCCCCCCCCCCAAGAATCCTGGAAACTGTAGCTTGCCCCTCATGGAGCTACAGTTCTCAGAAGCCTTAACAAAACAGTTCCCAGGACTTGTGGGGGGCGGGACATGCACTTTAAATGGGTTTTTAATGTGTGCAGGCTGAATAACGCTTCATACAGCAAGCAGGAAGAGATGCTGTCAGGTTTTTAGCTCTTGATATGTTATTTCCCATGATGTGATGTGACTCTTCTGGCTTCACAGCAGCCTGTCCCAGCCTGGTGCCTTCCAGAAGCTTTTGGACTACAGATCCCACCAGCCCCAGCCCATACAACTATGAGAGCAGGGGCTGGTGGGATTTGTAGTCCAAAACATCAGACATGCCCTAGAACCGATCTTCTAATAGGGAGCTTATAGGACAACCAGAAGCAGAAACGGGTGTGTGTTTAACATTATATGACGTATATACTGTTTTCCCTTCACACCTAGGGCTTACCCACTTCCTTTTGCACCACACTTTCCAGACACAGGTCCGTGCTTTAAAGCTTTGTGTCCCAGTGTGGTTTTTTCCCTGGCACTTTCCCTGGAAAAACCCTCATTTTACTTCTGAATTGAAACAAATGCAATCCATAGAAAACACAATGACTGTTTGCTCTGGTAAAGGTAAAGGAACCCCTGTCCATTAGGTCCAGTCGCAGACGACTCTGGGGTTGCGGCGCTCATCTCGCTTTATTGGCTGAGGGAACAGGTGTACAGCTTCCGGGTCATGTGGCCAACATGACTAAGCCGCTTCTGGAGAACCAGAGCAGCGCACGGAAACGCCGTTTACCTTCCCGCCGGAGTGGTACCTATTTATCTACTTGCACTTGACGTGCTTTCAAACTGCTAGGTTGGCAGGAGCTGGGACCGAGCAACGGGAGCTCACCCCGTCACAGGGATTCGAACTGCCGACCTTCTGATCGGCAAGTCCTAGGCTCCGTGGTTTAACCCACAGCGCCACCCGCGTCTGATTCAGTTGTAAAATGCAGTTTTCCATGGGGAAAGCACTAGGACAACAGCAACAACAAAACCATCCTTGCACACAGAGCTTTAAAGGCAAAAAGTTAGTCTGGGTGAGGGAAAGGGTGCTGGATCCATGGTTCCACTTACTGAGATCTTAGTGAAGATGTAGAGGAAGAGAGAGAGGACGGAAAGGTAGATTTGAATGCGCTTCCCCCCAAACCGTTTCCGCAGGTACTCTGGCATTGTCACCACCTGCAAGGAGGAGGAAGAAAAGGTCAGGCGTTTGGAGCAGCTAGAGGAAGCAGAAGAGCACTGGGGCAGGGGTACGTGGCCTGGCCAGGCCCGGCCCAGCCTCCCAGTAAATATGGAAGCTGGCAAAGGTGGGCCCTAGAAACTGTAGGTGCAAATCCCAGCTGAGGAACTAGGCACAAAGCCATTACCCATGAAAAGGAAGCCGTGGCAATTGGGGATGTGTGGATGAACGCACAAAAGGAGACCTGTCAATAATTACCCAGCAGCCCAGTGAGAGCTCCTTTTGCTGAGAACACCAGGCGCTGCCAGGCAGATCTCCTGCAAACCCCTTCCCTCTTCCCTTAGCCTGGGCGTCCCACCCCCAGTGATATGCAGAAAATAAGACAAGCACAGGAGCCGCGAATGAGGAAGCCAGATCGCCCGCGTTGTGGACTTACTCCGGCCTTGATGTAGATGGGGACAAACATCCAGCCCAGAATGACCACCATCACCAGAGCCTGGAACACACAGAAAGTTTTTGTTGATACATTTGTTTATCCAAGTATTTACAGACTGCGCTTACACAGGAAATGCAGCAAAGTGGTACACAAGGTTTTTGCAGGAAAAGCATCAGCAGCATAGCCATAAAACCTGAGTGGTAATGGGGCAAAGTCCTGTCTGAGCAATTAACTTTTAAAAGGAATCTGAAGGAAAACAAGAATGACTCCAGCCAGATGACTTCTCGTGGCAAGGAGTTCCACAGGACAGGCCCTGCCACATTAAAGGCTGAGTCCCTAGTGAAGGCCACCCGAACCTCAGGAAGATTGGGAGACTGCCAGCGGTGCCCTTCAGAGGATCTCAGTGACTGTAGTGGGGAGTAAGGAATCAGGCAGTCCATAGGTACTTTGGGCTCATGAAGTCCTAACAAAGGATCTTGAACTTTGTAGCAAATTGGCAGCCAGTGTAGCTCTCTCCTATGAGCTGTGTGGTGCTTGCAGGGGTGGGCCTTGCTAATATGGCACCTTGACACACACCCCAGATCTCGTGCCACCTTCCCAAAGCTGGTTAAGCGAGGCACTGGGCTTTGGAAAGGAGGTGTGAAGGCTCTGGGAGGGTCCTAGAACCCTCCCGTCTCCTTCCCAAAGCTGGGCAAGCACCAACCAGGCTTTAGGAAGGAGGGTGGGGGAATTTAGGACCCTTCCCAAAGCAAGAACTTACTAGGCATTGGGAAGGAGGTGGGGAGGTGCCCTCTTGGCTCAGTGCCCTGTGCGGGAGAACCAGTCATGCTGTCCTAAGTCCACCTCTGGGTGCTCGGCTGTCACATTCTGCCCTCATTGCCAACATCAGCCCCACAAAAGTGCATCACAGTAAGCAAGGCTCGAGGACTCCAGTGCATGGACCACTCTGATCAGGCTACCCTGGTCCAGGAATGGTGGCAGCAGGCGTGGCAGCCAAAGCCGGTGGAAATCTTTTCTAGCCACAGAGATCACTGGGGTCTCTAGTGATAAAGATGGAGCGTTATCTTTTTCCCCACTGAGGTTGGGTGCATCTGGGCAGGATGCTGAGACACATGCCAACACATCAGGAGACATCTTGCCACTGGGGAGCCTAGTTATGCCACACACACACCTGATCAGGGCCTGATCTGGGTTCTCCAAAAACCAGGGATGAAGACATGACCCCGGAGGCATTCTTGGATCACAGCTCCCATCACCCCAAGCCAGCATGGCATGCGCTCAAAAACATGGAATCCAGGAATGTGATGAGATTTTCCTGCCCACCCACCGGAAGAGCAACCCTTTTGATCAGCAGGTTTAAAAGAAAAAGAAAAAACCATCCCCGGGCAAGAAGGGTTAAAAATGTGAAGGACCCAAAAATAAACTGGTAACTGCCATTTTCCAAAGCCACAGAATCAAAGGCACTTACGTTCCACTCGAAGCCTCCGATCGCGATCCCGGCGGCTGCCCCCGTCCCGGCCAGGCCTACAAAATGGCCGCTCCCAATGTTGCTGGCAAACAGAGAGGCACCAATCTGGAAGCAGAAAGGAGAGATGTCCTTTAGCCTGAGGGAGGAAGGTGGGCTGGGAGTCACCTAGGTATGGGGCAACAAAACCAGACCCTTCTAGTGCCCCCATTTTCCAGGGACAACCCTGGATATACAGAAGCCGTCCCTGTTTCCAGTTTGATCCCAAAATGTCCCACTTTTCCTTAGGACATCCCTATTTTCACTGGAGGGTATGGAGTTACGCGAACCCTAAGCCAAGGAGATAAGTAACTGCACAACCTTTAGAAGACAGCCCTGTATAGGGAAGTTTTTTTAATGTTTCATGTTTTATTATGTTTCTATATATGTTGGAAGCTGCCCAGAGTGGCTGGGGAGAACCCAGTCAGATGGGCAGAGTATAAATAATAAAAATTTTACTACTATTTTTATTATTTATTATGGAATAGGACGTCCCTATTTTCATCGGAGAAATGTTGGAAGGTATGCAAAATCCCTTGCGGCTCCATATGATACCTATCGTAAACTTTTGTGGGTTGGAGCCTAGAGTTCCCCACATGGATTCCAGCAGCATTAACACATCGGACATGATTGCAGCAAGATCTGAGTTTAAATGCATAGATCTGCTGCTTTTGCAGCACCTTTGGACCTCAGCCTCACATCCCCAGAGGCAGAATTAGACCCAACGCCTAGCCCTCTTCCAGGGGAAAGCAACATGAAGACCTCCCAGGGTCCTTGGACCACAACCAGGGCCAGCAGCCGGCCCAACTGTGAGACAGCGTGGCTCGAGCGCCACAAGCGGTCTGTCAGGGCAGCCCCTGCATCCGAATACGTACAAATGGACTATGGGAGTTCCAATGGTCCTGGGAGTTTGCCTCCTGCAGGCCTCGGTCCAGTATATCTGAAGGAGCATCTCCACCCCCATCGTTCTGCCTGGACACTGAGGTCCAGTGCCGAGGGCCTTCTGGCGGTTCCCTCACTGCGAGAAGCCAAGTTACAGGGAACCAGGCAGAGGGTCTTCTTAGTAGTGGCACCCACCATGTGGAACACCCTCCCACCAGATGTCAAAGAGAAGAACAACTACCAGACTTTTAGAAGACATCTGAAGGCAACCCTGTCTAGGAAAGGTTTTAATGTTTGATGCATTGCTGTATTTTAATATTGTGTGGGAATCCGCCCAGAGTGGCTGGGGAAACCCAGCCAGATGGGTGGGGTATAAATAATAAATAATAAATAATTATTATTATTATTTCCTCTCACAGCCTCACCACCCAGCGGGCAAACAATGGAAGCAGAGCTCGTGCCAACACCCATTTGGCGATTGTTCCTTGGTTGACCTAGACAGAGTTGCTTCTTTACAAGGCAGCTGTTGTCACCATTTTAAGAGCCAGCGTTCGTGTGAGGGCAAGTTGGCTTGCAACACTTTGCCTGCACTGTCCTGTCTGGCTTCATTCAGTGGGGGAGTTCCCTTCTCATTTTAATCCGCAAAGTGTCTTGTTCTCCATCTTTAAGCCTCCGGGATAGGGAAGGGCAAGGGCAGCTTCTTCTCTCTCTCTCTCAGTTTCCCTTCAATTAATGATTAAGGCTAATGCCGGGTAATTAGGAACGCTTTCCCAGGAAAATGATTAACCACAATGGATTCCATGTCTCTGCAATTCTGCTTGGAACGGACTTCTAGCAGATGGATATCTCCATCGAAGAGAAGGCTGAGGCGTTCAGACACAACACGATAGCCTGGCATCTGCACAAAAGGGGAGCTTTTACCATTTCTCAGCCTTGCTCCCAAACTTCCCTTAACCCAGAAGTTTTCACTCAAACCGAGAGGTTCGAGTCCATGGCTCCCTTGACCAACTACATCTTTCTGTGGGTCCCCTGTGGGGCTCAGGTGCCCAGTTGTGTCACCCTTCACCTGCAGAGCTGGCAGCCCCTCACCCCTTTTATGGACACCCTCCCTTGTGAAGGGTTCCCTCAGCCCCTTCTCCTCTCTCTCCTTTCCTCAGAAATCCTTGCTTGCTTGCTTACTTACTTACTCCAATGCTGCCTCAGCTCCCAGCAACCAAGAACCCCTGGCTGGCCGCAGAGGCACCATTCGCCTGGAGAACTTGTAGCCAGGGCCGCTGCAACAAACAGCTGTGTGAGCCGCTGGAGGCAGAGACATGAGGGGGCAACAGAGGAGGAAGAGAAGGAAGGAGGGACGGAGGCTGGTGCTGCCCACAGAGCACCTAACCACCATTGAAGGCACCCCAGGGTGCCACAGTGGTTGAAAACCACTGCCTTAACACTATACAGTGGTACCTCAGGTTACATACGCTTCAGGTTACAGACTCCGCTAACCCAGAAATAGTACCTCAAGTTAAGAACTTTGCTTCAGGATGAGAACATAAATCGCGCGGCAGCAGCGGGAGGCCCCATTAGCTAAAGTGGTGCTTCAGGTTAAGAACAGTTTCAGGTTAAGAACGGACCTCCGGAACGAATTAAGTACTTAACCCGAGGTACCACTGTATTTTAACAGAGTGAAGCCTCTGAGCCCCTCCAAACACCTCTTCTCCTTGCGCATTCAGGGCAGTTTTTGCACAAAACGGTGTTGGGGACATTTATATGCAATCCCACTTTCAATACTGATTTGCACCTGCAGTAGTTTCTGGGAGGCCAGACCGCTTCATTTGTAATTGGTGCACTTCTTGCTGAAATCCCGTCCCTTTTCATGCTGCAAACATTTCACCTTTTTTTTTTTTTTTGGTCCAGCCCTTGTTGCACCATTGTACAAGAAGGCCCCTCTGGACAGAAATAATACCGAGCAGGCACCGCAGAAGAACTAATAGAGGAATGGTGTGTCGACAGGCCACCACGAATGCACCTCCACCCCCCAAATTTCCCCCCACTCATCCTTCTTTTAAAATGTGTCGCTCTTGTATTTATATTGTATGAATCTGCCTGCTTTGCAGGTGCTGTTTTACACCAATGTATACACACACACACACACACACACACACACACACACAAACACAAACACAAACAAACACATGATAAACCTGTTTTTCAGCAAACAAATAAGACTGATGAGACTTGGCCAAAAGTTGAGTGAGAAGAAAATATATATAAGATGTTTATTTCATCCCCCTTTCCTGCTCACACTGGCAAAGAATGAGCTGTTCCTTTTTCTACTTTGATCCTGAGATCTTTCCCCTCCAAGGGAGCATCAGGTAAGAAGGACAGCTTCTGCTTTCTGAAGGAACAAGCTCTTTCTCTTCACCTCACTGGGCACCTCACTGGAAGGTGAGTCATGCACCAGGCAATAGACCAGCCGCTGCCCTGCTCCTCCATAGTCTATCCTCAGGAGCCTTGGTGCCGTGAGGATGGGCAAAGGAGCAGAGAGAGTCTTGCCCCTCCACCGCCCACCAATAGCCAGCAGCAGCAAAGCTTTGCCCAGGCAAACCTTTGCCAATCTGGTTCCCCCTTCCACACACTGCAAAATTTCAGTTTCTCTTGGTTTCCTGTTTTTTTCCAGTCTCTTCTCCACATTTCCCTATCAGTTTGCTTTTTCTAAAAACCTCATGAAAACTCACCAGCATTTTCGCGCAAATTTCTCCTAATGGCCAACATTTTGCCTAATCTACACATTTTTTGCAAAGCACTGTCCCCCAACCTACTTTTTTCGTGTTCTTTTCTATGCACGCTTTACCCAAGCAGGTGCAATTTTGTACACATTTACTTGTCTGGAGAACCGCATTGCAAAATTCAGAGGAGTGTCCCTTTCAGAGGACATGGTTCTCTGTTTCAGTCTGCAAATTGCAAAATCGGGAAGGGCAGATCGGGTAGATTCAGCCTGTGGTCCTTTTGGAGGAAAATGAAGGGGGCTGTTTTTCAGGGGAGCTGGCTCTTTAGACACAACTTACCGGCCACCAGACCATGCTCCGGCCTGCTAAGAAGAATCCCCCAACCGTCCCACGATTTGTTGAATACATGGCCTAAGGAAGACAGAAGAGGAGATGCAATTAGAGTTACCAACCATATAACAGAGCCTGGCCACTATTCCCCATGCACTGATAAGCTCATTACAGCAATGTGCTCCTTGAGGTTGTCTGGAAGCAGCAGATACTGCAAAATGTGGCAGCTCACTGGGGCAGGATATCGCCAACACATTAACCTACTAAATTCAAGATGCCGGTTCTGGTGCCTGAAAGAGCATCTCACCGCTTGCATATCCAATCGAGGTGAGGGCCTCCTGCAGATACTGTACCATCTTATCGGGAGGTCTCTTCTGCACAATGTAGGAATGGAGCCTTTTGTGTGGTGGCACCTGTCCTTTGGAACTCTCTTCCCCATGAATATTAGATAGGCGCCTCCGCTGTTGTCTTTTTGGTGCCTGCCAAAGACTTTCCTCTTCCAATGAGAGCCTTTTAAGTGGAGATCTTTCCCAGTCCACCTCTGTGCTAGAATTGGCTGTAAGGTGTTTTTTTTAATTATTGTTTTCTCATGTATTGTTTTCTGCCCTGGGCTTCTATTGGAGGAAGGCCAGGGTATAAATGTAATAAATTAATAATATATTGAAAAGGGCATCTGGCCAAAGGATGATATCCAGTGAGTGGTCACATTCAGATCAGTGAGTTTAAGGAACCCTAATTCTAATTTAAATCCACTGACGTCAGTGAGCATCAAAACATTGACTAAACATTGCTTATTTTGTTTATGGACCACGTTTTCCTCCGAAGAGCTCAAGGCTCTCCTCCTCCCCATCTCGTCCTCACAGCAACCCTGTGAGATAGGCTAGGCTGAAAGAGGCAGCGACAGGCCCAGAAAAACATGGCTGAGTGTGGATTCGAACCCGTTTCCCAGGTCACAGTCCAACACTCTAACCCTTACACCACATTGGCTCTTATGTCGATTATGAGCTGTGACCAATATTGGTCATGCTCAGGGCATGCCTGTTGAAATTAATGGATGTGATTGATCTAGGTCCCCTAATTTCAATGGGTCTACTCTGAAGCAACATCAGTTGGCTGCAACCCCTTGACCTTAACTTGTCCGCTGATTTCATTGGGCCTGCTTGGAGTATTGACCCACCGCGAAAAGTTGATTCTATCTTAAGCCTGCCAGAAATGAAACTATCAGGTTATCCTCATAATCTCTCTGGAGTTCCAAGTGTTAAGCCCATGAGACGCATCCCAGAAACGGCTTGCAAAAGACCTCTCATGCAGTGATTTTTTTCTTAAAAAAATATTTAGGGGTACTCTCATTTTGACTCAAGAAAATCACCATTTTATAGTTCAAATCGGGGGAAATAAACACAGTACAGTGGTACTTCAGGTTACAGACGCTTCAGGTTACAGATGCTTCAGGTTACAGACTCCGCTAACCCAGAAATAGTGCCTCAGGTTAAAAACTTTGCTTCAGGATAAGAACAGAAATCACACAGCAGCAGCTCCAGAACAAATTAAGTTCTTAACCTGAGGTACCAGTGTACATGGAGAAAAGTACAAATATTCACAAAATGTTTAGGGGTATGTGTACCCCTGCATCCCTCCAACCCGGAAAAAAGCACCGCTCCCATGAACAATGGAACAGAAATGTTGGGAGCAGGATTCGGAATGGAGTCAGATCCGGAAGGAGAAAGCCTGGCATGCAGTTATCTCTCTGATGCTACAAAAAAAAAAAAAAAACTGGCATCCCTGAGCTGCTGTTTATTTAGCACCATCCCGGAAGCACTGCAGGTAGCTTGACAGCGATTATATTCATGTCCATTCGTGGCACAGATTTATTAGGTGCAATCAAGGCTCACCATTGTTTCGGTGGCAAACAGGCCTTTCGCCAAGCCTTTCCCAATGAAACCATGATGGGGGTAAATGAATGAGAACGTCGTCTGTGGGCAATGTGCCACCTGAGGCTTGTCCAGACTGGCAGTTCCTCCTGGCACCACCCTAAGTGTCATACAGAACTGCCACTGGCTGGGGCAGAGGGCAGTCGTCACCGGGGCCTGGTGGCGCTCCCTCCAAGTGCTTTGGACTACAGCTGCCCTCAGCCAACATGCCATATTTTTTGCTCTATAAGACGCACCAGACCACAAGACACACCTAGTTTTTGGAGGAGGAAAACAAGAAAAAAAAACATTCTGAATCCCAGAAGCCAGAACAGCAAGAGGGATCGCTGCGCAGTGAAAGCAGCAATCCCTCAAAGCTGTTCTGGCTTCTGGGATAGCTGCGCAGCCTGCATTCGCTCCATAAGATGCACACACATTTCCCCTTACTTTTTAGGAGGGAAAAAGTGAGTCTTATAGAGCAAAAAATACGGTAGGTGTGCTCAGACCCAGCGCCATTTGCCCATGCTGGCTGGGACTGGCGAGAGTTGTGGTCCAAAGAATCTGGAGGGCACCGCCAGGCTGGCAGAGGTTGGCATAGGAGTCTCTCTGTTTACACCCACCATGCACTATAGGGCATGGCATAGTCATAGAATTGAAGCGTTGGAAGGTACCCATGGGTCATCTAGCCTAACCCCTTACAATGCATAGTCATATGGGCAGGGAAGGGGCTACTCCGGGAAGGCCATGTTTTGCATCATTTTTAAAATAACAAATGTCATTTAATCTACATTATGGTACTTCCTACGGACCAGAGATATGTTTATTGGATGGTAGCCTTGAAATGTCTCAAAACTCGGAGATCTGCCAAGGAACACTGACGATCACCTAAACCAGGAGGTTTTCCAAACTTGGGTCTCCAGCTGTTTTTGGACTACAACTCCCATCATCCCTAGCTAGCAGGACCAGTGGTCAGGGATGATGGGAATTGTAGTCCAAAAGCAGCTGGAGACCCAAGTTTGGGAAACACCGGCATAAATGATGGTCATAGCTTCGTACCCCCAAAGTGGAGAATTCGTAATACGTTCCATTTGAACTGAAACTGCTTTGAAATGTTCTTAATTGTAATTGTTTTTAGAATGCTTTCAGCGTTTCAGACTGTTTTTGCTTTTAAATAGTGTGTCTGCTTGGTGCCCTGGAAGGACAGGGCATACATTCTAGCAATAATTCAATAAATAATAATATTCGTTACAAATGTGTGTGTGTGTGTGTGTGTGTGTTTATGCATCTACATCTTCACAAAATTCCTCAGGAGACTGTTGGTATTTGCCCATGCACATGGGAAAATGCCTTCAACAGATTCTGAGCAACTGGTCTACCTAGCCTGGCGCTCACTGTGGCTCTTTGGCATAGGGTGCCCTGCCCCACCTGGGCAGGCCCATAGCATGCCTTGAGCCCATCTCTCATTCTGCACTGCAAATGGCAGACGAGAATCAGTGTTCACCTCCCGGAAAGAGAAAGCAACCAAGCAGAAAGACTGTTTTTGCTGCTGCTGCTGCTCCTGCTGCTCATACAACTGTGACACGGCCGTTGTGTGTCCACAGAAACCAGCAAGGTAAAAAGGTAAAGGACCCCTGGATGGTTAAGTCCAGTCAAAGGCAACTATGGGGTTGTTACGCTCCTCTCACTTTCAGGCTGAGGGAGCTGGCGTTTGTCCACAGACAGTTTTCCGGGTCCTGTGGCCAGCAGGACTAAACCACTTCTGGCACAACGGAACACAGTGACAAAAGCTAGAGTGCGCAGAAACTCACCCCGTCTTGGGGATTTGAACCGCCGACCTTCTGATCAGCAGGCCCAAGAGGCTCAGTGGTTTAGACCACAGCACCACACGCGTCCTAGAAACCAGCAAACACAACGCAGTACACACCCAAATAAATCACTAGCCTGTGCAACAGCTGGATCCGAGTTCTGAAATGTGGCGTTCCACCTCAGAAGCAGCTACCTCCTGTGGAGAGCCTCGCTTTCTCTTCATTTTAAAAAGAGCAAGCATGCCTCTAGACCTCATGGTTTCTGGAAGAGAGAGAAAAGGCAAGCCATTCCCCTTGCAAGAGGAATGGGATTTTCTAGCACTCCGTATTTCCTGGTGATATATATATAACTTGACCTGCATGTTCTGCCCGTTCCTGCTTTGGAATGTAAGAAACCTACTCTCACACTGGCATCTGCATAACTAAGTAGATGTTAAGTGTGGCGTGGGGGCAGCCAGGGCAAGGGAACGGGCATCCTAGCTTCCTGGTACAATGAGACTCTCTTTGACCTCAGACAAAATCAAGCCAGCAAGCACAGTCTTGCCTTGCAATTTTCTCAGTGGTTTTGTATTCAAAACCCTCCTCACTCTCTTAGCCCATCCCTCCTGACACCTGCCCATCTTCCTTAAGAGCAGCCTTGCCCAGATGCTTTGAAAAACAACGCCCATCAGCCCCAGCCTGGATAGCCGTGGGGTGCTAAGGCTGATGGGAATTGTAGTCCAAAACATCTGAAGGTACTCCATACTAGAGAAGGCTGCTTCAGAGAGGGGAGTCCTGGGCTCTTCGAGGCCCTTCTGGACTTCTGCACAGCTCTGAAGGAGTTCAGACAGTGCAAGGACCCTGGGAGTCATTGCCACACACTGCCAGAATCAGACACCCTGACCTGCCCCACCCGGGTTCTAGGGAGCCAGTGATCTAGTCGGCTTGGCTCCTGCACATCCTTCCACTGGTTCTGCTTCTGAAACTTTAAGGGTTGCCCTTCAGACAGACGTTTCACAGGTGAAGCTCTTTTCATTTCTCTACAGCCCAGGAAAGGCACCACCTGGTGCATTACTACACAGCTGCTCTGGGAATTTCTCAGTGCAAGGGTGTGATATTATTATTAATTTGCAAATCATAAGAATGGAAGGTTTTCTGTGTGTCGGGCAAGGAGAAAAGTGGTAAAACCTTCTGCCAGGCACAAGAGCAGAGGCAGGAAAAGAGTTGGCAACCCTACTTTGAGAGGCAGTGCAGTTAAAAGTGCTGCACTAAGACCAGGGAGAGAACAGGGTTCAAATCCACTCTTGGCACTAAGACCAGGGAGAGAACAGGGTTCAAATCCCCTCTTGGCTGTGAAAGCTCACTGGGCAAGGCCCTGCCTCTCAACCTAACCTACTTCACAGGATGTTGTGAGGATAAAAGGAGGAATATCCTCAGGGAAATAATGGCCCCCCACTGCAAATAACAGTCAGGAACTGGTCCTCCCATCCCCTGCAAAAAAAAGGGAATTTGCCCAGTCCTTGAAAGCTTGCTATACACCATTCATCAACATTACAAATGAGTATCAGTTTAATACCACCAGCAAAGAATCCTGACAATTTTAGTCTGGGAAGGTGATGTCAACTCTCTGCTCATCGTTCTCCCTGAACTACAGCTCTCTGGGGAGAGGGAGCGGCTGTTCAAATACATTAATTGATTGCAAAGTTATACATCTGTTCTGTTTAAGCCTGTGGGAATAGCTTCCATTTGTCATCCACACACCCCGTGAATAAGTAATCAAGGTGAGTGTCGCTGCTGAACATGTGCAGAGTGCCTGTTGCATCTCTGCTAAAACAGCCGCAAGCATTGGGGATAAGGAGCCTGCAATAAGGAGTCAGCAGCAGCCCCCTTTGTGGCAAAAATCACGCTGTTCCCCTTTTTGTCGCTCTTTCTGCTGCCATCAAAAAGCTCATCTAGTCACCTTTCCCCCCACCTTGGCCGTGACACCTCTCAGCCACCCTAAAGCGCTCAAACCTAGGCTGCAGACATGCTTCCATTTGCCCTGGCTAGGGAAAACTTTGAATGGGTTCAGCTGAGCTGCCAAAGCCCAAGTGCAGGCACTGCCAGGGAGCTACCGCTGCGTGCTGCAGTCTCTGGAGGGCAGCAAAGGTATCAGGGGACCTCTTTGTGCAGAACCTTGGGACAGATCACACTTGCTGCTTCTCCCTCGGGTGCAGATTCCAAACGGCCAGAAAGTTTAAAAACGCTGCACACCCACAGCCTTCCTGGGAGCTCTGGCCAGGCCAGGCTGCTCTCTTCCATCACCCCAAACAACATCGCTGTATCGAGTGGCGGCTGGTCTATCCCTTTGGACTGCTAGGGCACAGGAGACTGGCAGCAGAAGCCAAAGCCAGCTCCTTCTTGTCTTGCCCCATTCTCTTCCTAAGCTGAAGGGTGAAGCAATAAAACTGCTAGCACATTTACAAAGCTAAGCTGAGTCTGGTATGGTTTCAAACTGCGTGTTGGGATTTCTGCATTGCAGGGGGTTGGACTAGATGACCCTCGGGGTCCCTTCCAACTCTACAATTCTAGGACTCCTCCTCCTCCTCCCTCCTCTACAAAGGGCAACTCTGAGACTGAGGCTGAGGAAGAGGAGGAAACTGACAGGCTGTAACCTGGGTGTAAGGAAGGAGGCAGGCAGTTCGGGGGGGCTGGCTAAGGACAGGAGGAGGAATAAGAAAAGGCTGCTGGGTCAGGCCAGCATCCTGTTCTCACAGTGACCAGCCAGATGCCAATGTGAGAGGCAGTGTGGTGTAGTGGTTAGAGCACCAGACTAGGAGCTGGGAAACCAGAGTTCAAATCTTCCCATTCAGCCATGAGGCTCACTCTGTGTGACCTTGGGGGCCAGTCACAGCCTCTCAGTCTAACCTGCCAACCAGGGGATTGAATGAGGGAAGAATCATACATGCCACCCACTGCTCTTTGGAGAAGAAGGTGGGATTTAAATGCAATAAACAAGTGTCTCTGGAAAGCCCAAAAGCAGGGCCTGAGAACAGGAGCCCCTCCTCTCCTGTGGCTTCTAGTGGCTGGCATTGCCGTTTCTGACCAGCCTCCCCTCCCTGCATCTGTTCCTATCGCTGTCCTCAGTCTCCCATCTCACCCTCCCTGCTCTTTCCTGAGGCCTCTCTCAGACATTTTGGCCCTGAGCCACTTTCTGCTGGCTCCATTTCCTTCATCCCCACCTCTGGCAACCCTGACCTCTTGCCCTGTGAGGAAGGGGTTAACCCTACAAGGAGGGAGAGGAGATTTCATACACACACACCTTGGCAGAGGCTTCTTCTTTTTTTTTAACTTATCAGATTTGCTCCAGAAAAGGAAAATCTGGTTTAAATGGATGTGAAACACAGGCTGGTATTCTGAGGTCGATGTAGACCACGGGTCAGCAAACTTTTTCAGGAGGGGGCCGGTCCACTGTCCCTCAGACCTTGTGGGGGGCCGGACTATATTTTGAAGGGGGGGGAATGAACAAATTCCTATGCCCCACAAATTTTAAATAAAAGCACTTTAAATAAAAGCACACATTCTACTCATGTAAAAACACCGGGCAGGCACCACAAATAACCCAGAGATGCATTTAAAATAAAAGGACACATTCTACTCATGTAAAAACACTCTGGTTCCTGGACCGTCCGTGGGCCAGATTGAGAAGGCGATTGGGCCGGATCTGGCCCCCAGGCCTTAGTTTGCCTACCCATGATGTAGACCCACTCCATAATAAGCACCCATCTGGAAGCGCCTGCCAGGAATTCAAGGTGGCAACCTTGAAGCACCTTTAATTTTACATGTCAAATCCACCCCTCCAAAAAAACAAAAACAAAAAAGCAATTTCTTGCCACCTTCCACTTTCTGCCCCAGAGATTCCTGGTGTCCAGCAACGATGCTGGTGACACTACACCTGTGTGGCGTCGTGGTTAGAGGGTCAGACTAGGACCTGGGAGACCAGGGTTTGAATCCCCACTCAGCCATGAAGCTGACCTTGAGGGCCGCACACTGCCTCTCGGCCTAACCTCCCTCACAGGGTTGTTGTGAGGGCAAAATGAGGAGGGGGAGAGCTGTGGGACACCCTCTTGAGCTCCTTGGAGGAAAAGGTGGCATATAATTGCAAACGCAGTAGAAACTCAGGGGGTTGTGGGCTCTCCTTCCTCTGAGGTCTCTTAAGCAAGAGGTCAGATGACCAAATGAAACACATGCGAGAAAAGTCAATGAGACCTACCCATATTCCCACTGCCAGCACTATCAAGAAGTAAAGGACAATGACAGAGATGTCTGCAGGGTTGTTGATGGCCAGTCCCTCCTCCGGGGCTGCCGTGGTCATGGCCGCGGTTGCCGCTGTGGTTGCCATCCTGCCGCTTTGGGTGCCTCTTGCCCTTCTCTTGCTCTCGGCTTTATATCGCCTGGCAGCGCCGCCAAGTTAATGATAAGCTTGCGTGGGTCTCCCTGGGCTTCCACGATGTCTAATGTGTAACCGAGATCTCTGCTCCCTCTCCCTCTCTCCTTGGGATGCCTGAAGTCCTCCTAACAGGCGTGGCTCCGTCCTGGCATGATCACCAAGGGTGGCTGCTTCTTTCCTCTCTAAAGGCTGCCAGGAGCAAGCCCTGTCTTCCTGGGTCCTGCAGCAAGAGGTACTTAAGGCTTTTGTAGCCCTGGAGCAGGTGGTTTGGCAGGAGGCAGCGGAAGAAGGAGGGGTTTGACTCCAGCCCTGCTCAAGGAACCCAGAGCCCAGCCTGAAGTGGTTCTTCCAGACTGGCTGGTCCGACCCTGGTGCAGAAGTGCCCACTAATCGCCCAGAATTTGGGAGAGGGGGAGAAGGAGGGCTGTGAGCTTCGGGGACACCCCAGGAAGTTAGGAGTGGCATTCCTGCTGCGACGTGTCGTCAGTCTTCATGGCTCCCAGCTGGAGGAGAGACTAGACCCTGGCACCACCCAAGGGAAGCAGGAAAAGAAGAGGAAGACATGTTAATTGATTCCTCTAAGGAGATGGAGAGAGCCACAGAATGCAACACTTACAAAGTGGGAAGGAGTCAGAGAATCTGCTTGGCATGCAGAATGTGCCAAGGTCAACTCCTGACATCTCCAGGTAGGGCTGGGGGGAAACTCCCTGCCTGGACCCTGGGCAGATGCTGCCTGCCAGTTAGCATAGACAACGCTGAGTTAGATGGACCAATTGTGTGGCTCAGTATTGCCAAGGGCCTTAGCTCAATGGCTAAGCGTCTGCTTGGCATGCACAAGGTCGCAGGTTCAATCCCCAATGGCCTCTCCAGGTAAGGCAAGGAGAGACTCCCTACTAGAAACCCTAAATTCTGCCCATCAGTGCAGACAGTGCTGAACTAGATGGACCAATTGTCTGACTTAGCGTGTCCTTCGCCAACTTGGAAAAACTTTTGACGTCCCCATTTTGCCCCGCCCTGTTCCTTGAACTCCAGACAAAACCCCCAAACTGATTCTTCTCAAAAGTCTGAGATAGGAGAGGGGTAAAGTTTGCCAATAAACCACAATATATATAAACCACAAATGCTCCCATGATCTGTGGTGGCATGAAAAGTCTTAAATGGGAAGGAAGACCCAAGAGTTGTGCCCCAGAATCCTCTGCGGCCCTTGCAAGGGATCATGGGAGCCACATCTTAGATGCAACACATGGCAGGAGGAGAGTCAAAGGTCTGTGGCTCTACAGGGGGCTTTGAAACAATTCCTAGGAAATAATCCATTAAAAAACCCATGCTACTGCTGTGTCCACACTCTCATCTACTGTGCATCCAGAGTTCTCCCACCGCTGGTTTGAGAAGCAGAGTAAACAGGGCATGATCCACACTAATCCAAATCTGTTGTTTATTCAGAAATTCTGTGCGTTGATGCATTTACTCCCCAAACCAGCTTCAATCCGAATTGAGAAAAACAACAGCCTTGATGTGTTTTAAGCAGGTCTTGTACACGAAGCCCACATGCAAACGAATTGAAATGCTTGTGACGTATCTAATAGATTATGTCTGTTTTAAAGGAGACACTTTCCAGAAATGTGAAATTGAAAGGGGTGAGGAGAACTGCGGTGGTTGTTTTTCTTAATAAAAAGAGTTACGGAAATAAATCCTTCAATGAATCACCTGCCAGGGAGGTGACTTTGTTGTGGAGATTTATGAATTGGAAAGAAAACGTGTCTAGCTACTATTGCACAGGCTTTTCTCCTCCCTGCTAGTTTTGGGGAAAGGTTTTCCCCATTCTTTTAGATGTTCTTACCAAAGACTGCTTACCTTGGCCAGGGTACATTTGAGCTGGCAGCTGAACAGGGAAGCAGCTGGATTAACAACAGAATGCCAAATGCAGAAAAATTCCCCCCACTTCACCAAGACTGTAACCCCAAACACATGAGCAATAAGTGCCTCTCAGCACACCCTTACGTCTGAGTAAATATGCGCAGGATGGTGCTTTGAGAAGAAGTGTTTACTTGTGGTATGCACTCTGCACAAGAACCTTGTTTTAAAGCGCCCAGCTTTCCCCAAGGAATTCCCCGCAGAACTACATTTCCCAGCACACTTTGCAAACTACAGTTCCCGGGATTCACTTTAAATGTATGGTGTGTTGGTAGGGTTGGCCCTACCCTTAAAGGTAAAGGGTAAAGGGACCCCTGTCCATTAGGTCCAGTCGTGACCAACTCTGGGGTTGTGCACTCATCTTGCTTTATTGGCCGAGGGAGCCGGCGTACAGCTTCCGGGTCATGTGGCCAGCATGACTAAGCCGCTTCTGGCGAACCAGAGCAGCTCACGGAAACACCGTTTCCCTTCCTGCTGGAGTGGTACTTATTTATCTACTTGCACTTTGACGTGCTTTTGAACTGCTAGGTTGGCAGGAGCAGGGATTGAGCAACGGGAACTCACCCCGTCACCGGGATTTGAACTGCCAACCTTCTGATCAGCAAGTCCTAGGCTCTGTGGTTTAACCCACAGCGCCACCCACATCCCGGCCCTACCCTTAGGGAGGTGTGAAAGCCCCCTCAGACAGCTGATTTGGGGTAGGAAGCGAATCACCAGTCACTTAATGCATAATTATTGCATTAACTGAATTTTTTATTACTGCATTTTTACTGCCAGGGAGTGGGAGGGGCCCTCGTGGAATAATATTCTCAGATGGCAAAATAACTAGACTGACCCTGGGTACTGTGGCACCTTGATTTGGGGCTGGGCTGGAAGGGGGACACTGTTTGATGCTTTGCCAGCCCCGTTCATTTTGTTCATCAACACCACCCAAAAGACAGGGGGTTTGGTTTTTTTGTTTACATCCAATAGTCTTCCACTGGAACAAGGGTTGCCAACTTTTTTCTTGACAGGGCTCCAGTGCCTTTAAAAGGCTGCAGAGCAGGGAAAGATCAAGCCAGTGAAGCTTCTCCCACCACTGAATCCAACTCCATGCCTGATAGAATGTCTTCTGCTGGCTTAATGGTACAGCTGCCAAAGGCACAAGAGCATGGTCAGAGAAAAACAGTTGGCAACCCTGTTGTTGTTTAGTTGTCTCCACCTCTTCGTGACCCCATGGACCAGAGCACGCCAGGCACTCCTGTCTTCTACTGTCTCCCGCAGTTTGGTCAAACTCATGCTGGTGGCTTCAAGAACACTGTCCAACCATCTCGTCCTCTGTCATCCCCTTCTCCTTGTGCCCTCCATCTTTCCCAACATCAGGGTCTCTTCCAGGGAGTTTTCTCTTCTCATGAGGTGGCCAAAGTATTGGAGCCTCAGCTGGACATGCAGACATCATTGGATAAGAGTGTTTATCTTCACATCTCCTTAGCTGCAGATTGTTGCAGCTAAGGAGATGAGATGTGGGGTGTTTTTTCGGCTTTGTTTTGTTTTTTGAGAAGCTGCTGTTAAAGATGCAAGTGCAGTCTGGCCTGGGTTTTCCTGGCCATTTGGCAACAAACAGCATTACAATACAGTCTAGGTACCAACACATTCCTGACGTTAAGATTCCTGCCTTTATCTTGGATTAAAATTGATTGTTTTATCTCTCTGGACAAATCCACAAAACCAAAGCTTTCCACTCCTACCACAAAACTAACATTTGGTGTGGAAGGATTTACTGACCTGCTGATCTTTCAAGTTGACACTTCCTTTTAAAATCGTGATTAAGGCTCACAGACTTGGAGCCTGCAGAGTATCAGTGGCTAAATTGGCCACCGATGGCTCGATCTGCTGTCACCTCACAGGAAGCAACTGGAGGACCCCCAAGGCCTGAAAGTGGGAAGAATGTTTCCAGGATGCTGTGATTCTGCCCTCCAAGAGAGATAGACAGCCAATCAGGGAGCAGCTGGAAGCTCTGGGTGTTTGGGGTGACAGTTAGAGGCAGTTGGTCAGAGAACAGGAAGTGAAGTCTGTCCATGGACAGGATGCTGCCAAGCCATCCACTCTGATGGGGGGTGGGGTGCCTCTTTGCCACTGCTATGGATGCAGACAGCCGCTGGTTTGGAACTTGGATAGAGGAGGCCAGACTCTCCAAGTGTCTCTATTTTCCAGGGACATCCCTGATTTAGAGAAGCCGTCCCAGTTTCTGATTTGATCCTGGAACGTCCCGCTTTTCCTTAGGATGTCCCTATTTTCATTGGAGAAATATTGGAGGGTAACTATTTGAAGAGCAACTGTAATTAGTAGGACTACAAGAAGTTTTTTTAAGGAGAAATATATGAAATATTGCAAAATAGAGAAAGGAGAGAGATTTTAGTTATGAAATGTAAAGGTAATGGTGAAAGTAAGAAATGTATATTAAGTGAATAGATTGGAAAATTTTCAGACGTGATTGATGGAAGTCCAAAAAATTGTATAAGATATAAAAGTATGTTTAATTAGTTGAAAATGATATGTTAAAAACTAATAAAAAATATATTTTTTATTTTTTTAAAAAAAGGAGAAATGTTGGAGGGTATGGAGTTATCCAACCCCCGAGCCATCTGAAGGCAATCCTGTACAGGGAAGTTTTTTTAAACGTTTAATGTTTTATTATGTTTATATTGTATATGTTGGAAGCTGCCCAGAGCGGCTGGGGCAACCCAGTAAGATGTGTTGGGTATAAATAGTAAAATTATCATTGTGGAATTGGATGTCCTTATTTTCATTGGAGAAACGTTGGAGGGCATGGGAGTCCATTAGCTACATAAAACTCCCCTCTCTGCCCCTCACAAACATTTTGGTGATCTGCACCAGTAACAAGCATGCCTGAATGCCTAACTTAATGTTACAGTATATTATGCGGCTTTCCAAATCAAATCTTTGATCCTGTTGGTCAGGGGAAGAACAGAGGACCGTTGGGTCCAACTTGAGATTGTCCCTTCCACATATCTTCAATGAGAGGCCAACCTTTATCCTTGAAGCAGGTAAGGAAAATAGACAATCCATTGACAAAATCAGTACTGTTGGTGGGGAGAACATGGAGTGAAACACTGGCCTTGACCCTTTGCCATTGGTCCCTATCCTGGATTACCCAGCTTTCAGACACACAGACAAGTATCAACAATTCAAGGACTGGGAAGCCATGGGAATTTACACTGTTTTTGACCTGCTTCCCAGAGGGAAAGCAATTTCCAAAGAGGAAATACAAAGTAAATTAATCATCATCAATCTTTATTACGGTCCGGAGACCCAACAAAACATTACAAATTATTACAGAGTTCATACAGTCTACCTCCAGGTTAATCAAGCACTTTGTTTGGAGTATAGGGCTCGTTTGTTCTTGCAACCACCGATAAAAACTTTGCCACTGCCAACGTTCTAGCTTTTGTCCGGTCTTCCAGTAGGAACCTGACATAGTGAGCCTCTGACTTTCCCAGGAAAGGCACCAGCAAGGGTAGTATCAGTTCAGCCCTGGCCTGCTCATACTTCGCGCAATGTAACAAAATATGATCTATGGAATCAATGTCTTGAGCACACGAGCAAAGTCTGTCCTGGTAGGGAACTCCTCTCAACCTACCATCCAGCACTGCAGAGGGGAAGACATTCAGTCTGGCTTTGGTGAAAAGCCTTCGATAGTTAGGTACTGTTAGGTTTTTGATGTAAGATGTTAACTCAAAGACATACCCATATTGAACTCCTGCTGCCAGCGGACTACAGACTGCGTGTGACCGAGATCGCAAGTCACTGTGTGCATTGTCCCATAATCTTTGCTTTAAAACCTTTTGGGCGCCTTCATAGCCCAGGTAATACAGTAGGGGGGGAGACAGACCAATAGAGGTGGCTTTTTTAGCCATGGTTTTCTGCCATTTGCTGACAAATTCCTCATTGGTCAAATGTTGGTACAGACCCATCCCTAGATTAAACACTGAAATCCTGAGCCAATGTTTTAGGGCAGCCCACCACGCTCTAGCTGAAATTGGGCATTCACCAGCTTCCAACAGAAGTACGGAGTTAGGGACGCAGTTAGGTACCTGCAGCAGAGATCGTATAAATTTTGCCTGAAAGCCATCTAGCTTTGGCAGGTCCCCATTATGCCTACAGGAGTTGGGAAACGGGCTTTGCGTTGAAAACCCTTAAGGCTGCTGGAACATATTTGCCGCCCTTTGTGAAGAAGAATCTATGTATGGCTAGCTTTGTAATCTCCGCCTTTTGAAGGGAGGTTTGCCAATGGTGCTTCCAAGATCCTGTATGATGGAATGTGAGCCCTAGGTAACTGAAGTATTTTACCTGTTCAAGGTTATGGCCATCCAGCACCCATTTAGACTGGGAGAATCTTCTTTCGAAGACTAAAATTTTAGATTTTTCATAATTAATGGATAAACCATTTCCAGAACAGTAATCAGAAAATTTCCTCAACAGATAATTCAAGCCCGGTCTGGAACGCGAGATGATGGCCGCGTCATCAGCATACAACAACAGAGGGGTCCTTCTCATTCCTATTTTTGGAATGTGTCCATCTGGGTCCATTAAGTTCTCTTCTAGGTCATTTAAGAATAGACAAAACAATGTGAGGAAGTAAATTAAAAGATTCATTATTTCGTGCTTCATTTGGAATGCAGGGAAGAGGGCCTACTACACACACTTAGCTTGTTTGAATGCTTGTGCAACAGGCCAGCATATGACCTGAAGAGTGCTGCTTCCCTAATATAAAGCTATCTATTAAATTAGGAAGCTGGGGCTGTTGGAGGCCCCTGAATTGTATGGGAATCAGAAATAGGCCACCAAAACAAAGATCCCTAATGGGAGGTGTTAAGTTGTGGGTGAACATATCAGATGACACAGTGATTATTCAGCTCTTGTTTATTCACAGGCCAGAACAGAACTGAACTGAAGGGTTCAGCCAGCCTGCTTATATAGAGCTCCAGTACAACGCAACAGTAACCACTTTCTGTAACTATCCAATCACTGAACATCACTTTCAATCCCTTATTTGCATATGTGGACCTGAGTGAAAACTATCTACAGTATCCCCCTGCTGGCCCAGGGTGAGAACTTCAGTACATAACAGGAGGGTATCTGGGTCACCATCTCCCCTTTAAACCATCTCTGCTTGCTTATAGGAGGCCTTCTTCACTGGATGCCAATTGAGCTGGCAAAGATTAATCCCTCCCTTTCCCCTTTATGTTGAAAGGCTGTGGAAAGCAATCTCCATGATATCCACAATTACAAGCCAGCTTCTTTCTCCAAATCCTGCCTCAGCCCTACTATCTTTAGACATAGACTTGGGCTCCACCTTGCACCACAGAGAACTAGTAGGCTTCTTACTGACCGCAGCACAATTAGCGATAGCTCAACCACAGAAGAACCAGTCTGATATACACCCCTAAAAGTATGGGGAAATAATACATGGGATACAGCACTGTCTGAGCATCTCAGCAGACAACAGGAGGGCAATTAAAGGCATAATGAAAAGAGATACCTTCCAAGAAACGTGGACCCCTTTCTTTAACTGTGTTAATGACCCAAATCAAGACCTTGTTATATCAACTGCTCAGTGGAGAGGTTATGTTAAGTAATATGTTCGAATACTGAATGTGTAAGATTATATCTAAAGTCGCAAGAGTCTTGATTGTACAAGGATGGAAGAATGAGGAAACCCCGACCAAAGAACAGTGGCAAGAGAAATTGATGAACCATGCAGAACTGGCCAAACTGACATACAATCTGCGAGATAAGGACAACTGTGACTTTAAAGAAGAATGGGAACTTTTTACAAATTACTTAAACAAAAAAACAAACAAAATGAATTGGACTCTTTGGCAGGTTTTGAATAAACACACACAAATTTATTGTTTGCTAACTGTTGCGGAAATTACGGGGGGGGGCACATCTTTAAAGTTGTTTAATGTTACAAATATTGTGCCTGAATGTACCCTTTCAGCTTGACAGCTCAGGGAAGTTACCAAGCTTTAAAAATAATATAAAATTAACTCCTTGCCAGTTTCCTCCATTCCAAAGCTATTCTCCCCTTGAAAAAGGACTCCAGGAAGTTCCCAGAAGTGACAATTGCTGGGCTCATTGTTAGCCAAGGGAAGCCAAATCTCATCACCTGACTTGTCTCATGCTCCAGACATGCAAAGGAAGTTCTATGGTACTTTTGGGTGGTGGGTACTTAAGACATATTTGTCTATGCTAATCTTATACTTGTGTGTTGCCCTGACACATCTGCCTATGCTAATCATGTGTAACCCTCCCCTTTTGTGACATGGCAGTGATGTAGCAATGATGTATCAATGATGCTGTACGAAGTGTATTCTGGGATATGGTGGGAAAGTTTTAAAAGTCCTTGTCACCCCATCCTCTGGGTTCAATCTCCTTTTGAATCTGTTGCGCAATAAACTCGGATCTTCAGCAATTTGCTCTGTTTGTTGGCTGGACTCCTTCTTTATTCCGCAGGGACCTGCGGGCTCTGCCCAACAAGATGGGTGACTGAGCAGCCTCACACCTAGATTTTTCCATGACACTAACATAGTAGAAAGAGAATATAAGGATATAGACAATTTTGCAGTATGCAGAGAATAATATGTGTTGAGAAATCAGAGAGAGTTGCTGAGGGAAGTCTCTGGGGGAGGGGAAGGAGGGTTTGGGGGGGGAATAATGAATATGATATGTTTTGATAAGTTGTTATATTGAAATTGCTAATAAATATACTTTAAAAAAAGATTATGTCTAAAGTCAATGGACAGAACAAACACCATCAGATGTATTGCTGGATAAGTGCTTAATGGTTCCGGGGGGTTTTGTTGTTGTTGTTGTTTAGTTGTTTAGTCGTGTCCGACTCTTCGTGACCCCCTGGACCAGAGCACGCCAGGCACTTCTGTTTTCCGCTGCCCCCCGCAGTTTGGTCAAACTCATGCTGGTAGCTTCGAGAACACTATCCAACCATCTCGTCCTCTGTTGTCCCCTTCTCCTTGTGCCCTCCATCTTTCCCAACATCAGGGTCTTTTCCAGGGAGTCTTTTCTCAGAAATGGCCAAAGTACTGGAGCCTCAGCTTCAGGACCTGTCCTTCCAGTGAGCAATCAGGGCTGATTTCCTTCAGAATGGATAGGTTTGATCTTCTTGCAGTCCATGGGACTCTCAAGAGTCTCCTCCAGCACCATAATTCAAAAGCATAAATTCTTCGGCGATCAGCCTTCTTTATGGTCCAGCTTTCACTTCCATACACTACTGGGAAAACCATAGCTTTTACTATATGGACCTTTGTTGGCAAGGTGATGTCTCTACTTTTTGGTTTTTTGGTATTTGTTTAAACACCAATTTTAAGAAATTGTTGGTGGTTTCTCCCCTGCACTTGCCATATTCCTGTATGCCAGCCATCCCCAACCCTGGCAGCCTCCAGTTCCTTTGGACCTACCAACTCACATTGGCCCACAGCCAGTACAGTGGCACAACGCTGCTGGGGCTGATGGGAATTGTAGTCCAAAGACTGCTGGAGGCTGCCAAGCTGCAGAAGGATGCTCATTCAATTCATTCCGTCTGCACTTGCTTCTCTTCCACTGGCTCCATTTTTAAGGGGGAGGGCGAATGATATCCCGGTAGCATTCAGCCAATAGCTTCAGGGTCAGAAGCGGCAAGCTGGACATCATGGGGTGCTTTAAGTCCCCTGTACATGCCGTGAGGCACGACAGGTGCCAGTGATAACTGCAAGGTGCACACACCACCCATTCAGAGAGCTGACTAGGAGAGAATGGGTGTGCTGGTCCCGAGGGTTAACCGTGCAGCGAGGTCCGTGTCCAGTCCAAGGTCGAGGGTGCAGTATGGAGGCTGTCCATCAAAGCTGAAGCTGGGTCCAAGGCAGGGAGTTGGGTGGGGTCAGGAATTCTGGCAGAAGAGCAGGACAGGGTGCAGGCAGGAACAGGCTACCAACAATGTTGCTCCCACAACCTGGGACTAGGGCTGGCTGGCTTTTATCTGCCCCAAGGTATAGGTCCACAGGTGACTCGCCTCTCCTGGCCTGGAGGCGAGCACTCCTCCTGCAGGAACTTAGTTCCCTCCACCTCTCTGCCCTGACTCTCTGCCCCTCAGGAGAGGCCGGAAGGTTACCAGACCCAGAGGCAACCTCAGCTTCCTCTGACGGGGCTGAGAGTGGAGCACCTTCAGGCAATGGGTCCTCCATCACCTCAGGAGCCAGAGCAGACTCAGCTGATGCCTGCACCTGAGGAACCAGCACAGGTGAGGACCCTTCAGGCTCAAGCCCCAGCCCTGGCTTAGCTGGTTCTGGAGGCGGAGACTCCTGTGCAGGCTGGGATTCCTCAGGTTCAGCCTCCGAGTCCGAATCCCTGCTTGGCAGGGGGTTGGACTCGATGGCCCTTGTGGTCTCTTCCAACTCTATGTTTCTATGTTTCTATGATCCCAGGCCATCACAATGGGAAAGGGGGTCATAAGAAGAGCCCTGACGGATCACGACATTGGCCCATCTAGTCCAGGATCCTGTTTTCACAGGGACCAACCAGATACCCCAATAGGGGATAATATATCTTGGGAATTTATAATAAAGAATTTGGAACTAATGGCCATCGGACAATCATTTATAAAAGGAATAAAAGTGATATGTTCTTATCAAAAAGCAAAATTGATAGTAAATAACATAATGACAGAAAATATTAAAATTATGAAAGGTACAAGACAGGGGTGTCCATTATCACCATTACTATTCATATCGGTACTGGAAATCGTCCTACGGACAATAAGGAGAAATGAAAAAATAAAAGGAATTTCAATTGGTCGGAAGGAACATAAAGCCTTTGTGGATGACTTGGTATTAACAATAGAAGAGCCACTAACCAGTGCCAAGGAAGTACTAGAAGAGATTGAATAATTTGGACACGTAGCAGGTTTTAAATTGAACAAAAAGAAAACTCAAATGATAGTTTGAAATATGAAACAAGACTTGGTGGATATGTTGTAGCAACAGATTGGTATAGAAGTGGTCAAAAAAATTAAATATTTAGGAATATGGTTAGTGTCAAAGAATACAGATCTTTTTCAGAATAATTATATTTCAGTGTGGAACGGAATTAAAAGAGAACTGGAAGTATGGCGAAGGATGAAATAATCATTTTGGGGAAGGATTGCTGTTGTTAAAATGAATGTGCTACCAAATATGTTATTTTTTTTCCAATCAATTCCAATAAAAAACCAGAAGCATTTTTACTTGGCATTGTAGGGGATGATATTGATAGACAGGATTGTAAGTTGTTTTTATATGCAATGGCGGCAGCAAGAATATTATTGGCACAAAAATGGAAGCAAGAAGAATTACCGACCAAAGAAGAATGGCAAATGAAATTAATGGACTATGGAGTAAATATTTGAACTATTTGAAAAGCAACTGTAATAAACAGATTACGCTAGTAGGATTGCAAGAAGTTCTGTAAGGAGGACTATTTGAAACATTGCAAGAAAGACTATGATGAGAATTATTAAAGACAATTAAAAGTAATAGAGAAATTAAGAAATGCAGAACAAGTGATAGAGAACGGAAAATGTTTAGAAGTTGTTGACGGAAGTCTAAAATATTGTATAAGATAAGAAGTTATGTTAAATGATTGTTGGAAATGATATGTTAAAAACAACAACAATAAAATGTGTATAGATAGATAGATGATTGATAGATAGATAGATAGATAGATAGATAGATAGATAGATAGATAGAGATAGATGATAGATAGATAGATAGATAGATAGATAGATAGATAGATAGATAGATAGATAGATAGATGGATGATGATAGATGATAGATGATAGATGATAGATGATAGATGATAGATGATAGATAGATAGATAGATAGATGATAGATGATGATGATAGATATAGATAGATAGATAGATAGATAGATAGATAGATAGATAGATAGATGATAGATAGATAGATAGATAGATAGATAGATAGATAGATGATAGATGATGATGATAGATATAGATAGATAGATAGATAGATGATGATAGATGATTGATAGATAGATAGATAGATGATAGATAGATAGATAGATAGATAGATAGATGATAGATGATGATGATGATGATGATGATGATGATAGATAGATAGATAGATAGATGATAGATGATAGATAGATAGATAGATAGATAGATAGATAGATAGATAATCGATAGATCGATAGATAGAGATAGAGATAGAGATAGAGATAGAGATAGAGATAGAGATAGAGATAGAGATAGAGATAGAGATAGAGATAGAGATAGAGATAGAGACAGATATCCCAGTAGGGAGCCTGCAAGCAGGAGCCTGAGCAAAAGAGCCCTTTCTGCTTCCTATGGTTACCAGCAACTGCTATTCAGAAACCTCACTCGTTGGATCATCACCTTGTCGTGGTGAGTAGGCTTGCACGTTCCTATGACCCTTGTGAGCGAAGCTGTCGGGAATCTTGTACTCCCAGCAGAGTCACCTAAGGCAGTATGGTCAAAGGGAAGGAGCTAGACGAAGAATGATCCAAGAAGTCCTCAACGGCAGAACAGGTGGATGATAGCAAGTGGTATGTTACAACGGCTGTGAATGCGGATGAAGGCTGCAGCAGATAAGAATCTACCAGTCATCATGACTACTCATGCCATCAGAACAGAGCCATACTGCAAAGAATGTGCAATGGTCAGCATGCACTGATCTACACACATAAAACAAATTCACACACAGGCGTATTCCAAAAACCCATCCCAAACCCCCAAAGTCCCATGGTGATCGGTAAATGATAACAGAGGCAGGACCATGAAATCTGGAAGCCCCTAGTCATGAACTGGCACATGGGCGGTGGATACAGATTCAGTCATTCTGACTCAAGGAACGAGGCAGTTGAGCAGCTCGGCAGCTGTATCCGTGACTGAGCAGCCCTTTTTAGGATCCACTCTGCTCATCCCAAAAAGGGGGAGGGCCCTCTTTTCCCTGACTAGATTACTGCACCCAGTGGGGCCACCACCCAGCAGTCATAAAAGACAATTGTACTTTGGAACATGGAATATACGGACTTTGTCAGATAACACAGATAACGAGCATCCTGAACGCAGAACTGCCATCATTGCAAGAGAGCTGCGACGTTTTAATATCGATATTGCAGTGCTTCAAGAGACTGGAAGAGCAGGCGAGGGACAACTGAAGGAAGAAAAAGAAGGCTACACATTCTTCTGGAAAGGTCTATCTGAACAAGAACTTTAGATACATGGGGTAGGCTTCACTATCAAAAACGATCTTGTGAAGCTCCTGTCAGAAGTCCCTACCTGCATTAATGAGTGGCTCTCAACCCTTTGAATAAAACTCACCAAAAACCAACAGGCTACTATTATGCACCAACACTGGATGCTGATGAAGACATTAAAGAAAATTATTACTCTCAGCTGGATACCGTCCTATCAGAGACGCCGAAGGAAGATAAAATTATCCCCCCTCACAGAGTCACCATTCCAAGCAACAGTTAACAAACTACAGTTCCCATAATTCTTTGAGGGAAAGAACATGCTTTGGACGTGCTTTCAAAGTCTAGGGCAACATTCCCCCAAAGGTTCCTCTTCCCCCATGGATCACTTGAGGGTCTTGGCAGACCACTTAATGCGTTTTTTCCTTCTGCCTGTTGCTATACAGTGGTGCCCCGCAAGACGAACGCCTCGGAAGACGAAAAACTCGCTAGACGAAGGAGTTTTTTGTTTTCTTAGCCGCTTCGCAAGACGCATTTCCCTATGGGCTTGCTTTGCAAAACGAAGCTTGCCCCGCAAGCTCCGGGGATAGCGGGGAAGCGCAGCGCGCCTTCCCCTCTCTCCCCGACCCCTTTTGAACCAAGGGGCGGCAACGGGGAGAAGCGATCTTCTCCCCTCCGCCCCTTGCTTCAAAAGAGGGGACAGAGGGGAAGGCACGCGCCTTCCCCTCTGTCCCCGGACCCCTTTTGAACCAAGGGGCGGCAACGGGGAGAAGCGATTCTCCCCGCTGCCCCTTCCCTTGCTTTAAAACAGGTCCGGAGATTGCGGGGCAGGCAACGGGGAGAAGCAATCTTCTCCCCGCCGCCCCTTGCTTTAAACAGGTCCGGGGACAGAGGGGAAGGCGCGCGACGCTTCCCCTCTGTCCCCAGATGGTCTCCATAGGAACGCATTGATTGATTTTCAATGCATTCCTATGGGAAACCGTGCTTCGCAAGACGAAAAACTCTCAAGAAGAAAAAACTTGCGGAACGAATTAATTTCGTCTTGCGAGGCACCACTGTAGTTAAAATGCACTGTGATAGATTTATGATTTTTAATTGTATTTTTACAGACATACTGCAGAACACCTGAATGAGGTTCACAGACCACAGTTTGGGAACCCTAGTATAGTGTGTGCACAGACCCAGGCATACCCAGGCCATTGGGGAAGACTGGGATAGGATGAGTGGCTTACTGGGAACAGATTCCGGGAAAATAGTTTGCAGTTTGCAGATAATTGTAGTGACTATTACTAATTAACACGGGACACACACTGGGCTCCCAGCCCCATTCGAATGAATGAGAGATTCATATGTTTTATCTCTCTCTGTGTGTATTTGGCGTGGTTGTTTTTTAGTTGTGTCAGATACTGTATGTAATGATCTGCTGGGATGGTTAACGATTCTGTTCAGGCAGCTTTCCACCTTGACCAACAGTTGGTAATGATTGTAGGAACCAAAATATTCCAGGAATTGGGTGCATCCGGAAGTGCCAGCGGTTGGGTGTTTTAAGCACCTGCTCGTTGGCGCCAGACTTTTCTGACACTCAAGAGGACTCTGTCCCATTCAGCAGTAGACTGTGTCGTTTTTAACAGATGGGCTTTAAAATATGTAATGTATTTTCTATTGTCTGATTTTCACTGGTAAACTTTTATGATACTTGTAAGGCACTTAGAGCCCTTCCCTCAAACAAATGGTTAAGCGGTACAGTGGTACCTTGGTTCCCAAACGGCTTAGTTGTCAAACAAATCGGCTCCTGAATGCTGCAAACCTGGAAGTAAGTGTTTTTTGGAAGCCAAATGTCTGACGCGGCTTCCGATTGAGTGCAGGAAGCTCCAGCAGCCAATTGGAAACCGCACCTTGGTTTTCAAATGGTTTTGGGAGTCGAACAGATTCCTGGAATGGATTAAGTTTGAGAACCAAGGTACCGTTAGAATTCCTGCCCCATGATTGCAGTCATAGGATTGTTATCTTTCACATGACGGTATATGTTTTGACTCCACAGAGTGGGAAGTGACAGAGACAGGATGTTTGTGTTACTATGTTCCGTGAAGTGGGACAATTGTCCTTTGTCTTTTTCTCTTTGCTGCCTGATGCTAGAGAGAGAGGGAGCCATGTTACAGTGCTCCGTCTGTGTTTATATGTAAATAAAGTAGATTAGCCAAAATGCTGAGTTGCTGAGGTCTGTCACGCAAGGTGCGCAAACTCTGCGGACCCCTAAGTGTGCCAGTGTCGGTTGGCATCGGTTGCTGTGATGTTCGGGCTGAAAAAAGCTTTTGAAGCTCCCGAATGATCAACCAGGAAGGAGAGAACATGCCAGTCAGGTGTATACTTGAGTGTAGGCTGAACTCATGACAGGTGTTGTTGTTGTTTAGTCGTTTAGTCATGTCCGACTCTTCATGACCCCATGGACCAGAGCACACTAGGCACTTCTGTCTTCCACTGCCTCCCGCAGTTTGGTCAAACTCATGCTGGTAGCTTCGAGACCACTATCCAACCATCTCGTCCTCTGTCGTCCCCTTCTCCTTGTGGCCTCCATCTTTCCCAACATCAGGGTCTTTTCCAGGGAGTCTTCTCTTCTCATGAGGTGGCCAAAGTATTGGAGCCTCAGCTTCACGATCTGTCCTTCCAGTGAGCACTCAGGGCTGATTTCCTTAAGAATGGAGAGGTTTGGTCTTCTTGCAGTCCATGGGACTCTCAAGCGTCTCCTCCAGCACTATAATTCAAAAGCATCAATTCTTCGGCGATCAGCCTTCTTTATGCTCCAGCTCTCACTTCCATACAGTTACCACTGTATATAAATTGTCTAAATAAATCAGCGAATGAATCACAGAATTGTACAGCTGCAAGGGACCCAGAGAGTCATGAAGTCCAACCCCCTTCATTGCAGGAATCGCAGCTAAGGTCAGAGCAGAGAAGGTCAGAGTAACTACATAAAGCCCCATGGATGGGGCCCATTGAGATTTCCATAGTGCCATTTGCCCTGGCAAATGTGCCACTCTCCCACACCATTCAAGGAAGTGCAAGCCTCCCTTTGGAGCTGCAAGGGCACTTCTTTCCGCCCATAGCAGACAACTTTCTGAAGAACATGCTCTTACTTCAAACTGCTTAATCCCCAAGTTAAACCTCGCTGGGTGTTTCTGCGACAGCTGTGAACCCATTTGCTGAGGTTTTCCTCATACTTTACATCCATGACGGAGAGTCGGGAAGTGGCTCGTTGCTAAGGAACTAGTCTTCAAACAGAGGAAGAGAGTAAACTTGCTGGTTTGCTATTTAGTTATCACAGAATTGTCTGCAACCACCTCTCAAGAGAAATTCCCAGGGTAGTTTACCTTACATGGAAATGGGAGGGGGGAACACCTCTATACCCCAACATTGAAATACAGATAAAATACTCCTGACCATCTGAAGAGGGCCACCCACATAAAACTATGGATCTAAGTCCAGGATCTAAAATATTAGCTGTACAGTGGTACCTCGGGTTACATACGTTTCAGGTTACATAAGCTTCAGGTTACAGACTCCGCTAACCCAGAAATAGTACCTCAGGTTAAGAACTTTGCTTCAGGATGAGAACAGAAATCGTGCTCCGGTGGCGTGGCGGCAGCGGGAGGCCCCATTACCTAAAGTGGTGCTTCAGGTGAAGAACAGTTTCAGGTTAAGAACGGACCTCCGGAATGACTTAAGTACTTAACCCGAGGTACCACTGTACCAGAGATTATTATTAAGAACATAGGAAGAGCCTTTTGGATCAGGCCAGTGCATCACCTAGTCCAGCATCCTATTCTCGAGCTAGCCAAACAGATGCCTCAAGCAGGCAGGATTCAAGCACAAGTCGACTCTCCCCTCCTGTGGCTCCCAGAAACTGAAATTCAGAAGCACTTCCTGCCTCTGACAGTGGAGGTGAAGCATGCCCATCATGGCTAGTAGCCATCGATAGCCCTCTCCTCCTCCATGAATTTGTCCAACCCCTTTTTAAAGCCGTCCAAATTGGTGGCCATCACTGCATCCTGTGGGAGTGAGTTTCACAGGTTAACTACGCCCTGCATGAAAATCATTCTTTTATATGGTTTTATTATGCTGTACGCTGCTCTCAGAAGTTTTCCTAGCAGAGCAGAATATAATTTATTATTATTATTATTATTATTATTATTATTATTATTATTAGCTTTTTGAACTGGAGAGATGGAAGATTGAGCTGAAGATCTCAGGACACGAACAAAGCTCTTGCTTGGCAATAGTGAGACTGCATTAATTGACAGACTGATCGGTCTGGGAGGACAGAATAGGCTGGCTTGCTTTAATCTGTTATTATTATTTTGCTGTTTTCAGTTTCTTCGTCACGGGCTAGCAAGGTGTGTGTGTGAGAAAGAGAGAGCTGGCCTTGATGGATATATGAGTAAGCAAATTAAGGACAAGTGAACCAGGAACTCTGCATACCTGAAGGGGGTGGGGTCAAATGCAAAATGTTGCACCAGTATAAATAATAATAGCAGCCATGCTAGAAGGTCGTGCAAATGGAATCTGATTACAATGTGCAAACTTTATCAGGTCCAAAGGACTAAGTGCATGGGATTTACAAGACAGTTTCTGGTTGGATCACACCTAAACTATTCTAGACTTTAAATTTATTTCAGGGGAGTGAGAATAATGCAAAAGTTCAGCAAAACCTTATAGCCGTCCACCACACCAAGGCATTATTCAGAAGGGCCCAAACAATGGGGTGAAGAGTGAGTTCGATGACCAACTGCTGTGAAACGTTTCCTTCCAAGCAAATTAACAGTTCTTGACTTGGTTCCCAATTCAGCACTGTTTTTTTTCTGCATTTCGTGCTGTCTTTCTAACAAGCAACTGCATACGGAATACTGTGTGCAATTCTGGTCGCCTCCCCTCAAAAAGGAGATTGTAGAGTTGGAAAGGGACGCAGGTGGCGCTGTGGGTTAAACCACAGAGCCTAGGACTTGCCAATCAGAAGGTCGGCAGTTTGAATCCCCGCGACGGGGTGAGCTCCCGTTGCTCGGTCCCTGCTCCTGCCAACCTAGCAGTTCGAAAGCACGTCAAAGTGCAAGCAGATAAATAAGTACCGCTCCGGCGGGAAGGTAAACGGCGTTTCCGTGCGCTGCTCTGGTTCGCCAGGAGCGGTTCTGTCATGCTGGCCACATGACCCAGAAGTTGTCTGCAGACAAACGCCAGCTCCCTCGGCCTATAGAGCGAGATGAGTGCGCAACCCCAGAGTCGGTCACGACTGGACCTAATGGTCAAGGGTCCTTTTACCTTTACCTTTTAGAGTTGGAAAAGGTTCAGAAAAGGGCAACCAAAATGATCAAGGGGATGGAGAGACTTGCTTATGAGGAAGAGTCGCAGTGTTGGGGACTTTTTAGTTTAGAGAAAGAGGGGGTAAGAAGCGACAGAATAAGAGATTGCACAATTCTGCATGGCATGGAGAAAACTGATAAGAGAAAAGTTTTTTGCCCTCCTAACTCTAAAACTTGTGAGCTTCTAAAAAGGCTGAATGTTGGAAGCAAATAAAAGAAGGTACTTCTTCACAAAGCACATAGATAAACTATGAGGCTTGAATCCACAGGAGGCTGTGCTGGCCACCAACCTAGATGGACAAAGGACAACTGTGACTTCAAAGAAGAATGGGAACTTTTTACAAATTATTTAAAAAGAAAACAAAACAAATTGGACTCCTTGGCAGGTTTTGAATAAACATACACAAGTTTATTGATTGATAACATGGTAGACAGATAATAATAATAATAATAATAATAATAATAATAATAATAATAATAATTTATTTATATCCCACCCTCCCCAGCTGAAGCCGGACTCAGAGCGGCTAACAACAGTAAAAGTAATACAGCATTATATAAATACAGCATTGTATAAATAAGGATTTATACAATTTTATAATATGCAGAGAATAATATGTGTTGAGAAATCAGAGAGAGGAGCTGAGGGAAGTCTTTGGGGGGAGGGTTTGATGGGGAGGTGGGGAAAAAGGGGGAAATAATGAATATGATATGTTTTGATATTTTGTTATGCTGAAATTGTTAATAAAAACATTAAAAAAAGAGGATTGGACAAATTAATGGAGGGAAGGGCTATCTATGGCTACTAGCCACCATGGCTATGTTCCTTCTCCACAGTTAGAGACACTAATCCTCCTGAATACCAATTGCTGGAAGCTCTTGTGCTTGAATCCTGCTCGTGGGCTTCCCACTGGGGCATCTGGGTAACTGGCCTGATCCAGCAGGCTCTTCTTATGTTCTTATGAGACAGAACACTGGCCCATCTACCCTGTTATTGATGACAGTGATGCGTGGCAGCTCTCCAGCACACACGACTTCTTCCACCTGAGGCAACTTCTCCCCTTTGCCTCATAGCAGGGCCGGCACCTGTCTAGGCCTTTAACCGCTGCAGCTGGTCAAGATCTGTTGCTCCATCCCACACAGCTCTTAAAGGCACGGGAGCCCTGCCAGAAATGGAGGAGAGGAGAGTTATGAATCGCAGCAGACTCCCTCCCTGCTCCCTTTTTTGTCCATTTGTTTGGCTCTGCCCAAGAGAAACCGCACCAGAAGACCTGTAACTACAGAGCCCCGCACAGCTTGGCTTATTACTCCACATCAGAGCTGCAATCATCCAGGGACCAATTGACACTTATCTCTTGGTCGTTTCCGAACGGTGAGTTGGATTACTGCCTAATGATATTATACTTTCACCCACAGGGCTTTATGTTTCCCGATTAGCGGGGCTGCTTTAATTGCTCACGCCACGTCTTGTGATTGCTGCTGTATAAAAAGGTCACGTGCACCGACCTCTTTCTAGGGAACGGCCCAACTCCAGGCCACAGAGGACGTTCTGCGGCTCAGCACTTCCAGCACGTGGCCAGCAAAGCGTCAGGAACATGCCCAGAGAGGAATCTGAACACAGGGCAGTGAGGGATGCCCATTTTCATAGAATCGAGAAATTGCAGGTTTGCCAACCCCTGGAATACGTGCCTTTCAACTAAATCATCCATGATAGATGACCATGCAGCCGCTGCTTAAAAAATGGAAGAACCGTCCACATCCTCCCAAGAGAGTTTCGAATCTGTTGCATTTATTTACAACCTTTTATTCCAATGAGGTCAAAGTGGTTCTCCCCACTCCTCATTTAATCCCCACAACAGCCTTGTGAGGTAAGCTGGGAGGCAGTGACTGGCCCTCAAGTTCATCCAGTGAGTGAGGATTCGAACCTTGGTCTCCGAGGCCCTAGGCCAGTACTCCAAGCATTACACTAATGTCTTTTGGGGGGTTTCGTTTTAATGTATCCCTGTGAGTTGTATCTACAGTGGTACCTCGGATTAAGTACTTAATTCGTTCCGGAGGGCCGTACTTAACCTGAAACTGTTCTTAACCTGAAGCACCACTTTAGCTAATGGGGCCTCCTGCTGCCGCCGCACCGCCAGAGCATGATTTCTGTTCTCATCCTGAAGCAAAGTTCTTAACCTGAAACACTATTTCTGGGTTAGCGGAGTCTGTAACCTGAAGCATATGTAACTTGAAGTGTATGTAACCCGAGGTACCACTGTATTTGGTTGCGAGTTGCTTTGAGTTGCCATTGGCAAGAAAAAGTGAGCAATAAATTTAATAAATGACAGCAACACTGACTCTCCCAAGGTAAGACCTGAATTAAGGGCTTGGATGAAGGGTGCCAACTGGCTTCAAAAAGATAGTCTATTCTGCTCTTGTGCTTCTAAGCCAGTCTACACATTTCCAGGTATATTATGGGGGCACTCATAAACCAAAGTTCCTAACATCACCCATACTGTGCTCCTCTTCCAGACTGACAGCAGCCTTTTTTCCAGCAAAACAGAGAGCCAGGGCAACAGTGGGGCAAGGTTCCCTTACAGCAGTCTCATCCAACCTTGCATTCCCACGTGTTTTTAGACTACAACTCCAAGCCAGGTTACTCAGTGGTCAGGAGTGATGGGAGCTGGCACTTCAGCAACATCCGGGGATCCTCTGTTGAAGGACTCTTTAGCCTAGAGTTAAGCTGGGCAGTGTTCTTGGGCTCCATGATCACTGCAGATGGTGACAGCAGCCATGAAATTAAAAGACGCCTGCTTCTTGGGAGAAAAGCAATGACAGCATCTTAAAAAGCAGAGACATCACCTTGCCAACAAAGGTCCGTATAGTTAAAGTTATGGTTTTCCCAGTAGTGATGTATGGAAGTGAGAGCTGGACCATAAAGAAGGCTGATCGCTGAAGAATTGATGCTTTTGAATTATGGTGCTGGAGGAGACTCTTGAGAGTCCCATGGACTGCAAGAAGATCAAACCTATCCATTCTTAAGGAAATCAGCCCTGAGTGCTCACTGGAAGGACAGATCCTGAAGCTGAGGCTCCAATACTCTGGCCTCCTCATGAGAAGAGAAGAAAAGATCCTGATGTTGGGAAAGATGGAGGGCACAAGAAGGGGACGGCAGAGGGCGAGATGGTTGGACAGTGTTCTCGAAGCTACTAGCATGAGTTTGACCAGACTGCGGGAGGCAGTGGAAGACAGGAGTGCCTGGCGTGGTCTGGTCCAGGGGGTCACGAAAAGTCGGACATGACTAAATGACTAAACAACAACAACATTTCCGGAGAAAGTAAGCTTCAGGTATTGTGGCTGCTCTGGAAATGTATGAGTAAAAAGGGAGCCATGCCCCTCTGATTAAAGGAGTTGTCCGTTGCGGAAGGACTTCTCCAAGGCTGGCGAACCACAAAGCCTTTCAAGAATTCAGGCGAGGTCACCAACATGAAATCGCTTTTGCAAACCCAGGGATTATAATAACAAAAGACCTGGGTATTAAACTAGGCGGTGCATTTATTCACGGTGTGGACGAACTTGTTCCCAGCGCCTCTTACGAAAGAGGAAGCACCTCCTGGGAAAGAGAGTCAGCTTCTTCAAAGCAACAGCGTCTGAAATGCAACCGTCTGCCAAGGGAGCTTCAAGGGTTTGCAGGAAGCAGTGATTTGCATATTAAGCTGCTTTCTGCTGAGTCAGACCACAGGCTCATCTAGTTTGTATTGTACACAATAACTGGCAGCAGCTCTCCAGGGTTCCAAGTAGTGCTTGGATGGCCATTTCAGGCCTATTTTGAACGATTGATAAGAGATTGCAGGGAAAGTATTTTTAATTTACTACGTTTGCATCTCTTGTCTGTGCTCCGGGAAGCTCAAAACAGCATATATGGCTGCCCTCCCCTTCATTTTACCCCCACAACAACCCTGTGAGGCAGCTTAGACAACCACAATGAAAGCACAGCATGAAGAGGAGAGCCCGCGTGTTGCCTTGTGCGTGCCATAAAAGGATGTTGCTGTTTGATACAACCTGAGGCTCCTTCGGCGATTTACTCTCCGCCACGCGTTTCTCTCCACCTGGAGAAATTAGATGTTTACATGCCTGGATGATAGTTCCTGCTCCTGAAGCCTAATGGCTCATGCGATACCCTGGCAACCCATTCATCGCCTCACTTTATAAGTTCTTATTGCATGGTGCCAGAGCAATGCGGAGCTCAGGGCTCCAGCTGGTGAGCTTCCTGGTCCAGCAATCATCTTTAGTCATCCTCCCTCAGGGCCAGAAAAACCTTACCAAAGGTTGTTGGGGCTTTTTGCTGCTGGAGCAGCGCACAGCAGAACTTGGATGGATTCTGCTGAAGTGGAAGGGTTGCATATAGTTCCTCACGGACACTTGTTTGCACAAGGTACATACTGTTGTAAGCAAAATCTGCCCTTCTTCCCTTATGGGATATCCAAGAGCCCATATAGAGTCCTTACGTGGGTTCCCTATTGGTAGGAGAAAATAACAGAGGCCAACCAGAGAATATCGAGAAGCAAAGCAGCTAGTAAGCCTGGTCTTTATTGATCTATTGCAACAGGGTGCTCTCCTTACACACAGAAAAGGAGGAGGACCTAAAACAACGGTGTGCTTGCCCTTATATCGACATTTTAAATTCCCTGCCCTGGAGCTCAAGACCACCCCTCCATACATCATACATACATCACAGTAGGGGTGTAAACCAAGACCACCCTCCACAAACATCATACCTACATCACAGAAAAGGCAGTCTACAACAGAAATTTGAGTGTTGTTGTTTTCCCTGTCTGGCAGGTTTTCTGATAATGCCTTATCTGATTGCCTCTCCTGGTAGTCTGTCCATTCCTCTGAAATGGTGATCACCCATGAGACAATGGGGAAGTTCCCCTACCCCCTCCCTCCCTGCAGAGAAAACATTTGGTCAGTTTGGGAGCCAAAATGGTTTCAGGGAGTCAAAATGGTTTCAGGAAGGTCTTCCTGTGCTGCTCCAGACATTGGTACATTTATGAACTATATATATATATGAGAGAACTTAAAATTCTTATAAGAGTACACACGTAAGAACATAAGGAGAGCTTGCTGGATCAGGCCAATGGCTCTCCAGTCCAGCATCCTGTTCTCACAGTGGCCAACTGGATGCCTGTGGGAAACTCGCAAGCAGGACCCAAGCACAAAATCATTTCCCCTCTCCTGTGGTTTCCAGCAACTAGGATTCAGAAGCACTGCTGGCAGAGCATAGCCATCATGGCTCGTAGCCATTGACAGCCCTCATCTCCATGAATTTGCCCTATCCTCCAGGTCTTTGGCTTCTGGGATGTTGGTTCATCCTCTGAGGACTGCAGGACCTGGTTCCAGCTCAGGGCTGGGCATGACGCCACAGCTACATGAGCTGCCCCAAACCTGGGGCAATTCCAGACAATGAAAGGCAACCCTGAAACAGCCCACTCTGTTCACTGGTAGAGGCAGCAGGTGGTGACATAGAAATAAATACCGATTGGGGTTGGAATGGAATCTGAGGACCAGTCTTCCACCAGCGCATGCCCTCCAAATGTTTTGGATTAAGAATCACATAATCCCTGACCACCAAACTCGCTAGCTGTATTTGATGGGAGCTATAGCCCAAAACAGGGACGCAGGTGGTGCTGTGGGTTAAACCACAGAGCCTAGGACTTGCCAATCAGAAGGTTGGCGGTTCGAATCCCCGCGACAGGGTGAGCTCCCGTTTCTCGGTCCCTGCTCCTGCCAACCTAGCAGTTCGAAAGCACGTCAAAGTGCAAGTAGATAAATAGGTACCACTCTGGCGGGAAGGTAAACGGCGTTTCCGTGCGCTGCTCTGGTTCGCCAGAAGAGGCTTAGTCATGCTGGCCACATGACCCGGAAGCTGTACACTTGCT
The DNA here is from genome assembly GCF_965112155.1 of Podarcis liolepis. Lineage (NCBI taxonomy): Eukaryota > Metazoa > Chordata > Lepidosauria > Squamata > Lacertidae > Podarcis > Podarcis liolepis. The sequence goes on along the minus strand of NC_139566.1, from coordinate 27,988,986 downwards.
CCCTCGGCCAATAAAGCGAGATCAGCGCCGCAACCCCAGAGTCGGCCACGACTGGACCTAATGGTCAGGGGACCCTTTACCTTTACCTATAAAGAGTTTTGGATTTGATATCCCGCTTTATCAGTACCCGAAGGAGTCTCAAAGCGGCTAACATTCTCCTTTCCCTTCCTCCCCCACAACAAACACTCTGTGAGGTGAGTGAGGCTGAGAGACTTCAGAGAAGTGTGACTGGCCCAAGGTCACCCAGCAGTTGCATGTGGAGGAGCGGAGACGCGAACCTGGTTCCCCAGATTACGAGTCCTCCGCTCTTAACCACTACACCACACTGACTCTATATAGCCCAAAACATCTGGGGGGCACCAGGTTGGTGAAGCCTGGTGTAGATAATGGTGAGCTAAATGGACCAGGAGCCCAACTCAGTGTAACGAAGTTTCCTGTGCTTCCAGCTGCAGTTTGGCGACAGTGCGCCTGCTTTGCATGTGGGTTTGATCCCTGACAGCATCTCCAGTTAGAGCTGGAAATTTCCCCTGCCTAAAACCCTGGAGAGCTGCTGCCAGTCCCTGTGGACAGTACTGAGCTAGTCATAGAAATCAGAGAATTGTAGAGTTGGAAGGGACCCTGAGAATCATCTCGTCCATTCCCCTGCAATGCAGGAATATGCAACTGCCCCATACGGGGATCAAACCTGCAACCTTGGCATTATCAGCACCATCCTCGAACACCTGAGCTACCCAGGCAGTCATCTGATTTAGCGTAAATACAGCTTCCTATGTTCCTTCCTAACACGTAATTTTAAGTGACCGGCACAGAGCATGTGCGTGCATGGCCCTGACCCTGGACCAGCTGAACACTGTCTCCCACCTAGGGTATATACCCCTACAAAATATCCGAAGTGCAATGAGAACTAGGGTCCTCCCCAGACCCCTCACAGAGATGGGGAAAGGCAGCACCAAGTCTGGAGAGGAAACATGGGACCGGGGAGGTGAAGGAGCATCCCTGATGTTCACGCAGGCCAGGCATGTGCCTGGAACCGCTCTTTGGTGCAATTGCTCAGATAAACGTTTGGTGAGATAGCTCTCTCTGGAGTGGACTCTAACCTGGCTGGCGAATGAGGAGAGGGAGGAGGCACCTGTGGAGTGTGTAACCCAAAGGAAAAAGCCCATCTGAGATTAATTAGTAGCTCAAGCGACCCTGACTTGACACCAGAAGCACCTGCTGCAGGTAGCAGCTCCTTGCAACGAGGGCCAAGTCAGGACATTTTTTTCATACCTGAGTTAGGAAATCCAAATGGGCTGGTAATCCATATTGAACAACGTTTGAGTCCTGGAGGAGAAGGCTTTCAATGGCATCGTGCATCTGGATGCCAGTTACACTTAGACACACACACACACACACACACACACACACACACTCTACTGGGAACATAGGAAGCTGCCTTATATTTGCACCACTGAATCCATCTAACTCAATATTGTCTGCACTGACTGGCAGTGCCTTTCCATTGGCCCAGCTCGCTGTTTGTTTGTTTATTCATTTATTCATTTATATTTTATTGAGATTAATATGCAGTAGTGAGTTAAAGTAAATAAGGGGGGGGAAGAATAGAAACGAAAAAAGAAAAAAAGATACATTAATTTTTAAAAAGCAGAGGAAAACACCAATAAAATAACAATAAAATATAATTAAGGTTACAAAATTATATTGTATATATGCAGATGGATAAACTTGTTGTTTCCCTCAAGTATATGTTGATTCATGTGTCCCTATCAATATGTTTCAAATATCGTTAAATTTGTCCATGTATAATCTTCGTCTGAAAGCAATCCGTTCATAGGTTGCAAGAGTTGTCATGTCATCTATCCATTGATCGAAAAGGGGGACATATTTTTGTTCTTCCAGTGTATCAATATCACTCTTTTTGCAGATGCGAAGGCACAGAGAACCCATCTACGTTGGCCAATTGTCAAGCCCCATATATTATGTAAAAACTATTGTTGGCACTGCCTGGCAGCATCCCTCCAGGATTTTAGACGAGGTTACTTCCCAACCAACTCCTGCCAACCTAGCAGTTTGAAAGCACGTCAAAGTGCAAGTAGATAAATAGGTACCGCTCCGGCGGGAAGGTAAACGGCATTTCCGTGCGCTGCTCTGGTTCGCCAGAAGCGGCTTAGTCATGCTGGCCACATGACCCGGAAGTTGTACGCCAGCTCCCTTTGCCAATAAAGCGAGATGAGCGCCGCAACCCCAGAGTTGGTCACGACTGGACCTAATGGTTGGGGTCCCTTTACCTTTATTTCCCAGCACTATAGGGAAATGCCAATGGAGACTGAACCTGAGACCTTTTAAGGGCCAAGCAGCTGCTCTGCACCACAGAGCCTTGGCCCTTCTTGTAGAAGGACACACAGCTCAGCAGTGCCAAACAGTTTTATTGACTGCCCCTTGTCCAATTTTCTTTGCATTCTAGTCTAGATATTATTATTACTGTTGTTGTTGTTGTTGTTTTGCATTCTAGTGTTGATTTTAGTTTTTACTTTGCAAACCACTCAGAGATTTTTTTTTTAATTAACTAGTCTATAAATCAGTTGATTAAATAAACAAAACCTCAATTTTCAGCCCAGGTGAAGAGAAAAGGAAAGCAGGGCCCAGTCCCTGCCAAGTAGGGGTGCCAACTTGAATAAAATATGGGGGGGCAGGTAAGCCCCGCCCCACATAATTGATCACAAGACATGGCCCACGCTGTGGCAGGATGGAGGCTGGGCAGCCTTGGTGCCAAGTGTTACCAACCTTTCCATCATACTGTCCCCGTAAAGTTGTCTGTGTTTTTAAATCCTCTCTCGGATCCCAGGATAGCCACAAGTTGGATGTTGCTAATCAGTATCTGAGAGACGTGCCAAAGAGGTCTTGCCAGGTAAATATTCAAACTAATCTTCGTTTAGAATTAAGCCCAGGAGCCAAAGAATTTTATTTGCACAAGAGCCCTGCCAGGGAAAAGTCGGCAGTCTTGGTGCCCTCTTGAGACTGGGCTCAATAAGTAACTGGGAAGTGGGGGGGGGGGGGGCTTGTTGTGCTGCTTCCGACTCAGGGATCCTTATCACTGCAGAAAGTGATCCAATCCTCTCTGCACTTGGCAGCCTAGGAAGGATCAGTTGGTGCTTTGATCCGCAGTTCTCTTTGTGGCTTAGGAAAGTTTGGTCTCCTCTGTTGTTGGCTTTGCCTTATTTATCTAAGAGGAGGACAGGAGGGCAACAGTGGGGCAGGAGGCCACAGAAAGAGGATTTAGTGCTGCATTAGGTCTGAAAGAATGAAAGATATGAAGAACATGAGTGTCTGGCTGCTGAATCAAGCCAAAGTAGCCCATCTAGTCTAGCATCCTTTTTGGCCAGCCAGATGTCTGTGGGAAACCAGCGAGCAGGAATCTGAATGCAAGAGCCCTCTCGCCTCCTGTGGCTTCCAGCAACTGTGTACAGTGGTACCTCAGGTTACATACGCTTCAGGTTACATACTCTTCAGATTACAGACTCTGCTAACCCAGAAATAATACCTTGGGTTAAGAACTTTGCTTCAGGATGAGAACAGAAATAGTGCTCTGGCGGCGCGGCAGCAGCAGGAGGCCCCATTAGCTAAAGTGGTGCTTCAGGTTAAGAACGGACCTCCGGAACGAATTAAGTACTTAACCTGAGGTACCACTGTATTCAGAAGCATGTTGCCTCCAACTGCAGAGGCAGAGCCTAGCCATCATGACTAGTAGCCTTCAATAGCCCTCGCCTCCAAAAATCCAATCTGAGATTGTAGTAAATGCCCTGCTGCATTAGGACAACGGCTCATCTGGTCCAGCGTCCCCTTCTCACAGTGGCCAATAAGATGCCCCCCAAAGATGCCTGCAAACAGGACCTGAGCTAAACAGCAGTGCTCTGTGGGTTCCAACAGCTGGTTCAGGTGCGTGCTGCTTCTGACAGGGGAGAGAGTAGCTCATTCTTGGATTCTCAAGGGCAGAAGTTTTCAAAAGAAAACTACGGTTGCATTGGTAAAGGGACCCCTGACCATTAGGTCCAGTCGTGGCCGACTCTGGGGTTGCGGTGCTCATCTCGCTTTATTGGTCGAGGGAGCCGGTGTACAGCTTCCAGGTCATGTGGCCAGCATGACTAAGCCGCTTCTGGCGAACCAGAGCAGCGCACAGAAATGCCGTTTACCTTCCCACTGGAGCGGTACCTATTTATCTACTTGCACTTTGATGTGCTTTCGAACTGCTAGGTTGGCAGGAGCAGGGACCGAGCAACAGGAGCTCACCCCGTTGCAGGAATGTTTAAAGCACACGGTTTCCCACCCAAGAATTCTGGGAAATGCAGTTTCCCCATCACAGAGCTACACTTCCCAGTCCCTTTAACAAACTACAATTCCCACCCACTCTGGAAGAATGGCAGATGAAGGTGATGGACTATATGGAACTGGCGGAAATGACTGGCAGAATCCGAGACCAGGGAGAAGAGTCGGTGGAAGAAGATTGGAAGAAATTTAAAGACTATGTACAGAAATACTGCAAAATTAATGAATGTTAGAATGATGTCGGAATGAAGTTAAGTGGTTTTAGCAGTAATGTTTTAAAGGTGTATGTAAAAATGGATTGTTAACAGGGGTAAATCTAAAGTTATAATATATTAAGTTAAAGGATTAAGACAAAAACAAAGAGGGAAAGGAATTGCTGAATTAACTAACAGAACTGGAATACAAAAAAGGGAGGTGTGAGGAGGTCAGGGAAGCAAGGATATGAAATGTGAGGCATGGAAAGATTGATGTGGTTTTTTAAAGTGTTTTCTATCTTTTTTCTGTATTTTGTATTTTTTTCTTTTTTATTTCTTTTTATTTTCTCCCCCCCCCCTCTTTTTATTTATGTAATCTTTTCTTTGAAACTTTAATAAATATTATTAAAAAAAACAAAACAAACTACAATTCCCAGGATTCTTGGGGGGGGGAGCCATGTGCTTTAAATGTGTGGTGTACACACAGTCAATGCCACTGGCGAAGCACCAAGAGGTGTGTTGAGTTTCTTCATTCTGTAGCTTTTGTCATGTGCATTTTCACCCGCCTGGCCTTGGACAGTTAAAACCAGCCTCCTCTGCTTTGGTTGATCTGCCGCTGCTTGGAATTGTTTTCATACTTGTACAGAAACTGCTTTGTTTCTGTTTTACTTGTTTTCCACTACGATGATTCTACGGCTATCACTCGCCCCGAGACCTTTCAGCAAAGGGCGGGTAAGAAAGCTCACAAATGGATAAATAAAGCAGAGCAAAGCAAACAGGAGGGTTGTGCCAGTAATAGCAAATAAGCGAAAGTCCTTGTACGTGGCAGTAAATGTTGTCATAGTACTTGGAAATTGCTACAGTAATTAACCACAATACCTCCGGGGGTTGTGCCCGTGCCAAGGCTGATCTAAGGAGGCCATTTTCCTGGGCCGGTCTGGGAACCTCAGAGGAGAAACCCAGCCATTAGCAAGGCCTTGCAGAGAGGACATAATTACATCCAAAGGCAAGGAATACCTGTCTCTAGGCTGAAGTCTGTATAGTTAAAGCTATGGTTTTCCCAGTAGTGATGTATGGAAGTGAGAGCTGGACCATAAAGAAGGCTGATCGCCGAAGAATTTATGCTTTTGAATTCTGGTGCTGGAGGAGACTCTTGAGAGTCCTATGGACTGCAAGAAGATCAAACTTATCCATTCTGAAGGAAATCAGCCCTGAGTGCTCACTAGAAGGACAGATCCTGAAGCTGAGACTCCAATACTTTGGCCACCTCATCAGAAGAGAAGACTCCCTGGAAAAGACCCTGATGTTGGGAAAGATGGAGGGCACAAGGAGAAGGGGACGACAGAGGACGAGATGGTTGGACAGTGTTCTCGAAGCTACCAACATGAGTTTGACCAAACTGCGGGAGGCAGTGGAAGACAGGAGTGCCTGGCGTGCTCTGGTCCAGGGGGTCACGAAGAGTTGGACACGACTAAACGACTAAACAACAGGCTGAAGTGCAGGCCAAGCACCACAATTCCCAGAAGTCTGTTCCAGTGCCTTTCATTAAGGAACTACTTTTGGGTGTCAGTTTCCCTGATTTCAGCACAGATGCAGACAGACAAAACAGGCCTCCCTTCTCCTGCATGAGACGAGTCATCCTCTTCAGCCTTCAAATGCATCTTCATCAAACACGAATGCCTAGGATGCTTTCTGTCCGCTTTTCAACGTTTGGACACTCGGTGTGCCGGATCCTGCACACGTGAGCAGACACAAGGCTGCTCCGCATCCACATGCAGGAATCTGGACAGCCAGCCTTTTGTGTTAGTGAGGTGGCTCCAACAGCCGGTGACACTTTCCCCATCATTGCAGAATTGCCATTCCCAGGGGGGAAATGTCATGTGCGGATTTACTTTTTTAAAAAGTAGTGAATTTAACAAAGAATTAAAAGGATAAAGGAAAAAAATGAAGGGGTGGGGGGAAACCCTAGCAAAAAAAAACCCTCCATCAGCTCACATTAAGGACACAAGAACCATCAATGCACCCAACTTAAATTAAACATTTAAGGGAAGATAAGCCATTTAGATCTTCAAATTGGTATCCACATGAGACTGACATGTTTTGGGAAATATCTTCCAATGCAGCCAGGGCAGGGAGGCCCTCAAACTGTTAGGCAATAGACAGTGGGTGTTTATCCTTCCAGCCTTAAAGTCTGTATCTCTTAGCACAACCATAAGGGTTCACAAAATCCACTTTTCTTGTCAACTGCTGGTTTATGCATCCATATTGGGAGGTTTTTAATTTTTGGGGTTTTACAGTGGTACGTTGGGTCAATAACTTAATTCGTTCTGGAGGTCCGTTCTTAACCTGAAACTGTTCTTAACCTGAGGTACCACTTTAGCTAATGGGGCCTCCCGCTGCTACCACGCCACTGGAGCACGATTTCTGTTCTCATCCTGAAGTAAAGTTCTTAACCCGAGGTACTATTTCTGGGTTAGCGTAGTCCGTAACCTGAAGCATCTGTAACCCAAGGTACCACTGTACTATGTTTTTATATGTATTGTAAGCTGCCCAGAGTGGCTGAGGAAACCCGGGCAGATGGGCAGGGTATGTATGTATGTATGTATGTATGTATGTATGTATGTATAAATAAATAAATAAAGTGCCCTACTTTACAGAGGATAGTCCTCTCTTCTTCTGGAAGGGCCCTCCAGTCCAAATTAGGTTGAACGATATGAAAACCCTAAGAAGGGAGAGCAGGAGGAGAAGGAAAGGCCTTGAATTGACCCCTGGGCTGAACAGACAGCTCACCTGGTCACACTCTTTTCCACCAGAGTGTTGGGTTTTTTTAATGATGGTAATTATGTCCCAATTTGCATCCGTGCGTAGAAATAAGCATCTTCAATTTTATGCGAATCTGTTTCCTCTTGTTGTTGTTTTTTTTGGGGTGAAGTTTAAAACTTGTACGACACCCAAAAATAGGAAGGGAAGGGATATTCATCACCTTCCCCAATAAGAGACGGGCACCGGTTTGCATATCATTTGCATATGCTGATGTATGCCCACCCTATTACCCTGGGGCCTTGCCAGGAAAGCAAGCAAGCAACAAGGCTGTTACCCTGGTTGACCTGGTAAGGGCATGTTAAGAACCTCTCATGTGCATAACTGCACTATGGGATGGGACTGTTTTAAAAATCCATGATGCCTGCTCACTTTCTCCCACTTTCTGTTGCCATAGAACCTGGGGGGCTAAGCTGTGGCTCTTTAGATGCTGTGAGTCTGCAATTCCCGCCCTCATCCCTGGACATTAGCCATGCTGGCTGCTGATGCCTGGAGTCCAATAACATCTGGAGACTGGCCACAGATGTTCCCCACTGCTGCGAGGGAGCACTGTGTCCTGGACTCTCCAGGCTTTTGCCTGAAGGATGCTGTGGCCGGCACCGTTTCCCAGCTTCTGTGTTGCTCCCAAAGGAGAAATTTGGTAGCCGCCTTAAGTCGGAGGCTTCCCATATAAAGTTGCCCTTCCTGTTCAGCAATGGCCACAATCTGGAAAGAGATCATGAGGTTGACTTGAAAGGAGGAGAATGCCAGAACATTCTGTGCTACTCTGAGAGTACTTTGATCACTTTAATGGTATGAGTTCCAAGTCCACAGATATGAAGCCACCCACAACATTATTGCTGTTTGTAAAAATTAAAATAATAATAATACTGTAACCAAAGTAACTGGGAGATTTATTTAAATAAATATGCACACACTTGTTTGCATCCAGGCATTCCCCCAGGTGCATCTCAGACCTCTCTTGTGGCCCTGCTGAACTCCTCATGACCCCCATCCTAGCTTATACAGCAATCAGTAGACCGGAGCCCTCCGAGTGTGTTGGATCGCTCTTTTTTAATTGACCAGGCTACAGCCTAGAGCAAAACACCTTCCTTGCTTTTATTTATAGTTTTATTGCTCTTATCTCTTTCAAAGTTATTTCCTTTGGTCATATCTGTTTGCATTTACAATTCTGAGTTGTCACAAGATAGCCAATTATTAGTAATAGCTATTGATTTTCTTATAAATTAGTTGATGCACGTTTGTGGTAGGTGAAGGTTTCTGCATGTTTCGTAAATAGTGATAGAGATAAGTTCTTCGCTCTTATGTTTTCATTAATAAGAATGTGTAAAAATAATTTTCATGCAATACTCTTTGCTGAATTTTATTGTGTTATCTTTCTTAGTATGTTGTGCAAACAACTATTCTGAATAATGCTTTTTTACGGTAGAGGGCACTGGAGACGAGTTTATGGAACCAAATGTGGAGAGGTGTCTACCACAGCAGTAGACTCTGCACCTCTAGCTATTTCCACCTTTGTCCTAGTAATGAGCTGAAGCTGTGTACACAATATACCTTTCTTCTTCTTCTTTGGCGATCACTCGTAGCCGAGTAAGATTGTCTTCCATAAACATGGTTTTAACAATGAGTCTGTAAGTGACTGTGGAGGCCAGTTCTGGATCCACACGTCCTTCCACAGTGGAGACATTGGTTTCCGGGCGGGAGTTGACCATGGTGTAGATTTGCCAAGCGTGCCTTCCTCTTAGCACGTTTCTCCCTTGTGTCCTGAGTTTGAGTGTCTTCCAAGCCCATGACACCTTTGGTAAAGGCTGTTCTCCAATTGGAGTGCTTGCAGGTAAGTGTTTCCCAATTGTTGGTGTTTATACTACATTTTTTAAAATTTGCCTTGAGACAATCCTTAAACCTCTTTTGTTGACCACCAGCATCACGCTTTCCATTTTTAAGTTTGGAATAGAGTAGTTGCTTTGGAAGAATATTATCAGGCATCCGCACAACATGACCAGACCAACGAAGTTGATGTTGAATAATCATTGCTTCGACACTGGTGATCTTTGCTTCTTCCAGTACACTGGTATTAGTTTGCCTGTCTTCCCAAGTGTTGTGTAACATTTTTCGAAGACACCGTTGATGGAATCTTTCGAGGAGGAAATGGTGTTTATAAGTGGTCCATGTTTCACAAGCATACAGTAAGGTTGGTAGGACAATAGCTTTGTAAACAAGCATTTTGGTTTCCCTGCGAATGTCCTCAAACACTCTGCACTTCAATTGGGAGAAAGGCATCGGGTCAGAGGCAGTACCAATTGCTGGAAGCCACAGGAGGAGAGGGTGCATCTGGTTGGCCACTGTAAGAACAGAATGCTGGACTAGATGGGCCACCGACCTGATCCAGCACAATTGCTCTTAGCTATCAATGGCTACTAGGGACGCAGTTGGTGCTGTGGGTTAAACCACAGAGCCTAGGACTTGCCGATCAGAAGGTCGGCGGTTCGAATCCCCGCGACGGGGTGAGCTCCCATTGCTCGGTCCCTGCTCCTGCCAACCTAGCAGTTCAAAAGCACATCAAAGTGCAAGTAGATAAATAGGTAGCGCTCCGGCGGGAAGGTAAACGGCATTTCTGTGTGCTGCTCTGGTTCGCCAGAAGCGGCTTAGTCATTCTGGCCACATGATCTGGAAGCTGTACGCCGGCTCCCTTGGCCAATAAAGCAAGATGAGCACCGCAACCCCAGAGTCGGCCACAACTGGACCTAATGGTCAGGGGTCCCTTTACCCTTTACCTATCAATGGCTACTAGCCATTGGCTACTAACCACAGTGGCTACTTTCTACCTCTGTCTCAGAGGCGGTATGCCTTTGAATACAAGCTGGTGAGAATCACAAGTGGGAGAGGGCATGTTTGTGTGGGCTTGGCAGAAGTGGAATCTGGGCCACAGCAAGAACCCTGTTCGGGACAGAATGGCCGCACTCTTCAGCTTCACCTATCTCCAGGCTCTTTGGGAGTTCTTAAGACATGGTGAATGATGACCTGTTACCTGGCGTGGTTTAGAAGTGTTTAAAGCAAGAAAAAAGAATTAAACCGGCATTAAACTGGCCGGCAGCTCACCCTCTCCCCAACAAAGCCAAGGCAGTGATATGCTTTCACAGGGAAATGGAAAGATCTTAAGATTGCAAAGGTTTTGCTGCTTCTTTTAGAAACTCCACAGGCAAGAGCATCCTCCATCTGCAAGGGTTTACTGCCTCCAGCAGAGTCACTGGGGAATTGCAAGATGTAAATATTTTTGGTTCAGGAGGACTGCCAAGCTGCTTAAATAAAAATAGTTTCATACCACCATATCCTATAATATCAGGGCAGTGTACCATGTTAAAACATAAAGCACCACTTTTATAAAACAATTAAATACAGTTAATCATTAAAGTGATTGGCTAATCAAAAGTAAAAATTAAACTGCTGCAAAGGTCTGTTGACTTTTAAAATAGCCTTTGAGGCACCTGAAAGTTAAAAGTGAGGATGCCTGATGCATCTCTGCTGGAAGAGTGTTCCATAGCATGGGACCAGCGACACTCAATGCCCAGCTTCCAGCTGAGACCAGCCAGGCCTCTGTAACATGGAGCAGAGTGTACAATGTTCCATGTAGAATGTCCAGCTGGCACCCAATTTATCACCAATAGAGATGTACACAATCCAGTTTGAGATTCATCCTTGACGGAAAAAACTAGGCAAAGGTGGTTTGAACGCCACCACCATAAGGAACCATCTCATCTCAAACACAATCTGCTATCTAACACTGCGGATGGCTGCTGCTTTAGAACAGCCCGTCTTTTTCTACACATAGCGTGAGCAGTCTAAAGGAGACAGAATAGGCAATTAATTTTTTTTGACAGGTCCCTCCCACATCAAATGATTTATTTCTGTTGTGTGCATCTCTCCCCCCCCTCCCCCCGTGTAACAGGAACATCTCTGGATATCATTACTTCCTCAGCAAGCTGGCTCCGTAACCCTAGCAACACTCCTCAGTGCAACCACGTCATGCTGTCTCCAAGGCAACAGTTGCTAGTGCAATGACATCATGGTGTTGCCATGGAGATGCTCCATGAAAGTCAAGGGGAAAATATACTCTAAAGTAAATAGGGACTGGTGTGGAAGGGGGGGGAGAGAGAGATGGAAACAGGGAAAGGGAGGATGAAGAAGGGCTAACAAACAAGGTTCGTAAGGCATCAGGAGGGAAGGATCCTCATGTATCTTTGCCAGGAGGAATTAACATATCCCTTGGCCCGGCTGAAGAATTAATCATTGTGCGGCCCTGTTTGGTTTTGAAACAAATGTCCTCTTCCTGCCCTCTGTAATTTCCATAATTGTTGTTGTTGTTCTCTAAGCAATTGTGTTTGGGAATACTTGCTCACTTGCAGCACACCCTGAAGGCTGGTTTTCGCTACAGCTGGTTCAGTAACATCCAGAAGAATATATTACATGCTTCACATACCAAACAAGTTTAATACATAAATTAATGGGCAAAACTTAAGGGATGAATTTTGATTAGCACCGGGAGGCAACTGGAAGCCTGTGGGAACCTGCTGAGTGCATAAGCAAGAGCACTGTTAGAATTAGGTGTTTGGCTGCAGAGTCGAGAGGTTCTTTCTACTCCACGCCCACCAGAACCTCCATAGTCCAGCAGGGTAGTTACTAGCCTGGCAGTATTTTTCGGTCACACCAACAAAACCACAATCTATGTCAGATGCTCATGACTGGGGTCTATGAAAACTCTAGAATCTGTTGGTCTCTCCATACCTAGCCATCATAGTCTCCCCTGGCTCAACCCCAACCCTCTCAGTTCCACTTTGTCTCTACTTCTAGGGGCCAGGAAGGATCTTCAGGACCAGTTGCTGAGATGTGCTTGTGCTTCTCCTGCAGACATTGACCAGAACTCAGAAGATTGTGCATTAATGCCTAGAGGAATGGTGCAAACATAACCCCACCCATTCTGGGAGGGATTTTTAACTGCCTGCCTAGGGTGCTCATCAAACTAATGAAAAAAGTTATGGGCATTCATTCATCCTTACGTACCAGCAACATGACTCTCTGAATGGTTTCTTTGCCACTGAGTGGAATTCAGAAGCATTAAAATCATGATTTGCCATGCAATGAACTCTGACCAAAAGCTGGGTATGTCCCATGACTATCCATAGTACCATAAGTCCCAGACATACCTGCCTTTCTGTCTTTAGACAACAATGAAAACCTTTCTGGTTGTGGCAAAGGGATCCCCCTCACCCCCCAAATATTATGTTACTACTTGAGATTTTCTTTAATAACCTCAAAATAGGGTGAGATAGCATTGACTTATTTTAGCTAACAAGCAGTTGTAAAAGATTTAACACCAATCAATAACCTCTGCTCAAGGTTTTGCTTTTCCTTCATTAAAGACGAGTGTTTTTCTCCTAGGAAATTAACATTCCACTCCTGATTCCTGCTCTGCTCAGGCCAAAGAGATGGAAAATGAAAAGCAGGTTTCCTGTTTATTGAGCAACAGCATAGTCTTAGGAACACAGGAAGCTGTTTTATATTTGGTCCGTTTACCTCGGTATTGTCTACACTGACTGGCAGCAGATCACCCAAGTTTCAGATGGGTTCTCTCCCAGCCCTGTCTGCAGATTGGATCTGGGACCTTCTACGTGCAGAGCAGGTGCTCCATGACGGAGTTACAGCCCTTTCCCAAAGTCAGCCCGAATGCAGTTCCCAGAGCTTCAGACTCAGACCTTTTATGGTAACTCAACATTTTAAACCAATAAAGCTTTGCTTCCAAAATTTTGGGAAGCCTTCCTCAACTGGGTCCCCTCAATATGTTGTGGACTACAACTCCTGTCACAGCCAGGCTGCATTGGGCCCTTTTTAAGCATGCAGTGGAATTGTTGCAACTCTAAACATATGGCCCCAAACCCCTTCATATCCACTTATCAGAAATTAAGGACTGGGCTTCTGTATCCTATGCCCTTTTAAAATGTGTTGGGGGGGATTGGCTTGTTGTTTTTACTTTTATTATGTTTTATTATTTTGTGGTTTTATATTCTGATTTTATTCTGTGAACCGCCCTGAGGCCTGCGGGTATAGGGTGGTATATAAATTCAATAAATAATAATAATTATTATGGCAGAATGGTTGTGTCTCATGTCTTAAAACATTTGAGCAGCATTCTAAACCCCCCCCCCCAGTTCAAATCAAGAGTCCCCACCACCACCAATAGGACCTGATTTGGCAATGGTAGGGGTGGACTAAATTCAGGAAAGACATCATGTGAAGGGCACTAGGAATATCCCAGGCTAGAGGGAGGAATTTATGTCTGCTAGGTCTTCAGGCAGCCTCATTGGGCAGATTCTCATTTCTTGTTGCTATGCTAGCCTCCTCATGATACTCCAATTGTGTCAGGCCAGATCTCTCTGCAGCCTGGGAGAGCCCCACCTCTGCAGTGCACATGTGTGACATGCGTGATAAGGAACTGGCTTTTATATTATTGTCTCTTGTTCCCAACAAAGGAATGTTCCAGGAATCTGCCCTTAACGTCCAGAATGTGATACTCCAGTAGGTAACTAGGTCAAAAAGAAGGGTGGGATCTTATGCAATTGGTCATACTTTAAAGTGAAGCTGTGTAAGGTTGGCATACCAGCAGAGTTCTATGGCACCCATGGGACAGAAGAAAACCTCATGCCTCATCCACAAGCAGTAAAATCAGTCAGGCATTCATTGCAACTGGGGCAAAATATTCACTCTGCATTTCCCTGTTACTGGAACCCAGCTAATCAGTGAGAAGGGGCTTGCAGGTTTAACGAGCTTATTTAATTCCTATATTTACACACCTTGGGAGTATTATTTTGTAAATATTTGAGAATTGAAGGCTTGTAAATTTATTTGCTCCATCTTGTATCTGTCAGCAGAAGCTGTGAGAAATCACTAAGAATCCCATTTTTTGAGAGGCTAACATCCTTTTTGAGGTGATGGCGATTTCCTCTGAGACATGCTGTGGCCCAAAGATTCAGCAGCAGCAAAAGGAACATCTGAGGAATGCAGGTAAATCTGAATATACCTTTGCCCCTCTCTAGAAATTCCTATTTCATTGTACTTCGTGAGTCACCTTGAGAACTTTGGTTAGTGGGTGGGTTTAAATACTCTCAAACAAACACACAACTTCTTACAACTTATCTCCCCCAAGCAGCAGTTTATTTTCTTTAATTCCAAAACACTTAATTTAGAAGTCTGGCATCTCATCATCCATCTTAACATGGGCTAACATTGACACTGCGCTGTCAGAATACACAGGCAACTGAACAGCCAAAGAATTTACAAAAAATAAATCATGATTCTTCATAACTGCAAAAAAAGCTTACAAGTATCAAAATCAAAACCTCAAGATGCATTGCCTGAAACAAAGTCTGTGCACATAAAGAGTGAAACACAGATTGTTATAGAACCTCACATTTTAAAATTGATGAACAGGACAAAATCAGTTCACATCTGCTTAGAGCCACTTCCATGTTTTGTATGTATAAGATGTACTGCTGAACTGACATAATCCACTCCAAGCAGAAAATTTAAAGATTCAATTTTCGATCAATTCTCCTAAATCATTTCCACTCTTTTATTAACCCATATAATATGAATCAAATGAAACTAAAATGCCTCATTTTAAGTTTCTTCCTGCACAATATGCCACTATGATAAACAGGGCTGATACACCATTTAGTCCAGCAATGCCCATGAAGCCCCATCTGAAGCAGCATCTGGCAGACCTCACAGCTGTGCCAACAATACATTTATGCTTAGCACTAAATACATAGTGTGATCGTGGCCAAGAAGTATTGGTGATGGTGATGAGGTGGTGGTTGATGGGAAGCCGTGATCTGGGGAGCTCTTCAATTGTTGCCTTCCCCTGCCTCCTCATCCTGCTGGTCACTTGTCCAGAGAGTGAGGTTGTCTCGAAGGAGCTGCATGATAAGCGTGGAGTCCTTGTAGGAATCCTCGTTGAGTGTGTCCAGCTCCGCAATGGCATCATCAAAGGCTTGTTTGGCTAGAAGGCAGGCCTGCTCAGGGGCATTCTGGATTTCATAGTAGAAGACGGAGAAGTTGAGTGCCAGCCCCAGCCTGATTGGGTGTGTGGGCTGCATGTGCTCTTTGCTGATTTCAAAGGCTTCTTTGTAGGCAGCCTCTGATGCTTCCACAACGCTGTTCTTCTTCTCACCTGCAGCGACTTCTGCCAAATAGCGGTAGTAATCACCTTTCATTTTCAGGTAGAAGACCTTGCTCTCATATTGAATGTCACTGCAGTTCTTGATCAAGAACTTGTCTAGCAGGGCCAAAACATCATTGCACACTGTCTCCAACTCCTTTTCAATCTTCTCCCTGTATGCTTTAACCTTTTCCAGCTTCTTCTCATTCCCATCAGCCATGGTTTTCTGCTCTATGCTGCTGATGACTCGCCAGGAAGATCGCCTGGCACCAACTACATTCTTGTATGCTACAGACAGCAGGTTCCTGTCTTCATTTGAGAGGGGCTCATTCAGCTCGGTCACCTGCAAATGCACATAGAGATATTAAGACAAGTTTTGGGGGCCAAATATACCATCCTCCAAACCATACCACATGTACAAGTTTCACCCATATCTATTACAAAAGCCAAAAGACTCTCTGGGCCCTTATGGTTGCAGAGAAACTAGTCTTTCAACACTGGAACTTCCATTCCATTAATCAATAGAAGGACAAAAGACCTCTCTATGCTCTCTGAGCATGGAACACATGAACAACAGTTTTTCACCTCATCAGCCATTTGGAGGTTTAAAGTAACTCTGCCTTGCATTGATGAACATAGTAAGGACACCGTAGGAAGCAGACAATGATTCAAGTGCATCTCCATCCTCAGGCAGAAGCGGAATGATTTTACATTATGTATTGAGAGAACAACATTCATATCGTAAGCGCAAAGCAACATCAATAATAATGACAGATTACAGGGCTGGAAAATTCTCTTGCACTTAAAATTAAGGTGTGGGTGACTAAGAATTTATAATGTTTATTCCTACACAGATCTGGCACCTTCAATTTTTATGCCTTCAAAAGAGGCTAGAATAGCAGCTGTGTTAGTTTGCTACGAAATAAATAAATAAATGCCTTTAAAGAACAGGACCTAAGGCCCATCAGATTTACTGAGACAGAGGATTTGTGGACTTAAAAGTCCATGAGCCCTTTTTCAGTGATTGCTCATAAAAGCATAATCCTAGCACCTTGGAACACATATTCAGCCCCAGTTGATTCATCTTTCACAGGCTGAGAAAAAGGATCCCTGCATTGCATAGAGTCACATCAGCTGAGAATCAGAAATGCAGCTATAACTTCCCTGAGTCTGTGGCTGCTTAGGGAAGGAATGATCTGGCTGCTAAGACAATGGAAACTGCCCTGCTGAAAACTGGAGGCAGCATGCAGTAGGAAGCAGGAGTAGAGCAAAGAGAAATATCTTCTAGCTCCCCAGCATCCACTGTGGAAGTGTGGAAGGTAAATTAGCCCAAAGCCATCCTGTTGTGGGAAGAAGATATTGCAACTTCCATAAAGAAAAAAATCTGAAGGGTTGAGTGCTATAAGTGACCAACTAAGGAAGGTGCAAAGCTTACTCAGTGTGAGACATAATTAATGCAACAATCAACCAGCTATAAATGTGCAAACCAAGAAGTAACATCACAGTTTTTCTACAACATTTAACTCAATTTGAGGAAGAAATATAAATGAGGAAATTTTGTATACAAAAATGCATGTGATTTTCCTAAAGCTTTCATAAGAAGAATTAAAAACACCTGTATTATTAAAATTGATTTTCTTTCATTTCCATCTCCTAAATTACAGCTAATGAAATTCCCTATATAAGGAATCTGGAAATGAACAGAGTCCTCATCTTGGAAATGTAGATATGAACTCATTGTCTACGTCACAAGTTACGTGGCCTGTGGCAGTCCTGTCCACTAACAAATAATTCTACTTATGTCTCTAGTATAAATAGCTAGCCATATGTGTGTACGGGACCAATGGAACACCCTGTACTAAAATCTGGCTCAGGCAAAAAAAAAGAAAAAAGGAAAGCAAAGCACTGCTCCTTTCAGAGCACTGCAAAAGGCTCAATGACAAGCAAATAGTAACCCCACTGGTGGAATAATGCACTTTTTACCAAATAAAATTCCTTTACACCTATTCACATTTATAACTCATTCCACCTTTTATTCTAACAGAATACTGCTCCACAGCTCCTTTACCATAGGGGTAAGGGTGAGGAACTAGTTAGACAGAAGGGTGTCTTGATTAAGGGAATCCTGCCCCTACCTGTTACTGTCCATTTGTCTTCTGAAAGGATAGATACAGTTCCACTTTCACAGTATGGCTCACTTCTTGCCTACTAAATGTAGGCGATATGGGTCACATTCAAGTAAATTGGGCAGCTCTCCACACAATGCTATGCATGCTTTCTTGAGACAAAAATCCTCACCATAAAGCAAAGATGTCTTAAGATGAAAACCTTTTGACTGAAGTTTGTACATGAGAACCAAGCCTCTGCAAACCTGCTTACCATGGCAAGTGTGGTGGTGTTCTCTGATAAGCATGACATACAGCCATCAATGCAAGCTAAAAAGGTAAACCTCTGCCCCTCGCTGTCCTTTCTTGTTCTGGAGCAGGAAAGAAGGGTGCAGAAGACTAGACACAGCAGCCTGAAGCTATGCCAAACCACTCTCCTGATGGGCAACATTGCTTGGAGGTGCCACTACCTCTGACTAGTGTTGCCCAACCGCCTATTCTCGTGCAGGTGCCCATTGGGCAACACTGCTCAAAAGCACTCAGAAATCCTCCAAACACCTTCACTCTGACCTAGCATGCTACCCCCCTCTCTACCCAGAGGTAGGGCAGGGGCTTGCATACAAGATGGGGCTGGCTTTTACAACAACACTGATAAGAATGTGCAAGTTCTCTATATTTCTCTTTGGAGTGGCAGCATGTTCTAATTTCACTGTTTATTAGGATCAGCACCTCAATTTCTCATGAAATAGGGAAGAATATATAGCAGACAGCAATAAAAGAGGCAATATAAATTCCCTTGTGAAACATCAACCAATATAATTTCAAATGGGGAAAATGTTCAAACCCCACCCCACCACCAGCAAGATGATCCTGTTTAGACATGCAGAAAGCATTGAGGTTACTAGCATGGTTAAATATGGCTGCACCTGAACTAGTAGCACTGATTTCAGCAAGACACAGTTCTGAATGGATGTCCTTACCCTAGAGTATCAAGCCATGTTATACAATGTTGAATCTGTTCTAAAACCAATAATTAGTATGCAGAATTGTGGTAAAGACTCCCATCACTTCTAGTCTCCAAAAAGATGAGGCCAGAGTAAGGCAGAATCAAATGAGCAGTTGAAAGGAATGATGTTATAACCATTTCACAGTCCTACAATAATAGTTTGAGCCCATCACATAAATGGAAAATTATGCCAACAACAAAGATGACATTGCCAGGTACTGTCTTTTGTAGAGTGAGACAAGCCATCCCTTCTATTAACAAACATGCAAGCCCTGTCCCCATTTTATATACTTCTCTAATCACCTTGGCTCCAAAATCTAAATTTTGCCTGAAAATGTATTCCTCAGCAGAGGCTTAGACACCCAGGGCAAGAAAGGAGCAAGCATGTGCTGGCTGTCACCATTAACACAAACCACAGGGTGTTGACACCCTCTATGCAGCAGGCCAGAGACCTCTGGAGTATGTGCACACCCTGCTTCCTTGCAGTGCACCTAGTGATTCGCACTGCAGGGCCCTGGAGAGGGAAAGCAGGAAGCACTGGAGAATGATAGTGCAAATAACTAAGCCACACATGAAGATTAGGGACTTCCTCCCAAACCATGTATGCAAGGGACCCCTCTTGCACTCCCCAGACCTTTACATTCATCACCCCATGACAGGAGCACTATCAATACTCTTTTCCTCCCTCACATAACAGAGCCTATAAGAGAAATCCCTAGCGGAGGTTCTTTCTTTTACAGATAGCCCTAACTCCCCCTCCCCCAATCCTTCTCTTTCCTCCTTCTCCATTTATTTTATTTTTGCACTTGGTTTTAAAAGGGTCCCAAAGGAACCTACAGCTTGCCAACATTTGTGTTCTTCCTTCACAGCCTTCACCTAGGAATGTTCTGTATGGTGCCCCTTGTTATCAAGAGTCAGGGTGTCTAGTCATTTTAGTATATGTAAAGAATAACTCATGCAAATCTAGTGCAATTTACAACCTCCAGATTTAAGGCAGACACCTTTGAAAGAGTCATTTCCTATAACTTTAGCCTTGGGACAGGTACCCACACTGATCTCTTTTCCCTCCCTGTTTCCTTTCTTGCCTCTCTAACTCTTAAGTAAGTTACCCCACACTGCTTCAAGTGACATGGCTGTTTTTTACTCCCCTTTTTGTAGTAAACTGCATATTCAATTACTCTAAGCACTGCACTGTTGTCTTTTAGCTAATTACCCCTCAGAAAACTGCAACCCTTGGGTAAAGATCCTAACACATGTCATCTAGGTATGCATGTGCACTACTATACATGTGTAGTCATTCTGGAATCATGAAATTGCTCTTTTTATGGTGGGAACTTCAAAAGTAGGTCAAAAGCAGACAGGAATAAATAGCAATCCAACCCCACAAGCTGCCCCAGAGCTGCACCATTTACATGTCAGACCATTGCTCAGACTGACAAATGGATCTTGAAGCAAAAGTATCCAAGAGTAGCTGTTTTAAAGACTGAATCCCCACTGCTACTGAAGCCTGCCTCAGAGCAGTAGGGTGTGCTTGTGGTACAGTAGCTCAGGCTCAGAGTCAGCATGCGGCAAGACAGATGGGCAGAAACATAATCATCCAGCACTGCGACTATCTCCAAGGTTGTGCAGAGGAAACAATCTGAGGTAGAATCAAGAGTGTTAACAGACAGGAAGTATGGAGGAGGGGGTGAGTGTGCAAAATCCCCCTGCAACCAAAAATGGGGAAACTGGGTAGTCATAAATACTATTCCGTCAGAATACTTTCATGGAAAACCCATAATGCCAATGCATGAGGGGAAATCCTCCAAAGAACTCTGTCAATTGATTTTGGTCCCTTGGATTTGATGCTCACTAGAGTAATAAAGAAGAAAGTGAAGCAGATGCAAGATAGCAGAGCGAGGATGAATCCTGACCACCTGGATTACAGAGAAGGAAACTGACATGCCCTGCATTTACATGCAATCTGGTATATTTTTTGGTGGGCCAAATAAAAAGCTGTCTGTCCAGTGGCAATAAGAAAAACAAACTTGTATAAGAATCATGTTATGTTATAGAATACTATCAAAATTTAATTAGATTTTAATCCTTTTTATGCTGCTGAATATTGAAATGACAACAACAAAAGGCAAAAATAATAATTCTGAACCAGTCATTTGGAAGGTTATTGAGGCAAGTACCATATAAATGCAAAAGGGGGCTGCTGGAAATAAGGGAGATGGATAGCAGTATGGCCAAAAGGCCCTTTTTCAAAGTGGTTCAAGATGTTTTAGAAGCAGAGCCTCATTAGCATGAGGGACAAACTGTTAGGAAGCTCTCCAACAAAAGCCACATGAAATAGAACCCTTTGACAAACCTTACAGAGAAGAGCTTCCCAGCCAGATCTGCCCCATGGCTCAAATCAGTCTCCATCCCACTCGAACAGTGCCCACATCCCCATTGCTCCACCTTGCCGCATGGCTCAGGGCTTGTCCTCAGCTTCTGGCACACACAGACACGCCAAGCTGTTAAAGGGCACTCCCTTAGTGCACTACATACACCCACTCCATCGTTGACAATGCCCATGTCAGCTGATAAGCAGACAGGGAGGGAAATGATAAAATAATCTGACTAACCCCACCTCAAGAAAGCCACACACACTCCTGTCCTGCCTAGTCACAACATACATGTGTGGTGTGGTGAGAAGGCTAAAAGGGGCTAAAAGACCCTTCCCCTTTCCCAGCTCATTCCCAGAGGATGGAGACTAACAGGCAGCATGCCTTAGAAGAGAGGCTGAGAGGAGAGATCTGTTCACTGATAGAACCAGTTCATTCTTTTACAGAGGATCCCCACCCACACCCCAACTTCTACTTTCAGAGGGAGGGCTGAGAGAGGGTGGGGGACACTTAGACCAGGCCTGAGAGAAAGGGGCCACAGCAGCTGATTCAATGGATAGCACCCACCCCCTCTGAACTGCCCCCTCCCAGCCTCTTCCCAGCTCCAACTACAGAAAAGAAGAAGAAACCCTCCTCCCCCAGAAAGGCTTCCACAATACCCTATTAAGATCACTTAATAGAAATAAAAGGGGGGGCAGCCTCAGAATAACAAGAACCTAAAAGAGACAGGTATTGCAAGGCATCCGCCTTAAAGGTTAGGGGGACTGAGGAGAAGGGAGGTGAGAAAGGGGGGGGCACATTTGGAGCGAGAAGTCTTGGTCACCATCGCCGACCCCCTTTCCTCCTCCAGGGGGGGCGGCCGCCATCCTCATCCTCCCCGTGGGTGGGTCTGGCAGTGGGTCAGCAGCAGCAGCCCCTTCTTCTTCTTCTTGGCTCCCCTCGCTCGGTCCACTCACCGCTTTCATGGCCGAAGCCATGTCGTCGTATCGCTCCGCCTGCTCGGCCAGGCGGGCTCGCTGCAGCAGCTGCTCGCGGTCGCTCATCGTCGTCGTTGTCCGGAGGCTGAGGCGGAGGCTCGAGGTGGCGGTGGGGTCGCTGGGCTGGGGCTGTGCGCGCCCTTCCGAGGCGAAGCTCCTTTCAGGGCCGGCCAAAGACAGAGCGAGGCTGAGGCGGCGGCGGCGGCGTCGCCTCAGAAGCAGCAGCAGTAGCAGCAACGGCTCTCCTTCCTTCGCCTCTTTTTTACCTCAGGCAAGAGAGCGCGCGCACTCTGTGACTGACTGGACCGACTGGCTGCTTCGCGCACGCGCAGCTTCAAACGTCTACTCCCTCGCTCTCGCGCGTGCGCGCTCCACACACCGGCCAGCGCCCGACAGAGACTCACCCACCTACATACATACACACGCTCACTGCATGACACTGTGCGCATGCGCCAGAGAGTAAAGCGCCGCCGCTAAAGGGAAAGGAGGGCAAGTTGGATTCCTTGCTGCGATATTATATATTTAATTTTAAAAAAGCTGCGCATGCGCACGCTTGAGGAGGCATTCCCCTTATAGTAAAAAAGCGGGCAAAGTGGGCGGAGCCAAGAAGACCGCAAGGGAAGGGAGGGGTTGCGGAGGGCGCGTGCCCGTGCGTCAGCCCATCAGTCACGCGCGTGAGCCGCGGCTGGCCCCGGCGTTCTATTTCTAGCTGACGTCATCGGCTATAAATAGCTCCGCGGCGCTGGACGCGGGAGTGCGCGGGGCGGGGAGAGGGAGGCCGGAGCATGCGCGGTGGCCGTGCTGCATTGCAAAAGGGGTGGGCGGGCATTGCGGAGGGAGGCAGGGCGGAGGAGGAGGCGTCCCACGAGGAGGGTTGGTAGATCTAGAGACTGACCTCCCTAACACCTACCCCAAAAAAATCTCTCCCTCGGCCGTGATGCTCAGTGGGCTCAGCCTGACCTACCTCGCAGGGTTGTTGTTGCGAGTGTGAAATTGGGGCGGGAAGAGCTCGCTGAAAGAAGCGTAAGATTTGAAATGTTCTCTTCTAAGTTTGCTGGGAGGTGGGCTTTTTCGGGAGTGCCTTTCACAGGACTCATTGTCTGTTCTCTTCTGCAGAGAGAAGCCCTTCCTTGCAAAGGTGGCAAGAACCTTTCAGAGGGTAAACAAGCTTTGCCTTCCAGCTACAGTGGTACCTCGGGTTACATAGGCTTCAGGTTACAGACTCCGCTAACCCAGAAATAGTACCTCGGGTTAAGAACTTTGCTTCAGCATGAGAACAGAAATAGCGCGGCAGCGGGAGGCCCCATTAGCTAAAGTGGTGCTTCAGGTTAAGATCACTTTCAGGTTAAGAACGGACTTCCGGAACGAATTAAGTTAACCCAAGGTACTACTGTATTTTGAACTAGGAAGAAGAGGAGGAGGAGTTTGGATTTGATATCCTGCTTTATCACTACCCAAAGGAGTCTCAAAGCGGCTAACATTCTCCTTTCCCTTCTTCCCCCACAACAAACATTCTGTGAGGTGAGTGGGGCTGAGAGACTTCAAAGAAGTGTGACTAGCCCAAGGTCACCCAGCAGCTGCATGTGGAGGAGCGAGGAAGCGAACCCGGTTCACCAGATTACGACTCTACCGCTCTTAACCACTACACCACACTGCCCCAGCCTAGAGTCCAAACATGTCTTGAGGACATGAGGAAAAGTGAAGGGGCGTTTGTGACATTAAGGGCAGCAGGTTGGGAGGCAGATATTGGCCCTGGGCTCAATGTTCCCCCATGATCCTGAGTGAAGTGACTTCCGAGCCTCCAACTCGCCTCCGCCTGGCTTGCAAACTTGATTTTTTTCTCCTTTCATTTGCCGGGAAAGCATGACTTATTAATGCACAGCTTGTCTCTAAGTGCCCATTCCTCCTTCTCCCTGGCACTCAGACGTCGGGGCTGCAGCCTGAGCCAGGAGAAGAGTCACCCCCATCTGTTGCCATGGTTCAGGAGGAAGGGAGAAGATGGATATATTTGTCTCCGGTTGCTAAAGGCAAAGGAGGCAGACCAGCCTATCCGCACAGAGCAAGACCAGGACTATGTGTGCAACATCAGCTCTCTGGTGGGACCAAGTCTGCACGTTCTTATATATCGTCATTGTAGGGGTTGTCTCTGGGAAGGGCTGTCCTCCGCCCCCAGTTCTTTTTTTGCTAGAAGATGATGGTTTAAGGAGGAAGGAGAGGAATCAGCCCTTTTGGGGTTCCCCCCCCCCTGTTTCCCATTTTCCCAACCCTCTACATCAGTTTACAATTTTTGTTCAAATCCTCAAATTCACAATTTCCACTAAAACAATTCATATACAGTGGTACCTTGGGTTAAGTACTTAATTCGTTCTGGAGGTCCGTTCTTACCTGAAACTGTTCATAACCTGAAGCACCACTTAAGCTAATGGGGCCTCCTGCTGCCGCTGCGCCGCCAGAGCACGATTTCTGTTCTTATACTGAAGCAAAGTTCTTAACCTGGAGCACTATTTCTGGGTTAGCGAAGTCTGTAACTTGAAGCATCTGTAACCTGAAGCGTCTGTAACCCGAGGTACCACTGTATTAGGGACAGGCATGCATTATTGCGTGTATGCATGCCTGTATGCATACAGTGTACACATTGCTGTGTATTTTTGAGAAATACACTGCAAAATAGTTTGCAATTACCATTTTCAAGTCCTCACAAAAATTTGTCAGCATTTCAGGGGGCATGTTGCCTAATACTATACACTTTTGCTGTTGCAAATAATCTGAAATAAAATGCATTTTTTGTATGTCATTTCCTCTAACATATACTTTTCATACACACTGTTGTTGGAGACCTAAATCCAGAGTACAAATTTCAAAGGACCTCTGTTTTGGGGGAATGAGAATTAGGTTTCCATTAAAATGGCACCCCCTAAATTTTTTTTTAAGCAGGTTGAATACTGTTCCATTCATGTTTTCGCTGCTACATATGTCCTTAAGACAATTTGCATGAAGTCTCTCTGTGTCTCCAATTATAGGTTTGAAAGGAGGGCAATTAAAAAAAAACCTTTGCATAAAAATTTGCATTGACTAGTTTCTATGTGTAGGCATCTCTGGGCAAATTAAGGTGTGTGTGTCTCATCAGCAATATATTTTACAAGGCACCCAAGCCTACTCCTAGCAAAGTTTAAAAAAATTAAGGGAAGGGAAAGGGCGAAAAAATCCAGCGCTTGGTGCAAGACACCCAGGCTCAGATCCCAACCAACCACAGCAACCACAATACCACCTATGCAAAGAGAGGCAGCCATTTTCAAATAAATTTTATTCGTAATTATTCCTTTATAACAGAAGGTCCATGCAGGAGGCAAATATCCCATTGAGAAACATTTAAGATGGTGAAAATTACCGGAGGGACCACAGAAAGACGAGGAAGGAAGTCGAGTCTTGAAACAATTAAATGACTGTAAAACTCTTTAAATGTATATAACTGAAAATTACGAAAAATAAGATTAAAAGAGAAACAGTTAGGATGAAAATGCTGGCCCTCCAGATGTTGGTGTCCCATCAGCCCAAACCAGCAAGGCCAGCGATCCAGAATGATCGGAGATGTAGCCCAGAACATCTGGAGGGCCTCACATTTGAGTTAAGCAAATAAAACCCTCAATGGACCTTGTGATCTGGAATCCTGCTTAAAAAGTAAACAATTTGATAAAATTACTGCAAAGGCCATATAACAATCTTATATTTCTATGGTCTCTGGCATGTGGCAAATGCCCCTCCCTCTCTCTTGCCTCCAAAGAGACACCATTTCCATTATTTCAGCTCATAGCAGAAGTTCCACAACAGGAAAGAGAGCAGAGTAGCTTGGGGCATGCTAACTGCTGGGCGCACCAGGAAAGCAATGTATGTTGGTCTTGTTCTCCTCCTGTGAGGCTTGGAATACACCTCTGAAGGCAGCTGAGCAGATGCCCATCAATGAGAGCTGAAACTTGACAGCTTTTCAAACGGCCGAAGCCTTCCTCTGCAAACAAGCTCTGCAAAATAGTTACAAGAAATCTTGGAGTCCTTAGCAGACCCCAATGTCGAAAGTGGTTCTGTTTAGACTATGAACCACCTGAAAAGAGTTCCCTGGCACTGTTTTCCACAGATGCAACGGATGGGTCTTCGCAACTGCAGCACATAGTACGTTTTGGATCCAGCACAAGGGGAGGCAGGAAGGGATCAGTGGAAGGCTTATTAAAAAGCAAGATCTCCCCTCCATCGCCACCCTTTTCTTTTCACTTCCTAGGAAAAACAGATGAGAAAATGGGGAAGGTAAGTATGCAAGCATGTTCAAAGGACCAAATTCCAGAGTTTAAACGACACCCTGCGTGATGAAATCTGCTCCTTTTCTCATATCCTATGCTATCTTACGGGCACCCCTTCCACAGATAACTCGTCCCCACGAGCTTGTACAGCGGGCCCGTAGCTTCGCACTCACAACAGCCTCAAGCTTTGATCTTTTAAAACTCGAGAAATGCCGCCCCTCGTTGCTTGACTTACGGGCCACTTTGCAAGATGGCAACCGCCTTGTGAAGTTGGTGGGCTCTGAACCCCTGGAGGGGCTGGATCTGTGTGATCCACCAGATTCACCTGGGCTGCGTTCCATGTGGGTGCTGCTGTTACCCCAAGGAAACGTGGCACTGACGGGGGGCTCCCTTGCCACCTACCTACCTACCTCCCTGTTCTTCGTGATCCAGACATAGGGTTGCCCTTCCTGCGAGCCCCCAGCGTGGGAGGCAACTGCCCTAAGCTACCCAGCGCAGCCAACTTTCCTCGTTTTCCACCAGCCAACGTGGCAAAAAGATGCCAGAGCTATGCTAAAGCAGCAGCCCAGAGTGCACAGAGGTAGCACATTCATTATTGATGTCCTTAAAAGCATTCCTGCTCTGCTAATGGCCACTGAGAGGGCCACATTCCAAGACGAAGAAGAAGAGTGCCGTCAGGTAGAACATGGACAGAGAGCCCTTTCGAGAAGGAGCAGCACCCCCACCATCTGACTGAGTGGCGCAAGCCTCCTTCCTCCCACCCAACACACTGCAGAAAATGAGTTGCGCCAGTCCAGCAAGGCGGGGCAGGATTCAGGCTTGTTGGATCAACTTTGGGGTGTTGCCTTTTTTTGCTAGGACCCCACAAACTGCCAACCAGACCCAGGTGCAAGATCCCAAGTCCAATCCCAGCCTTGCTTCACCCCCTTGAGTGCTTTTGCCTGGCTGGGAGGTGACCATGGACTCTCGTGTGCCTGGATTTTATTTTTATTTATTATTACATTTGCACAGCGCTCTTCATCTGCAGATCTCTGGATCCAAAGCTGGAGAAAGGTGTGGGTGTGTCTGTGTCTAAACTAGTAGAAAAGTAACGTTTGCATTCTTTCCTCCCCCTACATTTGGCCCCCGGAAAGTTACCCTAAGAGGGATGTGACCCTTGGGCTGAAAAGCCTCCCCTCCACCCCCGGCCACAGCCATTCTATAAGCTAGAACACCTACCATATCATGGGGCCAGTCACTGCCTCTCTTAGCCTAGCCTGCCTCACAGGGTTGTTGTGGGGATAAAACGATAGAACTATGTACATCACCTTGCGCTCTTTGGCAAAAAAAGGGGGGGGCATCAATGCAAATAAGAAGAAACTAGTCCTTACCTGCTGTTGTGCCAAGGCAGGGCTATTCTCTGAGCAGGACAGGGGCAGCATCGAGGTTGGCCAAGCACAGGGATAGAAGAGCTGAGGAGGGGAGGGAGAAATATTAGCTGTGGTTCATTGTAAGGGGTTGGACTAGAGGATCTTTGGGAGTCCCTTCCAACTCTATAATTCTGTGATTGGGTGACTAGTCAACAGGCTTTTTTAACTGTTTGGATTTTCCCTGGAAAGGGTAAATCTGGATTACTATTTTGGGGGGAGGGTGTAATACAAGTTGCTTACGTCGTGTGAAAAATGTGCGTGTGTGAGGAACACCCATCCATAATAAGCACCTGTTTGGAAGCACCCTCCGTTTCCTGGTGCTCAAGTCCAATCAGTATGGCTTCAGGTGGTGCCACTGCCTTAATGGCACAGGGCAGGAACCTGACACAGTATCTCCTCTGAGGCTACAGGTTCACAAATCTGCAGCTGCTCCATGAGGAATCCCACATTCTTCCATCAGGCTCCTTTCTCCTTACCTGCTGCAGGAAAGGCGAGTTGACCAGGGCCACCATCACTCCTTGTATCTAAGCAGCAGGCCATCTTTCTCCAAGTCCTGCTCACTGACTGTCTCTGACCTGACGCACCTGGAGGCATCCTGGCACAACCTGCATTGAAGCAACCCCCCCCCCCACGGTGATCTGGTTGTCTGAATACTTATAAACCACACCTCCATATAAAATATCTGTAAGGTGGTATATGAACCAAAAAAACACAGTACTGTTTACAAAGACACATCAACAGCACATCTTTTGAATGTTGCTTTTAAAGAGTTGCTTTTACTGATATTTTTTGTGTCTTATTCTCTTTGTAAACCAGTTTGTAAGATTTATATACCACTTAATGTTTTTTTTAAAAAGTAAAAAAATAAAACAAAACATTCTCAGAAGCTTAGGGGTGCACCCTCTCTTTGGCCTAGACTAGGCAATTCCCAGTTCCCCAGCTGTATTCTCTGCAAAAAAAGAGTTGAGTCTTATTCCTGCCTCCAGAAGTTGGCATAATAATAATAATAATAATAATAATAATTTATTATTTACATCCCGCCCATCTGGCTGGGTTTCCCCAGCCACTCTGGGCGGCTTCCAACAGAACACTAAAATACAATAACCTATTAAACATTAAAAGCTGATTCTCGCAGGGATGTAGATGCTGTGAGGAGGGACACTCCCCCCCCCCAAGTACCTGCCAGTCTTGCCAGGCCCCAAGGGGGTTGCTGGAGAGCTTGAAAAGCTTTCCTGCTTCATGGCTCTGGGTTCCTCTTCAGCAGGGCTGTGAACCACTTCACCTTTTTGGTCCACGCGTGGCCTCTTCTGTGGGGAACAAGGAACCATTAATCTCTGCAACAACCCTGTGAGGTAGGTACGTCAGGCTGAGAATGACTGCCCCAAGGTTAACCAGTGAGTTTCATGGCGGAGTGGGGATCTGAACCCATGTCTCCCAGGTCCTAGTGCCATCACTGGTTCTCATTCTCTCTCTGGGTATGTGTGCAAAAGATAAGAGATGATTCTAAGTTCTTGCACTGGGAGAAAAGCTTATTTCTACAGTATTTGCTTTCTTCACACCATGCTTGAACTTCTAGGTTTTTTCTAACCATTTTAACTAAAATGGACTATCTAGTAAATTAGACTGCGGCTCTGAAGACAGAAGTTGCCAACAGAATTATCTGAACAAAGCGTGGCCCTTGAAACTACTGTTTTTAAAATGTGGTTTGTTTGGGTCCCTTTTTATTTTATATCGATACTAGGAAGGGCAGACAGGAACAAAAACACAGGCACCAGCGAGTAATAGAATTTTGGCCTTGGGTTCAAATCTCAGCTTCTGACAAATTATTTGGTAGGAAGGAACAGCACCAAGGTGGTTTGTTTTATACTAGGACAATCAGGAAATAAGGGGGCGGAGAGACAAAACTTTCTCAGGTGTGAGAAATTAGACAACTCCCTGGAGGAAAAGCTACGGACCATTACCATGGCGAAAAGGATTTTCTAGAGTCTGGGGTCTCTAGCCAGCTCCTCTCTGCAAATTGCAGGCTCCAAATTGGGGAAAAATGAGGTTTCATTAAAAACCACACCTCAATCATGACCTCTCAGAAAGTTTACTCTTGTGGTGATGATGAACCGTGGTGATGATGAACCGAGGACTCAGAGAATCAGGTGTGCCACTCCGGGCCCCTTAGAGGTAAAGGGTGAGGTGTAAATTCAGCAAACAAATAACTCGACCCGTTCCTGGGCAACTCACCAGCGGCAACCCGTTTCTCTTAGTAGCAGGCGGCGCCCCCCCCCCCGCTGGCAACAGAAAGGCGCCCTGGGGCGCACCGGCCTCACTCCCCCCCACACGCCGAGAAAGATGCAGGATCAGCCCCGCCCCAAGGCAGGATTCGATCCGTGGGCGGGGTTGCCCAGCCCGTTTGCAATTGCAAAGGGGGGGGGGGTCGGAGCGCACGTGGCAAAGCCAGGGGCAGGGGCTTTGAGGTGGGGGGGGGTTCTCCTAGGGGTACAGCTTAGGGGGCAGTAGAAAGTCCTAAAGGTGCTGATTTGTTCCCAGTTCTATATTTGCTACAAAGGTCTCAGCTCCAGAAATCTATGCCGATTGCTTTTTTCGTTTCTGTAACATCTTTAAAAAATATCTCTTAAGCGGTGTACAAAAAATAATGACGAAGCGACAACAGACGGCTTAAACAAAAACATTGCAAAAATACAGTTACACGCAGTACAAATTCAGGTAGGTAGCCGTGTTGGTCTGACGCAGTCGGAATAAATAAATTAGAAAATTATCCAGTAGCACCTACGTTTGTTCTGGGTATAAGCTTTCGTGTGCTTGCACACTGCTTCAGACGCAGTACAAAGTTACTAATGCATATGAGACAATATCCATTTCCCCCACCCACTCAGCCTCTGGGATCTCACACAGGGTCCAGAAAACTCTCAACTCACCTACAGAAGCTCCCCGAGAATTGCTGTGCCTGGAAATAGCCAACATTTAGTGACTCTCATGCAAGACTCACCATTTTATAGGCAGCCCACCCCGCCCAGGTGGATGGTTTTTTTCTCAGGCGGCCCACAGCTGTGTCCCATTCAGTTGCACCCAGTTTGTGGAGTTTCCCAGGTGTTTCAAAGGGTTGGGGAAAAATTTAAAGAATATCTACAGAAATACTGTAAAATTTATGAATGTTAAATGGACGTTGGATGGAAAATAAGCGGTATTGGTAAAAAGATTAATAAGATTATGTAAATATAGATTGATAATTAGGGGAAATCTATATTTTAATATAGGTATATA
Organism: Podarcis liolepis; assembly: GCF_965112155.1. Taxonomy (NCBI): domain Eukaryota; kingdom Metazoa; phylum Chordata; class Lepidosauria; order Squamata; family Lacertidae; genus Podarcis; species Podarcis liolepis. The sequence continues at coordinate 27,958,006 of NC_139566.1, read as the reverse complement.
GGTTAAGATCTTGAGTAAAGTTAAGGATAGAAGGTAAGGATTTGCTGAACTAAATATCTGAACTGGAATACAAAAAGGGAGGTGTGAGGAGGTCAAGAAACTAGTGATGAAGTATAGGATATGAAAACTTTAATCTTTTTTCTGTTCTGTTTGTTGGTGGTTTTTGTTTTTTTCTGTTATTTTGTTAAATGTTTTTTTTATTCTGTATTCTTATTAATTGTTCAATAAATATTACTTTAAAAAAAAACCAAAGGGTTGGGAAAAAGGCCTTCTCCACTCACAGCTGTTTTTCATGCTCTTTCCTTTCCTCCTACTGCAGCTGCCTATATGCTCCTTGAGCCCCAAAATAAATGGGGATTCCCTGTATTGTGTATCCCCATGATCTGCCCCACTTAAGCCACAACAATGAAGTTATTTATCTGACTTGACCCCCTGCAAAATGCTCATAAATGCATGAGAGCAATATATAATAATATATATAATAAGTGAGTGGGGGGGGGCATTGCCGACACATCCCATGCAGCCCAGTGTTTCCTGTGTATAGATGGTACCACTTTGTGGTTTTCTGCAGTCAAACGGTCTATAAAGCAGATGTCAACAGACAGAGCTAGTTGGTGGCCTGTGAACTGGGAGACAAGGGTTCGAATCCCCACTCAGCCGTGTAGCTCAGTGTTTGATCTTGGGCCAGACACTCACTCTTAGCCTAGCTTACCTCCTACGGTTGTTGTGTGAGGATAAAATGGGAATTTGGAGAACCATGTCTACCCCCCTGAGCTGCTTGGAGCAACAGGTGAGCCATAAATATAATCATCATCAACTGGAGAGCAAACCACATCTGAGTAGCCCGGTTGCATTCTGAAAGCTACATGGGGGCTGGAGCACTTTTTGTGGTTTTGAAAAGCCTTTGTCTGTGGAGAGGGAACCTGCAGAAAGGCTCTCCCCTCCAAACCATTAGAACGTGAACCGACTCCTCACCCGGCAAAAGGGATTTATTAAAAGCAATAAATAAGAGAGAGAGAAATTCAGCCTCTCTGCACACAGCTTTCTGAGCAGAAGCTTCTTGGAAGCCAGCCACACATCCCAGCATGGCAACCACCCACTTTGAAGGAAAGCGCTGAGTAACACAAGTCAGGAAAGGATTGAGCTCGGTGATGTGAGAGAATGCAGCTCCATCATCACTCATGCATAATTGCTGACAGTCCCAGGTAGTTATGGGAATGTGAGGAAATGGGTCTACTCAATTTTTGGATATGCGCTGATGCAGAAAGATGAGATGAGCTCTCTCTCTCCTCCAGTTTTGCTTATCTAGCTTCATGGAATCCTGTTGGAGAGGTCCCCAATCCAATTTTTTGCTCAGTGTAGGGTCTTATAACGCAGGATCCAGCCATAGCAACAATGACAAATGGCCAACCAGCTTCTACTTAAATGCCTCCACCAGCTAAGGAATAACCCATCCATCACCTTCTGAGACAGGCTTCTCCATTGTCAAATAGCTCTTATCCTTAGATATTTTCTATTACAGTGGTACCTCGGGTTACATACACTTCAGGTTACATACGCTTCAGGTTACAGACTCTGCTAACCCAGAAATAGTTATTCAGGTTAAGAACCTTGCTTCAGGATGAGAGCAGAAATTGTGCTCCGGCGGTGCGGCGGCAGCAGGAGGCCCCATTAGCTAAAGTGGTGCTTCAGGTTAAGAACAGTTTCAGGTTAAGAACAGACCTCCAGAACGAATTAAGTACTTAACCTGAGGTACCACTGTATTGTAAGGGACGCGGGTGGCGCTGTGGGTTAAACCACAGAGCCTAGGACTTGCCGATCGAAGGCCGGCGGTTCGAATCCCTGTTTTCAAAAAGGGGAAAAGAGAGGAACCCAAATCAGTCAGTCTGACATCAATACCAGGGAAGATTCTGGAGCAGATCATTAAGCAAACAGTCTGTGAGCACCTAGAAAGGAATGCTGTGATCACCAATAGTCAGCATGGATTTCTGAAAAATAAGTCGTGTCAGACTAACCTGATCTCGTTTTTTGACAGAATTACAAGCCTGGTAGATGAAGGGAACGCAGTGGATGTAGCCTACCTTGATTTCAGCAAGGCATTCGACAAGGTGCCCCATGATATTCTTGTAAAGAAGCTGGTAAAATGCGGTCTTGACTATGCTACCACTCAGTGGATTTGTAACTGGCTGACTGACCGAACCCAAAGGGTGCTCATCAATGATTTCTCTTCATCCTGGAGAAGAGTGACTAGTGGGGTGCCACAGGGTTCTGTCTTGGGCCCGGTCTTATTCAACATCTTTATCAACGACTTGGATGATGGACTCAAGGGCATCCTGATCAAATTTGCAGATGACACCAAACTGGGAGGGGTGGCTAACACCCCAGAGGACAGGATCACACTTCAAAACGACCTTGACAGATTAGAGAACTGGGCCAAAACAAACAAGATGAACTTTAACAGGGAGAAATGTAAAGTATTGCACTTGGGCAAAAAAAACGAGAGGCACAAATACAAGATGGGTGACACCTGGCTTGAGAGCAGTACATGTGAAAAGGATCTAGGAGTCTTGGTTGACCACAAACTTGACATGAGCCAACAGTGTGACACGGCAGCTAAAAAAGCCAATGCAATTCTGGGCTGCATCAATAGGAGTATAGCATCTAGATCAAGGGAAGTAATAGTGCCACTGTATTCTGCTCTGGTCAGACCTCACCTGGAGTACTGTGTCCAGTTCTGGGCACCACAGTCCAAGAAGGACACTGACAATCTGGAACGTGTCCAGAGGAGGGCAACCAAAATGGTCAAAGGTCTGGAAACGATGCCTTATGAGGAACGGCGAAGGGAGCTGGGCATGTTTAGCCTGGAGAAGAGGAGGTTAAGGGGTGATATGATAGCCATGTTCAAATATATAAAAGGATGTCATATAGAGGAGGGAAAAATGTTGTTTTCTGCTGCTCCAGAGAAGCGGACACGGAGCAATGGATCCAAACTACAAGAAAGAAGATTCCACCTAAACATTAGGAAGAACTTCCTGACAGTAAGAGCTGTTCGACAGTGGAATTTGCTGCCAAGGAGTGTGGTGGAGTCTCCTACTTTGGAGGTCTTTAAGCAGAGGCTTGACAACCATATGTCAGGAGTGCTCTGATGGTGTTTCCTGCTTGGCAGGGGGTTGGACTCGATGGCCCTTGTGGTCTATTCCAACTCTATGATTCTATGATTCTATGAATCCCCGTGACGGGGTGAGCTCCCGTTGCTCGGTCCCTGCTCCTGCCAACCTAGCAGTTCAAAAGCACGTCAAAGTGCAAGTAGATAAATAGGTACCGCTCTGGCGGGAAGGTAAACGGTGTTTCCGTCCATTGCTCTGGTTCGCCAGAAGCAGCTTAGTCATGCTGACCTGGAAGCTGTACGCCGGCTCCCTTGGCCAATAAAACGAGATGAGCGCCGCAACCCCACAGTCGGTCACGACTGGACCTAAGGGTCAGGGGTCCCTTTACCTTTACCACTGTATTATTTTTAGCCCAGGCCCAATGCTTTGATTTCTCTCCACTGGTCCTCGCCTCCCCTCTGGAATGGGGTTGCCCAGCCCTCATTTTTAAAAAAGAAGAGAGTCCCTAGCTCTGCTAGATAAACAGTTATGAAGCAAAAAGTGTAGGTAATCATCTAAGCAATTTCTGTGAAATGAACAAACCTGGCTGCTCCTGAGTCAGTTTTTAGCCAATGAATGACGTCAGATAGATAAGTGAGGAGTTTGCATGCCAGGCAACAGTAAAACCCAGGTTCCTAAAGAGGTGCTATTTCCACTCCCCTTTAATGTGCTTTTCCTGCTTCTACTGTATCATCTAGTCACTGGATCCAACCATCTGCAGCTCTGTTTTGCTGCCTGCCAGCAGCCACATGCAAGCAGCGAAAGCCAATGAATACACCATTCCGACAATGGGAGGAGAACAGTGTGTTTTTATTCCATAAATATTGTACAACATTTTACATATGCACAAAAAACTCCCAATGAGCATTTTCAGAAGATGAAAAAGTTTTTGCTCGTTTTTCTGAAAAAGCTTCTGCTCTTCTTCCACTGCTGTCTGATGTCCATCAGGCTGTCCTCCATTCGGGCAGGAAGTCATTTTCCCATAGTAAGACTTATCCATTCGCACCTGTGAAAAGCACCCATTTGTGGCATACTGAGACCTTGCTCCCAGGAGCCTGCCCAGGATTTCTCAAGATGCTCTTTGCACCCACTCTTCCAGGACAGCTAACTGCAGCTACATTTGACTTCTGTGGGTTGTGGGGATTCTTCAAGGGGCACTGGCGTGCATCTTCTCCAGACAGCCTGTCCAGAAGGAGACCAGCCGGTTGTCCTTGTTCCAGCAGAAGTCGGTGAAGTCCTTCAGCAGCCGGTCAGCAAACTTCTCATCCCCTGTGGCGCTGGACCGCCACGTTTTGGTCAGCATGGTGTTGTAGGCCCAGTTATAGCCGATGCGTTCCTCACAGAAGACATTCTGGTTGGTGGAGCTGGTGGAGTTGCGCCGCCGTCGCTGCTGCCCAGAAAACTTCCGCTTGGAGTATGGCAGCTGAAGGAACACTGTCCCTGAATCGAGAGGAGCACATTTTTTTTAAAAAAGCAGCAACAATCTCATATTGCAGTTAGGTTAGTGAGGGATACATGTCAGTGTGTGATGCATACTGGGACCCTGGTCAGCTTAGAGCAGAGTTAGCAAGCCTGCTACTTCTGTTCTTAAAATGAGAGCTTGTCTCCTTTGTAAAACCTGCTTTGCTGAGGTTTTTGCAAACAGTTCCAGCATGAGCTAGCAGTACAGCTCTTGCAAAACATCTCTTCTCAATCAACCTTATTGCCACAAGCTTGCTCAAAGAGGGAAAGTTGGTGATTACATTTTTTTAAAAAATTATTACTTAAGCCAGAAAGGCTAGTCAAAAACTTTAGGCCTCACTATCAGGCACTCTGAACTCCCCCCGAGCCACACCCCTCACTGGGCTACCCTTGAACTCTAATATTATTTCTTGCTTTGATGATAATGATTATTTGTACCCCACCCATCTGAGTGGGTGGCCTCAGCCACTCTGAGTGGCTTCCAACACATATAAAAACATAATAAAACATTAAACATTAAACAACTTCCCTATATTGGGCTGCCTACCCTATACAGGGCTGTCTTCTAAAGGTTATATAGTTACTTATTTCCTTGACACCTGATGGGAGGCCGTTCCACAGGATGGGCGCCACCACTAATAAGGCCCTCTGCCTTGTTTCCTGCAACTTCACTTCTTTCAGTGAGGGAACTGCCAGAAGGCCCATGGTGCTGGAATTCTGTCTGGGCTGAATGACGGTGGTAGAGACACTCCTTCAGGTATACATGGCTGAGGCTGCTTTTCCCTCCCCCACTGCAATAGGCCCTTCCAGCTGAGGAGCAAATCAGATGCAACGACACAAGCCTGTCACCAAAACTTTGAGAAAGAGCTTGTGCCATTGGACAAAGGAAAGCCGGTGGGTGGGGCCCGCAGGGCAAGGCAAACCTCGCCCTAAGCTCACTCCCCTCTGGAGAAGGACATAGCCCCTGCCAGCTGCCTTCCAGAGTCCTCTCTAGCAACGTACTCATTTTCTCTCTTTGGTGACTGGTTGGTAGGCGGGCTGTAGGGGCTCAATTGGCCGAGGCACTTGGGTGTTATGGGATTCCTCTACAGCCCACTTACCAACCAGTCCCTGACCAATTGGAGCCAAGAGCAAAAGACACAGTTAGAATGGAAGAAAAGGGTACCTCTGAGCACATTCTGAGCCTTGGAACTGGTTTTCAGAACCAGGATTGAATTGATGTCAGAAGTCCAAACCTGGCTACTTTGAAACGTTATTTATTTCAGAAGCCTAGTCTGGGTATGAGAAACTGCACTCCCTTGCTAGTCTCTTGCAAATCAGATTGGCACCCCCTCCCCTTGGCCAGTCTCCTTTCTGCCCTCCAAGTGCTTTTTTCCTAGAAAAATAGGTGCCGGTACTCACCATGAAGTTGTTACTGTAAGTGTCACACTTTTTAACAAAAAAAAAGAGAGGTGCTGGTACTGCGTACCCTTGAGTACCTCCTTTTAAAAAAGCACTGTGCCCACCCCTGACCTAGCCCACTACTCTGCTGCAAAGCTTTGCCTTCAATGATAAAGCAGTTATAGCTTGCTAGGGGCCTTTTGCTGACTCATCTCCTCGTTCAGCATATTTCTCTGCTGGATGTTCTGGTGGCTTTATACAAGGCCAGCTGCTCACAGGATGCTTTGTGTCTTGAGGGTCACAATCCCAGAAGGAGGGGGGGGGGAAGAGTATTCACCTGTGACATGAATGTACTGGGGTTTGTTCTCTGAAGGGAAGTTGAATGCAGAGGCAGAATATTTATCTTGCACAAACCCAAACCTAGAGAGAAGAAAACGTTGCAGAAGGAAATTAGCAAGGAATCGCGGAAGGGCTGTACCTTTTCCTGCAGAAGGGTCCCAAACTCAGGCCCCTGCAGCATCTTCAGGTAGGGCTGGGGAATGACTCCTTTCCTAAAACCCTGGAGAGCCAGTCTTGCCACTCAGGGGGAGCAGTGCTTAGCTAGATGGGCCAATGGAGGACAAGGCAGCTTCCTAGGATAGGGCAAGGGCAGTAGCTCAGGGGTAGAGATAATCTGCTTTGTCTGCAGAAGGTCCTGGGTTTTTCCCTTGGCATCTCCAGGTGAGGCCTGAAACCCTAGAGAATTCCTGACAGTCGGTGTACTGAATTAGGTAGACCCAGTGCTCTGACAAAGAGTAAGGCATCTTCTTCCTATGCTCCTAAGTGACAAGAGGAATGACTGCATTCTGCACATGAGCAGGAACCAGACAGCCTGCTTGCAGAAGGTTATATAAAGAAGAATAGTTGCATGTGGAGGAGCAGAGATGCAAACCCGGTTCACCAGATTACGAGTCTACTGCTCTTAACCACTGCACCACACTGGCTAAGACTCCTGTAGAAAACCTTATTGATCTCATTTCCCCATCCCTGATCACTCTCCCCACCCCCCCAACAAGTGACTGCCCTTCTTGTGGCTCAAGAGTTAAACAGACGCTCCTCAGCCTGCCCTCTTCTAGGCTTACCTGTGTGCGATCACCTCCTGAAGGAGATGCATGCGGTCCCAGTAGGTCTCTGGCTCAAAGCCTGGAAGAGAACAATTGGGTGACTTTCCAACCCTGCTAGCAGGATAGGATCAGATTGCACCTAAAGACGTCTGGATGTGTAGGGAGGAGGGCCAGGTTGTTACACCAGCCCTCCTTCCTTAAAACACATGCATGTGGGAGGGCCATAGCTTAGTGCTGGGACTCATGTCAGAAAGCAGCAGGGATGGGTAGGAAAGAGCCTTCTCCTCCTCTGCCAGAGATGCTGCTGGTCTCAGGGGAGACAGTATTAATACTGGGTGGAGGGAGGAAAAGGATGGAATCTCCAATGGCCCACTATGCCATATTTAGAGGTTCTAGTTCCAAGAGCTGGCAAGACTCAGGTTGGAGGCAGACAAATGAAGCAGATTAGCTTTCGTAACTGGGCACTCCCCTCTTGTTTGCGATGAGGAAGCCCCTCCTGCCTTTTGGCTCATCACCGGACAGGGAAAAGCCACCGGCTGTTCCCTTCCCTTCATGTTCCCAGAAAGCACCTTAAGTCTGAAATATTTTGGGGTGGGAGGGAGGTAACTATGGTAACAGTGGAAGCAATTGCACAGCAGAAGTTTGGATTATTCCATATTGGGTGTGGGGAGGGGTAGGCAGGCGGGGGTGGTGGAATGAAAGACGTGACCACCTGGCAGGACATTCATCATGAAGTCTCAAATGGCGAGGTGGACACTGCTTTAACACAGTCATTGCTAGAACAAGAAATCCATTTGTGGTTCTTGGGAGACTACAGCGCCCCACCTCCCCTTAAGAGTGTTGAAAGCTGCCAAATTCCAGTCTTCACCAACCTCGTGTTCTCTAGAAGTTTTGTACTACTGCCATTTAAGGTCCCCAACCCTAATCTGCAGGTTGCCATCTGATTGGATTTTATTCTGATCCTGATCTGATTTTAGGGTGTAATTTAATTGATTTCCTGATTTTATGTTAATGTGTTATACATTTGATGTTAGCCACTCTGAGCCCAGTTTTGGCCGGGGAGTGCGGGGTATAAATAAAAAAAAAATTATTATTATCATCATCACCATCATCATCACCCCCCCAGCCAGCATTATGATGCTGGGGATTGATGGGAGGTGTAGTCCAAAAGGAGATTCTGTCTCTACTGAAATGGCACCAGTAGATGCAGTAGAATGATCCGCCCTCAGAGGAGTGCACCTGCTGCACCTCTGTAGGAGTTGCTGCCCTAGGCTTCCTTCTAGTCAGGTGAGCAAGAGGCAGATCTGGAGGCAGATCATCTTCTCAGATCCTACATGCCAGAGAGCTGTGTCCTGGGTGCAAGAGGGACAGGGGCTCAGAGTTTTAAACCAGGAGGGGAAAATACAGCACCTCCAAAACGCCCCCACAGAGTATACACCAGATGACAAAAGGAGGAGGGGGGAGGAGGAGGAGGAGGAGGTAACCCATCAGCTTTTGGTGAAGGCAGGAACTAAAACTGGAGGAGGATCCAGAAGGAGGAGAAGCCTAAACAAATCTATGGGTAACTTATCAGGGAAATTAGGACACACACACAATAATTTAAGTGAGTGTTTTCCATGCCAATCTGAGACAGGGCAGGAAGGAGGGAGAGACTGACAATGAGGAATGCATGAGCACTGACTACCTCCTTGCCCAAATCCAAGCGCCACAGTGAGCAGAGTTTTGAAACTGAGCAAAGGAAATCTCCTCCTGTCACCAGCAGGTGCAAACAACACCTTTCCTAATTTAATTATTATGATTTATTTGTTAAAAAAATAATAATTGTATACTGCTGGTTCAAAAAAATAAATCAAAGCAGTTTACAGCAATAAAGCCATAAAACCAGACATGAAAAAGTTAAAACATACATCAATTAACCATTGCAGAAGTTAATTGGCCTGGCAGAACAGAAGAGTTTTCAGCAGGCATTTCAAAGCTGGAACGGAAGGCGCCCGCTGAATCTCTATCGGTAGAGTGCTCCACAAGACCGAAATTTCCCATGCACCCAACTTCAGATTCCACAGGACCCAAGCAGAGCCAAGAGCGACACTGCTGGGCTTTATGCCGGGGGAACAGGCCAGACCTTCCACTCTCACCTGAGTCACCAAGGTGCCACTGCCTCCCTCTCTTCCTTACCATCAAAGAGGTGCTCGGTGCCCTCCTTCACCAGGCAGCTAATGTTGAGAGGGATAAAGAGCTGGGCTCGAAGGGGGTCTCCGTACAAGTAACTGGGCAGCGCAAACGGGCCTTCGAGGACAGGAACCAGCAGAAACCCGCAGGAAGTGGCTTTGCGATGCCAACCTTGGACCTGGAAGGAGAAGGAGCAGAGCCACACTGAGGAAGAGAGAGAGAGAGAGAGAGAGAGAGAGAGGTAGAAAGGCCTAGAGGAGCTACTGGCCAGGGCCCATATGAGGGCACAGCAACACCACAAACTTGTGGTTTACGACTAAATTCTTCAGCAGGACAACGGAAACCTAGATAACTCCACAATTCTAGGTGTAACTACAGCAGTGCTGTTATTTCCTCGCACCAAAGAAACAGGCCCACCCTTCGACTCTCTATTGCCAGTTCTCAGCAAGGAACAGTCCTACCCAACCCCTCTCACCATCTCAAAGAGAACGGCCGCCGTCACAGCCATCCAGTGCAGCTTGATCTCGAAGGCGGCGTTGAGGGAGAAATTGCCGTGGTAGTAGCAGCTGCACCACTCCAGGCGGTCCGTGCGGTTGTTGATGTCCACGTCCAGTGTCACCGTCCGCTGTTCGGGCACTGTGGCAGCTGCCGTGGGTCAGGGAACCAGAACAGCAGGAAGCCATTAAGAGTGGGGGAACTACAAGGAGGAAGCTTCTAATGAAAGGCACAAGGGACCTTTGCTGAACAGGACTTATCTCTGAGTGAACAATGCAGAAGGGTCTCAGCAATGGGCCTGATTCAGTACATAAGGCAGCTTCCTATGTATGCTCAGCAGGGGGTGCTGGTTTTAGGGGCAGCTGTTTTAACCAGCCTTTTCCAACAGTGGACTGGACCCCTCAGAACAAGTAGGCTCTCCTTCACTGGGGGTTTTTAGATGAAGGTTGGATGGCCATCTGTCAGCCATTTTTTAGCTGTAATTCCTGCATCGCAGCCAATTGGACTAAAGGACCCTTGTGAGTACCATTCCAACCCTACATTTCTACCCCCTCCATTTAATGATTTAATGCAATTTTTATTGAGGGGGGGGGGAATCAGAACATTGGAGATGGACTACACCTAATATTATATGGCGGCAAGATGAACAGTTCGGTTAAGTAATATTTCACGTTCTGCCCGAATCGGAGATTAATTCTTATCTCTGTTTATTGGTGGTCTTGAAAAGTGAGGCCACAGGATATATTTGACCATCTAAAATGCCAGCTTCTCAGCCCCACTCTGAAAGCTTGTTAAAGTAGTATATTGCAGTTAGGTTTAGATTACCCAGCCCTACAATGTTCCTGCTGCCCTTGAGATGTTCTGGGCTACTTCCCCCAACCAGCATCTGGAAGGTGCCTGCTTGACAGTGCCTGGTTTAAACCCTCTCTTCCTCTTATGCACACATCATGAACTCTGTGGCGTTTCTGACAGCCGCAAGGGCTCAACTCTCCCCTGGCCACCTGCAGCCACCATCTCACCTAACAGCGCAGCTGCCTGGCTCCGTCCTCCAAAGCTGCGGCTGAAGGAGCTGTGCCTGCTGGCGTAGGAGGCCGGGCGGCTGGGTAGCCAAGGCAAAAGGAAAGCCGGGATCTCAGAGTGGAGGAGCTCCTCGGCCACGAAGGCCACCTCAAACCACTTCCGTTGGAAGGCAGAAAAGTCGTCCTTGGCGGCCGTGTGCCACATGGCTGGCTGCTGGATTCCCACTGCAGGAAGAAAAGGAGGAGAGATCCCTGTGAAATGGCGTGTTGCGTCAGCTTTGCAGGATGCCCAGAGCTACCATTGCAAGACCAGCATCCCTGAGGAAGCCCCCCCCCCACCAAACACCCACCCAAGCCTCCGCAAGGGGTTCAAGTTGCCTTTCACCACACATAGCCTGACCTCGCTCCTGCTCCTTGTCTTCCATGATCTTGTAGAAGTAAAACCCATAGATGAAGGTGCGAAGGGCCTCTCCTGAGGCATGGGTGATGAGCTGCTCGTCCAGCATTTTCTGCAGACAGAAGCAGGGTTAGAGTCTCCAGGGATGACAGGAGGGCACATCGTCTCCAGGGCCTGGGGGCCAGGCTCACCCACCATCCCAGTAGGGGTCCTCTCAACTGCACCTTGTATTCCACCCCCTTATGACTTGAGTGGGTGTTTATGCACGCATTCAGCACTATGGGGGGAAGTGAAGAGCTGAAAATATGGCGGGGGTGGGCCTCCGCCTTCTGCTCTTGAACACTGCCTGGGACCCCTCTGCCCATCGCTGAAGTCTTTTGCCTTTCCTACTGCCCAAGGGAGGCACTTTTCATGCCCATTAGCACCCTGGTAAAGCAAAGGTCTCAATTGCACCTGGTTCAGGGTAGCAAGCCACACAGGCATGTGTGCGCGCTCTTCTCACCTGCATGATGTCAATGGCCATGGCCTGGGTCTGCACCCCTTCCACCATGTTCACCAGCCAGTGGACCACCTCCGCGCTGATGAAGCAGGTCGGGGAGAGCCCCTTCTGTTCTGACAGCAGCTGGATCCCTGTGCTGAAGCCCAGCGGGAGAAGGGACAGAATGTTAACACAGGCAGGGTTAATATTGTTCCCCTTGCCAGCCCTTGACATGCAGGTGTATCCACTTGTGGTCTGCTTTTCTGGAGAAGGATACTAAGACTATCTGGGCTGGGGAAGGCTACAGTTCAGTGGCAGACCATCTGCTTTGCACGCACAAGTTCAATCCCTAATGGCATTGCTAGGTAGGGCTGGGAGAAAGACTCCTATCCAGAGAGCCACGGCCCGTCCATGTAGACGAACACTGAACAAGCTTGGTGTCATGAACCGGATGGCTGCAGAGGAGTGGTGGGAGGCACCAGGTTGGGAGCCACCGAGGGAAGACTGCTCAGAGCTCAGGGAGTGGTGGTGGGGCAATGATGAGTGGTCCGAGGGAGCAGACTGGAAAAAGGTGTCAGAGCTTAGTGAGCTGGAGGAGTCTGTGACAGAGAGCAGTCCAGAATCAGAGGCAGAAGAGGAGGCTGGAAAGAGTGGGGGGGGGGGAGCAAGAGGCAAAGCTGAATCAGGCTGGCGAAGAGTCACGAGTGTCTTCCCCTCCTGCTGCAACAAACTCTCTTCCCGCCTTGTCTCCCAGAACCAGGAGAGGCAGTAAAAGGGCAGAGAGGAGGTTGGTTGAATGCACGCAGGCACAGTCTCCAATTGCTTGGGAAAAGCCCTGGAGAGGAGGGGACTTAGATGGGCTGAGAGAAGGCAGGGACTTTCAGTCTTGGCAACTGAAATTCATGGAGTAAGACCAGCAGGAATGAGCTGCTCTGTTCACTAGGCCTGACACTCAACCAAGTCTGTGGAATTCGTGCTTTTGGTAATAACGAGTTAACTCCAACTCTTTATTACTGACTGGCACGCTCCTGCGACACTCTGTTTGAGGCTGCTTCCCAGTTACACCGGCCCTTTATTCAGAAGCATGAGGACTAGAAACCTTATTTTTAGGGGCAGGGCCGTAGCATCTGCTTTGCAAGCAGAAGGCCCCCAGGTTAAAGTTCTGACAGCATCTCTAGGTAGAAATGGGAGAGACAACCCCCCATCTGAAACCCTGGAGTCTCTGCCAGCCAGTGTGGACAATACTGAGCTAGATGGACCCATGACCTGACTCTGCACGGGGTAGCTTCATGTTGACTGCCTAAGAGGAGAGAGAGAGAGAGAGAGAGAGAGAGAGAGAGAGAGAGAGAGAGAGAGAGAGAGGTTGCCCTTACGTGGGGTGCTTCATGGCTTCAAGGATCTCTATCAAAGTAGAGGATGAGGTCAGGGAGCTTGCTGAGGATGGCTGAGAGCTGCAAAGTTAAAAAACCCAACACTTTATAAATATATTTAACCACCAGCTCAATTTGGCTCATTTCAGGCAGCCTTCCCTAACTACTTAAGGCCCTCCAGCTGCTTCGAACGTAAGAAAAACCTGCTGGATCAGGCCAAGCGGGGGTGGAGTGGGGAGTCCGTCCTCCGCTCCTCACAAACATGGAGGCACAGCAAAGCCATCATAGCTAGTAGTCATCAGTAAGCCTCTCCTCCACGAATTTGTGCAATCCGCTTTTAAACCCAGTCTAGGTTTGTGGACTTCACTGCCTTCTGTCCCATAGTTTAACTAGCTATCTGCTGCACGAAGCAGGACTTCATTTTCTCTACCTTTGTCTCTTTCCTTAAGTCTCTCTCCATTATCAAAAGTCTGTTCTCCTTTCAAGGCCATGCCAGGGCTTTTGGAAAGCAGGAGCCTAAACATCTACCAGCTTCTGTAATTCAGGTACAGTTGCTCTGCTGCCCGTACAGATTTTACAAAAAGTTAACTCTAGACAATATAGCTGTGTCATCTCAAGTCTGGGACAGCCCGGGAGATTTATTTTATTACATTTATTTCATAAAATTTATACACTGCTTGATTTGTTTGTTTTTAAACCTCTCAAAGCAGTTTACAAAAAAGACGATCAAGTTATCAATCAGAAAAACAACCACAATTTAAAACATTCAAAAAGTTAAAATAACAATAAAAAACAGATTAAAACTTGCACCGACTCTCTAAACATCTGGAAAGGCTTGTCTAAACAAAAAATGTATTTAAGAGGTGCCAAAAAGAATATAGCGAAGGTTTCTGCCTGATCTCAAGTGGCAGGGAGTTCCAAAGTCTAGGTGCTGCCACACTAAAAAAAAATAAATCTATTTCTTACAAATGAGGAACAGTTGTTATGTGGCACAGTTCCGCTGATCAGAGTGGCCGAGTGGGAATGTATGAGGAAAGGTAATTTCGTAGGTATACAGACTAGACAGGCCCACAACGAGCCTTCTTACCTGTGGCAACCGGCTCACCTGTTCTCGACGGAACCAGATGTGGCAGATCCCTGGTCTCCTAAGTTCTGGGAGCTGGCAAAGGCTTGGCTGATGCTCCTGTCTGTGGACTGGCTTGCGTTGCTCAGCGCAATGCCTTCAAGAGTGGCAGGGGCTGTCTGATCAATCGAGACCTGAGGAGGAAAAGAAAGGCAACTCCTCTGTGGGCGCAATTCATTTATTTAATTTAGCAGCATTAATATAAACCGACTGATATTGAAAAGCCATATATAAATACGACATAAAAACCCAATAAAAGTTGTTGTTTTTTAATAACCTCAGAGATACAAAACATGAAAACAGTATTATAGAAACAGACATTCAGTAATTTCAGGTTCCAGTCTTCTGGATCAGGGAAAACCTGGGCAGGAAGATTAGACTTTAGAAGACACCCGGAGCAACCAATACATGATGCTTTGCCTATGGTAGAAGGAAGGCATTTCAGAGTGCTGGGAAATGCCCATTTTGGAGTCACCACGCTGTGGTATTTTGTAGAGCACAGCACCACAAGTGCAATTCCCCAGACCATCATCGAAAGCACATGGCTGCCCCCAAAGAATCCCGGGAACTGTGGTTTGCTAAGAGTGTGGGGATGGCCGCTCTGTGGCCCCTTCCTCATTCCCTGGAGAGGAATCCTGTCGCGAGGTGATGAGAGGCCAACCTGTCTGGCAGCGGAGTTCAGGGTCCACAGAAGAACATTAAGAAGAGCTCGGCTGAATGAAGCCAAGAGACCATCTTGTCCAGCGCCCTGTTCTCACAGGGGCCAACCACATGCCTGTGGGGTTGGAAACCTGGAAGCAGGACCCAGGCACCAGAGCCCTCTTCCCTTCCCGAGGTGTCCAGCAACTGGTCTCCAGAAAGCACTGCTGCCTCCAGTTCTGCTCCTTTCTTGGGACAATTACTGCTTCCTCTCAGCTCATGGGAAGTGTTTTGCCTTTCACAACCTTACTGAAAAAACCAGAACCCTGGATTACGAAATTGTGCGAGTTGCCTCTTCTGTTTAAGATAAGCCCTCAAGAGAGCCAATGCAGTGTAGTAGTTAGTATGTTGGAACTAGGATGTGGGAGACCAGGGTTCAAATCTCCACTTGACTATGAAGCTCACTAGGCGTGTGACCTTGGATGGGCCAATCATTGCCTCGTAGCCCAAGCTACCATATTTTTCGCTGCACAAGATGCACCGGACCATAAGACACACCTAGTTTTTAGAGGAGGAAAACAAGAAAAAAGAAAGCAACGCAAAGCCTCTTGAGCGAAGAGTTGCGCTCAAGAGGCTTTGCGTGGCTATCCCTGAAGCTAGAAAAGCAAGAGGGATCGCTGCGCACCGATCCCTCTTGCTCTTCTGGCTTCTGGGATAGCTGCGCAGCCTGCATTCACTCCATAAGACACACACACATTTCCCCTTACGTTTCAGGAGGGGGAAAGTGCGTCTTATAGAGCGAAAAATACGGTATCTCAAGGGCTGTTTGGGGGAGGGGGTTAAAAGAGGAGGTGAGGAACCATGTACGTCACCTGGAGCTCCTTAGGAGGAAAAAAAGGTGGTTTGAAACGCAATAACATAAAATTTGAGTTTTCGGTGAAGGGGAGAAGAGCTGAGATGTTCTCCTCCTCCTCCCTTCTGACCAGTCGGGCTTGCAGCTTGTGTGATGACACAGAACGTTCCCCCCCCCCCCAAGGACTGTAAAGTGGGACGATCCAAGGGAAGGCTTGGGAGTTGCGGTGGAATGAACAACAAAGAACCTTCTGGAAGGAATGCGAGCCTCAAAAGCCTCCGCGTCAAAACGAGGCCAGCTGCCCCCAAAACGGATCCCATCTGCTGCTAACAACACAGTATGTCAAAGCTTTGGTAGATGAGGCACTGGGGTGCATGTGCACAAATGAAGCACTGAAGGCCTCAGCCGGCAGCGGGCTAAGGGAAGAGAGGGAGCCATCACAGTCCAAATTAAGGTCTTAAAATTAACGATTGTCTTGAGCATCTATGAATCTGTTCCGACGCTGAGCAAAACTTCCATCTCATTTCACAAGCAATCGTTAATGGATACCGTCCTCCTAATTCCTTTGAAGGTGTGGTTCAATGGTAGAGCATCCGACTTGGACCTGGGAGACTAGGGCTCAATTTCCCACTCGACGACAAAGGTCACTAGGCCTGGCCTCAGGTCTGTTCCTGCCTGACCTACCTCACAGAGGTGTTGTGGGGATTCAATGAGGAAAGGGGGAACCATGTACGTCACCTTGAGCTCCTTGGAGAAAAAGGTGGGAGATGAAGGCGACAAACGAATAAAATCTCAGCCGCTTTCAAAACCCTCCACCAGCATCTCTAAATCAGAGTTCCGAGTTGAGAGACAATCTGTTTTTTGTTTTCCCAGAGGCGTTTCAGTTCACACCACAGTCAGGTGATTTGCAACCTTCATTATCTTTCTGAACACAAGAAACCCTCTTCAGGTTATTTAAGCAGTTATTTAAGTTCTATTGACTCTTATTTCACTTTGCAAGAAGGCAACAAAAAACGATTAAAAAGGGAGGGTGGGGGAAAGAAGAACAAATAGCGTCATTGCAGCCCCCTCCCCGCTTGGGGACGGATGGTTTCCTGCAGGCCCAGCTTATGTGACACCTCCCCGCTGCCCCGCACTTCACACCCTCACACTCTCCCCCCTCACCACCTACATGACACTGTCTCAGCAGCCAGGAGGAACAGATGCTCTGCTTGGAATCGCAGAGCCAGCCTCGCCCTGGATCCCCTCCAGCCTTCTCTGAAGAGGAACGAACAGCTCTCATTATATATTAACCGGTACTGCATGTTCCCAATGGCACTTTCATCCTCCCTCCCTCCCTCCACCTCCTGCAATTCCAGCATCCTCTGCCTCTCAAAACCGTTAGAAGGAGGTCACGCACAGAAAAAAAGGTCTTGCCTGGCTGCAGAGGACGGTGTGAGCCTTCTGGGATGCAGAATCCTCAGGGCCCAATAGGAGAGAAGACATCAGGCCAGTGGCCCATCTAGTCCAGCCTCCAGTTCCTCAAGGAGGCCAACCAGTTGCCCCTTCTGGGAAACCTGCAAGCCAGGGATGAGTGCAAGACAAGTCTCCCTGTGGTTTGCAGAAACTGGCATTCAGAAGCATCACTGCCTTGGACTGTGGAAGCAGAGCATAGCCGTCATGGCCGATGGCCACTGATATCCTTATTCTCCTCTGTTGTTTTGTCTAACCCTCTTTTAAACAATCCCAGCATCACTGCCTCCAGTGGGAGGGAGTTCCATAAGCACCCAGGAAGAGCAGAACAGAAGTGGTAGCAGAGGGAGAGATAATAGGGCTCCGCTAGAAAGACCAGCTGCGCCAAGGGACAGCAGGGGCCTGTCAGGAAACTGACCTGCGTGTGGAAGGCAGATGCTGTGCGTGGGCTCCGGACATACTCCACAAAGAAGGTCCCATCCTGAAGGCATCAGAGCAAAAAGCCGTGGGTGGCAGCAGCAGGAACAAGATGGGGGAGGAAGACACACGTTTGTGCAGAACTGTCACCATCAGGAAGAGGAGGAAGGGCAAAGGAGGCGGCAAGGAATGGGGAGGAAACACCTCCAGCACCCAGAGAGGGGCCTCCCCCAGGGTGAAAAGTGCAAGCACTTTGAAGCACCGCATGCCGGGCCAGGAGGGCTTCCACACCCTGAAAACAAAGTCATTAGGGATCCATGCACCCTGGGAATCAAAATTCTGCAGCATGCATGACCTCTGCATCTTGAATCTGCTTTGCTTGCCACGGGAAGAGCGAAATGACACAGATACTTCTTGCAGGCATTAAACATCTAACTCCACCATTCCTCTGGTGTCTGGGATTTCGTCAGGCATCTCCCACATGCTTTCCTCTCAGGCATGAGGGCTAGAAACTTGCCCTTCAAACAAACGGACAAGCAAGCAAGCAAGCAAGCAAGCAAGCAAGCAAGCAAGCTGAGATTCCAAGCAAACCAAATTTTGTGCTCAATCCCTGTCCACATTCTGGACTTTTCCACTGCCCTGACCACAAGGCCCTAGCATAACAGCATGGGGGCTCTTAATTTCAAGAAGCAAGGAAGGTTGCATAGCAATGGGAAGGCATGCAAAACACGCCCGCTTTCCTGCAAGCACATCATCCATTCAAAGTATGGGGAAGGGGCGCAAGCGGGTGTCTTTCCTGGAGCGGGGAGGTCTACTGTATGTTGCCAAGGGAAACCCACAAGCAGGACATGAGTACAACAACAGCGCTCTCCCCTTCTGTGGTTTCTAGCAACTGGTATCCAGAGGCATTTACTGTCTCCACCAGTGGAGTGAGAACATAGCCTTATCCCCCTCCATCGATTTGTTGAATCCTCTTCCAAAGACTCTCATAAGCTGTTGGCCATCATTGCCTCTGGAAGTTTAACTCTTGTGTGAAAAAGGACTTTCTTTCACCCATCCTGAATTCTCCAACATTCAGTTTCACTGTATGTCCATGAGCTGCAGCATCTCTCCTTGCCATGCATAACTTTATTTCTCAGTTTCACTGGGAGGGTGGTGTTTCTCCAGGATTTTCACATGTGATCAGGAGAGGCCTTTGCTCCATGATGGTGCATCTAATGCCTTTCTTGGTGCAGCAGTTTCCTAGATACACAGCCTGGGTCTTAAGAGCCAAGGTGACTCCTAGCATGGTGTGACTAAGCAGGGGAACTGCATTAACTCCATCTTAAACCTTGCCTGAGGCTACTTTGCCAGTTGGTAGCAGAAGCAAGGCACTGGGTTTCAGCTTCAACCCATTCTCTGCAATACTGGGATAATAATGCGATGCACTTTTAGAACTCCCAAGAGCTCCAATCCTCTGCCCTTCATAGAATCACAGAATTGTAGAAATGGAAGGGACCCTGAGGATCATCTAGTCCAATGCCCTGTATTGCAGGACTATGCAGCTGTACCCATATGGCAGTGGTGGCCAAACTTGGCCCTACAGCTGTTTTTGGACTACAACTCCCATCATCCCTAGCTAACAGGACCAGTGGCCACGGATGATGGGAACTATAGTTCCAAAACAGATGGAGGGCCAAGTTTGGCCACCACTGCCATATGGGGATCGAACCTGCAGCCCTGGCACCACCACGCTCTAACCAACTGAGCTATCCAGGCCGACGATGTTATCAGAAAAGGCATAAAATGCCAGCACATTCAGCTTATTTTAATTTCAACCTGATTAACTGCTCCGCACTGCCGATAGATCACACTGAAACACCAACGCAAAGGACGTTCAGCACGGCGAACATTTACAAAGGCTTGGGAGGACGGCCGTCCGACGTCTTTTCCAAACCGGCTCCCTGTTTCACACCTTCACCCTCTCTCCTTTAAAGGATGCACAAATCCAGTTAGCCTGGCTGACCCAGAGAAACTCCCCCTCCACCCGTGTTTTTGTTAAGTTTTGAAGAAGCCAGTGTAAAACCAAAGCAAAAACACAGCAGCTGGACCAAGCCAAAGGGACTGGATGGATTCTGCTGAAGCGGAAGGGCTGCAAATAGTTCCTCACAGACCCTCGTTTGCACAAGGCTACGTACACATGTAAGAACACAAGAAGAGCCTGCTGGATTAGGCCAATGGCCCATCTAGTCCAAAGAGAAGACAACCACAAGCAAGACCTGAACGTAGCAGTGCTCTCCCCACTTGTGGTTCCTCAGTGTACTGCTTCTGACAGAGGAGGGAGAGTACAGCTATCACTGGCTTGCAGCCGCTGATGGTCTTGTCCTCAGTGAACGGGACAAACCCCGCTTTTAAAGTCATCCAAACCGGAAGCTGTTACAGACACCACTCAAGATTCCTCATTGTGTCTCTTTACATTTCCCTGGACGGTGTGGTCAAACCCTCTGGAATTCCCTCACACAGACAACAGAGTCATGACCCCGCATGGAGTGAGTGAGGCTGCAGCTCAGCCGGAAGAGTTAGCAGATGGGTCCATGCCAGCAACATGCATGGGGCAAACGTGGCCTCTTTGAAACCAAGCCCCAGAGGCCGTGTCCTTACCTTGCGTGGACTGTCCACATACGTCGGTGTCATGGCCATGCTGCTGCTGTTCTCGGCTGGCTGGCTGGAGCTCTTCCCAGCAAGTGCTGCTGCTGCCGCTGCTGCCTGCTGCTCTCCCAGGGTCCTGGAGAAGAAAGTGCAGGCAGAGGGATGAACTCACACTTCTTATTTGCGGGAAGTAACCACAAGAACAGTTTGCCTGCCCACTCATCCCTTTCAACCTGCATGTGTGTTTCTGTGCGGAATGTGGCTTGTTGCACAAAGTCACGTCGGTTGCTCTGGTTCAGAAATTATTGATCTGATGTGGAGAGATCTTTCCTATATGTGGAGAGATCTTTCCTATTCTAATGAATTCAAGAGGGTTCTGGAAGCTTCTCTGCGTGATACAAACAGGTGCAAGCTGGAAGTTTCTAGCTGACACATAAGTTCCTATGCTGCCTAGAAACAAGCAGAAGGTTCATGATGTTTGGGTTATTCCTTCAGAAAAGCTGAGCACAGCTGGCTTAAACTGGTTCTGTTATCTCTTTCTGTCAAGGTCACGCTGACTATAATAATAAGGCCAGAAGGAGCCTGGGATTCACTCTTTTCTATCTCTCTTTCCTTCTGGTGTGGTGTTCTATATATAGTATGCTTAGTGTTAAGGTTTTAGTCTTATTATAAGTTATTGTTAAGTTTAAGTCAGGTCTGCTGCAACTGGATTTCTTATGGACAGTGCCAATCCTGAATGTATTGGATTTGTGACAGTTATGCTCATTTGCCTTCCAGTAGCAGTAAAGGTCTGCTGGATGGAATATTAATTGCCTCTAGTCTATGCCTTTGGGAACCCAGCAACGTGTTTTAGATTTTACTCTGCTAATTATATGCTGGAATTTGCTCTGGATCAATACGAGTAGAATTCATGACACTCTTTGAATAAACATACATAAATTTATTATTGTTAACATAATAGAGAGATAATTTAAGGATCTTTACAATTTTATAATATGCAGAGAATAATATGTGTTGAAAAACCGGAGAGAAAAGCTGAGGGAAGTCTGGGGGTGGGTGGGAGGGAGGGAGGGCTTTTCTTGGGGAGGGGGGAAATGAAGATGATATGTTTTTGATAATTTGTTATGTCGAAATTCTTAATAAAAACTATTTTTTTAAAAATTCATGACACTCAACACATTGCTTAGTGTCCCAACTCACTTTTGGCTGGCTTCCATCTCCAGCAGAGCCGAGAGCGCAGAGGTCCCCTTCTTACCCAGAGGGGGTGGCCCGGACGGTTCCAAAGAATGAGCGGAAAGCGGACCCGCCATCTGCAAGCCCTTCATAGTGGTCCCTTTCTAAATGGAAAGGGATCATTGGGGGGCAATGGAAAGGAAAGAGGGGGAAACACAAAGAGAAAACAAAAAGGTAACAAGAACACCGTAATCTGACTTATACTAAGTCAAGAGTATTGGTCTGGCTAGCTCAGTACTCCCTACACTGGCTGGCAGTGGTTCCTTAGTCTTTAAGGCAGGGAGTCTGGAGATGCCAAGAGACTGAACCTGGGACTTTCTGAATGCAGACCCGGTACAGGAGTCTCCCCAGTTATGTGTGTGTGACTCGCATGCGGCCATGCATACGTGCAGCACTGGGAAATCATTAATCGGTTTAAACTGCAAAATGGCGCAAAAAGAGCGGGGAAATGGCTAGCCTTGGCAACTTCAATCCCATAAGCCTTTGCACTGACCTTTGAGGCCTGTGGAGAGTTGGGAGTTTGAGAATGGTTTGTAGGGAGTGATTCGTGCCAGTCTGGTAAGTGCTGCTGGTTTTTGAAAGGGTTTTTTTTCAAGGGTTTGCAGAGGTTTTGAGAATGTTTCCGGGCTTTTTAGAGGCTGTTCCCCACTATACACAATTTCATGCACATGTGCGTTACCTGGGAATGTAACTCCCACGTTGTGGGGAGAGGCCTGTACTCTACCATGGAGCCACAGGTATTAAGTCACATGACATTTCAGTAGCTCTTCAACTGTAGGACTGTGATTAGAAAAATCCCTCCTCAACTCAGTCTCCACTAGGAACATGTTACATCAGTTTTATACCTGTTTGACTCCCATGAGTATTTTAATTTGGCAAGGGTGTGGAGAAACAGCTCAAGTGGTACAAAGACTGACGAGCATCACGAGCAGGTAGGCTTGTGAGGGAGCCGGGGCTGACAGCAGCTCCCTGCCAAAAGTCAGCATGCTGGCCACAAGGTCTAGATACGCCTTGAAGAATGTGTGAACGGGCCCACAAAAATTCACAGAGCGCTGGCTCAGGTCACCGGCTCACCCGGATCATCCGGTCCGACCGGTGGCGCCTGCGGATGCGATTCAGCCCCTCCACAAAGCGGATGAAGCCATCTAGGAGCTGCCACTCCTCCTCGTCCGAGCGAGCCTTGCCCCCGTAGACGTCGCAGTGCGCCTCACCCTCCATGATGCGCTTGGTGGCACTGATGCAGGCCGGCAGCAGCAGGAAGCGAGTCCGCCAGAATTTGAGCGACTCAATGAGACTGGGGGGAAGCCAAGCGGGGTGGGGTGGAGAAATACATGGAAATCATAATGTGTGTATGTCTTTGGACAATACAGTGGTACCTCGGGTTAAGAACTTAATTCATTCTGGAGGTTCGTTCTTAACCTGAAACTGTTCTTAACCTGAAGCACCACTTTAGCTAATGGGGTCTCCCACTGCCACCGCACCACCAGAGCACAATTTCTGTCCTCATCCTGAAGCAAAGTTCTTAACCCAAGGTACCATTTCTGGGTTAGCGGAGTCTGTAACCTGAAGTAGTGAAGAGTTTGGATTTGATATCCCGCTTTATCACTACCCGAAGGAGTCTCAAAGCGGCTAACATTCTCCTTTCCCTTCCTCCCCCATAACAAACACTCTGTGAGGTGAGTGGGGCTGAGAGACTTCAGAGAAGTGTGACTAGCCCAGGGGTCTGCAACCTTTAAGACAAAAAGAGCCACCTGGACCCGTTTCCGAAGAAAAAAGAACTGGGAGCCGCAAAACTCGTCATTATAAAAATAACTTTTCTGTCACTTTATTATTTCTTTGTTTGACCCCTCAGAAATACTCCTCCTCATAGAAATAAACGTTAAATTAACAAGTTACCTTTTTGTGTGTGTGTGTTCTTCACTCCCCTTCAAAACAGTGACCAGCGTACATGCCCCCTTTCAATGCGGTGACCAGCGTACATGCCCCTTACAATGTAGCAGGAGGGCGGGCGGGAAGGTGACATCGGGACGGTGCGTGACTAACGCACGCACCGCCCCCATGCGACGTCACAGCCAGTACAGCGCCCGCCACAGTGGGGAGTGTCGGGGCGCACAATGCGCCTCCTCCCCTCGCTAGTATCCGCCCCGGAGCCGCAGCAAAGGTGTAAAAGAGCCACATGTGGCTCCGGAGCCGCGGGTTGCAGACCCCTGGACTAGCCCAAGGTCACCCAGCAGCTGCATGTGGAGGAGCGGGGAATCAAACCCGGTTCACCAGATTACGAGTCTACCGCTCTTAACCACTACACCACACTGGTGTCTGTAACCCGAGGTACCACTATAAAGGAGATTCCAACTAAAGATTAGGAAGAACTTCCAGGTGGTGAGAGACATTCGACACTGGAACAAGCTCCCTTGGAAGGTGGTGGACTCTCCTTCACTGGAGAAGAACAAGAAGTTGGATGGCCATCTGTCAGGGATTCTTTGGCCGTGATTCCTGCTTTGCAGGATGACCCTTCCCAATTCTAAAATTTTCCGATTCTGTGTCATGTACAGAAACGTCTGCCAAGCTGCTCAAATTGAGTTAAGTATCAGTCAACCAACCTTGCAAACATACTTTACAGATTTCTACACCTCTTCCTACCCATCTGTGCTCACCCCTTGCAGCCTGGCAGAAAAGGAGGAGCCAAACTCTCATGCTACTTCAGAGTTTGGGTGCCAGGAGGGGATGCTTCCTAGACATGTGGGGCAACCATGCAAAGGAGCTGCTGGCCAGCCTGCAGCCCAGAGGTCCACATGGCTCCCTCTGGCTGCACACAAGAAGATCCTCATTGAAGCATCTCCTTCTCAAGCTTGATGCAGGAGCTGCAGTGGCTGTATTGGGTTGCTGCCACGCTCTGGAGACCAGAGTTGTGGGCTTCTTTTTTAAAAACAAAACAAAATAAAACAAGTCTGTTACACTAAAAAAGATGCAGAGCCGTCACAAGCAGAACACACACAAATCCAACACAAGTACGTTTTCCATGCAATATAGGGAGCCGCCAGCCAGACACAGACCAATTGCCCAAATAACTAGGAGAAAACAAGCCTAAAAGTATCAAAAGAAACACTTTTATGTTGCTTTAGGAGTTCATCCTATTCTTCTGAGGAACTGATATCGGACACAGCTGGAGATCAGTGTTAAAAACTCAGATATATAAGCTAGGTACCAAATGTCTCCTTAAACCAGTTGCCAAAACAGAAGTTCTTGTTGCCATTTTGTGGCCGGACGGCTCGAAAGTCCTATTTTTCAATGCAACTTTTTGGTTCCTGAAATTTGTTCCGATCATGCAGATAAAATATCACAGGTAGGATTCTATAGGATGTGTTGTTACGTGTGTGAAAACAGGGAAAATCCAAGGATCCCCAGGCAAGCACCTCCAGATGGTGGAGACGTCAGGCACCATCCTGGCACTCAGGCATCTTCACTTGGTCGCAAGTGGCCAATAGCCAGGTGCAAAATGCGCCTGGTGAATTTCAAACGTGCCTGGAGAGCACCAGGTCACTGAAGGCTGCTCAGCACTTACCTGAAATCCTCTGAACCTGCGGAGCAGATGTACTGGTCCAGGTAATTCCACTTGTATTCCTCTAACCTCTCATGGGAAAACTCAACCCAGCAAGAGACAAACTCAGAGTCAGAGTGGGAAGGGCACAGGCTGTAGGTGTAGTTTATCTGGGCTGATTCATACGGATACCTAAAGAGAACAGAGAAAACCTTGGCAGCTCAAACCCACAAGCTTTTTTGTTCTTATTTTTTTAAAAGCCAAGCAGCTAGTCCACATTGGCACTAGAGTTCCATCTGAAGATCAATACCCAGAAGATCACCTCACCCCCTATATATAACGAACCAAACACTGTGCCTTGTAGGAGAGGGACTTGTTCCGTCATCCAAGATGGAAAGGAGAAGCGTGGGAGGCTTGGAAAGTGTATGGCTGGCAACGCCCCTTGCGCTATGGTTCCCAAACCTGGAAACCTCATGCGAGGGATTCTGACAGGTGGGTGGCACAACCCACCTCTCAATCAGATTTGACAGAAGGAAGAAAGGATGGATTTTGGCCCACAGAGCCAAAAAGGGTTCCTCACTCCTGATCTAAGGCTGCCGAAGTTACTCACTTTGGCAAATACCGAGTGACGGTAATGATTTTGTCCTTCAATACCACTTTGTGGAAGGTGCGGCCCATGCTCAGCCAGTACTGGTCCTCCTCTTCAGCCCGGATTCGTGACACGAGGCCTGGTTTGTAGGAAGGGTATCGTAAATATATATATATATATATATATATCAAATATATCGTAAATAAATATATATACCGTATTTTTTGATCTATGACTCACTTTTTCCCTCCTAAAAAGTAAGGGGAAATGTGTGTGCGTCTTATGGAGTGAATGCAGGCTGCGCAGCTATCACAGAAGCCAGAACAGCAAGAGGGATTGCTGCTTTCACTGCGTAGCGATCCCTCTTGCTGTTCTGGCTTCTGAGATTCAGAATTATTTTTTTCTTGTTTTCCTCCTCCAAAAACTAGGCGCGTCTTATGGTCTGGTGCATCTTATAGAGCGAGAAATACGGTATATATCAAAGTGGTTTGCAGCAATAAAAACACAGAAGCATTTTAACTCTGTACAGTAGGCTGCTTTCTACACATGCATGCACCGCCACCATCTCTCCCCTCCATCCGGCAAGCCAGAGACACAATCAGAGCTCAATGACACATCCCAGCCAGGCAAAAACACTCCAGGAGGGTGCAAAGCAAGGCTGGTGAGGGGTGTTGCACAGGCATAGCCTGGGAAGAGGGCTGGTCTCCCACCATTGCTCAACTGCATTTCCAAGTCAACCAAGGGCTAATCTGAACTCATTAATCTCCCTCCTTAAAATGGAGGAGGAGGAGGAAGAGAGGGTCTTGGGCAGGCTCTCACCTCTGCTGTACAAGGGGCTGCTGCTGAGAGGCGGCTGGACGGCTGCAGGCGGCTTCTGAGGCTTGCTTTGCACAATGAGCTGGTAGCCCTGCATAAGCCTCTGGCATATGAACTCCTCAAACACTTGCTGGGCCGTCATCTGCACACCTTCCTCGTCCCTCCTGAGAAGGGAAAAGGCGGGCAGTGAGTTAGTTGTCCCTACCTCAGGCAGCCAATCAGGCACCACCCTCTTCCCACAGCAGCCAACCAGACGGCTTTCTGCATGAAGGGGGAGGCTGGAAGATTCAGGAAGTCTTCCTTTACACAGTGCATAGCTGGACTGTGGAACATGCCGCCACAGGAGGCAGTGATGGCCGCCAGTTTGGATGGCTTTAAAAGAGGATTGGGCATACAAACAAATTCTTGTCTTATCCTTATTTTTTCTAAACATTGTTAGGTGAGCTTCCTCAAGTCCCCCCGTCTGATTTTCATTTTACCTCATCTTTAGCAGTTTCATGTATCATAATTTTTAACCATTTTTTAATCACACTTAAAGGGTAAAGGGACCCCTGACCATTAGGTCCAGTTGTGACCGACTCTGGGGTTGCGGCACTCATCTCGCTTTACTGGCTGAGGGAGCCGGCGTACAGCTTCCGGGTCATGTGGCCAGCAGGACTAAGCCGCTTCTGGCGAACCACAGCAGTGCACCTTCCTGCCGTTTACCTTCCCACTGGAGCGGTACCTCTTTATCTACTTGCACTTTGACGTGCTTTCGAACTGCTAGGTTGGCAGGAGCAGGGACCGAAAAACGGCAGCTCACCCCGTCACGAGGATTTGAACCGCCGACCTTCTGATCGCCAAGTCCTACGGCTCTGTGGTTTAACCCACAGCACCATCCGCGCCCCTTTATCACACTTACTTTTACCATAAAAATCTTCACATTTGTATTGTTTATTTGTGTTATAAAATGAATAAAAAAATTGGGGGGGGGGAAGAGGATTGGGCAAATTTGTTGGGGAGAGGACTACTGGCAGTTCCTAGTCATGACAGCTATGGTCTGCCTCCCCAGGAGGGGAGAGGGCTCTTGTTGTTCAAGTCTTGCTTGTGGGGTTTCCCAGAAGAAGACATCTGATTGGCCACTGTGAGGGCAGGAGGCTGGACCAGATGGGCCATGGGCCTGATTCAGCAGGGCTCTTCTCATTTTCCCCACCAGGGGCACTACCTGGAAGAAGCTGGCCTGGCCGTGACCCCCCTGCCCTCCCAATTACTTGCCATTTCTCCAGCCACTGGTGACCAGGCCCAGCCTAGCCCAGCCAGTTCAGCATCCCAAAGCACCCAATGGGACAGGGACAGCTCTCCGATTTCAGCCACAGGGTACGCATACCTGTCCAGATCTGCTTCGGGCAGCAGGTCATAGCACCCTTCGGTGTAGTCGTTCTGAAGGCTCTGGCGGTCCGGGAAATAATCCGTGGTGAGGGGGAGGCAGGCGGGCGTGGTAAGAGACTTCCAGTCCACCCCGACTGTACAACAGAAGCCTGGCACTACGGGGGGAGCAGACAGCGTCAGAACTGCCTCGTTTCGTCACCGGGCGGAAGGCAATGGGGTTGGGTTGGGCATCAGTGCGAGGGAGGAAGGAGAGAGAAAAAGAGAGGAGGAGGAGGAGGAGGAGGAGAATAAAGTGCCACAGAAGCAAAAAATGGGAAAAGGGAAGGAAGGAAGGAAGGAAGGAAGGAAGGAAGGAAGGAAGGAAAGAAAGAAAGAAAGAAAGAAAGAAAGAAAGAAAGAAAGAAAGAAAGAAAGAAAGAAAGAAAAAGATAGATTTGCATGGGGCAGGAGAATGAAAATTGTTCAGGGTGGGAAAATGAGGTGGGAGGAAGGGTCGAGGAAGAGGGGAGGAAGGTAGGGAAAGAAAGACAGAGTTTGTTAAACAACACAGTGGCCATGCCGATTCACTCCCATCATGCAACTGGGAATAAAAATAAAGTTAATTAACAGTTCAATTCGCCTTTTGATTTGTAAACTCGAACCAATACAGCAGCTGCAGGAATTAAAAAACAACAGCTATTAAAAGCATCCCGAGGCGAATGAATGAAGAAGTGCAGGACAACACCCGTATTCCAAGCCCAGAACAGGAGAGGGCGAAGACCCTTTCCCTCCTGTGTCAAAGTGCCAGAGAAAGAGAGGAGGGCTAAGAGAGGGCAGCAGAGCGGCCTGCACCCAGCAGAAGTTGCACACTCATTAGAGCAGCAGAAGCAGCAGCAGCAGAAGGCAAAGGAAGCATGGGAAAAAATTTAAAAGGAAGGAATGAGCAGCACAGGGAGGTAAGAAGGGATCTGGGGGAATAGTGAAAAAGGGGATCTTGCTGGGGTGACCCTTGCCAGTGGGTGGAATGGGCAGGGAGGCCAGTGGTAGGTGGCACCCAGGCCAAAGGCAGGCAGAGCCACCCAGTAAGAAGGCAGGCAGACATGGGAGGATATGGCTGGTGGCGCAATGCCTCCCCATTTCCCCCTAAAGGGGAGCAGCTTCCAAGGAAGCAGAGCTCACAGGATCAAAGCCGCCAGTTGCTCCACACTCTAGGCATGGGCTCCATCGAGACTCCTCTCGGCCAAAAGCCCCTCTGCATCCCCAGCCTAGTGGCCAGGGCAGGACATTCTTTGCACCTTCTGAGCCAGCTGACAGGTGCAGAAGGAGGAGACGAAGATGGGGGACTCATTTCCCCATAGTGCTCTCTCCCACACTCGAGATGTGTAAGTCTGGCTCAACAGCATGAATGACAGAAGCCAATCTACGGGGAGAATGGAATCTGCACCCGGGAGAGGGTTCCTGGGGCTCATCTCCTGCTAACAAGGGTTGTCAGAGCAGCTACTTGGGCTGGTTCCCACATCCATGAGGGAAAAGCACTCTACACATGCTCAGAGACTTCCCTCAAGTCCTACCTATGTTCCAAGGCTAAGCCATCAAGGGCAAATTCCTGCACCGGAGTGAGCCTCGCAAGACACTCTGGGCTTGGCAGATATTATTGATCACAGAAGATGGGCACAATAAATCCAAACAGAAGGCAAATTTACACGGAGACCAACTTTTAAATGGCAGGCAGATCAAGCCCTAGGACCAAAGTTTTTCATTGTGGAGTGGGAATTGTACTCAGGTTCCAGAGCATGAGCAATCTAGCTTCCCTCTTTCCATCCCAGGGCACAGACTGTGCTCTGGTCTCCACCCAGAACGGCTGCAATTTGCAAGAGCCTTCACAGCTCTCTGAGGGGGAAACGCAAAAAACAATCACAGGCCGCCTAAGCAAAATCCTTCCATTTAAGAATTTTGCAATTGACTCTGTGATTGAAGAATCGCAGGCCTCCGATAAAACAGTCCCACAAAGGACTCTGAACGGGCAACATGGCAAAGTCTGTGCAAGGGGGTAGAGCAGTTTTCTCCATTCACTTCCAAGCCTCCTCAATAAAAGCTGCATTTGGAAAGGAGATGTAAAACTGCCTCTTCATTATTACAAGGACTGTCCAGCAACTTTATCACGTCTGCCTTCTAAAAGATTCAATATCAAGGCACTCAAGTGTGTCAAGGAGAAAGCTTTCCTGTATGCGGGAACAGAAAAGCCAGTTAAGTATGTCACCCTGTTCTTAGAATTAAGACATGGTGAACCCAGCAACCCAGACGGGGATGCCAGGGGGAGAAGATAAGGTCCCAGGAGGGGGATGCTGCCTCCCCCAACTTCTCACAGGTCAACATTCATTAGTCTAACAATACATTTGCCCTGCTCAAGGTTCACAGATAGTAAATGAGGAGACAGTCAAACAACCCTTTGCACCAGTTCCCTTAAAGTAAAGGTAAAGGGACCCCTGACCATTAGGTCCAGTCGTGGCCTACTCTGGGGTTGCAGTGCTCATCTCGCTTTATTGGCCGAGGGAGCCGGCGTACATCTTCCGGGTCATGTGGCCAGCATGACTAAGCTGCTTCTGGCGAATCAGAGCAGCACACGGAAACGCCGTTTACCTTCCCGCCGGAGCAGGACCTATTTATCTACTTGCACTTTGAGGTGCTTTTGAACTGCTAGGTTGGCAGGAGCAGGGACTGAGCAACGGGAGCTCACCCCATCGCGAGGATTCGAACTGCCAACTTCTGATCAGCAAGTCCTAGGCTCTGTGGTTTAACCCACAGCGCCACCCGCGTCCCCCAGTTCCCTTACCCAGGCAGATTTATTTAAATGCTGTGGTTAGTGTTGCTCGCTCTCAGACAAATATTCTGGGATGTTCCCGACAGCTGAAGATCCGGTCACTGAGCAACCAGAAGCCTTCCTGTGTGGGACTGCGTCCCCACAGCTTCTGTATGGGAAAATCCCAGATGGAAGGAAAGCCCTATCCCAAAACTTACCCCTTTGGAGAGAGGGAGCAAAAGGAACTGGAGGCGATCGGGAGCCCTTGGGACTCTGGAAGTGCTTCTCCCGCTTTTGCCCTCATCTACACAGACCAACCTCCTCCTCCCCAACCCTGTCATCACTGCTCTTACTCGGATCTGGAGAGTTAGAGACGGCGCTCTCCAGGGAGTCCTTGTTCTGGCTTCGGGCATTCATTCCTGAAAGAAGGGGAAAGATATCAGCTTGCATTTCTTAGTACAGAGAGTATTGATCTTTCCCATTCTAATAAATTCAAAAGGGTTCTGGAAGCTTCTGGGAGTGTCTGTGTGAAAAAAACAAGCAGAAGGTTCATGATGTTTGGGTTATTCCTCCAGAGAAGCAGAGCACAGCTGGTTTAAACTGGTTCTGTTATCTTTCTGTCAAGGTCATGCTGACTATAATAGTGAGGCCTGGGTCTCAGTCTTTTCCATCTCTCTTTCCTTCTGGTGTGGTGTTCTGTATATAGTACGCTTAGTGTTAAGGTTTTAGTCTTATTATTATTTATTGTTAAGTTTAAGTTAAGTCTGCTGCAACTGGATTTCTTATGGACTGTGCAAATCCTGAATGTATTGGGCTTGTGACCATTATGCTCATTTGCCTTCAGTAGCAGTAAAGCTCTGCTGGATGAAATATTAATTGCCTCTGGTCTATTTTCTTGGGAATCCTGCAACGTGTCTTAAGTTTTTACTTTGCTAACTATACGTTGGAATCTACTCTGGATCAATATTGAGTAGAAATTCACCGACAAGAGAGACCTTCGCCATGACAGGAGGTGCAGAGAGGGCTTTCGTGAGCCACAGAACATTTCTAGTCCAGCCTTGTGTTCTCACAGTGGCCAAACAGATCCTCCAATGGGAAGAAGCCAGCAAGCAGGATTCGAACACAGGAGCCCTCACCCCTCCTGAGGCTTCCAGCAACCGGGATTCAGAAGCACTGCTGTCTTTGACTGTGGAGGCAGAGCACAGCAGTCATGGCTAGTAGCCATTGATAGCCCTCTCCTCCATGGATTTGTCTAATGCTCTTTTAAAGCAATTTAAGTTGGTGGCCATCACTGCCTCTTGTGGGAGTGAGTTCTCTGTCACAAGAGACTAGGGCCCTGCGGGACCTGACATCTTTCCGCAAGGCCTGCAAGACAGAGTTGTTCCACCAGGCCTTTGGTCAGGGCCCAGCCTGACTCCCTCCTCTGGCAACCTGCACAGAACTTTGCTTAATGGTTGCCATTAATTTGATTTTAATTAATTGTTATAATGAAATGTTTTAGAATGTTAGATTATTTGATTATTTGATTGTTGTTAGCCGCCCTGAGCCCGGCTTTGGCTGGGGAGGGCGGGATATAAATAAAATTTATTATTATTATTATTATTCCACAGTTTAACCACATGGGCACTAACTGCAGGGACATAATGCTCACGGTCCCTGCAATTTGCTCTTCCACGACGAACGCCCAGACAGGTGTATGTTATGGGTGAGTTTGGGAACAGGCCCGCATCATCACCGAAGCCCGCCCACCACCCGCCTCGTGCCAACCGTTATCACCTGTGGCATGGCTGCCAGTGAGCTGGTTAGAGTAATCTTCCATGCCACTGAAACTCATGAAGGAAGTGCCATCATCTGGATGGTGAGCAACTCCATGCCTGGAGAGAAGGAAAGGAAAGCTTTTAAAGATAACAGTAAAAGAAGATTAAAGCATGTCAACATCTATGTGTCTGGAGAGGCTTTTAAGGTGTGTTTTTTTTAAAAAAGGTTTTAAGCAGGTGTTTGAAAAAGGTACAGTGAAGGCTCCTCCTACCTGATATCAATAGGGAGGGAGTTCCAAAGTGTATGTGCTGCCATGCTGAAAGATCGAGTTCTTACAAATGCAGAATGAGCTGCAGCCCAAACATTTGTAGGCAAAGGCCAAGAGAAGAGTAATTTGAGGTAGCGACCAGAGAAGAATGGCAAACCAGGTTGATGGATTATTCCGAAATGGCAAAATTAACTGGGAAACTCAGTAATCAAGAAGACAAGGACTTTAACAAGGAATGGGAAAAGTTTATAATTTATTTACAAGACCATTGTAAACAGGTTAAAACATTAGCAGGATTTTAACCACACTTGTAAAGTAATGGAAAGTATGGAAAATTTAGAAGGATTAAAAATTTGGATAAGTATTGGTACGCAGTTGTAAAAAACATATTGTTAGGATCCATGGAAGGGATGGGGGGGGGGGGAGTCAGGAGATTCAGAGCAATCTCGATATTTGGATTCGGAACTGTTTTTTGTTGTATGTTTATACTTCTTAAAATCAAATTAAAAAACCATATCCCCCCCCCAAAAAAGAGTAATTTGAGGTGGAATCAGACTTCCTATGAACCCAACGCCTGAAAGCTCCATCAACGAGACCCACTTTTGGTTGTAGGTTTAGGGGAAAGCGCCCCTATGTGTTCCCTTTGGGCAGCCTCACCTCCCGGCTGCCTCGTGATAGGCCAGCTCCAGCAGTTCTGCAGAGGAGTGGGTCCAGTCCCTCTGCCCACTGCCCTGCATCTCAGCCATGTTCTGACGCGTCTGGTGGTGGATCTGGATGGCTTCTCCAGAAGGACCTGCCCAAGCACAGGATTCAGTTATCACTTGATTTGCCAACCATCTCCTCCCACGCTCCACACTGACTCTCCACGCCACAAGATTGCATCTGAAGCAGCAATTTCCCACCAAATCGAACACAGAGGTGGCCGAGTTTGCATTGCGTCCCCTGAGCTGTTCCTGCCACAGTCTAAAAATGTGCAGTTTGCCTGTTTTTGTTTTGTTTTGTTTTGTTAGTTTAGTGTGTTAGTGTTAAGTAGTGTTTCTGTATTGTATTGTATTGTTCTTTTTTTTGGTAGTGTTTAAATTGTTGAAAAAGTAATAAATATTATTTAAAAAAATAAAAATGTGCAGTTTGCCAAAGGGGTGCAATCTTTCACATGAATAGCCTGAACCAAACATAAGAAGAACCTTGCTGGACCAGGCCAAGAGTTCATCTAACCCATGGTCTCAGTCTCCAGCTGTTTTGGGACTACAGTGGTACCTCGGGTTAAGAACTTAATTCATTCTGGAGGTCCGTTCTTAACCTGAAACTGTTCTTAACCTGAAGCACCACTTTAGCTAATGGGGCCTCCCGCTGCCGCCGCACGATTTCTGTTCTCATCCTGAAGCAAAGTTCTTAACCCGAGGTACTATTTCTGGGTTAGCAGAGTCTGTAACCTGAAGCTTCTGTAACCCGAGCTACCACTGTAAAATTCCCATCATTCCTGACCACTAGCTAAGGATGATGGGAGTTGTAGTTCAAAAACAGCTGGAGACCCAAGTTGGGGAAACCCTGATCCAGCCCAGCATCTCCCAGCCTAGTAACTTCCAGATGTTCTGAGCTGAAACTTCCATCAGCCTCAGCTAACATGGCTATGCTGGCTAGAGTCGGTGGAAGCTGCAGTCCCAAATAATCATTCTGCCACAATAAGTGGCTAGTAGCCTTCCGTCTCCTTACCCACGGGGAAGGTGTGCATCCAGCGCCTCCGGTTCGATGTGAGTTTCATGGGCATCCTGGAGGGGGCAAAGGGGTTGATGAGGGCCCTCTGCGGCGCATAGCCCCCCGCCGAACGGATGTGCAGCATGGACTCGGCACTCCCGACGTGAAATCTCCCTGGGGCACTGGAGTCTCGCTGCTGGGACTCCATCATATTCTCAAGGGCATCTGAAATGACGACAACAAAAACTTCCCGTCAATTGGGAGAATCCGACAGGCACAAAAGGAACCTACCAAGCAGCCAGTTAAGACACATGCCCCACACAGATTTTTTTGGGTGGGTGGGACTGTAATGGGAAACGGACAGACTGAACCCACTGGGCACAAACCAGGGTGCTTTTGCACAGCGCCCACTAACCCCAACAAGGCTTACTCTGAACAGCTTCAGAGGAGATTGTGCCCCATTGAGGGGCACGAATGGTGGGTGGCGTTTCTGACTCAGGCATGTAAACATCTTTGCTCTGCCAGCCCAGGCAAAAGTGGGGGGAGAGGAGGACCCATCTTGAAGGCAACATACCCAAGTTCATCTATGTTTTAGTATGGCGGCACCTGCACTTTGGAACTCCCTGACTATTGAGCCTACCCAGATGTCTAGAATGGCTGATGTGCTTTCAGTTTATTGCTGGTTTTAACTTTCTGAACATTTAAATTGTTTTTACTAATGATCTTAAACCGCTTTGAGGTTGGTTTGTTTTTAACAAACCAAGTTTTGTTTTGTTTTTTTAAAAAAATCAATTTTATGAAATAAGAAAAATCATTAAGTCCAGAGGGTGCTGTTTAATTACTTAGTGCTCTTTAGCATCTTTTTTTCCTATTATTATTAAACATGAATGATTGTCGTATTTATTTTTCCTTGCAACCTTTAAGCTTACACAGCAGCATAACTCTTCAAACTGGTAAAAATGGTAAATGCAATGGTTACAAAACTAAATTGAATTTAAAATCACAGAAAGGGAACTTAATTCATGTTCACTTTACCTGGAAAACATAGGAACTACTCGCAGGGGCAATTCGGATAGTTTTGAACCAATTCAGTGAATTAACTTAATCAGAATTATTTTAGTGAAAGCACCAGTCTTAACACAGGCAGTTCTTTGGCTGTCCACAGATGACATTTTCAATCAAAGATCTCTGATTTCAGGCCAGTTATTAGACGACGTTGTGTATGCATGCACAAATGTGCACTCTACAGTGGTGCCTCGCAAGACGAAAAGAATCCGTTCTGTGATTCTCTTCCTCTAGCGGTTTTTTCGTCTTGCAAAGCAAGCCCATTGAAGGATTAGCGGATTAGCGCTATTAGCGGCTTTTAGCAGCTTATCTGCTGATCGGATCAGCTGATAAGCGGATTAGCGGCTTAGAAAAAGGGGGGGGACCAGCAGGAACTCGCAAGACATTGTCGTCTTGCGAAGCAAGCCTATAGGAAATTCGTTTTGCGAAGCACCTCCAAAACGGAAAACTCTTTCGTCTAGCGAGTTTTCCGTCTTGCGAGGCATTCGTCTTGCGGGGCACCACTGTATTTACCTCCTCCGAAAGGGAACCACCCAAATCAGCTTGCAAAAGATTAAAATAAATGCAAGATTACAATAACCAACAATTAAACTAAAAGCAGCGGCAAGAAACAAGATCTTTAGCTTCTTCTCGCTATATATTTTTGCCTTCAAAATGCCACGGTGAGGCTTTAGGTACCTGAAGCTGAGAAAGAACCACCTGCTCAAGGTCGCCTGAATCTTAAAAGTCCCTCTAGACAAGTCCAGCTCTCTACCTAACCCCTGAGAATGCTGGACCTCACAGGGATGTTTTAAAAGGGAGATCCTAAAAAAGAAGCTGCTATGATAAGACAATAAATCCACTTGGGAAAACAGCCGCTAATTTTTCCACAGTTTGAGGCTGTAAGGGGGGGGGGGTCCCAAGGGGCTCCCCAACTATGCTGACCTCCTTAAATGATTTGATAAGTGGGCCAGAGAAGTAGGCCGCCCACTCCACGTGCTGTTATTTGGAGGAGGAGGACAAGGGCACTTAAGAGGGAGCAGGTGAGATAGGAGGGGTGCCATGAGCCAAGGGGATGAAGGCTGGCTCAGGAAGTGAGGAGGCCTCTCTGGGGACAGTTCAGAACAATCTACAAACAGGTTTCGGGGGCAGGGGGGGGGAGAGAAATGAAAGGAAAAGTAAGGGATATATACACACACACACATACACACACACACACACATATATATATATATATATATATATATATATATATGTTTTCGTAGATTTTCACGGGTACAGGAATGCAGGTTTTGGTGTCCTCGGGTGTCTTCCCGTGTAAAAGTTGGGGTGTCTAGGCGACGTTTCGACGAGGTCTCACTCGTCATCTTCAGGCTGGTGCTTTCGGCTTCTTGTTACTGGAACAGAGCTCTGTTCCAGTAACAAGAAGCCGAAAGCACCAGCCTGAAGATGACGAGTGAGACCTCGTCGAAACGTCGCCTAGACACCCCAACTTTTACACGGGAAGACACCCGAGGACACCAAAACCTGCATATATATATATATATATATATATATATTTAGGATAGGTAAAGGTAAAGGTAAAGGGACCCCTGACCATTAGGTCCAGTCGTGACCGACTCTGGGGTTGCAATGCTCATCTCGCTTTATTGACCGAGGGAGCCGGCGTACAGCTTCTGGGGCACGTGGGCAGCATGACTAAGCTGCTTCTGGCGAACCAGAGCAGCGCACGGAAATGCCGTTTACCTTCCCACCAGAACAGTAGCTATTTATCTACTTGCACTTTGACATGCTTTTGAACTGCTAGGTTGGCAGGAGCAGGGACTGAGCAATGGGAGCTCACCCCGTTGCGGGGATTCGAACCGCCAACCTTCTGATTGGCAGGTCCTAGGCTCTGTGGTTTAACCCACAAAGGATAAGCTGTAATAATCGCCAATAAAGAAATACAGGATGCAACTATGAAATTTACTGATTTAATAATAAAGCATTCTAAGAGGGAAAGGATGTGTTGTCGATCATTGTAAAGGGTTCCATGGTCTGAACCAAAACAATTAGAGGCAACGACTGGTTTAGGCATGTCTGAATGATGCACAATTGTGCACATGTGCACAGCGTTGAACCCAGAAGTAGCACAAAAACCTCATAAGGACACGAAAAGGGACAGAGTGGGCTTACGCTTGCTCTGCCGACACGGGGGTTTCGTCCAGAATGTAACCCCCGTGCAAAATGAGAATTGCCTGTATAATTTTTTTTTTCAAATGCCGCCTTCCCCCTTAAAAAATATGTTCTTTTTTTCTGAAACCTGTATGTTTTGGGAGGTGACACACGCAGGCAACGTCTAATGAAATAATCCACAGGAAGAAATGAAATGACGATACGTTCAAAAGGAATGAAATGCTCCCGCTTCACATCAGGCCTCATCCTGACCTCGGGTGCTGGTGTAGCCCAAGGAGCTGCTGACTTCGTACTGGAGGTGGAGGTGCTGGCGGGGGATCATCAGGATGTTGGAGATCTTGCCCAGGGAGCTGTCGTCCGACGCCTGGCTCCTCACCTCTTCCGGGGGCAGAGGCCGGCTCTGCAGGGAAGGACTGCAGGAGACGTCGTAGGAGCTGGAGCTTTTCCGGGGGCGGCTCTCTCGTTCCCGGACAGACCTGCTGGCAAAAAGCACCAGGTGGAAGGGAGAGCAGAGGCCCAGCTCCAGTCATGTCACAAAGACCTTTTGTCACTTAACAGGCCGGGGGCCCAAATGTGGCCCTCACAGAATCTCTACCTGGCCCTTGGAATGCTCCCCAGGCCACGCGGGCCCTGATTTGCATCCTAAGCATTTTTGCCTGGCTGAGGTGTGCTCCTGAAAACTTTGATGGTGTTAAGTGTTCAGAAATAAGCCTACATCGACAAAGGTAGCATTTGCTTCTCTGCACATGGCCCTCAGCAAGCTGCCCGGAAGGGAATGTGGCCCTCAGAGTAGAAAAAAGGTTCCCCACCCCTGAATTAACCAGTCACAGTAAGCTGATTATGAAGGTTTTTTTAAAAAAAGGAAGAAGAAATGGGGAATTCCAGGTGTGCTTTGATGGAGCTCATGGTTAAAACAGCAGATGCAGGCTGGAGGTCCAGCAGAAGTGTGAAGCTGATGGGGAAGGGTGTGTGTGTGTTGATCTACGCTCCCTCCTTTGCAAAGGCTGCTCCAGATTCGTTTGGTAATGGCTCACAAGCACACCATCCAATTTGGCTCGTTGCCTCGCAAGCTTCTTTACCTGAAGATGGGACAACGCTGAGCTCTGGATGGCCCCGGCAGACGGAAAACCTGGGCGTCGTAACCATCATAATCCACTTGGATGGGGAGAGCGTTCTCTGTCTCTTTCGGGGCTCCCAAAGCTGGAAGGCAGTAACAGCACGTTATTGACTGGGGCAGCTTTTAAGAACCTGGTCTCCGTTCTTGGGCAAAACGGTATAATATCAGCGTGAGAATTTCCCCGGCTGACAAATAGAAGAAGACACCTTCACCCCGGTACGGCTCCCCTTTATCACATACACAGCCCAACAAGACAATGACAAAAATCCGCCAACAGTATCCAAATCAATATGGCTAACCTGATCCAAAACACCCACCCACCCCACTCACACATGAAAACAAAGACCACCACAGCCAACCACAAATGAACAACCACAACCCAGGCCAACCCCAACCTCTCTCACCACCAAAGGAACACAAGTGAACAGCAAAGAACCTGCACGAGCAACGCTGACACCAAACCCTACGAATAGTAAGTAAAATAGAAACATCGCCACCCGAACCCACCCCCACCCATCTTCCCCCCTTCCCCCTTTTCTTCCTAATATCTCAACAAATGAAACTGATTTGTAAAAATGTTAAAGGTAAAGGGACCCCTGACCATTAGGTCCAGTCGTGGCTGACTCTGGGGTTGTGGCGCTCATCTCGCTTTATTTGCCGAGGGAGCTGGCGTACAGCTTCCGGGTCACGACTAACCAGAGCAGCGCACGGAAACGCCATTTACCTTCCCACCAGAGTGGTACCTATTTATCTACTTGCACTTTGACATGCTTTCGAACTGCTAGGTTGGCAGGAGCAGGGACCGAGCAACGGGAGCTCACCCCGTTGCAGGGATTCGAACCGCCGACCTTCTGATCGGCAAGTCCTAGGCTCTGTGGTGAGAGAGAGAGAGACATTGCACACACTTTTGTAAATCAAGAAAATCTTTAATAAAAAAAAGAATTTCCCCTGTTGGGACAGACGAAAGGTGACCTATGTGGTCCAATTTCCTGTTCTCCTAGTGGCCAATCAGATGCCTCTTTGGAAGCAGGGCCTGAAAGCAACAGCAGCTATCTCCCCACCTGGGATTCCCAGCAATGGGTGCTCAGAGGCATTGACTGCCTCTAACAGCCAGCGTGGAGTAGTGGTTAGGGTGTCAGACTGGGACCTGGGAGACCAGGGTTCAAATCCCCACTCAGCCACAAAGTTCACTGGGTGACCTTGGGCCGGTTCCCTGCCTCTCAGCTGAATCTGTCTTGCAGGGTTGTTGTGAGGATAAAATGGGAAGGAGGAAAAACGCGTCTGCCACCTTGGAGGATATAAACCCAATCTGTCAACGATCAATGGAGGTAGGACCCTTTCACAATAACAACCTGGGATCACTACTCACAGGCATCCCTGCTGCTTTTCAGTTTTTCACTCTGCGGCTGGAATCCAAGCGGCACGAAAAATGGCAAAGGAAAGAAAGCATTGGAAACTTAAGTTAGTTTTGGCCATGGAACGGTCACTGCATTACAAGCAATAAGATTCAGACCAGGAATATTCTGACAAGTCATGCAGTCACCCAATGCACACACACACACCCCTCAAATATCTCACACTGAAGAGCTTTGTGAACTCTTACTGTTTTAAAAGCCTTCAGTACAAATGCATTTGGGGGTGTGGAGTTTGGAACTGACAGGGTTAAAACTTCGTTCAGAGAAGTGCTTTCACTTCTGACTGACACGCAGCACACAGCAGAAGCTGCAAGAGTGCCTTTGGAAAGCACAGGGAAATGGCTGAAGCTTCCGATGGATTTACTCCTTTGTAAATAAACGCTACTAGAGATAAGAACGAACTGTCTCTGGATGTAATTTATCCCTTTTCTCACACGGACGCAGGACCGCTGCGCTCTGCTCTCCTGCCAGGTCTGCTATCTAGCAGAGTACACACAGGGAAGAGTGACTGGACACAGGAGTTATTTTATTTACATGGACAGGGGGGACATGTTCCATATGAATCACCCCCATGCGACTTTCCTTACATTTCAAGCAAGGTCGAGAAACAGACTTCTAGAGCCCAGTAAGCTTGGCGCAGAGCTTAAAAGTAATTTCTGTGCTGGGAAAACCTGGTGCAAATGGAGCTTTTAAGGTCTCCACCACGCATGCAATTATTTCACGCAACTTCAACCAGCCAGCTTTCAATTGTGCAAGGTTGAAATTTCCTGTGGCGACTGCATTTTTACAGAGAAGCAGCTGCTACATTTCATGCATCAGCCAAAGTAAATGAATAAAGATCACCCCTGATGGCTGAGGCTCCCCCCCCACCCCATACCAATGCGGAACTCGGAAAGCTGCCCACTATGACAACATGACTTGGCTAAAGGGTGTGGGGAGAGGAAGTGAGTCAAGGAAAATGCTCTTCTATCAGGAACTGCCAAAGTAGGACTCACAGGTGTCAGTGAGCCCACCGGTACTTCCTATGGCGCCCACAAAAGGTCTCAGTAAATAGCTCCTCAAAAATCAACAAGGCATGACAGATGGTTTGCTCTTCCTGCTTGTCCTAGCTCATCCTTTTTTTACACAGCTGTTTAGTAACTACAGCAACTTCCTAATGTGCCCACTGTCCCCACCCCAAAAAAGGTTGGCAGTCCCATCTTAACAGAGCCCACTTACTTTCCTGGCAGCCAGTTTGATCCGTGGAGTGAAGCTGTTACACTGGAGCTGGCTTTTGGAGGTGTAGAAACTGGAAAAGGGAAGAAGAAAGACAATGGCTCTGTTTGCATGTAACACTAAACCATGGTTTGGCGACTACACACACAAACTGGATCAAGCCCAAGGGAGACTCAGGTTTGCACATTCACTCCATCTCCTTTCTGACTCGGT
The DNA here is from genome assembly GCF_965112155.1 of Podarcis liolepis. NCBI lineage: Eukaryota > Metazoa > Chordata > Lepidosauria > Squamata > Lacertidae > Podarcis > Podarcis liolepis. The sequence goes on along the minus strand of NC_139566.1, from coordinate 27,916,653 downwards.
GGTAGCATTTCATCTCCAACCTGATCTTAATAAACCAAAGGCTGCAGGTTACAACAAACTGACCATGTTCAAAACAGTTCAACTTCAGACCATGGTTTCTGGATCTGGCTTGTTAAACTAGCCACAGTTTGTTGTAACCCACAATCTCCGATTCACATGTAATGACAAGCTGAGATTAGGGGGGAACAAAACTACCCCCCTTCCATGTTTTAAGGAGAAAAGCAATGCAGGAATACAGGGATTCGAAGCAACACCAGAGCAGACTCAGTGGAGGCTGAGGACAAGACTGCCCAGGGCTGAGGTTTGAGAGGGGAGGGAGAGCAGAGAGAATTCTCAAGTACCAAAAGCAGAGAGCATTGCCCAAGGTGAAGCCTTGGCTGCACAGTTCCAACTTCAAACACCCACCTGTGGTTTATCCAGTGTGGTATATTGTAGTCATCTCCCAAGCGAGAGTCCCCAGGACTGCAGCGATTGTGCAGCTAAGAGAAGAAGAGTTTGGAAAAGGCACCATGTTAACTGGATGCTTTTTGCAGCTAGTTTGTACTGCATTCTGGGAATCCACAGGAATGGACAGTTGCAAGAAAGGAATCTGGCACTGGATACAGAGGGTTGCAGCTAAAGAAGTCATGGATCCAGCAGAACATTCTCTCCTCCCCACAGCATACCCCTTGCACCCCCCCCATATATGCCCTGAGGGTTCCCTTATCCTCCCCCGGAGCAGATCTGGGAGGGTACAGGAGGGAGAAGTTACGTTATGGGAGCAGAAATCATTCGATTCAACCCAGAAGCCGGTGGTCCAGATTTTTTTAGCCTACATTTAAAACAGCCTCCCTCAACCTGGTGCCCCCCAGATGCTTTGCACTACCCACCAGTCCTGGGAATCATACAGCCAAACTAGCTGGGGCAGATGAGAATTATAGCCCCAAACATCTGAATGGCGCCATGTTGAGGGAGTCTGATTTAGGAGGGGAAAGTTCCTAATCCTCAATAGTTTGGAGAAAGATAGAGGCTAACAGGCATCCTGGAAACAAGCCTGGCTTTTGGTAATTAGGCAGGTGCAGGTGTTCAGCACTTTGTTCCTTTCCCATACCTTTTCCTTCCTTCCTGCCACCCCCACCTCCAGTCTCTTTTATTTCCCTATGTACTCAGCCCTTACTAGAGGATGTGCTTTAATTGAAGAGCCGGTAGTGTGGAAGCAAAATTATGGCTTTCTATTTAATTGGTTGGATTTTTTTCTGGCACAAGAATCAGCTGGAGGAGGGAAACAGCTAGCAGGCAGGTGCGGCAGAGGTGGAGGAGGAAGAAAGAAAACAGGTATACGACCCCACGGGCCTTACCTTGAAGAGGGGCACGGCGTGGAGGGGCTGCTCTCCCATGCACACCAAGTCCACCCCAATCCCTACAGAAGCAAGCAAAGCAGGGTGAGGAAGATGAGTTTGTTAATAGCCACGTGCTGTCCTGGTGCTGGACAAGGAAGGTCCACAGCAGAGAGGGGAGGGCTTGGAACTGGCCCCTCCCCTTGCCACTCATAGACCAGCAATGAAAAGCTTTCCCGCTTGGTCACCCATCACTTAAGATGCTTCTTAAACAAAAGGATTTCGCCATCTGGTTTTCCAAACGGCCCAACTCTCAACGCTACGCCTAAAAAAAGAGGTCATCTCTATATTTTGGAGATGCTCTAAAGTGAGAAAGAACACAGATAGGAAGCTTATGTGGCAGAGTCAGGCTGCTTGTCCACCCGGCTCAGAGTCCCCAGCAATGGAGAACCAGATGTTGCTGCATTGCAACACTCATCACCATCCCTTATCACTGGCCATGCTTGGCTGCAGGGCCTAATGGGAACTGGAGACCAACAACATCTGGAGAAGGGCCCCCACATCTGGTGGACATCAGCAGGGAGCCACTCTCTAGGGTTACAGGCAAGGAGTCTTTCTTCTTCCCAGGTCCTCCCTGGAAAATGCCGCCGGGGAGGTTTTGCTTGCAAAGAGGCTACTCTCCCCACTGAACTACACAGCCCTTTCCCACTGCCTGCCGCTAAGACCATTTTACCATTATCTATCATGCGCTGCTTGGTCAAGATCATGAGGAGCCGGTCCACTTCGAAGACTCCCACGCCAGGCGTGATGACTACGGACATCTGCCCCGTCCGGTCAAAGTTTCGATTGATGTAATGCTTGTCGAACACTAAAAGCAGGAAAAGTCAGAAGCAAAAGGACATGCAATCTTTTACACATAATATGCCTAAGGTAAAGGTAAAGGGACCCATGACCATTAGGTCCAGTCGTGGACGACTCTGGGGTTGTGACGCTCATCTCGCTTTATTGGCTGAGGGAGCCGGCGTACATCTTCCAGGTCATGTGGCCAGCATGACTAAGCCACTTCTGGCAAACCAGAGCAGCGCACGGAAACGCCGTTTACCTTCCTGCCGGAGAGGTACCTACTTGCCCTTTGAGGTGCTTTCAAACTGCTAGGTTGGCAGGAGCAGGGACCGAGCAACGGGAGCTCACCCCGTCTCGGGGATTCAAACCGCCAACCTTCTGATCTGCAAGCCCTAGGCTCTGTGGTTTAACCCACAGCGCCACCCGCGTCCCTATAATATGCCTATCAAGGGACAATTTGCTCTCATTAACAACAGCTTGCTAAAAGTTCAGATGTGAACTTTGTAAGGTGCTTTAAACTGGTTCTTTTTTTTAATATCAAGTTTTAATTGAGGACCTGGGACCTTAGGGTGAAGGCAGGTCAACAACAACAACGTGCAGTTCTCCAGCTTACAGAAACTTGTTCGAGACAGTTAAAAAGTCCTGAACTGGATATTCAATCCGTTGGAGTCAAGCATCTGCTGGTTTTACTAATGAAGACCCTCAACAGTTATACTAGAGGTGGGTCAAAAAAAAATCTCCTCCTGCATTTCCAAGGTCATTCACCACCAAACCAAAAAAGGGTGTGTGTGTGTGTGTTTATGTACAGAAGAGGATTGGGGGCTGTTTGTGAGACGCAGACAAAGTTGCCACGCTGGCTGGGGCTGATGAAAGCTGTAGCCCAGAGGGCACCAGATTGGGGAAGGTTGGTGTAGACTCAGGTAAGTATTGGGTGCCTCCTATTGGCCACTCTCAGTTCACAACCCACCAGGCTAGGCTAGCGTCCCACAGTCACAGAGCATGTGCACTAGAAATAAAACAAGAGTCCTCAGCAGCATGAAGGAATTCCATTCCAAATGCTCAGAGGTTTCTTGGCAGATAAATCAACAAGGTAGAAATCCCCCTGAAGACAGAAACTTTGAATGCCACTGAATTATCCCCTAAGTCAGAACTGTGCTAGTTACTGGCCTTTCCAATCCAATCTATCCTGTAAGAACAGATGACATTTGTGTGAGGAGGAGCCAGGTCACTGCCTGTGTACAGAAGGCTCCTTAGTGCTAGAGTGGTACAAGATGTTTTCCCCTCTACTCACCATTGAAGGAGAGGTTTATGGCTTCCAAATAATTTCCTTGAGCGGAGGTGGAATTGCACCCTGGAGGAAAGCCCTCTAGAGGGTTAATGACGAAGGAGAAAGGAGAAAGAGATAAGAGTCGTCAACAGGCTCATCTCAGCTATCTGCCAATCTCCCATTCCCACCACCCTTCTGAGTAATACCCCTCCCCACCTTCTCTCTATATAGAAGGATCTGGCAACTTCTGTTTCAGTGTATCTGAAGAAGTGTGCATGCACACGAAAGCTCATACCAAGAACTAACTTAGTTGGTCTTTAAGGTGCTACTGGAAGGAATTTTTTTATTTTGGAGAAAGAGATGTCAGCTATAATATTTGAAGCCCATTTTTATTATTTATTTGTCTAATGAATTAGGAGCATAAGGAGAGCTGGAACAGGCCAAAGGGGACCCATATAGTCTAGCATCCTGTTCTCACTGCGGAAGACCAGATGCCTCTTCTGGGAAGCCCATAAGCACAGCAGCAGCAGCAGCAGCAGCGCTCTTCCCAGCAGTGATTCTCAGCAGCTGATATTCAGACAGCCATGCTGCTTTCAGCACCGGAAGGGATTTGTCTAATCCCAGCTTTTGCTGGAGTGTTCTGATATTTCATAACTGCTTTCTCTACGGTTTTTTTAGGTCGCACGCCACCTTGTGATATTTTACACCGAAGTGCAATATATAAATATTGAAATAAAAATAAATAAATATATGAAAATCAAAGCCGTTCAAGTTGGGGGGGAAGGAGGGGCATCAACTGCAGCTTTCCAGCTCTCCCTTTCCACCCCACCCTTCAGCACTCCTTTTCCTAGAGCTCCTAGTCAAGTACAGACACAGTTTAAAAACCACAAAATTGAATGACCATGTTGATACACAGTAGAATAATAAAAAAACACCCCTGGTACATGTTGCAGACCTATCTGGCCCCTTCAAGGCTTATTGCGACATTTGGACTACAACTCCCATCAACCCAAGACAGCATGGCCGTATTTTGCTACGGCTGATAAAAGAATCTCTGTGGTGGTTGGGGCTGATGGAAATTGCAGTTCACAATATCGGGGGGGGGGGGAGTTTGGGGAAGGCTGCCTTGTGACAAGTTCCAAGAGCATTGGAGTCATTTTGGACTCACAGCTGTCCATGGAGGCGCAGGTTAATTCTGTGTCCAGGGCGGCTGTCTACCAGCTCCATCTGGTACGCAGGCTGAGACCCTACCTGCCTGCGGACTGTCTCGCCAGAGTGGTGCATGCTCTAGTTATCTCCCGCTTGGACTACTGCAATGCGCTCTACGTGGGGCTACTTTGAAGGTGACCCGGAAACTACAACTAATCCAGAATGCAGCAGCTAGACTGGTGACTGGGAGTGGCCGCCAGGACCACATAACACCGGTCCTGAGAGATCTGCATTGGCTCCCAGTACGTTTCCGAGCACAATTCAAAGTGTTGGTATTGACCTTTAAAGCCCTAAACAACCTCGGTCCTGTATACCCATCGTTCAGCCCAGACACTGAGATCCAGCGCCGAGGGCCTTCTGGCGGTTCCCTCATTGCGAGAAGTGAGGTTACAGGGAACCAGACAGAGGGCCTTCTCGGTAGTGGCGCCCGCCCTGTGGAACGCCCTCCCTTCAGATGTGAAGGAAATAAGGAGCTATCTACTCTTTAAAAGACATCTGAAGGCAGGCCTGTTTAGGGAAGTTTTTAATATTTAATGCTGTATTATTTTTAACACTTGATTGGAAGCCGCCCAGAGTGGCTGGGGAAACTCAGCCAGATGGATGGGGTATAAATTAATAATATTAATAATAATAACAATAATTAAAAAAAAAATTCATTGCTCTGACTAATGCCAGATCTAGAATACTACCTTTTTTGAAATTCTAATAATAACCATCAGGATTAATATAGTAAAAATAGTAAGAATGCCCCACCTGCCTGCTCCAAACGCACCAGGATAGGGTACTGGATGAAGAGTTTCTTAATAGTCACAAGCAGCGATGTCCACTCCTCTCGTCTTTCGTTCTGAACCACCACCCTGTAAGGAAGCGCTGGGACTGAGTAGGAGAGAAACTGAACCAGCACAATACTTTACAGATAATGTAAGGACTTAAGGATAGAAAGGGAAGGGAGCAAGGAGAGCCTGCTGGATGAGGCCAATGGCTCACCTAATCCAGCCCTCTCCCTGCCTGTGGATTCCAGTGACTGGTACTCAGAAACACAGCCATCATGGCAAATAACCATTGATAGCCCTCTCCTCCCTGTGGGAGCTTAGAGTTAGGAAAATGGACTTTCTGGCGGGGACTTATCCAAATGCTGCTTCACAAGGTACTAACATGTAACCCAAGACATCTGCAAACACGAATTCAGCATCTTGCAATACAGGGGAAATTCCCCAGGATAGCAGCAAGTTGCTAGTCCTCAAGGTTATGAGGCAAAAAAACCCAAGCAGTTTCTACTAAAATTTAAGAAACATTTCAGCAAAAACTTTCAGTTATGGAGCTTTTGTTGTCCCTCAAGGACCCCAATCTATATCCTCCTCGCCCTCCAAAATACTGCGAAAGTTGTCTATTTTGTAGCCAACCGTCAGTTTCCAAATTAAACATTTCAGTTGCAAAATACAGATTTCTTAGGACGCTTACAAAATTTCTGGGATACCATAGAGTAAGACATAACAGTTACTCCCTGCATAAACGTAAACTCATCAGGTTTTAGCTTAGAAAAAACCATTGTTGAAAAGGAATAGAATTCTTCCAGTTCTTTAGCAACTGTCATGTTTTCCCCACATAGGTTACTAGATCAATTATGAGGGGTGATATGTGTGTGGTTGTGCATCCATCTCTCTCTCTCTCTCTCTCTCTCTCTCTCTCTCTGACACACACACACACACACACACACACACACACACACACACCTGGAAATGGACCACAGATACTCAATGGAAGGACCGCATGGGAAACCTACTTGTAAAAATCTTCATAGAATCTTCCTTCATGATCTTGCTGAATTGAGGCACGCTGTGTCTCTGGAAATTCATCTACAAGAGACAGCAGCAAGATGTATAGACCATCCCTGAAGCACCCAAAAGGCATCTGTCCCAAGCCCCCCTCTCTGCAGACCTGCAATATTCAAAGTACTGTACTTTTCCATGTATAAGACTAGGTTTTTTTATTTAAAAATTATGCTGAAAAGTGGGGGTCGTCTTATACATGGATAGTGCATAGGGTGGACATTTGATTTCAGTGGCTATTGGGTGTGTTATTGGTTGCTGTGTCAAGGGCTGGCGTTGATTGGCTGATGCTGCGGCAATTGGGCAAGCGACTGGCAGCTTCTGCCAGCAAGGGGACAGACGAAAGGCGGATTTTCAGCAATCCCCCCTAAAAAAAGCTCAACAAATCTGAGCCATCTCCCCACATTTCCTTAAATTTGAGCCCCCCAAAATAGGGGGTGTCTTATACATGGGGACGTTTTATACACGGAAAAGTACGGTAATACAACTCCTTGCAAAAGCACTTGCCCAAGACACCCACCAAGGGCAACCATCCCTTTCCGCTACGCAGAGTAGCGACTGAGGCAACAGCTCAAAGCTCAGAGGGCGTGGGAGACACAGAGGGAAGTCCCAGAGAGGAACAGAGACAGGAAGATGTCGGTACCCTTACAAGCAAGGAGGAAGAGAAACATTTATCTTGTAGCTACTCACTCAAGGATTTGGCATCATAGAACGTTCTAGAAAACAGGACCACAGTCACTTCATGGCTGCAGTTCTTCTCCTGACCAAGAGGAAAGGGAGGAGGTGAATGTTCTGCACAAAGCCTCAGTCACAGCCCTCATGGGACCCCCTTGCATGCGCATGCACATAGACACAAACAGCTGCTTCAATCAATGGCGATGCTGCTTCGGTCTTGGTCTCAATGAAGAATGACCTAACCATGAGGACAGGCTCCACGTCAGAGGAATCTGACACCATGTTAGAGTCTAACACCTCCTGACATAACCTAAGGCTTTATGAGTAACTTTTTGAGGAGAATGTTACCAGGGCAAGGGCATTTTCAAGCACACAAAGGACAACTCTCACCCCCAAACAACAATTACAGCTTCTTCTCTAGAAAGCTGAATGGAAGGCAACCCTCACCTCATGCCTGAAAAATGTAAAAGCATTACAGCCACTAAATGAGGCTATTTAATATTTGCTTTACAGAGGAAATCCAGCAATGAACGTGCAATAAAAACTCAGTCTATTCAGTATCTATTCAGAAACCTGACAAATGTCAAGACAGGACTGGACTTCTCTTTACCTTCTAATGTTATGGCTCTTCGTTTACTTGAAAGTCACTTATCCAAAGTCTCTATGGAATAACTGCTACAATTCTCCGTAAAAAAAAATAAAATAAGCAAGTGGACAAACATCTTTTGCTATGCTATGCTCCAAGGTCCTGCAAGCTGAGGTTGCCAACCTGGAGCCACCCAGGTGATGGGGAACTACAACTCCCATCATCCTCAGTCATTGGCTGCAGCTGATGGGAGCTGGGAGTATATCATGTCTAGGTAAGCTTCACATTGGGAGTTCCCTGCATTACAGCATCCTGTGGACTCCCCCAGGTTCCTTCCCCCCCGCCCTCCTTTGGATCCAATTGTCCCATAACCAGGCAGCAACTTCCACCAAGGAACCTCCTATCTGGGTTATGTTTTATCTACATTTGGGGAAGCTCCTTACCCCAGTTGCAAGTGGGCCCGAATATGAGCCAAGGTCACAAAGTAAAAAGCACACCTTTATTCCATTGCTACAGCCGAAGACACAGAAAGTTACCTTCCACTTGGTGAAGAGATCAGCAAGGAAACCATTCACAGCTTTCTCAAAGTAAAGGTCCCCTGCAAAGGGAAGAGTAATAAAACGGGGGGAGGGGGGAAGAGAGAGACTAAGAGTGATTTCTGTTCAAAGGAGCATTGATACTGCAACCTACGATCCTCCCACCAGGTGTTTGCTCAACAGGGGAGGGGCCGTATTTGCAGTGGAAGCCAGTTCATCAGAGCAAATGGAGCTCGGCCTCACAAACCACAAGAGTTGTTTGGACACACCCACCCAAGATGCCTGTGTCACAAGGCAACTGGAAAACAAACCAAGGTTTGCAGTAACAAACCATGGTTGACCGGTCACAAGAGACAACTCATTGCTTGTCGACCGAATCAAGGTTAGAACAAGCCATGTGGGAGTGGGATGAGCTCTCATGGAGGCACAGTGCTAACAGTAGGTATGGGACGGGCAGATTTCCAGGAAGGCTCCTATTTCTCCATACCGTAGATGTCAAAATCCCACATTTCACAGCTCATCTGGATGAAGATATATACCATGGCGGAGGTTGAGCGGAAGACAACCTGCAAGAGACACACAGACAGTAAAAACTACTGCTCTAGCTGCTGCTTGATAGTGTAGAACAAACGCTTGAAAAGGGGAGAGAGAAAACTCTGGGGTGGGGAATAAAGAGGCCTACCCGGGTGTCTTCACTGATGTAGCCACACGTGACCTTCTCACTTTTGACCCAAAGTTCACCTGCTTGAGCCCTAGAAGCAAGCCAAAGAGAATCCGTTATCACATTCCGAAACAGTGGACATGAAAACTGGGGTTGCTATCGGCTGGGCTGTATTGGCGGGAGGGGACAGCGCCAGGACTAACCCCTGTCCCTGGGCTTTGGGTTAACAAAAAAGGAAATGCCCTTTTAGGTGCATCACCATCATCATAAGTTATTATTTATATGCCACCCATCTGACGGGGTTGCCCCAGCCACTCTGGGCAGCTCCCAACTAAAAACAGTAAAAACACAATAGAACGTCAAACACTAAAAACTTCCTGGAACGTGCATCAGTCTCAAGAGCTCCTCAAGGGCATGTTTGCATTGATTTCCAAAATACTATTACTAGAGCTGCAGCTCAATGTTTAACTTGATGGTATCATCAGTCTGATTAAAGCAGGAGACATAGAAGCATGATTAGTCACACCAACAACGTAAAGAACAGCTTCTGTCCTGGGCTGTTAGGCTGCTGAATGAAAAGATAACAACAGGGCAACTGACTTTCAGGTTTGGTGGGTGTGCATCAGTAAACAAGGGGAATTAAGACTAAGAGAGCTGAGTGGGGGGTGCTCGTGTAATCTCACTGCATACAAGTTGTACAAGTGACAATAAAGTATTTCAATTATTTCAATTAATCAATTTATCTGGTGCATACAAATGGCTCTGCTTATTATGAAAACCTCAAAACTGGAACCACAAAATTCTAGAGCTGGAAGAGATGTTGGAGGTCCTCTGTCATCACTTGCTGGGGCTGATGAGAATTGTAGTTCAACAACGTCTGGAGGACCAAAAGTTCCCCGCACATGCTGCATTTGCAAGGCGCCTACACCGAGCAGGGAGTTGGGACAGAGGACCTCCAGAAGTCCCTTTGAGCTCAAGAATTCTACAGTTCTGTGTTATTACTTTGGGCGCAACATGACCATTGCCTGCACAGTCAGATTTCTAAAGAAAGCACTTCCGAGAGAGTGAGAGAGAGATGTGGAGAAGGAGCAAAGGGTATGTGTGGGGTGTGACTGGATACTCACCGAATACCTGCAAATTCCACCTTCTGAGTGACATAGGCACATGTGCCAACCTAGCAGGCATTTGGTTTAAAACAGAAAAAGAGGGGGAATGAGAACTCAAGGCAGTGTGAATTTGCAGGAGACAACTGTTCTTCATACCTCTTACCCCTGAGCACATCAGAGAGAGGGGGGGAACTGATTTCTAGCACTCACGGCTGCATTTGTAAACATGCTTATGAAAGGCCCAGAAGCTCTCATCCGCTATCGCCTCATCTGCTTGCCCTCTATTCCTACCACATCTTATTTCAGCCCAGCACCCACCTCTCTTTGCCATCCTCTCAGACCCTAACCAAAAAACATCCCATGTTCTACATTACTGGTGAGAACCTTTTACTGCCTGAGGGCTACATGCCAGAGGTAGGGAGTAGAGTGGGGCCAAATACAAAAGTAGGCAGAGCAATAGTTGTGATTCTCTCATTCATACAGCAGGCCACATTTCTGCCATGCCAAATCCGGAGGCTTCTACAGCCACACCTCTCCATCTAGGGAGGAAGGCACATTATAACAGTTCAATGGCACATTCAAGCCAGGCAGGGCTGGTGAAGTGTGCAGCTTGGGAAAGAGGCATGACTAGGGTAGGGTTCTGAGGGCCAGACAAAGAACTCAGGGGGCCGTATTCAACCTGATGTTTCCCACCCCATTTGACCCTCACAGTTGTCTCTCATTGCCCCAGTCCTGTAACAAATTCGAATGTCAGTATTTGTCCAGTTTATGGACAGAGCAGCAGCCTCAGATTCCCAAGTCGAGCCCATCGCTATCTAACTGAGAATGAACAAAGAGCACTTTCCCTCCCAGATTAGACGCAGGGCCCTCACCAAGCTCTTCTTCAGTCGCCACATGTCCCCACGCCCGATGTACTGATCCTTGAACGTCAGCTCCACCAGATCAAGGGTCACTTCCTAAAGAGGAGGGGAGCAGAGAAGCTTGATGGCTAAGGTGTTTGAGAGCCCCATTCTGCTCCTGTGGAGGCCTGGCGCTGAAATCTGTAGGCTCCTGATTACAAGCACAAGCTCCCCTGATCTCCCCACTTAGCTGAAGAGAACTTTTCATTTATTATTATTTTTTATTTCAGAAAATTTATACAGCGCTTGATTAAAAAACTCCAACAACCTCAAAGCAGTTTACCAAAAAAAATGAAAGAAAATAAGCTTTATGACAGATAAACACCTGCATGTATGATCCCCCATAGCAAAACTGCTAAGTTTAGGTATACAGTACTAGTTTTTTAAACCATTATTTTAAACTGTATTTTGATATGCCTGCTATTTGTATACAGTGGTGCCTTGCAAGACGAAATTAATCCGTTCCGCGAGCCTCTTCGTCTAGCGGTTTTTTCGTCTTGCGAAGCAACCCTATTAGCAGATTAGCGCTATTAGTGGTTTAGCGGCTATTAAAGGCTTAGCGGATTAGCGGCTAAAAGGCTATTAGCGGCTATTAAAGGTTTAGCGGATTAGCGGCTAAAAGGCTATTAGTGGCTTAGCGGCTTAGAAAAAGGGGGGGAAAGCGAAAAAAAATCGGAACACTTGCAAGACGTTTTCGTCTTGCAAAGCAAGCCCATAGGGAAAATCGTCTTGCGAAGCAGCTCAAAACCGGAAAACCCTTTCGTCTAGCGGGTTTTCCGTCTTGCGAGGCATTCGTCTTGCGGGGCACCACTGTAGTCTGTTTATGTTTTGGATCATATTTTATGTATACCACCTGTAATTGAGTAGGCAGCTTGTTAAATAAATTTTAAAAATATCTGTGTTACCAGGTCCTTAGTGACTCTCTTTGTGCCAACTCTCTCTTACACTGGGCAAGTAAAGTCACAGGTGGCATTATTTATACAGCAGATACCATAGGCACACCCCTAAGGCAAGCTGGCTGACACTGGACAGGAGGTCAGAGGCATCCCAAGGTAGTTGCTGATGAGGAAAGTACTCAGAGCATGTAAAGGCATCCATTTAAGGCAGTCTGCCCTACAGCAAGAAGTATACAGCCATAGTCCGAGATCTGCTACTCTCCTGCTAGAATTGCTGAACCCCAGCAGAATGCAACTTTGCAAAAGTGTTCAAATGCCTCCACAGAGCAGATTAACCTGCTTTTGCAACTTGGGCTGGGAGACAATCTCCACATGCTTGGAACCAGACCAGGTGGAAATGCCTCAGGGCAAAGGCTGCAGTGCCACAAATACCTTTGGGTCAACAACGTTCACATGGACATCCTGGTAGGGTCTCAGTCGGAACACCTGTGCCACAGTCTGATCTACACTTATGGTTTCTGCGAAAAGAAGGAAATCCTAGGTGATTGAGAGAAGGTGGCTTCCAACTGTGTCACCCCAGCAAAGACTTCACGTTGGATCTCACAGAGACCTTGTCACTCCCTAGATGGAGAGCTGTTTGACAGCAGACAACACTATTGGCTGATTATACTGCACTCATTAAGGTGCACCCAAATAAAGATCAGAAAATCCCTACCTTTCTGTAAATCCTCCTTAAGTGACTTCACTTGCAGGAGCAAAGGGCTGGAACATAAGAGAGATAAACAGCTGCATGAATTGGGCCTCTCCAACATACTCTAAGAAGCTGAGATGTTCTAATGTATCCCCTAAACCCTACCAAACTGACGTCCAAAGAGGGCATCATAGCTGCTTCAAGAGATCAGCATTTCCCTTACACTTTTAATTCAAGATTCGCATTGTGCAACCAGAAGCTAAATTGATTTGGGTAGGAGGAGGCTAGGAAATAGGAAGAATGCCAAAACCACAAGAGATGGTTGGCTTGAACACTCTTGTGTCTCCATAGGCCTGGTAACCTCCCGGATTAGAAGTGGGACATTCTTCTATTGCACAGGGTTAGGGCAGCAGTCAAAGGCCTGTCCCTCCCAGGGAAAACAACAACCAGCCTCCATGAACCTCCACCCAAGCAAGACCATGCTTTCAACGCTCTGTCCTTCGTGGTTTAGGAGATGTGGACAAGGTTCTTTATGAAGCCAGAACCTCTAGTGGTCAGGAGTTTAAAGGAACTGGTGCATGATGTCTTCTATGCACTTACAAAGCACAGCATAACTTTAAAAAATATAGAATAACTTTATTTATTACCTTCTACACAAAGGCATCAAGGCAACTTACATAATAAACAAATATTAAAAACATACAGCAACAACAGCTAAAGGTGGTCACACAAAACAACCCCCCTCCAAGTACACGTTTCCCATTGAGCCAGCAAGAGACATAGATCAACATTCAAATACTTCACTGTATAGTGAAAGACATGACCAAGAGGTGGAAAGACGTTAAGACTAGTTCTAATATGTATTGTCTAGCTGAATGTGTCCTAGTAATCTTGGAGTAATAGCTAACATACCATCCTGCCCCATCGAGTTGGAGCTTCTTCCCTCAATGCCAAACACAGCAGGGTAACAGCCAGCATCTGTAACCAACTAAATACAGTAGCACCTAGGGTTACGTAACCCTCTGGTTACGTAAACTTCACGTTACGAAAGCGGCAAACCCGGAAGTATCAGACCAGGTTTCGCCACATGCATGCACAGAACAGTGACCCTCGGGTTGTGAAAACCTCGGGATCCGGCCAGACCTCTGAAACAGATCCCGTTCACAACCGGAGGTACCACTGTACATGCGGTACACATGCGGTACTCCTTCACAAATGTCAACTTTAGTTTTGTCAAGCTAGAGGCCTTCATCAAACCTACCTCAAAGCTGCCAACCATTTGGCGGAGTCTGCAAAGATGGCCCCTTTTCCTGCATCATTCCCCCAAATTGCTGCATGCAAAAGCCCAAATACAAAAGGATTCACCTGTATTCATCATTAGGGTGTGCAATTTCCACAATGTCTCCCAGCTTGATCTGAAGAAATACTTTGGGGTTCACCACAAGCTCATCATCTGAAAGGGGGAAGAAATTAGGGAGGTGGGGTTATAAATCTGTAAGGCTGTTTTACTATTTAGAAGTACCTGCAGCATTTCCAGATAGCAAAGAATTTATTTCAATAGAGATTATTCTATTGCACTTTTTACACAAAGGGCCCTGAGGGCATTTCCACCACCTCCATGGCTACTGACCGCTGCTTCCAAAGCCTTTCTTGTGAATGACGAGCTTGTAGACCTTGCTGGTCTTCATCCTGAATTCTTGTTCTTCTCAGTTATTAGACACCAGGCATTTTTACAAGGTCTTGTATTTCTGCAAAATAAGCGAGCAAAGCATTCAAAACCACTTGCCATCCATTCTACATTTCAAGGAAAACAACCCCACAGCCCAGCTTCAAAATAAGGCCATCGTCACATTTTGTACCAGCAAATTTCACAAAGTAAGTTATGCACTGTGGCAATGCAGGAACTGTACTCTGCACCAACTCAGGGGCACTTTCACCTCTACCCCAGAGAAAGAAATGGGGTGTGTTGTGCAAACTACTGGAGTGGCAGTTTCATCTATATACCCCCTTCAGATTTCATGTAGTGGTGGGTGTTTTTGTTGTTTTGTTTTTGGGTGAGAATCCCTTTTGTGAGGGCCACCCTACTTTTTAAAAAAAAAATCTAACAGAAATTCAACATATGAGATAATATTTCCTGGCGTACTACTGTAGTTTGTTACTTGCAGGGAATTTGCCATTTATCATCTATTTATTGTTGCATTTATATCCCACCCTTTGCTCCAAGGAGCTCGTGGCTCTCTCCGTCCTCACGTAATCTCCACAACAACCATGCGAGACCCATTAACACTACATTTCTGGCCGTCCCCCGTGGTCCGGAATAGTACAGTCCACTCAGCCTCCAACCCAATGGCGAAAGAAGGAGGGCGAGCGCACTCAACCCCCCAAAAAGGGGGGGGGGGAAGGTAGATTAACTCATGCCTACCCGCGACCGACCGTGCTCTTGGGCTGAGGGGAACCGACGGCTCTCGTGCTACACTTACCCACAGCACCGGAGAGGGGGGCGTGGCGGACCCGCTCCCCGCACGAAGCGCACGCGCCTGGGCTCCCTTTTTGATTTCCTCATCCGGGAGCCTCGCGCGCGCTTTTCCGCCCGCCTCCCTCTCTATGGTGGCGCAGGTTGATTTCCCGGATGAGGAAGCGGCGCTGCCCATAGAGACGCAGGGGGGAGAGCGGCGCGATGACGGAGGGAGCGGAGACGGCTGCGGCCTGCGGAGCAGCGCTCAGGTGAAGAAGGGGGAAAAAGACGCCGGGGCGGAGCCCCCCCACACCTGAGGGGGCGAGGGCGAGTGGAGGCCCCGGAAGAGTAATACGGGGGGGGGGGAGAGTTAGGAGGCGCCCCCAATACCCCGCCTTCGCTCCAGCATGGCATAAACAGCTCGAGGCGGGGGGGGGAGGCTTAATTAGTTAATTAGCTAATAAGACTTTTGGGGTCATTCCCCACTCAGGCTCCTCCTTTGGAGGATGTTTTGTTTCTTTTTTATGATGTAATTTATTTATATATATGTTTTTAAATGTATGGAAGGTGGCTAGGAAACCCTTGGGTAATAAGTGACTGAATATTGTGATGACGATGAGGATCCTCTGAAGGTCCCATCCTGAACTCGCCCACCGAAAGTGCTTTGGCGAGCCTCCCAGGGAAAGGGAGCTTTTTCAGGGCAGCTTTCTGGGCCTTGGCGTGGGCCCTCAGGCGGAGGAGGGCTTAGTCAGCTAAGGGCAACCAGGTAGAAAATCCGACAAGGCTCGCAAGTGTTGCGGAGAAGAGATTTCAGCAGGATTATACCAAGCTGCTTTCTGCAGAGGCAGAGCATTGGTCCGTTTACCTCATTATTGTTGGCACGGACTGGCAGCAGTGGCTCTCCGGGGTTTCTTCATAGCTGTCAACTTTTCCCTTTTCTTGGTAGGAATCCTATTCGGAATAAGGGAATTTCCCTTAAAGGGAAACGTTGACAGCTATGGGGTTTCTTGGGATGGGTAGGAGGTCTCTTGAAGCCCAGACCGGAGGTGCTGTTGGGGATTAAAGCTGAGAACTTTTGTTTGCCTAATAGATGCTCTGCCATGGAACTTACGGGTGCGTACACAAAAATATATTCTTGTCCTCATAGTTCTGAATGATGGGCTGAATTTAAAAGGAACATAAGAAGCTGAGTTATACAAAGTCAGAGCCTTGGTCTGTCTAGCTTAGTATTGTTGACACTGGCTGGTGGCTGTGCAAGGTTTCAGGTGGGGGCGTTTTGTACCTGCCAGGGATAAGGACATAGGAAGATGGTGATGGATCAGGACAAAGGATTGGTCCCTCCTCCTGTTTTTACAGTTAACAACCAGATGCCCCAAAGGAAATCCAGCAAGCAGGACCCAAACACAAGAGCCCTCCCATCCTATGGTTTCCAGTAACTAGCATTCAGAAGGATTTTGGCCTCTTACCATGGATATGGAATATATTCATTATGGCCTTTATGGCTCTACTATTGTTCTATGGTGCCTCCATGAAGGTGGTTCAGGTCCATCACCTCTTGAGCCTCCCCCAATCTTGAAGTGAGTAGGGAATCCTGAGTGCCTTAGAACTCCAGAGAGCTTTGGATGAGAATCCTAACATTTCCACCCCAAATCCTTCTCTTTCTACTACTCCTCGTCTAGTAGATCAAATTCCCCAAGCTGGGTGAAGTAAGGTGGGAATTTCAGGATGGAATGTGAGGAAGGAGCTGCTTCTAAAGGAGGGGATCAGCAACTGGAGCACAGAAGGCAAGGTGGAGACAGGGGTGAGAACTTTGTGCCGTAATGAAGGCCTGGAAAAACAGACGTTGGAAGAAGGCATGGTAGGATGGTTCACCTTGCCTTGCATGAAAGAAAGAGGATAGAGAAAAGTTTTTCTTCCTCTCATAACTTGTGGACATGAAGCTGAATGTAGGATGATTCAGGACAGGTAAAAGAAAGGACCGTATTTTTTGCTCTATAAGACGCACCAGACCACAAGACGCACCTAGTTTTTGGAGGAGGAAAACAAGAAAAAAAATATTCTGAATCTCAGAAGCCAGAACAGCAAGAGGGATCGCTGCGCAGTGAAAGCAGCAATCCCTCTTGCTGTTCTGGCTTCTGGGATAGCTGCGCAGCCTGCATTTGCTCCATAAGACGCATGCACATCTCCCCTTACTTTTTAGGAGGGAAAAAGTGAGTCTTATAGAGAAAAAAATACGGTACTTCTTTACGAAGCACATATTTTAACTATAAAGCTTGTTCCCAAAGGAGGCATTGATGGATACCACCAACCTAGATGGCTTTAAAAGAGGGTTAGACAAATGGCTACTAGCTGTGATAGCTATGCTCTTCCTCCATGGTCAGAGGCAGCAATTCTTCTGAATACCAGTTGCTGAAAGCCAGAAGATGGGTGAGTGCTCTTGTGCTTGGGTATTGCTTGTGGGTTTCCCATAGGTATCTGCTTAGCCACTGTAAGAACAGGATGCTGGGCTAGATGGGTGGTTGGCCTGATCCAGGGGGCTCTTCTAATATTATTTCTGCTCACTTGTCTTTTTCTGTTGTGAAAGGTGGCTGGTCCAACTGTCCTGATGCTCACTGCCGGTGTGGAGTCCCTGGAAAAAAGCCATTTTGACCTTCTCAGCTCCTCCATGTCTGCTGTGGTGCAAGAACTCTACACGAGTCTGCCAGTCACCCTCTCCACTGACCTTGCAGCTCTGTCAGATCCCACCATTGTACTTGATGCTAAACCTGAAGCATCAACCTTTGTGCTGTCATGTAGCAGTTTGCCATCCAAGCCCCACCGGACTCATGGGTTGAAAACTTGTTCTCAGGACTCTGCTGAAAGGCTGGATTGCACAGGCAAAGCCTCTTGCCCTGGGCTGATGGATCTGCTTCCTCGAGAGCCTGCAGAAGCCAGAGATCTGGCTGTGGATGATGATACCCCAAAAAAGGATGTGATGGAGTTGGACCCTTGTCACCAACATTCAAGGGAAGACACGGGAGGGACAAAGGAATTGGGGAGTGTTGCTGAGGAGGAAGACCTTGCACAGTCTTATCTAGCCTCAAAGGAAATATGTTGCTTAAGAGAGGTAAGAATCAGGGCCATTTGGTGTTGGTTTGAAGGCCGTAATAAATTTGTTAGCCTCTATTTCACCTCTATTTCGCAAGAGATTAACATGACACTTCTCTGGAAAAGAGATGTGTGGGGAAATATGTTTAAGTTAAGATGGGGAAAGATTTTGGGGTCTGCCTCTTGTGTCAGTGTTAGAAGAAAACAGTTACATAGCAATTGCGTTAAATCAACAACAAGATATAGAGGATTTAGAAATGGAACGGTTCCAAATACTGGAGATGTTGTACAGGCTTATATCAGATTAAGAATTGCTGCATGTATTTAATCAAGTGTTGACTATGCAATCCTATACCTTTCAGAATAACCCACCTCTGCCCACTTGAGTTCAATGGGAGTAACTCCTAGGTCAGTGGGTGTAGTTAGTGAGGATTGCAGCCTGTGTGAATTACTGGGTGTCCTCTTCCATTAAATCATGAAGTTATATTGCTTGCCACTATTAATGGAATGTCTTGAAATATAAAATCTACAGCTAGTGGAGAACTGTGTTTTGTTATGATTCATTGTTGTATAAAACAGCACATCCTCTTTCCCATTTTCCTTTCAGAATTATTGTTTCTTTGTACTAGCCTTGTGAACTAGCCTTGCTCATAATGCCTGTTTAAAATTCATAACAAGTTACTTTTTAAAATACTTTAAGGCATGAAGCTAGTGTTATACTTCATCCGAGGACCACTCTGCATGTTAAATGGGAACTGGCTTCTTAAAAACAAATTAAATTAGCTCAAATGCAGTAGACCTGTCAAGGAAACAACAGCTTAGAGAACAGAAGGGTTTAGATGAGGGAATTGTTGTATCTTGTCCCTGTGCAAACATACTGCTCTGAAGAAAATGGCACCTCCTTCTTGGAATCTGTTTGGTGGTGGTATTAAAATTTTCCATTGTGATGGATATTTTAATTCTATGTTTTATGAACATAGGAACGTGCCTTATAGCAAATGCATCTGGTTCAGTATTGTCTACACCAGGCATGTCCAAAGTCTGTTTCTGGGGCCTAATGTGGCCTGCTGGTTGGTTTAATCCAGCCTCTGTGGCAGTTTATTTGCAATCCAATAAAAAGCTCAACAACTTCAATCCTAAAAAAAGTCAACAACTCGTATGTTTACTTCATGTATGTTTACATCATCAAACATACGGCCCTCACGTATGTTTACTTCATCAAATCTGGCCCTCTTTGAAAAAAGTTTGGACACCCCTGGTCTACACTGACTCGAAGCAGCTTTCCAGTGTTTCAGGAGGCAGGGAATGTTTATAGCCCTACCTGGAGGTGCTGAAGGCTGAACCGGGGACCTTCTGCATGCAAAGCAACTGCTGTACCACTCAGTCACAGCCGTTCCTTCAAAAGAGCAGGCAGCTGTTTGGGTCTGTATGTACACTGGGAGGAAATAATCCATTTAGTTCTTCGTTATTGTCAAAATATCCAAGCGGTGAGTGTAAACATTGGTGCAAATATTTCGTAAAAATCAGAAACTAAAAATCCGTAATATGATTATTAGTAGAATAAAGCAGCGCTATCCATGGCAGGTTGGTTTTGACACCTTGCTCCCGTGTGAGGTGCTAGCGGATTGGTAGCACAAAATAAGTTGGAGAAAGAGTATCTTTTTAGAATCAAATCTAGCACATTTAATGAAGAATACCCGGAGACAGATACTCTCCACAGACTTAACACCTGCACTGCTTGGGGAAGGTTTGGGGAAGTCATAATTAATCCCTTCTGTCTCTGCTGCTGCTGCTGCTACTGCTTTGATGGCTGGTATTGTGTGTGTTTTTGTTTCAGAAAGAACCTTGGCTAACCCACATGGGAAGAGGATTTCTTCCAAGCCCTTCCAATGTTGAAGCAGCAGGCTTGCAGAAGAACCCAGGTAATTTGTTTGGCCAAGCTGCTTCTCCCTGCCTGGATAGTCCATTTGGGATTGAATCAGTTTGAATATCAGTAACTAATAAAACGAAACAGTGTGAGCCCAGGAATGTCTGCTTTAAAAGATGGGTTTTTAGGAAGTGTTTACAGCTTGCCACGGTTTTTGCCTTGCGAACAGAGCATGAGAGGGTGTTTGACCATTGGCCACATTGACCGGGGCAGAGAGTGCTCCTTTATGGTCACCTACAGCATACCTGAGGGACACGGGTGGCACTGTGGGTAAAAGCCTCAGTGCCTAGGACTTGCCGATCGAAAGGTCGGCGGTTCGAATCCCCGTGGCGGGGTGCGCTCCCATTGCTTGGTCCCAGCGCCTGCCAACCTAGCAGTTTGAAAGCACCCCCGGGTGCAAGTAGATAAATAGGGACCGCTTACTGGCGGGAAGGTAAACAGCGTTTCCGTGTGCTGCGCTGGCTCGCCAGATGCAGCTTTGTCATGCTGGCCACGTGACCCGGAAGTGTCTCCGGACAGCGCTGGCCCCCGGCCTCTTAAGTGAGATGGGCGCACAACCCTAGAGTCGGACACGACTGGCCCATACGGGCAGGGGTACCTTTACCTTTACGGCATACCTGGTATGGTTTTCCATCTCCCTGACAAGGATAGCAGTGTATTCCAATGCTTTCCAGAAATACCATTCACCATTCAGGTCACTGTCTTAATCATCATTTTGTTTTACATGACAAAGTAGAGTAACTTGGCTTCTTTTTCCCTCCTGAGAGAAAGCTTCAATTTACCCATTTCTCTGGCTAAATGGAGAACTTCTGTGTTCAGAGCCAGTATAACTTTATTAATACCTGTTGAGGCCAAACAATGGAGGAGGGGCTCATAAATGTACCCACTAGAGATTTCAGCTCCGTAACCCTTTTGTGGGGTCCCGCTTTGTTTAATCTGCAAAAGGCAGTATATGTTCTATGATGTTAACACCAGGTGAGAGAGATTGGAGATGGTTTCACCCTTATCCTCGTCACAAACAAAGCGGTGCCTTCAGAATTCTAGAACCTCCTCAGAGTTCTAGCCCTAACAGAGAGCCCGTGGGCCAGCCCCAGCTGAGATCGCATTTGTCTCTATAAAGCCTGAGTAGTTGTGCTGGCAGGCTTTTGACTTTCGTTGTCAGAATTAACATGTGGGTACCTTGGAGTAAATTGGAGTGAATACTGTTGCTCAGTGAAAGGACTGAGCAGAGGAAAGGACTCTGCAGTCCTTTCTGTGTGAACCAGTTAGGCTGGGGTTAAGAAGTCAAGAAAATGGGTTGATCTGGTCTGGCTATTAGTTACTTGTTATTTGCTTCCTTTGCTATCTTGCTCTTGTTGCCTCTCAGGTCACCCGTTGAGTATTATTTACTTCTTAATTATTTATTGCATTTACATCCCCTTTGATTTAAATCATTTTTTTACAGAAACACTCATTCTTGCTGGTAATCATCTTAATATTTACAACCAGAGGAAGGTTTCATTTTTGGAATAATAAATTTTCAGAGTAGTTTTTACAGTTATTTCAAAAATTATTGATTTGGTAATACTGTTGGAAATACATAGGCAGATAATTATGAAATTATTGTGCGGTTTAATAAGTTAGCTGATTACATTGGGGCAACTTTTCTGCTGTACTTTATTGGAAAGAGAAAAATAATCATTTCCTTAATAACGATTTAAACAATTTATTTAACTAAACAATAACATTATAGCATATGTATCCATGTTTGGTAACTGATGTGGTTAAACAATTTATTTTTTTAAAAAAAACCTTAGACTGAGTTTTAGAACACATAAAAAACTTAAAACAAATCCTTATTTCCTGATGAATAGCATTTGGACTATAATTTAACTTAATAGAAAACTATCTTTAGACAGATCAAATTTAAATCAAAAAAAGCTGATTTAAATCAAAAAAGCCAATTTAAATATAAAAAGCATATTCAAAAAAATAAAAATCATTGATTTTTATCCACCCTGCTTACAACTAAGGTTGCTTATAACCTTATTCTTCCAGTACTAAAAAAAATATGGATGAATAAGGCATGTAGCACATTAACTCCTCCCCTCCCCGTTTCTCTTTTGTGCAGAAGAAAGCCAAGCAAATGTGCAGGTGACCCCTGAAAATCTGTCAAACCTCCTGCAAGAAGCACAAGGTATGAAGGCGAAGGGGACTGATGGGCTGTTTAGTCATGCAGGCGAGCGCAGTGCCAGAGAGGTTGCAGGTGTCCCACCTGAGAGCAGTGAGTCCTCAGAGGGAGACACAGTCATGGCCAAAGTTGAGGTTTCAGGAAGCAGCACTTTAGTCTCTCTAGAACCTGTGAGTGCCAAGAATGATGCTTCAGCAAGAGAGCTGCTGCAGGAAGACGAAGAAGTGGAGGAGAATTGTCAAGCTCTGATCTCCCATGTTGCTTTGTCAGCAACGAAGTGTATCCTTCCTAGCTCAGGAGCTGCGGGAGAAAAGTCCCTCAATCGAGATGTGGACGCGAACCCAATCCTTGACAGTGATCCAGCTTCCATGCAAGATAAGACAAACGTGCCTAATGACAGTAGCTCTTCTCCAGTTTTGCAAAGTGGGACTACCACTGCTGCTCAGCTGTCAAACTCAGCCCCTGAAGCTTCAGGACATCACTTGGAAGGCAATTTGGAGCTTGGAAACATACTCTGGGAAGAGAACATGGATGCTTTTGAAATTGTCTGTGAAATGCAGGAGGAAGACTTGAGGAGCTGTGAAAAAATTGAGCTGCTGGAAGAATGGGCCTCTGAGCCGGATACGGATGAAACTTTGTCCCCAGCGTGCAGCAGTGAAGAGATGTCCAGCGAAAGCAACCAAGAACAGGAGGTGGATGCTCAAAATACGGACCACGCTTACAGTTTGACCTGTGAGGGAGCTATTGAAATCCAGAAAAGGGGTGCTGTTCAATGTTACTGGAAAGACATTCAAGAAAATTCTCAGCCACAGGAAAACAGCTTTGCAGAATCATCTTCAGTGGCCAAAAACACATTTCCCTCTTCACCTGCACATCCAGAAGATGGATTAAGGCTGGCCTCTATAGAGGTTGACAGCATCCAAAAGGATAAGCATCATCAATGTGCTTCTAGTGACATAAGCATGGCTGTTGGGGGAGAAGAAAACAGGTCTCTCATGGCGGAAGTGGGAAACATTGGGTGCATTCAGAGCAGCTGCAGCACAAGCAATGATTCAAATCCCACCAGTTGTGACTCTTCGGATTGTGGCTCCAGATTAGGTGAACATGTACCACAGATAGGATCCCACAGTGGTCCAAAGGCAGAAATCCGAAAGAGCCCTTCAGCTACACACCTATGTGCTACCACCATAGCAGATGTTGACTCAGAAGAAAAACCCTCAACAGCTCAACTCTATGACAATTACTCCTCTGCCCAGCAAACCAAGAGGACTTTAAATTGCAGCGGGTTACTAGACAGCTTGCCCAGAGAAGAATTCCCTGCAGAGCTGAAGCTGCAGAGCACCAGCTTCGTACTTCACACCAAGAAAGAGTCACCTTTGCCAAGTCAGAATGCTGGGAGTTGTATTACAACAAGGGAAGCATCCGTGAAAAGCACAGGCCTTATGCTGAAGGATACAGAGCAGAAGCCAGCTGATCAGGAAATGGCGCAAATCGAAGCATATAGTCCTGGGAACCCATGCATGAATGACCTGTCTTCTGCCATTGAGACTTGCTGCACCTCATTGGGAGGTATCTGCTTAGCTGTTAATGATGATGTTGACGGCAACAGTGTTCTCAAAAGCAAAAGTGAAGAATCTGATGGACTGAAAGCAAGTCACTCTTCTGCATCTGCCAGGGAAGGTGTCCCTCCCGAGGAGCCTGGCAGTGTTGTTAAGGCAGGGGACCATCATCCCTGTGATGACTCAGATGATGCTGGAAGAATCTGGGATGCAGCTTCTCCTGAAGCTTCAGAAGTGTCAGATGTGGCAGCTGGAAATCAGAGGTCTGATGGCAACGATACTTCTGTGAAATCACACATTGCGTTGGAAGTTGACGCCAGTGTTTTCCCTGCAGATTCAAACCCAGAATTAGGTAAAGCTTCGCTGGTGGCTGAATCTGATGGAATGGGAGCAGCTGAAAGTGTAAAAACATGTGGTGAGAGTTGGAGAAATGAGAAACTGGCAGATTACAGAGATTTTGGCAAAACAAACTGCCTTGAACTTGGCAAACTTGTAAAAGACAAAGGTGAGGAAAAACAAAGGCAGCATCAAGACCACCACTCCTCTTCCTCTTTTGCACCTGAACCCTCCAGTATGAAGACTGCCAAGCACTCCAGCTTCCCAGGTCACACAGAGCAGCAGCCTGATTTTTTGCCCTTGGAGGATTTATGTGCTGACAATCCAGGTCAGCCAGGGGAAACAATCTGTCAGGCAAAAGTCCAGCCCTTTCCACATCAGAATCCTCCTTTTAATAGACTGGTTTTGTTGAATCAGAAAAATGAATCCCCAGAAAAAGATGTTTCAGAATGCCAGCAGCCTCCCTTGATGTCCTCAGAGAAGCAAAAGGTGGATCATGCTCTGCAGGCTGTGAACTCAAGTGAAGACACTGAAAAATCTGTTGACTGTAATCGGAACAACTCTCTGTGCTGGGAGAGGGGCCACGGCAAAGCTCCAGTTCCGTTGCTTTTAATAGAAGAAAAGAGTGTTCAAGAAACATTTCAGCGAACTACATTAGGCAGTTGCTTATCTGTTAAAACGGTGTCAGAATCTCTTGGCAATCCATTTAAAGAAGAGTCCGTAGAACTGAAAAGTGTCGACTCGCATTCAGAATGTTGTTCTGAACTTCTGAGGTCAATAGAGTTTGTTAATGATCAGGCTTCTCAAGCAACAACTGATGAATCTGCGTCTGGGGCAGTCAGCAGGAGTCCTTCCGAGGTACTAGATGAAAAAGCATTCTTACAGTGTAGTAGTGGGCCTGCCTCATCTCCTAGTCAAATGTTTTTCCAGCGAAACTCTGTAAACTGTCAGAAAAGTATGGAGGGAGTGTGTTCAAAGCCGCTGGAGAACAAAGAAGTGCCTACTTTGGCAAGTATATGTTTCGGAGTGCAGCTTGCTCAGAATCCAGCCATCTGCTTGTCTCAGAAAGATGATCCATGGACATCTCCATCTTTTCCTCCATGTAGTCGCTGTTGTCCTTTTCCCAAAGAACACCCTGGAACAATCAGCTTCTCTCTCAGTAGACTCAGTTATCAGCATGTTAACCTGTTAAATTCAGAGAATGAAAAGGCAAGCTGTTCTGTTAAAGAAAATACGCCCAGAGATTCTCCTCTAGATAGCAAGGAAACGTCCGTTTGTGCAGTAGGTACCAAGCGAAGAGCGGAAGTAGTAAAAGACATATCAATTATTTCTGATAGTCCTAACCCCTCAAAAAAGATGAAACAGTCTTTGGAAGGTAACCAGAGAGTACTCAATCTGCCCACTGAGAAAACGGAGGTAACAGTTTACCCTCTAGGCATTAAAGATCCTTCTGGAGCTCTCTTGCAAGGCTTGAGGTTTTCTGCAGGGCGAGAAGAAATTGTATTCCCATTCAAGATTGAAATACACACACAGCCTTCTTTTGTTCCCCTACCTGAGCACATTTTGCAACTTAGCAGATTGCTGCACAACCCCAAGTTTCGCAGAATCAGAGATCCTTCAAAGCCAACTGTTGTTGCTCGACGACGTTTAAAGAACGTGCACTATGCTTTGCAAACTAAATGCTTACTTTCCACAAGACTGTCTCCGGAAATCTTTTGCAGCAGCATCCTGCCTTGTCCTTCTTCAGGTGGTCATAGGTTAGAAGCTTCCCCCAAATGCCTCAGCAGTCAAGGAAGAAGCTGGCAGGCTGCAGAGATCACCCAGGAGCCAGCAGGAGACGGAAAGAAGCCATTGGAAGATCGCTTGGTCATTGAAATACCTGTTGAGAAGGCGAGAGATTCAGAATCAGGTGTTTGTCTGATGCTTACCCAGAAACCCTTGCAAGAGGAGGCTGAGGAAGTTCCAGCTCTGCCTGCTGCCTCCTGTGGCACAGTTGTTCAAGACAGAAGAGCTAAAGTGAAGGTGAAATCCAGAAACCTCTTGAAACGGAGACTCTTCTGCCTTGCACCACCTTTAAGCAGTTCTTACCGTGAGATGGTGGTGAAGCCACATGCTTTTGCTTCGGGGAGCGGAGTTGAGGTCAGTGAGAATGGAAGTCCTGGCAGCACTTTCAGGGGGTGGAAAAGGCCAAAGAGAGCCAAGGACTTTGATGGGTTGGACTACCTAGAGGCCAAAAGCCAAAGCCTAGGGAGTTTCAGGAGCCAAAGCCGGCCATCAGCCACCAATGACAGTCCTGTCCTTGTAGTCTTTTGCATGTTGCCACAAGCCTTTCACTTTAGTTACGATGGAAGCAGGAGTTCCCTCAGATGCACTCGCAGAATAAGATCACCTCTTCCATTCAGGAGGCAGCTGGGGAAAGCCTGGGTCAGGATTTCTAGGCCGGACCAGCTCAGAACAGCAAGAAAAGGTCACCTAATGGCAAGTTCTGTTTCCTTCAGGAATCCCTCTGCGATTGTTCTAAAGCCTGAGTGCCAGCTCACAGATTCTGTCTGTTTTGCCCCAAAGCTCACTGTTACAGGAAACAAAGGAGAAGGCACAGTCAGGGAGCAAATGCCAAAGCAGCAAGGCAGCCAAAGCAGCTTGCTGGACAGCCCCAGGCTTAGCAAACTTACCAAAGACCCGGCGCTCTTGAGGAAGCTGTCAGCGTTGGCTAACAAATTGCTGGCACTGCCGGGAAACCTTCAAAACCGCAACCAGCTCTTGGGCTCTACAGAGCTCCTCTCTGTCCCTGAAAAGTACAGCCACTTCAGACATAAGAAGCTCTTGGAAGTTTTCTCCTGCGTGGACTTGAAGCTCAACTCTCCATGGTTTAATGGCAGCAGCTGCAGCTTCAAGATGTTCACCTCTCAATCTTTGGCACTTTATCCTCTGGAGTTGACCAACCTGTTCTTTTTGGAACTGGGCAATAATAACTCCCCCCTGGCCTTCAGTGCCCCTGTTTTCCCTGTGACTTTCCATATAAAATTGGACTCCAGCCCAGCGAGGAATCTCCCGAGGCTGACAGCACAGCACAACGACCCTAGCAACAGCCACCAGTTGGCTCTGGGGGAGGCCCACGGCTTCCAGCCTTCCAAGTGGACCTTTTCTCTCCTCCTGCCTCAAAGCTGCCTCAGTGTCGCACCAGTCCAGAGAGATGCCTGGGTCCCTGCTGAATCGCACACCACCACACCGCTGGCCTCTCTCGGTGTGGCAGAGAGCTGGCGAAGCGAGGCCATCACGACTCAGCGGAGGAGGGCAGGCTGCTCCCCACTTGGCCTCCACACCGTCTTGGCCCTCTATTCCCCCGGCTGCTATCGGATCTGGACCAGAAGAAGGAGCCTCACCAGCCGCCTCCCAGCGGTCCAGAATCTGGCTGCACTTCAGCTCGCCCAGGGCTTGAAGGGGTTAAGACATTCCGCTTCTGCGTCAGCTGGCCTCTTCTCTTCTTTGCCCTATTCGCTGGGTCGAGTTCTGTCCATATGGAGCCAGCACGGTCCTCCCCCCAACTGTCCCTCCGAATTCACTCCTCTCCATTCCAAGCGCTGCAAGTGGCAGCCAGCCACTTCTGCGACCACCAGGCTGGGCTTCGGGAACAGGTAAAGCTCCCTCCCCCTTATTTCCGAGACTCCCATCTTGTGCGGCTGTGTGTGTGTATTCCTGCATTGCAGGGGGTTGCACTAGAAGGCCCGTTGGGTCACTGTCAACTCTTAGGATTCTATGTACTTTTCTGTCTCTTGCAGAGGGAGGGGAGCGCAGCGTTAGGAACTGCAGGAGGTTGAGAGGGGGCTCACGTTCCACCTTGCATGTGTGTGTGCCTGCCGTTGGCGAGCCCTGCTCACGCAAGATGCCTCCCCTGCAGAGCGCCATCTTGTCAGCTGGAGCGGAGCCAGGCTTGGTTGGTTTATTTGCTCCACTAACTCTCATTTTTCTCCCCTCCCGGCCACACACCCCACACCACGTGCCAGAATATATATTGCGGAAAGGTGAGAATCTGGTGGCAGAGCTCCCGGAGGTGTGAGGTAGGAGAGGTTTCAGAGTCCGGAACTACGGAGCACAGACTTTGGACTTCCATAATGGGTCCTGCAGGCCAGACATTCCCAGCCTTCCAGCTGCCCCAGACTACAACTCCCGTCTCACCTGGGTTGGCTGAGGCTGATGAGAGTTGTAGTCTGAAGCAACTAGAGAGCACCAGGTAGGGAAAAAGGCTGGCCTAGGTTCAGAGTGTTTGCCCTTACTGAAAACAACCCACATGCGCCTCAGAGATAGAGCTTTGAGCAGGATAGCATGGAGGAGTTGTAAGTAAATGTTGCTCCAAGGGCATCACCAAAAGTCAGCAGGAAATGTTGACTACCTGAATTAAAAACAGAATTAAACAAAGGAAGTTGAAGTAGTATTTCTCTCTTCAACTTGTGGCTTTTGTAATTCTAAGGCAGTGGGGTGTGATCTAAAATTATTAATTGGGTTTTTGTCCCACTCCCCTGAAAAAAAATTAATAAATCACTTCACCACCTCGCCCTTTAGGGGCTTACTTGCTGCATCTGTCTGTCAAGCAAAGGAAATACCTTGTAGGTTTGCTTACCAGACTGCAGATTTTGTGCTTTCAGTGGCCAGAAATAAAAATGGATAAAGCAGTTGATTGCTATGCCTACTGGGAGGAAATAAACCTTTTGCATATGGCTCAGCTGTGAGACGATTTCAGTTACCTGTCGGTTTGCAAAAGAGAAACTTTACGAACTAACCAAGCTCTAAAAATAGATATTTTCACCTTCCTTGACCTGTTTTTAAAACGGGTTTAGCAGAACATGTGAAGAAGCTGTTTAATACCGAGTGGAATTCTCAAGCTCAGCATTTTCTGCTGTGATTCTAAGACGGCAGCCTCTGCCTTGTGGGTACCCTCCCAAGTCCCAGCACTGCTGTGCTGGCTGGGGCAGATGGGAGCTGCGGTCCAAACATCTAGAAGGCATCAGGTTGGTGTAGGCTGCTGTAAGGTTTGGGAGATTATTAAAGCATATTTTAAAGTAGTTGTCCTACATAAGAGCCAGGTTTCTGGGATGCTATCCTGGTGTTTCTACATACAAAACGAGAGCTTTTGCCACCAAACTGTGTCCTTCCACATATATTTAATCTCGTGTACTTGTCAAGATTTTGACAATGTTCAGCATATAGAAAGGAAGTTGGGAGGATCAACGTAAAAAGTGAGTTTTATCTGTAACTCTCTTACTATCAAATGAAGGCGCTTGTGTCATGTTCTGAAGGAATGCTGCCTGAGCTGATAAAATACAATTCTAACAAAATACAGAATCATTGTGAGGCCATCTTGAGAAATGTACCGCTTTGGAGGGGCAGAGAGTGCTGGATTTAACTGTGTGTTGTCACTCCTCTGACTTCCCCACCTCCCAAATTCTTGACCTTATGGTGGAGAATGTGGAGCAGTTTCCTGCACATCCTTTTGCTAAAAGCAAGGTACCGTGGGTTGCTCCCCCCCCCCCCTTTTCGGTGTCTTGGAAAGAGGCAGCCCCTTTTAAGACCGAGATCTGCTCTACTGCTTTATCTCACCCTCTGTGTACAAAGGAGGTTGGCAGAGGGAATTGCCCCACCCCGGCTGAACCCCACAGTGGTCAAGCCAAGGCTTAGAAGGAACACCCAGGCATTGAAGGCATTTGATCGCCTCCTGCACTTCTCATGGCTATATCTGAGGGCAAGTCACACCAGAACCATTCATTTAAAAAACAACACTTCACCATGCAGTGAGGGTCTGTTTGGGGCAGGTCAGAGCGGAAAAGAGCCTCTGTTAGTGAGGCTTCCCACCCCTTTCCCCTAGCTCTGCAGTAATTAGTTCGGCTTTAAGGTTTATTAAATCCATATATTGTTTCCCAGGGTTGCGGGTGGTGCTGTGGGTTAAACCACAGAGCCTAGGATTTGCCAATCAGAAGGTTGGCAGTTTGAATCCCCGCGACGGGGTGAGCTCCCGTTGCTCGGTCCCTGCTCCTCCCAACCTAGCAGTTCGAAAGCACGTAAAAGTACAAGTAGATAAATAGGCACTGCTCCAGTGGGAAGCTGTACGCCGGCTCCCTCGGCCAATAAAGCAAGATGAGCATTGCAACCCCAGAGTCGGACACGACTGGACCTAATGGTCAGGGGTCCCTTTACCTTACCTTTATATTGCTTCCCACTAAAATGTCCTGAAGCGGTTGGCATGCAAGTAATAAAATTGCATAACCATGTGGTTTGTTTGTTGTTTTTTTAAAAAGCCACCCCATTTTAAACAATATAATATCGCTGGATATGTCCAAATGCCAAGGAAAACGGACACCTCTGTGCCTGGACAAGGTTGGTACCTGGAGGGCCTCTTTGTGGAGAGCATTCCATAGATGCTGTGAGGGAATCTCCCTTAACGCATTGGGGCCTCCCTGACCTTATTTCCAGGCTTGGAAAAGATGCTGGTGTGAGGCTCTGGTCTTTAATTTGTATGCTGCCTTCCTACATTACTGAACTGAGGGTGGTTCTGCAACCTGTAGAAAAGACACAATGTACAACTATTGTCACTGTGCCACAGTTTAAAATAATAACTTAAGGACAAATGGCAAAAATTGGGAGTCCATTTCACATGCAGCTGTGGATCAGCTGAGGTTTCCAGCTTAGGACACGTCATCAATCCTCATCCAGTTCTACTGGCACATTTTGGCAGAGGCCAGTCTCAGCCTCTCTGGCCATCCTGCACACCAAGCATGGGCTGCCTTGCAGGTGGGCTCCGAGTCCTGAATGGTGAAGCTCTGCTCCTGTCTTCCATTCTCCTGCACCCCAAACCTCCTCCGGATCCCCAGTGTACCCACAAAGGGCAATCCGAATGGATGCAGTATTTCAAAACTGCAAAAGTTCTCCTGCAGTTTCAAACCCTGTCCAGCTCTCCAGTATCTCCTTAGATGGCTTCTTAAGTCCATGTACGGTCGCTGCTCCATTCAAAGGCTTTCAGGGCTGCTGCCCCTGGTTTTTTTCACTTTCTCCTGCTGTGGCTGTTCCAATTAAGTGCTCCAGTAAGATGAGGTGAGGGAATGAAAGGTCGCAGCCTTGATTGGAAGCCTTAGATGCCCCTAGTGCTCAGCTTCCTTTGCAACTTCCTTCAGCCTTCCACAACCAGCTGCCTTCCAAGTATTTTGGACTACAACCCACCAGCCTCTGCCAGCAACAGCTCTGCCTACTGGGGCTGGTGGAAGTTGTAGGATGGAGGGCACGAGGTTGAGGAAGGCTGATGTTCTGAACTTGCTCTTTTTTAAAAAAAGAAGTAACTTTGAAACCACCAGGAGCTTCTTTAAATGATTTCCAGCCTCTCAGGCTAAACCTAGCACCCTCCTGTTTCATATTTTCTTGGCTTCTGCCTCTCAGGCCGAAACCCTTCCTCCTAGTCAAGGGGTCTCCGAAACACGTGGCCCCAGGAAGCGCAGACAGAGAGCCCAATGTTTTCTCCCCTCTTGCCTGGAATGTAACTTGTGCTGATTCAGCTCTAACTTTTGCTTTTCTGTGGCTTTCTCTCCTATCTGAACCAGCTCTGCCATGTTGCCTCAGGTGCCTGACCAGTGTGTGGATGACCCCAGCACGGTCGCTGATGCTGTGAGGTAAGTGGGGGCATGCCCACCCCTCACCCCCCATCACACAAAGGGGCCTTTGACTTGAGGATCTCCCCTTTTGAGGTCAATTTCACACCTTGCCTGAAACTGTGTCTGTTTCTGACTAGGTGTCATTGCAGAAAATGTGTCTGGATTCTTCCCTGGAAGTGTTGAGTGTTGGCGTGATCCAGGAGGACTCTTCCTGTGTCCTTATGCCTGCCCAGCATTACTTTTTGCTACCCTGACTCCCTTGAGCTTCTTTTGGACTGCGGCTCCCAGCTGTGCAGGCAGGGCTGATGGGAGTTGTAGACTAAAACACCCTGGAGGAGGGCGCTCAGTGCATATATCACTGTTGCCTCTTCAATCCTTGGCCTCTGCTCTTCCAGTTGGCCCTCTTTTTCAAATTTATTTATTGCTGGTATTTATATACCACCCAACTCTTTCGTTACATATTTTAATAATGGATGTTTTATATTTTGATGTTTCATTGGGATTGTTTTATTGTGGTGGGTGTTCATGTTATAATGTTGTGTGCAATTGAGTTTCTATTTCCGAAGCTGTTGAGAAGCCTATTTTAGTATTAAGCATTATATAAATTAAGAACACACACACACACCCCTACACACCTTCTGCATGCAGAGCAGATGATCTACCGTTAAGCTACAGGCATGACATGATCCCCAGCTCCCCACTGGCTTTGGCCCTCTGACTTGTCCCACCAGAACCAATCTTGATGCTGTCTCCATCATCAATCCCTGGCCTTAATCAGCATGTTCTTCCCCCACACACTCACTGCCTCTTTTATTCTCCTCCTAGGCTGGAACCTTCATTTTCTTCGTCATTACATGCATCTTGCTCACTTCTGGAGCCAGCACGTCCTCCTCTCGGAATTCCAGTGCCTGCATTTCCGGTCATTCCTTTGGACGAACTGGACGTTCCTGTCCCTGTGTTGCCCAAGACAGGTAGCCGGCTTGAAAAGGTGAGTGATGTCCTGAGGAAAGGCGGGTACACAAGTTGGTAGGAGGGTGAATGGTGCTTCCCATTGCTTGACGGGTATATATCTTGGTTTAAGATGTGTGTGGGTGAAAGCATGTTTAGTAGTGGGGGGAGGGAATGGAAGCAAAAAATAATCTTCGATTTACCCTTGTGGGGAAAGAATGGGAGGCTCTTACAGACCACTCTACCTTTTAGCTCTGTTATCTCCTCACACCTGTCATAATATGGATGTAGTGCTGATCTACTTTGTAGGGTTGTTTGTAAAAATTAATACCGTGGTACCTCTGGAATGGGACACGGGTGGCACTGTGGGTTAAACCACAGCGCCTAGGACTTGCTGATCAGAAGGTCGGCGGTTCGATTCCCCACGGCGGGGTGAGCTCCCGTTGCTCGGTCCCTGCTCCTGCCAACTTAGCAGTTTGAAAGCACGTCAAAGTGCAAGTAGATTAATAGGTATCGCTCCGGCAGGAAGGTAAACGGCGTTTCCGTGTGCTGCTCTGGTTCGCCAGAAGTGGCTTAGTCATGCTGGCCACATGACCCAGAAGCTGTACACCGGCTCCCTCGGCCAGTAAAGCGAGATGAGCGCCACAACCCCAGAGTCGGCTACGACTTAATGGTCAGGGTCCCTTTACCTTTACCTCTGGATACGAACCGCTCTGGATACCAATGCTTCGGGCTACGCATGCAGCAAACCCGGAAGTAAAGGAAAGGTTTCCACATGTGCAGAAGTGGGCTGCCGCCGCCCACACCTGCACAGAACAGCACACCTCTGGATGCAAATGTTTCGGGGTAAGAACAGACCCCCGGAACGAATTAAAATTGTATCCAGAGGTACCACTGTGTGCCACTTTTCAATGTGTGCAACAGCTTTCCCCAACCTGGTGCCCTCCCAGATGTTTTGGGCTCCAACTCCCATTGGCCCTGACCACCACACATCAGCCCCAGCATCATACGGCTGTGCTGTCTGGGGCTGATGGAAATTGTGGTCTGAAATATCTGGAGGGCACCAGGTTGGGAGAAGGCTGGTCTGTGGTCTATAGGTGAGCCATTGTAAAGAGGGACTGTCAGCAGAGCAGTAGCTGCCACAGGGGGCCAGGTTTGGCAGTGAGTCAGATCACACTCGGGCTGTGCATCTCAGAGGATATCTCTGGGCAAATAATATGTGCGTCTCCTTTCTCTCCCCCTGCCCCAACCTCTCCTGTAATTTCTGTGAGGATAAAATGGGATAATCACCCCTGAGCCAGAGGCCAGCTTGGTGGAATGCCTCCCTTTGGAGCTTGTAGCATCTGAAGCCATGTTGTAATTGCATAACCCTCTTCTTTTCACCAGGCTGAACTGGAGAAGAGGCCAAAGAAAGTATCTCAGATCCGAATTCGAAAGACTATCCCTAAACCAGATCCCAACCTCACCCCCATGGGACTTCCCCGACCGAAAAGGTAGGAATGTATGTTCTTGTGCTCAGACTAGATGGGCCACTTGGCCTGAACCCAGCAGGGCTCTTCTTGTGTGCTTAACCTGTATCCCAAATCTCTTAACGTTTTGGTGTGCCTCTTAAACTCCTTTTTTCTTCTTCTGACCAAACGCAGCAGTAACTAGATCTGATGGATTACAGCTGTTTCTGATGTATCTCGATTATCATTCTTCTAGATTGAAGAAGACAGAATTCAGTTTGGAAGAAATATACACCAACAAGAACTACAAATCTCCCCCTACAACCAGGTTGGTTTACATATGCCAATGGAAGGGCTCATTCTCTGGACCCATCCTGGGATAGAATAGCAAGGCTCCATAGCTGAGTTCCAGGATGTTAATCTGCTGTACAAAGGGAATTCACAGAAAACTGAGTAGCTCTCATTTGTTCATGAGCTGTGTTGTTGGGGGTAGTCATAAAGTAGTGAGCTAATGAGAACGAGTTACATTGCCTTTTTGTGATGTGCAGAAGTGTGTTCATACTCACTTTCATGCTGAAAAATATATCTAAATATACACTGATATGAGGAAATATACTACAGATTTAGCTTCTGTTCAACCCCTTCCCAACCCCTCCTCCCTGCTGTATCTTTGATCTTTGGCTGCACTTTTAGAGCAAAGGGAGTAAGTAGCTTGGAAGATATTCTGCCTGGATATCTAGATGCCAGCAGGAAACCATCTGGGAAGTGTCCTAGCAATGGGATGATGGCGATTGGATTTCTAAAAAAGGGTTGGTTTGTGGTTAGAAACTCTTAAGGTACAGCTTAGCTCTGTGTGGCAGAGATATGAGGTTTTTAGAATCACAGATATCACAGGAGGTCACTGTTTAGTCATTCTAGTTGCCTTCTCTCTCAGAGCAGGGCTGTTCCTGACACTCCTGTGGTCCGTGAGATGTCATGCAGTTAGTGACGTTCTAAACTTAACTCCTTTTGGCCTTCTCAGGTGTCTGGAGACCATCTTTGAGGAGCCAAAGGAGAAGAACGGGTCCTTGATCTCCGTCAGTCAGCAAAAGAGGAAGCGGATTTTGGAGTTCCAAGATTTCACCATTCCCCGGAAGAGGAGAGCACGCAGCCGAGTCAAAATGATGGGCGGTTCCACCCGGGCTCAGAAGGCCGCCTTGGGTGGAAGAGAACTAGACGTTCTCTTGATCCAGAAACTGACAGACCTGGAAAGCTTCTTTGCCAAGGAGGAAGAGCAGGAGCAAGCATCAGGCAGTTGAGGGTGGGCTGGCGGCTGGGAACGGCCCATGTCCTTTAGCGCTTCAGCGTGCCTGGAAAGGCACGTAATGTTTCCCCATATGAAACCACTCTGCTCCGATCCCCGGACGGTCAGCTCTTGTTTACGGGCCTGTCTGGCATGGCCGTAGAGATAGTTCATTAAGCACTGGGGAGAAGAGCTTCTAATTTCCTTTTAACGCAGCCAGGTGGCTCTGTCATCCTCCTTGCAGCCTCAATGAAAATCATTGTTTTAACATCCTCTGGGGGAAATGGGTGGGGCAGATTAAAGGCTAATGCACCTTCAAAGACAACAGGATTTAAAGAACTTCCAAATGTATGTGTGCGTTGGGTTTTCAGCCACTCTGCTCTTTTGTGCCCCCCACCCCTAGATGTCGTAGGGGGCTAGGAGGACCAAAAAGCTTGAGTAAAATGGGCAGCAGGGGGAAGAGCTTATTCACAAGCAGCACTTGTGAAGCAAGATTTCAACATTTTTTCCATCCTCTGTAACCAGTCAAGGATCCTCTGCCGCTCTCTTGATCAAAATTGTCTCAAGTCAGCCAGAGTCTCTCCTGGGAGATCCCACGACAACATAACAACTTGCACTTTTGTACTTTGTTTGCTGCATGTGGACCCGTTTTAAAGATGCGTGGTACGGACACTGTGGGTTGAGGTTCCCCTGGGAAATGGCTGTAATTGTTCATCCCCCCCCCCCCCCGAGATGAGGGATAGCAGGTAGCATGAGCTCAGCCCTGCTCTTTCCCTCCTTACTATGTTCCTTTTGCTGACTTGAACCTTTCGGTATTTGACACACCAGTGGATTTCAGCTGCAAAGTGCACCACATTTTGTTGGGTTATCTCCCCATCCCAGCATCGTCTCTTCTCCCCGCCTGCAAATGCTGTGACTCTTAGATTCCTCCTCTTTTTAACTTGAAAAATTATAGGTTTGGGGCCAAGCATTGCCTAGCTCATCTAGTTGAACAATTTATTAATAACCAACTGGTCTGTATAGCCTGGTGAGTAGTACAGTACTGGGTCCTGACAGGTGGAAGCTGGTGAGCGGCCAGTGACAATTGGTAGCCACACTCAGGAAAGCTTAGCCTCCCCCTGCCCAGTTGGGAAATTTCTGTGCTCTGGGATACTCTTCCCCTCCCCGTTATTATTTGAGCATTTACCGTAGGGAACAGCAGCTGCTGTGTGTCTGCAGTGCCTATAATTTGGGCCAGATTTAATGGCTGAAATCCTCATAGCTCGCCTCCCTCTCATTTAAAATTTGCACTTTCTGTACCTCAAATGCCCCTTTGGGATACCTTCTTGTTACCTCCAGAATGAGCATTGCTCTGGCATCCAATCAAGATAGCAGATGATGGTAACTTGGGCAAGCCCAGGGGTGAAATCTGTGCTGCCCTCGCTTCTCTGCCATCCCCACATCGGAGGAAGCAAGAAGCAGAAGGTGTCAGCCCAGTTGCCTGTGATAAAACCCTGGGCCTGTAAACTGGAGAAGTGGAGGGTGGGGGGCTGCCGCACATGTGCCTGAAGCAACCGTTGGATTCCTGCTGCATACTCATCTGTATGGGCAAGTGAAATAGTTTCCCCAATGTGATAAAGATGAGAAAACTGGGAATCGTTTTTTTGATGGTGCAACCTACCCCGAAGTGGCACCCTCCCCAGATGGTTTGGACTACAACTCCCAACAGCCCCAGTATCGTATGGCCATGCTGGCTGGGGCTGGTGGGAGTTGTAGTTCTGCCACTGTGGGGAAGGTTGGACTAGATCTCGTAGCCAGTTCCATATGTGACTGACGTTATGTTTGCTACTGCATGCAAATCTGTGGACGCTCTTGGCTAGCAAATAATACTTTTATCATGGTAGGCGATCCCTGAACATCTCTAGTCTCGATATTTTGGATGTGTTGAATAGAATCATCGTTAGAAGTACATTTTAAAATACATTTTTTTGTCCCATAGTGGGATTCTATGACACAGCACACCAGGACAGATTGTGATGTGGGGATTTCCAATTCCGTTGTTGAGCTGATGTTCCATGAGTGCCAGGCAGGGTCAGTGCTCTGAACAAGAGTATGTCCTCCACTGTGAATTTTGAATTGTCTGTTGTTGGTGTCTTTTGTGTGGGTGTGGTTTTCTTTCCCGCTCCTGTTTTGTTCGCTTCCTCTTGAGAATGCATTTCTGTAAAGCTGCAACATGGGAGTGCAAGGACTGTTCTTGCCTTTGTTTTGTTGCAGCTGACCAGAAAATGAGGCTGAATTTTCCCTGTAATGTGGTGGGATATGTGGCAATCCCAACAATGGTTTGCATTGAAAGAGGCTTTCTTCCCTACCTGGGATTCTTTCTAAAGGCATCGTTTTGTGTGGATGCAAGTTCCTCTAACCCCTGTTCTCATAGGACCCGTAGACGGGTTGTGGCAGTAGTGTGGCTGGTGAAAAGTGTCCTCTGGAGCTGCCCCTACCGCAAGAGAGAGGTTTGGAGGATAGGTTCCCGAGGAAGAACCTGCCTTCAGGCAAGGCCCTTTCCAAGCTGGCGACTGGAATTCTTTTCCTTTCTTAGTTTTCAGTACAATCATTGAAGAAATTCTACCCAGAGCACTTGAACGAAAATTCCCTGTCAGGAAAGAGCCAAGGCAGCCTATGGTGTAAGCTCTTTGGGACCCGGAACATTGTTTTGTAATAAAATAATGTGGCTTGTGAGAACTGTGTCTGCTTGAATGAAATCAGGAGTACATAAAAATGCAATCCCTCTGCAGCTGCCAGGAGGAAATAGGGCTTGCAAGGTAACATCGCCAGGGACAGAGCATGGGTCATCTCTGCCAGTGGTTAGATTTGACTGTCTCCTTGTCAGGCTTGTCTGGCTGACGTCCCCAGAGCTCTTTGATGAAACTCCAACTGCTTTGTGGTTAGTGTTCAGAAATGGCTTCTTTAAGCCTTTTGCATTAATAAAAACTGAATGGAAACTTGCACATTTTTGTACCTGTCATGCCATTATTATGTGGTGTTTTTGTTTTTAATTCCAGTAGTCTGAGTTTGAAATTTTGCTTTCTTCGTATGTTAAATTATGGAAATAAAAAAATTAACATTTCATGTGTGTGTTAAAGGGATTTCTTTGCTTTATAGCAATGCCTTTATTTAAATTTGCAATGATATACAAGACCTGGAGAGTATCAGATTGGGAAACACATGGCTAGTTCTTAAATATCAGTAGCTCTGCAAGTAAATCTTATGCAAGTCATTCCGGGGTAAGCTGCTGTGAAATGTTTCTAGGCATGTGTATGTTTTGGAGTAACTGAAGATACAGCCTGAGGAAAACTTAAGCATGGCGGTACTGGAGGCTGGCTACCAACATGGGTGACATTCTAGTATTAGCTGGTGTACTAAACCCACCTTGCATATGTTTCCTAAGGAAAACAGCCAGCCACTGATGAAGCCCACAGAGCCTCCTGGCAATTCTCTGCCTTCCTGGCAAATGCATCAAATCTTCCACTGCAGTCTCACTTCTGTTTTGGGAGTTTCCCTGGAAACAACATCAGTGATGCTCTGAATAGATGCAAGTGTCTTGTTTGCAGAAGTCCAGGATGCCTGAAAACCAAAATGGGATGTATCTAAGTTATGCCACTAGGCAGGTGTGTGTGCGTGTGTGTGCGCGCGCACACCCGCTGTGTTTTTCTGAGAGTGTCAAACAATCTCAGAATGTAGGTTCCTCCGAATCTCAAATTTGCTTTCTGTAAAACACGTTTTCAGCCCTTAACAGCTGCAAGAATGTGTTTGGAGAGCTGCTGAAATATTTTTAGCAAAGCCAGACAATAGTCTGAAATCTATATTTGAAGCAAGGGGCTCTGTGCCCTTTATGGTTCCTACCCTAACCCATTACAATAACCAAGCAAAATACAAAAGTTCCTTCCAGTAGCACCTTAAAGACCAACTAAGTTAGTTCTTGGTATGAGCTTTCGTGTGCATGCACACTTCTTCAGATACACTGAAACAGAAGTTGCCAGATCCTTCTTCCAACTTCTGTTTCAGTGTATCTGAAGAAGTGTGCATGCACACGAAAGCTCATACCAAGAACTAACTTAGTTGGTCTTTAAGGTGCTACTGGAAGGAACTTTTTTATTTTGACTATGGCAGACCAACACGGCTACCTATCTGTAACAAGCAAAATACAATTTGCAGGGGTGTTATGTGGGGTTGTTGTGGTTTAATTGCATTATGTTTTTATATACTGTAATTCCCCCCCCCCCAAAAAAAAACCTCATGAAGGGTGGATAAGGAATTGAATTAATGATGATAACTCTCATTTATCACAAATTGCCTAGCATCAACGGATTTGAGTATAATTTGCACTATCTTCCTGACACTTAACATGTGCATAGCACATCCATACTACTCAAATAACTTTGCAGGCATGGAAAGTTGTTTCATTGGTTTTACATGATTCAACTTAATGTCTGTCAGTCATCCAATAACCTGAGAGTTCTCCAACAAATACAGCAAATCATGCATTCTATTACTAGATCCTGTAGAAGCTCTCCAGCAAGGGGATCAGTATTCTTGCCCTCATAAGCATGTCAAGTACAATGTAGTAGCAAGTTGGGTGCACAACTTAGACGCTGCCATATGTCTCCTTCCAGGTAAGCCCAACTTACCTGCAGGTGTGCAGTTGAAAACAGACTCTGCAAGCTGGAAGAAGGGCTCCCCAAGGATTGTCTCATAGTCCAGGTGGCTTGTAGGAATGAGATGCCGAGTGGCATCTTTAAAGAGCAGGTCACTTTCACCGTACGCCTTTGATTGAAAGAGCTGAAAGGTCAAGCCTACGCTTTGTTCCTAAAAAAGAAAAAGGTGAAGCTGTGGAAACACGAGTACAAGCAATGCCAATATAGAGCGCTTCAATATCTTTTCTGACTGGTTATGGACTGCATAGATTGCTTCACCCATTTCTCCTCTCTGTAGTCTTCTAGGAATCATCTCTATCGTTTTGACTCCTTGTTTTCCAAAAGCATGGCCTTTATTTTCCTCAAGGGGCAGCAATTGTAATTGGATGTCCAGCAGTGGCGGGTGGGCATGCAATTCCCCCCCCCCATCCCCCAGATCATGTTCCCAATTAAAATCACACCACCAAAGGAGGCCACAGAATATTATCTGGATGCAGAGTTGCTTTTCCACTTGCAGCTTAAAGCCAAACAGCAATAACTGGGTGTTACTTAAACCATCCACAGCTGGAAGCTCTCACAAATAATGCTTAAGCTCTTATCATTCAGTTCGACACGTTCAAACTGACCTGTGACTTCACCAGGAAGTCATAGACCTTTGCTACAGTTACGGGGCGTGTCACAACTACATTGGGAGGGACAAGGCCCAGGTTGCAGACTTTCCACTCTGTCACATTTGCGCGGCTGCCGTCGAGGCACAGGAGTTCAAGGTCACTTGGAGAACATCCTTTTGCCCAGCCTGAGCTATCCAGGTCTGCGAAGGAGCAAAAACAGAGCAGTTCTTCATGAGATCCATTTGCTTTGTAAATAAGATCCAGATATCTGTCATTGAACTACTGATCATTTTTAAGACCTCTTATGATTTCTTAAGAATTAATAGAACAAAAGAATACAGTACAATTGTTTTTTATGCAGGTGTTAAGTTCCAAGAGTTCCGAGACTCTCAGAAACAAAAGTACAGTAGTACCAGTTCTCCCTTACAACGTTAGATTAGATAGGCTATTTAACTGGTGATAACATCTGGAGGGAAGTTAAGTTGAAAATTCACTTTGGCACCTTACTGGAATCTTAAAAGATTGAAAGAATCATCTTACACTGAATATTCTGGAGCAGGTTATGGTGCTCTAAAAAAGCCACATCACCAAAACTTCTTCCACTGGGATCACCAAAGAGGCATCTGGAAGAAGGAAGAGTGGTCCAAATCCAGCAAAAGTTAGTCACGGGAATGGCTTAAAACACAGTGAGATCATTTCGGCCCCCCATTGTGTTGCAAGCTGCATTTACAGAGTGTTTTTTACATGGGTGCGCCCCTTATGAGTGAGGGGTGGTGGGGAAATTTGGCTCAATTTGCATTTTGATACTAATCTGCCTGATTTTCACTTCCAAAAATGATACATGAACCAAGATGTAGCTATTCTTAGAAATTTGCACTTCTCCAAATAAAGTGTGTCCATAAGTGTATATATTAATGAAAATAACCTATACAAATGCATTACATGATGTAATACTGCTTGCAAAATGTATGTATTAGGCAAACCTGCAACATACAAATATGTGTCTGTTAGGAGAAAATAGCACTAAAATGCTGATTAGTTTTCATGAGGACTTAAAAAAAATACATCGCAGACTGGTGGGAAAAGTGACAAACTGAATTTAAGACTGAGGAAGAATGAGAAATGAGAGAAGCCAAAATTTACAGATTTCTCCATTCCTCCTCCGAGCACGACTTAGTAGTCTGATAAAACCCACTATTTAACTTGGCATGTAATGATTGCCACCAAGGAATTTAGAGTTTGGCAGCAGTCAGTCAATATTTTTTTTAAAATATAATTTTTATTAAATATTTTCTTTGGTTACAAAATCCTTTGTCTCTTTTTTCAGGTAGCAGAGTCTTTTCTACAGATCAGTTACATTAACCTTATAATGTATACAGCAGTCATTTTTAAGCAATATCCTTCGACTCACCTGAGGGCACCCAGGTTTCCATAGTAGAGTTCGTTGTGATTGGCTGCGCACCTGGATGACCCCCTTCCTCCCTCCGCCTCCTTTTGCCCAATGCAGACTTTGCAAAGGTTCCCACCACCTCCTGGCATGCACCCCTTCCAGAAGTAATCCTCGTAAGCTTTCAGTGGGGAAGAGAAGGGCCAGTGGTTAAACTCGCAGTGGAACAGTGGTTAAAAGCAGTGGAGGAAAGTATTCCCTGATGGCTGAAGAAAACTAAGGAACAGGATAGCCAATTTTACTCAGCTTGCTGTTGCTTGTGCAGAAAACATTTAAAAGCAAAACTAAACGGTTGGTTGTTTATATTTATTTCCCTTTCAGCAGCCAGGTATCATTTGCTTTTCTAAATGCTTGTGTGATGCTTCCCCTGCTCTTTCGGCGCATAAGAGTTTTGCTAACTTGAACATTTTGGCTGAACTGACTGTCTAAATCAGAACTTTGAAACCAAGGTATTGTTCTGCAAATCAGCCATTAAAAAAGTTTGTGTCTGTTGCAGCAGTGAAAAGCAGCCAATGAGAGAGTCTTCTTTGTATACCTGTGCAGTGCAGTTTGTACACATGCATAACTTGCCGCAAACATCACCTTGATTTAAATTACACATTAAAATCCTTTTTTTCTGGGGACAGTAAGCTTATCTCAAAATACATTTGTGCTTCGCAAGCTGGATAAATTTGTACCACAAGCCCAGTATTTTCATACTTCAGCAGTATCAATTCCCACCAGTATTCAGGCCCCAGATAGACAGAGGCATTAATGTGCAGCTTATTTTAATTTCCGTGGCCACAGCAGCACAGGGATGGGGAACCGATGGACTTTCAGATGCTGCTAGATCACACCTCCCATCCTCTCTGATGGTTGGCCATGTGGCTGATGGAAATCTAACAGAATCTTCAGGACCACATTTTTCCCCAGCCCACACTGTACCGGGTCGTGAACTCGTTTGAAATATTCAGTAAAGTAGGCCCCATTTCCAGCTGCACATGTTTAAACCAGACGTAGCTAATTTGTTGCCTTCCAGATGAGGCTGGACTACAATTCCCATCATCACTGACCATGCTGCCTGCTGGGACTGATGGGAGTTGTAATCCAACAGCATCTGGAAGGGACTGTTTTGGCTAGAACAAGTAGGAGGCTTAAATGGAACATAGAAAGGGAAGTGGCCTAGGCTTCTATCCTGATTCAATCAAGATCTAGGACCGGCTTCCTCAACCTCGGCCCTCCAGATGTTTTTGGCCTACATGATCCCTAGCTAGCAGGACCAGCAGTCAGGAATGATGGGAATTGTAGTCTCAAAACATCTGGAGGGCCAAGGTTGAGGAAGCCTGAACTAGTAACACCACCCCCTGACACACCCACTCCCACCTTTCCTCCTGAATCAATTTGTCCCCATTTGTTTTGTAGATTCTGCTGTAATTCTCACCAGAGCTGAGGTTGCAGTTGGCAGTGCCATTCTCCTGAGCCCCCACTGTGTATTGGGCAAGGAGGAGCCATCCTCCAGGGCTGTATACATGGCTGTGGCAGGAGCGCCTCTTCCCCAGATTGTAGATGTTCACATGCTTGGCATTCTTCTTGACAAGGGCCACTGCATA
This sequence comes from Podarcis liolepis, assembly GCF_965112155.1. NCBI lineage: Eukaryota > Metazoa > Chordata > Lepidosauria > Squamata > Lacertidae > Podarcis > Podarcis liolepis. The sequence continues at coordinate 27,872,976 of NC_139566.1, read as the reverse complement.
AATTGGAGGAAGAGCTGTGTGGCAACGAGGAGGCATTAGAACATGGCAGCAGGAGCGGATCTACTATGAAACAAAGGAAGCTTAAGCTTCTGGGGCCTCTAATCCTAGAGGGGCCCCAGAAGCAACTTTAAAAAGGGAGGGGTCTAGTAGATGCAATTTGCGTTGCACGAAAGGTGGTGGATTCTCCTTCCTTGGAGGTTTTTAAACAGAGTTTGGAAGGCCACCTGTCATGTAAGATCTAGTCTAGATTCCTGCATTGCAGAGGGTTGGATTAGATGACCCTCGGGATCCCATCCACAATTCTATGATTACAGACACTTCCCTTTACCTGTAAGGTGGGCCAGCTTCTCATTTTCCTCTTCTCCCTGAGCTGAAGTGCATTCCTCTCCTATACACAAAAAGGCATAAGGAAGTGACATCTGAACAAAAGACTCATGCCTTACACCACTTGGTAGGTGCTCAATACTAAACACAGATTGATTTGATTCAATCTTCTCCAACCTGACCTCCCCCCCCCCCCATTTTGGGCTACAGCTCACATCAGCCCCAGCCAGCAGTGTCAATGGCCGGGGATGATGGGAGTTGTAGTCCAAAAATCTGAAGGTTGTCAGTTTGGGAATTACATCAATTCATGTCTCCTTTAGGAAAGTGCCTTTCATATCAGACACAGGAGCTATCAGTTTCTTTCTCTGAGGGAGAATTCCTCTGGAAAACAGAATCCCAGGATGCTCTAGCTGAGATACCCATGTCGGGAATGCCATGTGAACACTCTGGCCCCAGAAGTGAACCTTCAGGCCACCTTGCAATATCCATCTGCCCCATTACAAATTCACTGTGGCACTGAGGAACTTGCACCAAGAAGACGGGGCACAGAAAAAGACCACAGGCGCATTCTTCGTACATGCCTGTTCATTACTCAACGATTGCAGCATCAGCTATTGCCTTGTAAATGATCAGTCACAGAGTGAACACCACTGTGAGCACTGCAATATCACCTGTCAGTGTCAGAAAACAGCAGCACAATACTGACTGTACCATTCAACTACCAGTCATCAAGTGCCAAGTCAAAGAGTGATGCACTTCAATGCATGAGTCAGCAAAGTGCTCTTTTAATTCTTCTGGTTGCAAGCTTTGCTGAACTGAAAACGAAAGCTACTGGAGTGAGAACTCTGAATTGGATGGCAGTGAAGGCTATTCATTTGAGCGGTTTAAAGTTAAGTGTCATTCCAGGATGTTTGAAGGGTTTATTTTAACTTTCATTTTATCTTAATACTAAGTATATCTGCTTGTGTTTGTGGCAACAAGTCATTTTATGTGTATTGTTTGCAATGACCCTATGGGCAAGAAATATTTATCATAGCGTAACATGCTCGCACACACACACATACACATATCACATTTCCTCTGTCATGCACCGGATTAGGCATTTTACACACCACTGACATTTACGGTTATCTGCAGCAGCTTGCAGAATATTCCCCCTGCGTGCTTAGAGGTATTTTTTATGTTTTACTTTTATTGCCACTCTAGTGAAAAACCAATTAAAATGTGTTAGTTTGGTGTGTTTTTTTAAAAAAGAGGCAGCTCACCATAACATTCTGCAGCCACAGGAACAAGCGCACATCTCCCTGCAAAGTAGGCATGCGTGGCGTCCACTGTAACAGCGTCTGCCTCATTGTTCTGCCCCGTGAAAAAGTGCACAGTTGACAGTCTGACATTGGCATGTTAAAGAAAGCCACCCCCTTCCCTGCAAGCCATGGAGTTCTTGCCAGAATCGAGGTCTTTTCCCAGCCATCGTCTGTCTGGGCTGGGAAACAGGTGGAACTGGAGATAATATTAGTTTTATACCCCGCCCATCTGGCTGTGTTGTCCCAGTCAATCTGGGCCTTATTGAGATGGGGTGATTTATTTGTATCTTTTGCTTATGTAAAAAGAAAACGCTACCGGTTTTGCTTCCCAGAATGTGTGCAACTCACCTTGATCAGCTCAATGCAGTTGGCCATAGAGTTTGCTTGGACACAGACCAGTGGGTGTGACCTGACATTCAGAGCCCACTCCTCACATTTGCGGAGTTCAGCGTTGCTGATACAACACCAGCGGACCAGGCTGTTGGCCAGGGAGCTCCCTGAGGCAGCAGGAGAAGGTATTGTCATAGGAAGGAGGACAAATTGCATCACCTAGTAACTGAGCTGCTAGTACTTCAAAGATCTGAGGCGTAGGCTGACAGACAGATATTTGTGCAAAATCTGCAGGTGCTAATTTATATTATAGAAGCAAGTTTAGAATTTAAATGTCACAGAAGGTGAGACAGGTGGTCTCCCATCTAGATCACCCCAGATATATACTTTAGTTGATTTGCACCCCAAATCAGTTCAGTTTCCCTTCCTTTACCAAAATTCATAGGCAGTGTGCCCCTGAATAATGCCCAGTGGTTGGGAACTGCAAGTGGAGGAGCACTGCTGTTGCACTCAATTTTGGCTTTTGGGCTTCCCTTTGGGGCAGCTGATTGGCCACTGCAAGGACAGGATGCTGAGCTATCTGTGCCTCAATTGGCCTGATCCAGCAGGGCTCTCCTTATTCATTGTCCTCCAAAGCATCTCTAGATGAGATCACATTGAATTAATTTATACTCCTAATTCAGCATCCAGCCCAGTTCTGCCTCTCAATTCAATTAAGCATCCAGAAACACCTGGGACTCCTAGAAAACCATCTGGAGCCCATACCTGAAGGGCTGACCTCCAGCTACGCTCCTAATGCTATATAGGATCTTCGGGGCTCTTTTGATCCTATATAGGATCTTTCAGGACTCCCCATGACTTCATGAGGGAGGGAAGCACTCTCTCACCTTCATGGCCCAAGCCCTGCAGCAGAGCAACATAATCCAGGCCAAGAACGTGGCTGATTTCAGCCTCCTCATCAACAAGCTGGAAGTGGTGCGTCGCATCGAGGAAGAGCAGGTTCTTTCCTCTGAAAGGCGCAGAGGCAAAAATCTCGAATCTGGCCTTCTCTCTTCCCTTCTTTCCAAAGAGGTGCTAAGAACAAGAGCAAGTTTCAGCTAGCCTTGAGCTACCCAGCAGAGGTGGCTATACGATGAAATAAGCCACTGGGGCAGCCAACATGGCAACCTCCATGTATGGTTGGACTGCAATGCCCATCATTCCGGATGACTGGCTATGCTGGCTACAGAGGATGAGAGGTGGATCGCAACAACATCTGGAGGCAGTACTGGCACATATGATGGGGCAAAGCTATCTTCCCAACACCAGCATCATTGCCGCCTCTCTGGATGGGATGGGATTTCGGCAAAGTCAGGGCCTTGCAGCTGCACCAGTGGGACTGTGGCTGCCAATCCAGTGCTGCTCCTGGTGTTCCCATATAGAGACACACACCCTCCTTATCGTGTCAGTGCCATCCTGGTAAGTAGCAGTAACACCAGTATTGGATTTTTTAAAATTATCTGCCATGACTCACCCACAACCATACTTCTTTGCTATTTTCTTCCAAATGCTGATATAACTTCAGCATCTCTTTTCTAGCTATTATTTAGCTGATAATATAGTGAGCCAGCAGCAGACACCCCCCCCAAAAAAAAGCAGAGGCCACATATCTTCAAAGGAAAGAGAGTGTGTGGACATGATTGTAACACCCTATAAAACGTGCTTAGCACCTCCCACAAGCCATGCAATTGGTGAGAGCTTTCACCAGCCTGGCACCCTCCAGATGCTTTGTACCACAACTCCCATCAGCCCCAGCCAGCACGGCACACTGTTTTCAGGAGCACAAAAACTAGAGCACCCAGTTTCAACACTCAAAACAGCCAGATTTTGTTGTCTGCCAAACACATATTTTTTTAATGGAGTAGTCCTTTTGGGACTCTCAGTAGCTCTCTGTGTCAATGAGGCCTCGGGCATGAGCCCTGCTGTACCCCTCCTTGTGTTGGCGAAGAAATACCTGAATGACAGTGAGAAACTTCTTGGCGATCTTCTTGAAGTTGTGGCGCGTGACAATGGCCCGTCCTGGCCCTCGGCCCAGATTGCAAGCAGCGTAAGCAGTCATGGGAGCTGTGGACCCGTCAGGACACAGCAACTCATATTCTTCTTGTTCTGACTCTGAACAAGAGGAGGAAGGAAAAAAGACTGGCATCGAGAGAAGCTGGAGTGAGAGAATTTAACATCGGGCTGCTGTACATCTCCAGGGCAGATGTTAAGATGAGAGTCTCCGAGCAAGAAGTTTACCTGTGGCATTCATGATGGCCAGGTGATCCAGGAAAGCAACATCTGCCACCCCATTCTTCAAGCACCTGCACACAGATTGAAGTGGTGTTAGCATAGGAGACCATGCAGCACCTGCTCCAGCCCCACCCGCCTGCACTTCAAGCACAAGTGCAAGGCCACCTGAAGGCCCCATCTGAACCAGAGAAGGGTTCGCCACCGCTGGTCTCACAGAAGTGGTTCTTGTCCTGAATGTAGGATTTCTGTCCTTGGCACAGGGAGCAGAGCTGCGGAGAGGCGACTCCGATGCCGGGGATGCAGCTGGCATTGAAATAACCACCGACGACTGGAGAAAGGAGAAGGGGAGACATCCTCATGGAAACACACTGCTAAAATAACACGGATTCTCGACTCAACCTCTGCATGATCAGAATGTAAGAAGAGCCCGTCTCGGTCAGACCTAAGAAGTCGCATCTACTCCAATGTTCTGTTCTCAAATAGCCAGCCAGGTGCCTCTGGCTCACAAGCAGAACCTGGGTGCAGCAGCAGTGCTCTCTCCCCACTTGTCATTCCCAGCAAATTCAAAGGCATACTGTCTCCAGCAACAGAGGCAGAATGTAGCCCTATCCTCAGATAAGCACGCACAGAAATGTACCCACTATGTTGTATTCCTAAGTATGGCTACTTAGAAGTAGACCCCTCTGAGTTCATTGGGACTTCATTCTAGGTACAGGACTGCAGCCTGAGGTTGCAAATCTATAACCATATCTATATCCATATAAAACAAATCTATAACCTTTGAAGACATTCCATTGAACTCAATGGGGCAAACTTTTGAGCAGACATAATACTGTATGTTAATGCTGTAACCAAACATTTTCAAGAGTCAGACCCCAGTCTTCATCTATTTTTTAAATTAGAATTAGGAGTTTAATGTCTCAATGGCAAGGTGATAGTTCATCACCTGGGCTGCAAGTTAAGAATGTAGGTGCTTGTTTTACTTAGGCTACTTTGGGGTCTGGTCTCTTTCTGCAGCGGTGAATGAAAAAGAAATTAATCAATAATTTCTATTACCCATAGTGGGTACATTTCTGTGCGTGCTTATCTGAGGATAGGGCTACATTCTGCCTACATTGTTAGTTTGCAGCTAACAATGAATGGCAAAGGTAAAGGGACCCCTGACCATTAGGTCCAGTCATGACCGACTCTGGGATTGCGGCGCTCATCTCACTTTATTGGCCGAGGGAGCCGGTGTCCAGCTTCTGGGTCATGTGGTCAGCATGACTAAGCCGCTTCTGGAGAACCAGAGCAGTGCACGGAAATGCCATTTACCTTCCCACTGGAGCAGTACCTATTTATCTACTTGCACTTTGACGTGCTTTCGAACTGCTAGGTTGGCAGGAAATAATGAATGGTAGCTTCTGCTTAATCATTCATTTTTAATTAATTGTAAATTATATTGCACTTTCTTTTCCTATATTGAAGTTTTGGTAAAATGTGGGTTTATTGAAACTTAACTGGTAAAAGACAAGATAATTAGCCAACTAAATTTCTTGAATTGGTTGACAGACTTAATCCTTTTGAAATTAAAGATGCCTCATAATGATCTGGATCAAAAAACAAAAACAGGAAGGGAGCACTTTACCAGGCAACGCAATGACAACAGGTGCTTCCTTTGGGTGTTGTCAAATTGGTTTGCAGCTCTCCCTGAAAAAAAGCTCTGGCCAAACAGGATCTGAGAACCTGTCTCAGGATCTCATCACGTGTTTATGATTTGTGGGCACAGAAGGGTATGAGAATACATTGTGAGGGCACTTTGTGCATGTCATGATCAGCTCTCAGGTGCGGTTTGCTTTTCTTTGACACGTAACATCCTGGGTATCGTCCAGCCTTAAAACAGTTAAGCAGTTTGGTGCTCTTTTGGTTTCAGTAACATGCTCTGGCATTTCTCCTGCTCAAACCAGGGGGACTAAAGAGGACGTCATGTGGCAGAAGTGGTCCCAATACGAGTAGAAGGACTTGGGACCTATGGTAGGTGCTTTGCACATTGTCCTTCCCCTCAAATTCCAATTGGTTGCAGACGTTTGATACAAGGCTATGCATCTGATCTTTCACTGTGTACTCACTGTGGCTGAGGGGCTGGTCTTCATCCCATACAAGGTCATTCCTAACCAGAAGAAAGCCCAAAGGGATGTTCCAACCAGAGGTCCACCTGGCTCCATTGTGGCAACTGCGACTCCCTTTTAGCCTTTGGATATCCAGCGTTCCTCGTCTGGCCACAGCTACAGCAAACACACAGTTACCTAGTGATAAAAAAGGTACAGAAGGAACCATGTTAATGAACACTGAGAGATCTTTGTGTGAACAGAACAGCCTTCCTCAACTGCATGCCCTCCAGTTGTTTTGGATCACAACTTTCATCATAGAGACGTGCTGACTGGAGCTGATGGGAGCTGTAGTCCACAACATCAGAAGGGCACCAGGTTGGAAATGGCTATACTGCACTAAGGCTTCCTTCGTGTTATCAGGATTTCCCAGGGAGAAGGAATGATGGTTGAGCCCATAGGAGCCAACTCCTAGGGGCCGACGGGGCTTTGCCCCACCAATAAAGCATCTGAGGGGGTTGTCCACCCCAAAGCTAATGGGCATTGCCATTCAAATGATTGTGTTCACCACATCATGTGATCGAATACGCAGGGTGGGGCTTGTCTTACCTCCCTCCCCATATTTTATTCAAGTTGGCACCCTGGTTGAGCCAGTTAAGTCTGTGTTATGTTGATATGCTCTCAGTTTATCACAGATCAAAGCAATGTCTCTGTGTGGAAAAAGCAGGGCCAGTTCTGTTAAAGAAATGTTTACAGTACTTCCAGATGGCAGTTTAATTTACAGTTGGACTATTGGCATCAGTTTTGTTTTGTAAATTATTGATTTTCTGCTGGAAAGATTAGATCCCAGATTAAGTTGGGGGGCAGGGTATGGACAGACATTTTGATGTCATGTGGACCCTGAGGAGCATCTATCCCATAGTAAAACCCCAGAGCCAAGGGAGCGGGCCTCCCTCCATAGCACACTGCTTGGAACACTTCCATGACCCTTGACCTCCATTGCCAACCCAGGGATTGTGCTGGACTCAAGGCTTGGCTGGGCAGGCTCTTGACATTTCTATAGGCTCTAATCAATTTGCTGCGTGCTGACACCAGCCCTGGGGGTATGGTCACTGACTGACCTTCCATATAGATCTCCTTTGCCACCACACTCAGGCCATAAAGCTTCACAGCCGAATACACATCTCCAGCATCCAAGGAGACAGCATCAGCTTTGTTCACCTAATTAAGAATGAGAAATAGTATTTAAAACAAGCTTCTGAATATCTTCAGCACAAGTTATTCTAGTCAGGCAGACTTTTCCCAACACTTCCTGGGATTATTGGCTAACATCCTGCCTCTAGTCATGGCAGAATTTCCTCTGGTTAGGATTTAATAAGTACGTATGTAGCAATAAATGGGCTGTAATCTCTCACATATTAGGCATGAAAACCTGCCACAATAATTGCAGTAATTTGCCTGGGGCAACACCGCTTCCACCCTGAACAGATGCTGTGCTCAGCTAACCCCACAATTAATGTGCGACTCTTCATTCTCACCAGCGGTGGAGCGTGATTGTATGGTGCCCGGTGCATGCGCAGCGAACGGAGCCCGCTGTGCACCGGCTCAGCCCTTGCCACTGAAATTGCCGGAGTAATACCATCCCTGAGCCACTTTGCGAGGCACAGGGCCCTGCAGCACTTTGCAAGGCTCAGGGAAGATGGCATTAGAAGGACGTCATGTGCCCTTCATCATCATCGTCATCATCATCATCATTATTTATTATTTATACCCCACCCATCTGGCTGGGTTTCCCCAGCCACTCTGGGCGGCTTCCAACAAAACACTAAAATACAATAACCTATTAAACATTAAAAGCTTCCCTAAACAGGGCTGCCTTTAGAGCCAGTGTGGTGTAGTGGTTAAGAGTGGTAGACTCGTAATCTGGTGAACCGGGTTCGCATCTCCGCTCCTCCACATGCAGCTGCTGGGTGACCTTGGGCTAGTCACACTTCTCTGAAGTCTCTCAGCCTCACTCACCTCACAGAGTGTTTGTTGTGGGGGAGGAAGGGAAAGGAGAATGTTAGCCGCTTTGAGACTCCTGATGGGGAGTGAAAGGCGGGATATAAAATCCAAACTCTTCTTCTTCTCTTCAATCAAAGCCTCACCCTTGAGGGTCTGGAATCGAAGGGCACATGGCTGTTGCGCCCTCCTGGCTCGGGGGGGGGGGGGGCGTGAGCAGCACACTGTGCCTGTCAGAAAAATGCACCCGGGGCAATCACCCCAGCAGCCCACCCCCCACATACCCTTGATTCCCACCATCAACAACCTGGTGCCCTCAGGATGCTTTGGAATGCAACTCCAATAAGCCTCAGGAGCATACAGCCGTGATGGCTGGGCCTCATGGGATTTGTAGTCCAAAATGCCCAAAAGACATCAGAACCACCAAGCCCACCATTCTGTTCTCACAGTAGCTGATCAGATGTCCTAAAGGGAAGCTGACAATAAGGGCGTGAGCGAAACAGCGCTCCCCTCCTGTGGTTTCCAGGTATTCGAAAGCACTGATGCCTGCTTCGACTGTGGAGGTAGAAGAAATGAATGAGATCCGGGGTTTGGATAACCTCTGGAATTTCTGGGTACTCACTCTGATCTTGTCAATGCAGTCGTAAGTGTTGTGAGCTCTGATGCAGGAAACCCTGGCAAAGGCGTTGACCGTGGCAGGAGGCAACACTGCCAGAAGCACTTTGGATAGCTCTGAGCACTTCCTCTGCTCCAGGTCAGAAAGGGTGCACCATCGGAACTTCTTTCCTGCAGGAACAGAAAGAGCAGGCAATGTTATGAATAGGGTAGAAACTGAGAAGCTTGAAGGTAACCAATGAAGAAAGTTGAGGAGCAGACACGGCTGGTCCCTATTTGAAAAACAAAACAAAACATGCTATGCAGTCTGCACATCATTGATGAATGGCAGAGCCATCAGGACAGGATTTGGGGGAAGAAGTCAAGGCCCCACTCGGCAGAATGAGCAGGAGTCCCCACCTCAAAGCAGGAGTACCACATTTTGAAACAAGTCAGGTGATACGCATTGCCTGTAAGGGAGAGGGACACTGCAAAATAAGGATGGGGAACCCGTCTCCCTCCAGATCTTGTTGGACTCCAACCCCCCTCTCTTTCTAGCTTTGTTCCCAACAACACGGCTTCCCCAACCCAATGCTACCAAACAAATAATAAATAACGAGAGGAGCACCGGTGCTGGTGGTTGGCACAGCATTCCAATAACAAGACATAACATTTTAAAAATTAAATTAAAAATAAAGCGGAAGACTAGTGTAATGGTGGAGGAGCTTGCTGGCGTTTGCCTCTTAAAAGCAAATTAGCATTGTTCAGGGTGGAGGCTGCCTTTCATCTCCCTCAGTGCCTCCACTCTTACCTGTAGACCTAAGAGAAAGAGCAGTCAGGAGGATGAACACAGTGGCTGCCGCAGCCTTCATGGCCAAAGATGCAAAGCATAAATCCAGTTTGCCTCCACACACTGAAGCCTCTGCCTTGCCTCATACCAGGGATTCCAGAGCTATGACTGAAACAAACAAGGGGTCTTGGCACTGCCTTAAATATTTATTTTCGGGTTTGGGGGAGGATTAACAAAAGCGAGAGAGAGAGCAGCAGCAGCATCCACTGGATGTAAGGATGATGGGCGGGGAAAGGGGCCCCATTCTTAGGCACAGATGGGAAGTGTTAGCAGGGCTTGGTCAAGAGTTGGCCTGGCGAGTCTGCGAGATAGAATAGATGAGTTATAACATTTTTCAGTCTTCTCACACTGGCAATCTGTCATAGATAGTACTGTGTTGGGCTTTAAAAACCTCATTTTACACTCAGCAGAAGCAACTGAACCTTAAATCTCCTTTTGAACTAGCATTCTGAGGATTTTCAAGTGTCAGGAATGGATTTTGAAAAGAGAGAGAGAGAGAGAGAGAGAGAGAGAGAGAGAGAATGTGATCTACCCACCTGACACCCTCAGTCCCTCAGTTTTTTTTATAAAGGTTCAGAGTCCTTCACCTGCATTCTCCAGATACATACATACATACATAACCTTATCTGTATGCCATGTTTCCACAGTTCAAGACACTTACAATATGAAAAAACACATAACTACAACATAATAAAAGTAGATATAAACAATAAAACATTAAAAAATATACCGCGAAACTGAACATAAATGAGATCTTAAATAAAAATACAATAAACCAACAGCAGCAACCCCCTCCCAACCAAAAATTGAAACCACACCCCAGCCCAAGAGTCTGTTCAACAACCTCAGCTTTTGTAGATGGAGTCAGTCAGGGCCCTGCCTGCATAAGCCAGTTGGAAAAAGGCCTGCACTCAGGCATCCTCACAATACACACATCCCCTCCTGGATTGCAGGTGGTTCGCCTGAGTTCATAGCAGAGATGAGATCTGAACTAAGTAATTAATAAATCTAAATTAAGGCAATACTTTTATTATTGTTAATATTATGATGTTTTTACTGTTAGCTTCCCTGAGAGTGTGTGACAGAAAGACTGCTGGTGTGGTGTAGTATAGTGGTTAGAACTTTTGCCAACCTGGTGCTTTGTAGATATTTTAGAATACAACTCTCATCAGCCCCAGGGACATCACTGGGCAGCTATGTTGACTGGAGCTGATGATGTTCAAAACATCTGGAGGGTACCAGATTGGGAAAGGTGATTTACAATGCAATCCTATATAAATGCACACACACAAGTCCTTCTATCCAAACACTCACTATACAAAAATTCACTGATCCAAACATGAGGAATTTGTACCCAAACAAAAATATACACCGCAGATTCAGATATCCAAACAGCCAGACCTGCATGCATTACTGTAAACAAATAAGCAGCCTTACTTTTTTGTGTTTTTCTGTTCCACTGCAGCTGATTCACATGGTAGGAGGAATGGATGGATGGGGAGAGATGGGACAAATAAGAGAGCATTTGTTTGCCTTTTGCAAAGTTTCAGAGGGTTTTCCTGGTTTCGCCCATCATTTTGGAATCAATGGAAAGTGTTGACTCGTTATGCAAACGCTTGCCTGACTTCCCAAGAATGCATTGTGTTTGTATAGCAAGACCTGTCTTTATTCAGAAATGAGCCCCATTGAATTTATTGTGACTTACTACCAGGTAACTGTGTTCACTACCAGGTAACTGTGTTCATACTACACCTGCAGTCCCCCCAAAACACATTTTGGAGGGCTGTGCTCCCATGCAAGTCACCTAACTCATTTCAAAGCGAGGCCCCGAAAGACGTGTGCCCCTTTTCCCCCTCTGTGGCATGTTGGAGGGTATGCAGTGTGTAGACAACTGCACCACGAAGATGGTTGTACTATGACCAGGGTAGCCCAGGTTGAAGCCATGCTTGGCCAGAAGCTGACTGTGCCTCTGAGCTACTCGTTGCCTCTGACCATTTCTACCTTACAGGCTTGTGAGGATAAAGAGAGGGTGGAGATGAACCACTGATGCTAACCTGAGCTCCTTGAAGTAAAGCTTTGTTTAATAAAGTTTAATAAATGTAAATAAGGCGAGATGTATAAACTCAATGGAATGATCTCCCTAGTGAGGCCTGCCTGCTGCTGGCACTAACACCTGCCACATCCACACCTGGCTTCCCCCAAAGAATCCTGGGAAATTGAGTTTACCCCTCACAGAACTACAATTACCAGCACCCTGAACAATCAAGAGCTCCCAGGATTACTTGGAGGGGAAGCCATGTACTTTAAATGTATGGTGTCGATCAGTACAGTAGTGAACCCTTTCTGTGCTCTGTCATTATGCATCTCACCTCCTAGCCATTTAAGGGAATATGGATTATCATTGCTGTTCTCTGTATGTGCGTGGGGGCCTTCCCCCCCCAACCTGGTTACTTTTAATTTTTTTAATTACGAATTATTGTTCCACACAGTAGCTCCGCATAACTTATGCAGAATGAAGACGAATAAACCGAAATATAACTTTCCAACAAAGCAAACGCATCACTGTTAACAGCTGCGTGGCTGCCCTGATGCTAGTCGTTCCAGAACTGGATAAACTATCTGACATTGATTTATTGATGGCTGTTTGCAAATGTGCGCGTGAGACGCCTTGGAGACGTTTTGCGGCATTATTATTATTATGCTTTTTCCTGCGTGAGAGAGGAATCCCAAGAAGCTCCCAGGCTTCCCTCAAGCCCCGCTGAGGGAAGGCGGCTGAGGCGCTGCGACCTAACCCAGCGCCTCAGAGAACCGGCTCCTCCTCCGGCCCGAGGCCCGCCTCGCTGGCTCGTGCTCTCCAGCTCTGCCCGCCCAGTCGCTCCCTCCCTCCCTCCTTCCTTCAGCCCCGGCGGCGCGGCAAACGAGCAGAGAGCAGCCGCGCGGCGGGGCGACTTCTCCCTCCACCGAACGAGAGAGCAGCAGCAGGGCCAAGATGGCGGCGGCGGCAGGGGCTCTGAGGGTGGCGTGCGCCAGGGCGAGCGGCAGGTAGTCCTAGCGGCGGCGGCGGCGGCGAGGCGTGAGGCAGAGGGAGGCGGGATGGTTTCGGAGGAAGGGGCTGGCCCTCGAGGGTGAGGGAGGTGGGGGGAGACAGGCAGACATGGCGGGGCGTGAGGCGCAGGGGGCGCAGCGCGTGCTCCGTGCCTCGCCATGCAGGTGGCGGGTGGCCCTAGGCCAGGCGGTGGGTTCCCGCCTCGGAGGACCCCTGAGGGTCCCCAACCCCTCACCTCAGTCCTACTCAGAGGAGACGTACTGGAGTTAATGGGAGCATCCCATTTCAGCGGGGTCTTCTACGAGTGGAACTTGCAGTCGCCTTTTTATGTCTCCCTCCAGGGGAATTTGTGTGCACAAGGATTGCCAAAGCGGTGTGCAGGTTCTTGTCGCCCTCAAATTTATGACCCAGCGGATCTCGGCGAGAAATAAAACAGTTTAAAATTTAGAACAAGTCTAAACGTGAAACAAACCAATGTGTCATTAACGATATTCAGGGTTGCGCCCTACTCGGAGTAGTAGGGCCGCTGAAATTCATAGGCATGAACTTTTGAGTATGATTAAAGGCTGGATAATACTCCTCAGGCCCAGTACACACCACTTGCTTATTTTTATTAGTTAATTTATATACGGCTGGCTGGTAAAAAAGAAAAACCACAACCCCCCAATACATGTATATACTCCCCAAATCCTGGGAATTGTAGTTTGATAAGGGTGCTGGGAATTGGAGTTCTTTGATGGGTAAACGACAGGGTCCCAGGTTTCCTGTGTGGTGCGAGGGCCTGAGATGAGCTTAAAAGGTGCTTATAAATGTATAGTGTGTACACAGCCTCCCTATGAAGTTTTAATTCTAAGTTGATCTGTGGTACCCTACGGTGTGAAGGTGGGAGATCACACTTCGGGACAAGGGTCGCGAAGAGCAGCAGCAAAGAGTTAGAAACTGCCTGAAGTTTAAAGTTTGGCATTTGCTTTCTTGTGTGGTGAGGGAAATGCACTCTGCCTGTGCTCAGGGGCACTTAAGCCTGCTCTTAACTGCCTGTATTGCTGCTGGACTCCTTGTCTTCTCTTGTTTCTCTCTAGTGTCATCCATGGTGCTTTCCCAAAATGTGAGAGAAAGGGTCTCTGCCCTGAGGTGCTTACAATGTAGTAGAAAATAAGAGGGATGTGGGAAGCAGGGAATGGAGGAAAATGGAGGCAGGGGAGGGCTGCTCTACTTACAGATATTCAAGAGACCTTGCGTTCCCCTTCTGGTGCAAAGGAAGCCCTAGCCAAGTGGTCAGTTCACTGCCCCCCTTGCAGTGTGTGCCTGTTGGGCCCTAGCTCAACTTGGAGGATTTGGGGGAAATGGCCTATCCACATTATTATCATTATTGATTTTATTAAGCCACCCACCCAAACGGTCTCTCTGGGTGGCTCAGAGAAGCGAAAAATAAAATAGTGTTAAAAACAAAATTTGGGAATTAAAAAACAATGACAGATATGATAAAGTAATGCAACACAAAACTTTCCTTCTAGCATTAAATAAAACTAGAACTCAGTAACTCTCCGTATCAAAATCACCTGGCACTGAATTTGCATTGGGAAAACATTACAAAGTGTTGCATCAGGAGAAATAGATGCTCTTGAGGGGCCTTTGTAAGCATATTAGACTTGTTTTGCATTCCTAACCAACTGTACCTGTTTGACTGGCATCAAGAATTTTTACCCATCCAGTTTTAGCTCTGGGCTTTGCATGTTATGCCAGTGCAAACTGATTTTTAAAAGCCCTTAAAGTCTGTAAGTTACCACTGCAGTCCTTAACATGCTGATCCCATCCCTATGTATATTTCACTTTGAGGGCAGCTCCACTGAGTTGATTGGGACTTATTCTCAAGTAAGTGGGTGTAGGACTTCAGCCTCCAGGTGTGTTCATAAGAGTGTTAACTCAGAAGTAAGTCCCACTAAATTAAATGGGGATATTGGAAATAACATGGTTAGAATTGCACTGTAATATTGAAATTTTGGTGGCAATCCTAGGCACCTATTCTTGAGAGTAAGCCATGTTCAACTCAGTGGGCTTCATATAATTTCACAGTGTATTTGTGATGGCAAATAGTTAATATATGCAAAGGAAATTACTTTTGGAATATACTCTGTGCATATATGATCATCTCTTAGAAGTAGTTTCTTTCATGGGTAGTTTAATTTCACAGGAGATGAGTCTGTCAACAGTTGCTAGCCATAATGCCTGTGTTCAGCGACAGTATGTTGTAAAATATGAACAAAAAGGGAGAGGAGGGCCTTTCTAGTGTTGTTCGCAAACTCCTTTAAGCTGCCGAACAGAGTTGTGGTTCTCAGTGCCTTGCATGTGCTTTCCCACTCGAGTCACAGAGGACAGAAGAGAACTGTGTGGAACTCTGATCTGAATTACTCTCCAATTATAGTGTGGAGATTGGACTCTAAATAACCTCACCATTGCTACCATATATACACACAATCAAGTCCCAGGGAATATATAAGTTTGGGCTCTTGAATGTTTCCCTGCCACCCTAGCTGTAGGTCACTGGGAACACACAGGGGCTAGACATTCTTTGCTCATCTTTCCATCTCCATAAAATCTCAGGAGACTGGGAGAAGAGGTGACTGGGTTCTCTGTCCCCTCATCAACCTCCATGAACTTCCTCAGGATACTGAATTAGTTACTCCCTCTTCATTTCAACCTTCAGGTAGAACTTACAAGAAAGAGGCTCTTGAGCAATATGTGCAGATGAGAGAAAGACAACTGTGCTATGCTTGTACCTAAAGCAGGATTAACACAATGCTAAAACATGGTTTAGCCCTGCATTGATGAGCCTGCTCCTCTCTTTCTGCGCAGCTGGAAGGAGGAGTTTGGAAGCTTTTGCTTTTGGTTCACCACAGTTTGTAATTTTGTCAGAACAGGCAAACTGATTAACATAAGCTATGGTTAGTTTAAAACAAGCCATGTTCAAACCATGGTTTCAGAAAGTGCAGGGTTGGGGGGAGCATTAGTGTATTAATAATTCCAGTCATAAAATCCATTTCAGCCTAAATCAAATGACTGTCCTATTTGCATATCAACTTAATTCAACTTGCATACAAAAGTTAAGAATGACCAATTTACTCTATTATAAAAACTAAACGATATTAAATATTAAAATAATATCAATGATGATATATCATCATCATCATTATTATATTTTTCAGAATAATAATAACTTTGTTATTTATACCCCGCCCATCTGGCTGGGTTTCCCCAGCCACTCTGGGCAGCTTCCAACAAAATATTAAAAATACAATAAAGCCCATATGACAAAAAATTCAATGCACATTACTTATTGCACTACCTTTTAGGACAAAGAAAAGGAAAAAGGAAAAGGGGGGAAATATACTGAAAACCCTCAAAGAGCTTAAAAGATAAAATACATTAAAGGGTCTGGGAGAACAAGACAGTCTTTGCCTGGTGCCAAAAGAGTAATGTGGCGCACCAGGCAAGCCTCTCTAGGCAGAGCACCACAGGTGCAGGCGAGGGTGAGGAGGAAGGTGTTAGCTGCCCAAGGGACCCTGGCCCTTGTCACCAGTTTATTCTTTAAAATGTGGGCTGTCTTGAGTACAGCGTCAGTAGAAAGGTGAGATATAAATTATAACTAAATGCACAGTTCTGTCATCGCACTTCATTTGGTCCTAAGGACTGTAATATGAACTGGCTCCCTGGCAGGTTAAGGCAGCCAACTCCAGTAAGTCTGGAACATTCTGATCTTCCTCTGTGGAGGCTTTATCTGCAGGCCCAACTAGCTATTGGGAAGAGGAAGAGCTCCTATTCAAAGCTTTTCAGTAGTGCCTCAGAGACACCTCTTATTAACAGCTGAAATATATGCAGCTGTTGAAATCCATTGAACTCATGATGGAAGCTTTCACCTTGTGTATGTTGACTTCCAGCAGTTTGACTTCACCCCCAAAAGGCACACTCCATTGTCTCCTGAGACAGATGGATGCCAGCAACAACAAGATGAGAAACAGTTTTAATCAGTCAGTGTAGAGAGCTGTGCTTGGTGCTAAGAGATCTGGACTCATATCGAGGTTCAGCTTTGGACTTTACTGAGTGGTCTTGGGCAAGTGACTCTGCCTAATTCCATTCACAATTTGTAATTGTATTAGTGGCATAGTTTTCAGTGCAGGTGAACAAATGTCAGGATTCTGAAATGTGACCATAAAATAGAACCAATGACGTTGTACCCAGTGACCCCCATTAAATTTTGTGAGTCAAAGTAAGCAGTCTGGGATATGCCTCAAACTCTGGCAGGGTGTGTGTGTGTCACAAATAGCAAGGGTTTGGTTTAACCCTATCTTAATGGGTCCCCAAGGGCATCTTCCCCACCCTAATCACTCATATAGTGAATAGTAAATCACTGCACACATTTGTGTACATTTGCAGATTACCACATGTCTCTGCAGAGATGCATTTCTTCACACAGTGCATAATTAACTGGAATTTGCTGCCACAAGATGGCCACCACATTGGATGGCTTTCGGTGGAAGTTAGCCTTATTTTTTACACATTTGTCTATCGATGGTTATATACTATACCCAGTGTCAGAAGCAGTACGTCTCTGTATGCCAGTTGCTGGGAATTCCAAGTGGGAAGAGTGGTTTAGCCCTTGAGTTCTGCTTGTGGGGTTTTTATGGGTGCATCTGGTTGATCATTGTGAAAACAGGATGCTGGACTACTAGAGGGGCTTTTCGTCTGATCCAACAGTGCTCCTCCAGTGTTCCTTCTCATCCATACCAATGTGGTAGTGGAGGATTTCAATAGGGTACCTATTCTCCTCTCCCCCATGCATTCCCTCACCTGGTATGATGAGAAGCATTTTGCTATTCATTTAAAAAAACACAAAACAGTTCCTGAGTTTCACCTACCTGTCACAACCAAGGAACTGTACCTGGAGCAAATCTGTAATGACAAGGCTTGATTCTCAGCGACTCCCATACAGTGTTGTGTGACATAGAAAACTTGAAAATAAATTCCATAGGGAGCAAATCTTAATTCAAATACTTTAATTAGGAGTAGGCTTAGGCCATTGGCTTGAATTTGCTTTAGTGTGATATTTTCCAGCTTGTAAGGTCTCATGTTCTCTGATGTGATTACACTGCAGAACCTCTCAGGTTTAACAAGACGGTGTTCTCTTGGCCACAGTAATGTACTTTCCTCCTCACAACTCTAGATTTTCCATACACATCAAGGTTGATGGGTTTAAAATGCCCATCAACTCTGCTGCCGACCTCAAGATAGAAGAGGTTGCAAAGGTCAGGGCTTCAGGTGCAGCTTCCTGTATTTCTTTACTGCTAAATTTGTCCTCAGTAAAAGCAGATTTTGGAAAGCCTGCAGAAACAGGAAAAAGTGGGCTAAAAATAATGAAGTGCAGCCCTGAACCTGCCAGTCAAGAAAGATGAAATGAGCTCTCTAAAATACACATTGCATGATTTATTTATTTTAATTCTAAAAAGATTTATAACTTGCCCATCATCTGGAGAAGGTAAGGTAAAGCAGGAGTAGGTAACTATTACACAGTAATCCAGAGGAAGATAATGATTTGTAGCTTGGTTTATGAATATGTGTAGTTAATGTAGATTTTTTATATAGATATGCATCCATAATTATTTGTATTTTCCTGTTTTTATACCCCTCACCACCAGTACCCTTTTCCACAGCAGCATTGTAAGACATGATAATCAGTCTATGAAGAAGATGTTGGTACTTTGGAAGCAACCACTTTCCCCATTCCTCCTTACTGGTAAGAACCGTCATATGTTTTCATCTTATTGTTTATCTTACCACTTCAAACTATGATTACAAATTATGATTTGGAAGCACAGTAATAAAGGTAGTTGGTTTGTTCAGGAGGTGGAAGAGAGAAGTTTTTTGCAAGAGAGGGTTAGGGAGGGTATGAAAGGCTGGTTTCAATACACGGAACAGGACATGATCCTGTTTTGTGATATTTTATACTTATGCAATTTTGTTTTGTTTGAGTCTGTGACACAACATAATAAAGAATCTGTAATCTGTATGTAATGATGATTGTGACATGTCATGTACAGCAACTGCTCTTTGATGTTAAGGTCTTGTAAGGTCTCTGACTATTAGATGAAAATTAAACCTGTTGGTCTTGTAGTTCTTGCTGAATCAATCATGTGAAGGTATTCGTCACGTATATGCAGCATGAGTATTCTGGTGGTGATGTAGGCCAGAACTGTTAATTATGTTTTAATCTTTGAAATTAATTTTGTTTGGTTGTGGCCAATTGGTGCCTTATTTGCAAGCACAATGACTTTTAATCTAGTGAAAGTGTCTGTTAACGGAGGCAACCTTTTACTTTCTCCCCCTGCCCCTGGCCTGCAGACTCCAGTGACCCCTGAAAATCTGCTCTATAGAGTTGGGAGACCATCCAGAATAGGGTGGTTTTGTTCTGCCTTGAGCACAGAGGTGTCCTGTCCCAAACAAGATGGGCAGATTTGCCAGTTTTAATCAAATGGATTTGAGAAGGGAGTTGCACAGACCATGAACCACCACAGAGAGGCCCTGTTTCCTAGTGGGGACACCCAGAGCCAGGCCACTAAAGAAGATCTGAATAATGTCCATACAGATTTATATAGAAGGTGTGTAAACAAAGTAATATAGCTGGAAGAAGTGCAAAAGCCTTGGCTTCCTGAACACTTGAAACGATTTCCAGAAATTTAATTGACTACTGTAATTAATTTATTAACTAATTAATTTTATATGTGGCTCTTCATCCAAAGATCACAGGCTGGTTTACAGCATTAAAATACAAAATGAAAACACAAAGTACATAATTTAATTACAATAGCAAAAACCAATAATCCCCCACCCACAGACAAATATAAAAGTTTTGACCCCCAAAGCCTTTAATTAATACATTCTAATCCAGAAGAAAAACCGATGCAGCTAATGTGGCATATTCTCTCTAGTTGTTTCAGTCTCTGGAGCCAAAAGAAGGAAGAAAGCTCAGAATAACATAGTCATGGTTATCTTGTTCTCAGTGGCAAGAAGGGAAGGTTGGTGGCTTGCTGATTTACATAAGGGCTAGCCAATCAGTTTTGTGCAAATGCAATTGTTACTGCAAGTTGGAAAAACATGTTTCCTTTCCACTGAATCTGGTCCATGTGTCTAAAATGCAGTGAGAGTGCTTTCACGGCAGGCTCACTGCTGAAACTATTTTTACATTGTTTTAACCAGCCATAGGACCTTATGGTGAAGAAACCTCATCAGTAAAAAGCATCTGCCTGTATGCAAATGTATGCCAGTTTGCATCCTAGCTGAGGTTCTTTTGCTCCCACAAATGATTCCCAGAAGACTTCATTCTAGTACATGCTCCTGTCCAGCAGGTGGCAGTAGGGAAGTGCAAGATGCTTCTTGTGCTATGATAAGAAACACAAATTAATAAGATCCATGCTTGCATAGAGATGGAAAAGGATTAGAATGATATGAGGTTTCTTCCCCCACTCCCACTTCCTTGTTTTCTTTTATCTTTTGGCTTTCCAATTTGCACTGTTAACTGAGTGGAAGCACCATGTGTCTCTATGCAGGACCATAGAGTGCAAGAAGTGCCTGTTGTGTGCAGCAGAGCCCTGGCTTTATATGTATTCTGCCTTTCACAGCTCTCTGGTGATTTGGGTTGTTGTTAGCCCATGGCTTCTTTATGTTTGTAGCTGTTTGCTGTCTCTTTGATTATGCAGCTTCCAGACTGCTGGAATGTTGGAAAACAGCCATTTCCCACTGTGCCAAATGCCAAAGAAACACAATGTTGTACTTTAATAACATTTCAGAAATGGTAACAAAGGAAAAAAACATTTGAAATATTTTGATGCCAGAATGTAAGAGGTACAAAGGTCAGAAGCACATTTGGTAGTCATCTCCCCATCATATTTTGCCAGCTGTTATTAAGCAAAAATATGAATGTGGCAGTAGCCCTCCATTGAAAATCTCCAGCTTCCAAGGTGGTTTTCACAGGCAATGCAACATTGCCAGAAGGGATGAATGAATGCCCATTTTGGTTTCTGTCAGTTTCTCATTTTATCATTCTTAAGTTAACAGTTCAGGTCCAAGATGCCCCAGGGATCACTTGGTGCCTTATATCTCTGCCCAATCACTGAGTTCTTTGGAGGAGTTTCAGTGCCTTCAATATTGTGGGCCCGATTTTATGAAACTACCTTCCAGTTGAGGTCAGACATGTCCCCTCCCTGTTGAACTTCCAGTACCTACTGAATTTTTTTTTTATTCCAGTAGGCTTTTTAACTGAATTCTGATTTTATAATTTTACTGATTTTTATTTTCATTGTATGGAATTTTATTTTCACTGCTTAGAGTTGATGTAGTGAATGAGTATATAGTCAAAGTAAAATAATTGTTTTACTTGAATGTGGGCTCTGTTC
This sequence comes from Podarcis liolepis, assembly GCF_965112155.1. Classification (NCBI taxonomy): domain Eukaryota; kingdom Metazoa; phylum Chordata; class Lepidosauria; order Squamata; family Lacertidae; genus Podarcis; species Podarcis liolepis. The sequence goes on along the minus strand of NC_139566.1, from coordinate 27,851,725 downwards.
CATAGTGCTCTTTGTTTGAGAACTGAAGCTGTGAGTTGGGAATTGATTTGTCTAGGAAGTGACCATTGATGGTATGAAAGAACCCCCAGCCAATCTTTGTAAGAATGGTGACGTTTCTCTCTGGCCTGGCTTGGAGATGCCAGGTTCACTGTACAACCTCTGCCTCCGTTACACCGCAGTGTCAATGGCTGCCTGCCTGATTTCCTAAAGTACCATCTCCTTTTGTTACAGGTCAGCGGAAACTCTACACTGCACCGCTGAGGAGTGTACTGCGGTTACGCCCACTGCACCTTTTGGTGGCTACAGGCGGAGGTTATGCGGGGTACAAGCAATATGAGAATTATAAGGAGAATCAGCTCAGAAAGTCGGGTTTAGAGCCACCCCCTAGAATCGCAAGTGATTGGGAGGTAAGTTGTGGAAGTTTTTATGCCATGTTCTTAAACGTCTCACCATCCCTTGCTAAAAACAACATGAACTTGCCGAATGTAAAATGAAATGAATGGTGTGGTGCAGTGGCTCTAAAGTTTTGTGTCTTGGGTGTGAGAAACCCAAGTTGAATTCCCTGCTGAGCTCTGCAGCTTGCTAAGTGGCTTTGAGCAAGTCACAGAGTGCCAGTCCAGGGCTGCTATGAGGTGTAACCATCATTCTGAGTTTCTTTGAGGAAGGGCAGAACACCAGTATGCATTCATAAGTATTCAGCCTTTTTTCCTCTTCTTTTTCTTTTTGGACCCACCTATCACCTTTTATCTTGCTCCCTGGGGGTGTCATGACTAGTGGCATTTTGGTTTAGTTGCCTGTTGTAATAGTGATGATAGCAATGAATATTTTCTAGAAAAAGAGGTGCTGGAATTCACCATGAACACCTCCCTTGTTCTCTTAAAATGGCAGTGGTGCCCAGTTGAGAGGTGCTGGAAATGAGTGCTGGCGAGTTCTGGCTTTTTTTAAAAAAGCCCTGTGTGATAGTAATAAGGAGGGAGGGCCATATTGCTCCATGGTAGAGCACCAGCTCTGAATGCAGAAGGTCCCATGTTCTGTTCCCTGCTTCTCCAAGTAGGGCTGAGAAAGACAGCAGTCTGAAACCCTGGAGAGCCACTTATAGTCAGGGCCTTTTCTGGACCGCAAAAGGAGAGGGGTCTTTAAAGCGTTTGGGTGATGAGTGCAAAGGGGTTCTATGTGTGGGTCTCTTACTTGGATGAGTGCTAATGCAGTCACCGGTGGTTGTAGTACCTGCAACATGGAGCTTTCCTTCACCAGGGCTCTAGGGTGGCCAATTAAATGAGTGAACTTTGGATGGCTTGATTCCATTAGGGACTAGATACGAAGAAGTGCAACAGCATAGACTGTAGTTCTGATGCTCCTGTGTGTCTGTGTGTATTCATCCAGTGAATACAAAGTCTGAGCTGTGCCAACCCTCTTGTTCCTGCTGGTCTGACTTCTGTGTCCTGTAGTTGACTCCTTGAGCAGAACAGCTTGTTCTGTTGGTGCTGAGGAATGTTTCTGGGACTGTTTTCTATTTCTCTCTGTGTTTCTGCAAGTGCTCCCCACGGTGTGTAAATGTGGTATGCCCCTTTTGCTTTAAAAACTGCTGGCACCCAACCTTTACACTTTTGCATCTGCCCATTATCTCGCTCTTGTGGGGTGGGGGTGGGGGGGATGAACACAGGTAATAGTTAATGCTCCTTTTGTTGATGTTAACATTTCTGTATAGCTTCCTCCTACCCTGTAAATCAAGTGTCCCACCTCAGAGCCTCAAATCAAGTGCTAAGATTTTGGAATGCAGTGTTTACTGACAAGTCTTGTGGCTTGGCTGGCCCCTAATTGCACCCCTGAATTGAATGGTTTGCCAAATTAATAGTAGAACGGGGCGGGGGGGCTGCCTTGCTTCTTGCTGCAAACGGTTTGTTACAACAATGGGAGGCTCAAAAAAGATAAAAGCTTGATTGTTCAAAGTGGAGTCTATTTTTGCTGACACTCCCCCCCCCCCCATTGCATGTTTTTTTGTATCCTTGGTCACAAATGACTGAGCTTTTCCCACTTCTGTATGGGTAATGAGTTGTGTAGCTGCCCATCACCAGGACAGGAATGGATTGCTGGGAAAGAGAGAGGGGCTCGCCCCTTGATTCAGTCTCCAATACACAGGCCTAGCCTGTAGGAAGGTGTTACATTTTAAATTGCACTTGAGCTTGCTGCAAAGTGGCAAGGGTGCACAGAGTGAGAGTGTATAAAAGAGGCAAATTTCACAGAGAAGCAGTATCGGTCCTAGCAGGAAGAAATCAAGGACTGCCATGGCACTAATTTCATCAAAAATTTCATCAAATAAAAATTAGTTGTGTTCTGTCAGCTCATCCAGTTGTTGGAGCCTCCATTGCTGGTCTGGATCAAAACTGCTTTGTGAGATCAACATAAATTTATGGAAAGTATGTCATAGAATCATAGAATTTGTGAAGTTGGAAGGGATTCCAAGGGTCATCGAGTCCAAACCTCTGCAATGCAGAAAACACAATTAAGATTCCCTGACAGATGGCCATTTGATTCCCAGCAGGTGTCAGCATTAAGTTGTTAAGCACCAACCTTGCTTTAAAGCAGGCTTCCTCAAACTCAGCCCTCCAGATGTTTTTGGCCTACAACTCCCATGATCCCTAGCTAGCAGGACCAGTGGTCAGGGATGGTGGGAATTGTGGTCTCAAAACATCGGGAGGGCCGAGTTTGAGGAAGCCTGCTTTAAAGGCAGGGATGGAGTACAGCCTATGCCCTTCCAAATGTTGCTGCTGGGGCTACTGGGAGTTGCAGAGTCCAGCAACGCCTGGAGAAGGGCCACTAGTTCCCCGTTTTTGCTTTGACATAGAGCTCTGCTTCCAGCTTTTCCAAAGTTGGATCGCACTGTGAAAATGAGAGGGGGATTTACTTCCATTTAATTAGATGAATGAAGATGGCTCGGGTTGCATTGGGTAGACATGTTATCATGCAGCCAGGAGGCCGAGAATCCAAAAAGCATTTCCTGAATGTGTTCACGCGCTGTGTCCAAAGGGGTTAGAGGTCTTTAGGGAGAAGAAGCCTTTCCTCCAAAGAGCTCGGCATTCTTGCCACATCGATTTACACAAGGAAGCCTTGACCAAAGAATGTGCTTGTGTACACTTGGCCGGATGAGAGCAGCTTTTCGCCTTGAGCTGCAGCTTATTCATTTTATATTTTCCTTTGGTGTGTGAAAAAGCTCCCTGCTTTTTTGTTAATGAAGAGACTCTTAGCCATTCTAGTGGGCTGCTTTGTGTCTTTGCATTTCAGGATGGCTGTTTCTGTATGGCACAGACCTGGGGATTCTGCATAAAATATTTTTCTACCCCTTCCAGTTGTTTGTTAGCTGCCTTGAGTACCATTTGTTGGAAAGGTAGAATGCAAATTGAGCAACAACAGCAAAAGCAACTTCTTTTACTATTCAGTTAATGAAGAGAATTTACAGTGGTACCTTGGTTTAAGAACAGGTTAGTTTATGAACAACTTGGATTAAGAACGCTGCAAATCTGGAAGTAGGTGTTTTGGTTTGTTAACTTTGCCTTGGAAGCAGAACATGTTCCGCTTCCTGTTGAGAGTGTTCCATTTGTAAATTGAGTCCCCCGCTGCTATGGGAAAGCACGCCTTGGTTTAGGAGCGCTTTGGTTTAAGAACAGACTTCCGGAACGGATTAAGTTAGTAAACCAAGGTACCATTGTATATCTCACTGATTTAGTGGCTAACAATAAAAACCAAACTGCAGGAGGCAGTGGAAGACAGGAGTGCCTGGCGTGCTCTGGTCCATGGGGTCAAGAAGAGTCGGACACGACTAAACGACTAAACAACAACAATAAAAAAACACTAGAAATGTTAGCAACAAATTCATATAAAAGCAGCACAAAACAGCAGTGGGATAACCTTAGCAGCCACGTATAATGATGGGTAAAATCAAAAGATCTACAACACTTGGGCAAATGAAAAGACATTTCAGTTTGCCTCAGACCAGGTTCCTTGTATAAGTGAACCCCTGTAACTTTTGCTCTCCTGTGTGCATAGAGTGAAATTCTCTGCATGCATGCAGTGGTCATCATAGGCTCAGATACAGCTACTGAGAGAGGGTTAATTTGCTGAGCTTTTTGTTGTTTCCCCTGCTCCCCGCTATTTTATTTTCATTTAAATGTACGGTAAACACCAAATACTATTGCACAATTGGGCTCAGAATAGATAACAGGAATGTTGCCTACAACCCAGGTAGAAAAGGTGCTGCCAAGATCCAAGAGAACTCTGTGAACTTTGGATGAGCCCCAGTTCACAGTGACATCTGACACTGAGCACGCGGCGCGTAACCTGGCCTGTTCATGCAGCTTAGCCGTTCCTAGCTCTGGAGAGGGAACCTTAGTGTGATGGGCCATACTTTGGCACCTGACAGCCCTACGAAACACGAAGCCCCAGTGGTGCTTCACCGACGTAGCCTTTCCTGGCGGAGGGGAGTAGCATGCATTGATGAGTGATCCACTCTGATGACATGGCACACTCTGCTGAAAGGGTACAAATTGCATCTGTGGGCTCTGTTGCAATATGATATCTCCTGCTGCTGGAGATCCTGACTCAGAAAATAATCAATGGAAAACCCCAAGCGGGGACTCCTTTCCTCAGCCTAAGTTTGCTGCCGGTACAGAATGAACTGTAATGTGGGTCAGTCTGGCTGCATTGCCAGTACGTATAGTTAAAATGAGTGAAAAGTAGCCTCAGCAAGCAGCCTTCTCCATCTGTAGTGTGAATTTAATGGACAGGGTTGTTGTAAGTGTATTTTGAACACTTGGAAATGTAATAACAAATGTTATTAGTTTTGCTGCCTCATAGCCCAAAATTTCCAGATGGTGTACATAAAAATAATTAAAACAGAATATAAAAGAATAAAAAGTACAGTAAAACAATAGTATTGGTAGATTGCTAGATGCAGTGATGTGATACAGAAAATGTTCTGAAACAATTTCCCCCCAATGCTTCATTTTTCTGTGGAAAAATAACAGCTATCTAATGTTAGCAACTTTGAGTGCAAGAAAAGCTAGAGATAAATGTATAAATAAGGAAATGGTTGTTCAGGAAACCACATAGTGTTAAATGGAAAAAAAATGACTTCTTTAAAATTCTGCCTGTAGTTATTGCACAGAAGCCACGTGTCTTTGACTCTGTACCTTCTGAGTCATTTTTGAGCAAATAAGTATTTAGCCGGTTGAGAGAGGAGAAGAACCCCAAACGTTTAAAACCTAGAGTCATCTCCTTGGAGATACAGAAGTTAAGCTGTGCTAAAATTATTGTGAAGAATTGTTGTGGTTTTTATTCTTTTATTTTATTTTCATTTATGAATCGCTTATCATGAGGCATCTCAAAGCGATTTAGTATATAATATGAACATATATAAAACAGTTACACATGTGCAACAGTTTGAAACAATTGCATATATAAAAACAAATTACACACACATAAACATGTTTGCAACAACAACACATACACCAAATCAGTTCAGATCCCATACAGGTACCAGTCCTTTGCTGTATGCATGCTGGTATCTGTGATTTTCAGAACTTTGCAATACTGAAGACTTAGAAACACTTATTGCTTTTATAATCCACTTTGGAATGAACAAAACTTGTCCATCAGTATTTAGAATGCATGCTGCTTTTCCAATGCAGCTCACCTAAATAAAAAATAGTATAAAATCACAAGCTCAAATAAAACACAAAGTAGTTAACCAGCACTAGTTAATATCCCTCTGGATAAATAAGCTTTATATTCTTTTGAGAAAGTTGTGAGGGAAGAGGAACCTAGAATCCTCAGAAAAGCTCGTACACTAAAGACACTGCTCTGTACAGCTGATGGCATCACTTGGCATAGCAAAGGGTTTTGGAGCAAGGCCTGGGCAATTGTATGGGGTGGTAGTGGTTTGTTTAGGATGGAACCACTTGGTGCCTTATTGGCAAACATATAATATTCCCAACCCTGTGGCACGTGGCTTCTGTGGAATAACTACAGGCAGAATTCACAACCCACAGTCCTCCAGGGGGTAGAGGACCTACAAGGTAGAATTGGTGGTTGTGGGAGGAGTGCCCTCAAGGTAACTTCTTGAATCAAAGCCTGGTTGGGGAAGACATTATATCATCTCTCACCATTTGATTCTCCCTGCAAATCATGAAGACAGTCCTGACCTAGATCAGGGGTAGGCAACCTAAGGCCCATGGGCCACAAGCAGCCCACGGGGGTCGTTTAACCGGCCCCCAAGCCGCCCCCAAACCGAGCTGCCTGCTTGGCGAGTCCCCGCGTGCTGCGCTAAACCAGATGCCGAAATTGTGTCTGCGCAGACGCCGGAAATCGTGGGCGGGTGCGCTCACGTACGCGCGCAATCTGGCCCACGGGGATGCCCGCTGAAGTGAACCGGCCCAGGAGAGGTAAACCTTGCCAACCCCTGGCCTAGATGGATCAACTCAGTAAAAGTTAGCTTCCTTTGATGGAGAAAGGCTGTAGCTCTAGCAGAGCCTTGGCTTTGCATGCAGACGTTATCGGGCACAATCCATGGCAACATTTCCAGGTAGGGCTGGGAATAGCCCGACTGAAACCCCGGAGAGCTACTAAGGTAGAGGGACCCAATGATATGTCTCTGTGTAAATAGAGCTTCCTGTGATCCTTACAAAGAGCACATATGCAAAACAGAGACATTTCTACAAAGAAAATCTATTGGGGAATGCTACAAAACATTTAGCTATGACAACATTTTTTTGCCAGAATTTTGCCAAGTTTTATTTATATATTTTCATTTATTTAACAAGATTGGTATTCCTCCTTAATCAAACAATTCACTAAATGCTTTATTTGTTTGCAATAAAATTTCTACCATGCATTTATTTGCAAAGCAGAAGGCACAAGGCAGCTTATAATAAACCAAAATGAAGCACTATAGCAATAATATAGATTAAATAATATATTAATATAGATTAAAAAAGCAGATTGCTAATACAATACAAAGCAGGCAAAACAATACAAAGTTGCTAAACAAATGCAGCGGAAACCCCCTTCTGGAAAAGGTGCAGCTGCTGCTATGCTACCATCTGGCTTCTTCTGGTTCCTGGGCAGAGGCTTGCACAATCTGCCCACCCCTGAAGGACTGTCTGTGCTTGTCGGGAGAGGGAGAGTATATTTGGTGCTTGGCATCAGCAAGTGCTTATGGCTGTGGCTGGCTGATAATTCTGACTGCAAACTTGTGAGTTGCTGGTTTAAATATGTTTCCTGGAAGTGCGTAGGGATAAGTGGAGGAGGAATGTGAGTTAAGATGTGGGATGTGTGGTTATTGTTCCTTTTGTCTGAAAGCTGGAGAAGTGCCCCAGTCAGCTAAGCTTGGAAACAGTGAGAAAGGGGACTTAGTGGACAGAAGGAGGGGCTTGCCCTCCCTCCCTCTCCCTTCCCACAGTGGTTTATAAAAGGAGCTGGAGTAACAACAGTCTGCAGTTGGAGCGGGTGACAGGACAGCGGAGCCAGGATTTGAGGAAAGCAGTCACCATCCCAGCCTACAGCGCCAAACCTTTTGCCCTTGCAAAGGTGCTTGAGAGCCCTCTGAAGATCGGGTAGCTAAATATATTCACATGGTCTATAGACCCTTTTGATTTCTACTGTTTCTCCTCTGTAGAGTCTTTTCGTGTGAATAAAATTTTAATTACAGTCCTGGGATAGAAAGATGAGGTCATTTTGAGTTTCCCCTCTTTAATGGGGTTTCTTTTATGATGGGTTTGTAGCCTTGAAAAGCATCCAAAATAGTTCAGGATAAATGATCACACTATTTAGAAAGTCCACACAAAAGTGTGATGCTCTTTAATCCACTCTGTGTGTAGAAAGTACTTTGGACTTCCTATAAACCGGTTTAGTGCTTTTCCCAAAGCCCCACTTTCAGACCAAGAGGGCTTCCTTTTTCAAACTTCCTTTTTCAAGCCTCAGCCTGAAATACTTTGGGGGTTTGTGAGAGTCCTAATGACTCATCAGCAGCTTCCCAGCCCCCTACTGGTCTCTGTACAGGCTGGGCAGAGCCTGTGAGCAACTGGTGCCTTGTTATCATCCTGAGTTTTATCGCCCCTCCTTCCTCACTCTTAGGCTTTCTGCCTTGCCGCCTCCTCTTAAAGAAGCACGAGGCATATTCTGGCATTTGGGGGATATCTGTGTTTTATGACAGAGATGGAACAACCTTAAGAGTTCTCATCCTGCAAGTCCGAGTAACTGAAACTTCAGCTGAAAGAGGCAGTTTCCACTTTCTGTTGATCTCTTAATGAAAGTACCAGACTGAGCCAGTTCTGAGCCTGCACTCCATGAGAGGATGAGTAAAGGGTATTTTATCAGTTACTGCAAAATTTCAGATTCCATGTTGAGATGTATATAATTTATCTCTTACTTGTTACAAGCTTCCTCACTGTCTAAATATGAGATGGTAGTGGTGATTATTATTATTAATTGAATTTATATACCACCCTATACCCGGAGGTCTCATGGTGTTTTTTTGCCCTTTTGTGTGTTTTTTAGAAAGAAGTGGGGCTTGTTATTCAGATTATTATTTTTTGGTCTGTGTTAAGTCTACATCAGTGATCCTTTACATCTAGCCTGGAAGAGTTTCTACCAAAAACAGCTATGTGGGCAAGGTTGCTTTAGTTTTGAACCAGGGCTTCAGCTTCCTGGCAGTCTTGCATGCAAAGATGTGAGTTGCAGAAAGCTTATTCTTCCTGTGAATATGCTTGAGAATTTAATTGCTTGTTAAATATTTAGTTGACATAATGTAAACTGCTTTCTACAATGCATGTGCACATTCTCCTGCTGTTACAATAATAATATTAAGAGATAGTGCCCCTGTTTATTATAATTGCATCTGCTTGATGTGATTTTAATAAATGGGGTGAGGACTTTTGAAGGGGGTGCTGATGATGTCAGTGAAAGTTATTTCCTAATGTTATTTCTATCGTTTTCACATGGAAATAACTACTGTATTTAAGACACCCCCATGTATAAGATGCCTCCTATTTTGGGGGACTCTGATTTAAGAAAATGGGATATCCGTGTATAACACGCCCTCAAAATTTGGACATTATTTTTAAGGAAAAAACCTAGTCTTAGGCATGAAAAAATACAGTACTTCCCATTTCAGAAATAAAAACATCATCAGAATAATTGGAGAACTTTAAGTAGCATTTCATTTGCCCTGGCTGTGGCATTCCTCTTAAGCAGCCACCCTGGTGCCCTTCAGATGTTGTTGGACTGCAGCCCCAGCAGCAGACAGATAATTCTTTCCCATAACCTGACCCTTCTATTGCTGGAGAGATTGAACCTTGGACTTCCTGTGTGCAAAGCACCTGTTTTGCCACTGACCTATAGTAGTGGTAGAGTAGAGAGCCCTTTCAGCACTTGTATGCTGTCAAATTTTTACAAAGAGTTAATAAAAACAAGAAGTTTGCCTTCGATTGAACGTATACATAATTGCATTGCCATTCTCTGCTACGTGGTGAAGGCTGTCTGGAAAATCATGTGACTTCTTTCAATTTGTGTCAGACGCATGATTTATGTTTCCGTTGTTAGGTCAGATTTAGCATGTGCTGTCTCGATAACTGAATGCTCCTTTCTTTGCAGGGGTTCCCTGCACACAGCAAAGTAACATTTCAATTCTTCCTGACATGTAAGCTTTGTATGTGCAAGGATATTGTTGCTATTATTATTGTTCTTAACAGAGGAGAATTCTGCCATGTGAGTCTCTATCTGTAGCCTGAAGTGTTACATCCAAGAAACACATTTATTAATCTGCTGTTTATAAATAGGTGAAGATTGCCAGATCTGCTTGTTTGAGCAGTCAGAATCTAAGTTGGTTATAATTCAGCATATCGCCCTGTAAATATACATAATTTTAAATCACCAAAGTATTAATCAAAAGTGAGGAAAAAATAAGGCTGTCTAGCCAGGAGCTTTTACCACAGTTTTGTTTGTATGTAGACTAAAAGATGGTCATTCTCTTGGGTTTACAGAGGTGTGGTGAGTGTCGTGGAACTGGAATATTTGAGTGAATTTAAAGCCAGGGGTGAGGGAGAAATTCACTTCAGTTTACTTTTAAAGGCAAATTTACCAGATTCACACTTTCTGAAAAGATATGCAAACAAACACAAGGCCTTCCTTTAAAAATTGCACCACACTGAATGAATTACAGTGCAGTTCCCCAGCCAAGCAATAAGTTGTGTTTCTTTTAAGCATACAGTTGTACCTTGGTTCTCAAACGCCTTGCGACTCAAACGTTTTGGCTTTGGAACGCCACAAACACAGAAGTGAGTGTTCCAGTTTGTGAGTGTTCTTTGGAACGTCCTACGTGGCTTCCACAGCTTCCAGTTGAGTGCAGGAAGCTCCTGCAGCCAATTGGAAGCCGTGCCTTGGTTGTCGAACGTTTTCGGAAGTCAAATGGGCTTCCAGAACAGATTCTGTTCGACAACCAAGGTGCAACTGTATATTTGGGTAAAGTATGCATGAAAATGCATATACAGTATTTGTGAAAACAGCATACAAAAATACATTAGGGGAAATTGCTTTGCAAAAACATGTATATTAGTCAAAATTGCATTAAAAGGGTGCTTATTAGGATAAATTTGCCCTAAAATGCTGATTAATTTCCATGAGGATTTTTTTTCTTAAATTCACAAATTTCCACAGAAACTGAATTTAAGACTGGAAAAACATGACACTGAGACCCAATACTGACAAATCTATTCTCCATTTAAAACAGTCAATTCCAAGAAAGTGCTCTGATGAGATGGAATGTTGGGGTGTTTCTCTCTGTTGCCCTCTTAGACTCTAATCTTGAGGGTCAGGTGGATAAGAGTACAGTCGTATCTTGGATCCCGAAGGCCCTGGAACTCGGACGTTTTAGCTCCCAAACGTTGCAAACCCAGAAGTGATTGTTCTGGTTTGCAAACGTTCTTTTGGAACCTGAGTGTCTGACGGGGCTTCCGCGGCTTCCGATTGGCTGCAGGAGCTTCCTGCAGCCAATCAGAAGCTGCAATTTAGTTTTCAAATGTTTTGGAAGTCGAACGGACTTCTGGAATGGATTCTGTTCGACTTCCAAGGTACGACTGTACTTGGCAAACTCTATCCCTTTTCCCAGGTGGCAGCAAAGTTCATAAAGTACAACCTGATGTTGCAAGCGAGATGCTTAAAATCTGGCTGCAGGACTTTTGTGCTTTTTTTGGCTCCTGAAGTACTTGAGACCAGAGCTCCTTTTAGAGCCACTTGGTATTAGTGCAAAGCCAGGAGGTGCATCAAGGTGAAGCTGGAACTTCCAGTTGAAAAAGTCAGAAGAACTTTCAGTGTTAATAAGAAAACAGAAATACAGACTCTACATTTAATTCTTTAAAAAAGCAGTGAAATAAATGTGGCCAGGCAAAGCTAAACTTTGCCTTAAGAGCATAATGATGGTTTTTCTTCAGGGACTTGCAAGCTGGTGCTCTCGCCTTGAGAGGGGAGAGTTTCTCTTTTTGAGCATAGCTTTAAGGGGTGAACTGAGCACTTCCGTCTCTCTTGGCCACTTCCTCTGGGGAACTTTCTACTCTATGAAGCCTGCATGTCTCTCTCTTTCTCTTGTGAATCAGGTAGCCATCTTTTTGCCTTTCTGTTTTTCTTTACTGAAGAAATGGACCCTGCAGCTGCAGGGGTTATGAACAGACCAGGGGTGAGGGCTTTGAATGGGTGGCCACCCCTGCTTAGATGATATTCTTCACTTGCATTCTGAAGCCTTAGCTGTCTCTTCTCTTCAAGCAGCATTTGGCAGTGATTTCAGCATTTCACCTCCAAATCAAGGATGCCCAGTATTTGCTTACCCATGGATGAAATGTTTTTTCAAGGGCTTTAGAAATACACTGGCAGAGGGTATTGGGTTTTTTTGTTACTATATATATATATATATATATATATATATATATATATATACACACACACACACACACACACACACACACACACACACACCACACTGTGATCACCAGATGAAGGATGATATAGGTAAGAAATAATAAAATAAAAATAATGACCCCTGGGAATGGCAGGTAGTCTCCTACTGGGAGCTCACTCTTGGCCCCTGCTCAGCTGATGCCATGACCTTCAACCTTTGTTTACTTGTGATCTGCATCTACCATTCTTCATAAACAGGTCCATTGGGATGCATCCAGACCAAGTTAGGCCCCATTCAAACCAATGGATAAAGGTGGTTGATGACTTAATGGTTCCTAGGACTTTAGAAAGTTTTCTCCTACAGAGTTGCTCATATTTTAGTTGGGTGTCTAGGACTTGGCCTTATTGATGTGGTGTTGGGAAAGCATTTTATGTATTTTGTGGTGTTTTTACATTTATTTGTTTTTAATAGCTTTTATGTATTGTATTATATACTGTTAATCTGCTTTGAGACCTTCTCTTTTGTGTAAAGTGACTGATGAATGTAATTATTATGAATAATAATAATCCCTAGTCTCATTGATTTCAATGGTAACAAAGTTCAGCTAACTTACTCTGGAACCAGGCCATTGAACTGCATTCTTTGCTTCTCATCCAAAGAATGAGATGTTTTCCTCGGCTGTATATAAGCCTGTTTCTACATCCATATTCTAGTGAAGTTAAAAATTCAGTGGAAGTAGTGAATGGCTAGAAAACACAGGGATACCATAATCATGAAAAAGAGTACTGTATTTTTTCTCTATAACACGCACCCGACCATAACACGTACATAGTTTTTATAGGAGGAAAATCCGTAGGCATGCCACCCGTAGGCATTCCCTCCATAACACGCACAGACATTTCCCCTTACTTTTCAGGAGGAAAAAAGTGAGTGTTATGGTGCAAAAATTACGGTATTTGATTTAAGACACTGCCCTAGATAGACAGATCATTTCTGCAGAGCTCAGAAGAGAAACCTAGCAGTAAATGCCTGTTTCAGTAAGACCTTTCAGGAAGCGAGGCAGTTGAGTGTCATCCCCAGTTCTGCTTTGCTTCAAAACAGAGGCAGGCCTTCCTAGAGATAGTTGCCTTAAGTGGTAGGTTTTGGGTGTTGCTAAGGGTAGCAGCAGATTGGAAGACAGGTAGGTCTGATCCCTAGAGTGCAACAGCAGGAACTACCCCTGTGTAAGCCCAATGGAAATGAGCAGGACCTCTGCATTTTAAGGCCAAAGTGAAGGAACTTCCTGCTGGATGTTTGGCTGTAATGCTTTCCAGGAGCCTGGGGTCCTCTAGATCAGTGTTTCCCAACCGGTGTTCCGCGGCACACTACTGTGCCGTGAGACATCGGCTGGTGTGCCGTGGGAGGGAGGCGGGCGAGAGGCGAGGATCCGGCGGGGGTGGGGGGAGCGGGGGCCGTCGCGCGCAACCGAACTCACTTGGCGCGCTGCCGGCTTGTCCTCCTTCAACCCGGGTCGGGCCAGGCCTGCTCACGTCCCCGGATCCCCTAGCAGCAGCCGCACGCTCTCCAAAAGCGCAACGCTGCGCGCAACCGCTCGGCCAGCTGGTGCTCTGCGACTCCGCCCTTTCCCCTCCCAGCGCCGGAGGGTTCGCGCGACCGCAGCTGTTCCCTTTCGCAGCGCGCGGGAAACAATTCCAGGCCGATTGCCTTGTGCCGAAAAGCACCGCCTCTCCTTCCAGCTCAGGCCCGGGCCGCCGGCTCCCCGAATGACGTCACGGGGGCGGGGCTTTAATGGTGGTGTGCCGCGAGATTTTTTTCCGGTAAACAGGTGTGCCGTTGCCCAAAAACGTTTGGGAAACACTGCTCTAGATGTTTGGGGCTAAAACTTCCATATGTCCCAGCCAACAAAGCCATATTTCCTACTCCAGCGCAACCTTGCTGGCTGGGGCTGCTGGAAGTTGTAGTTTAAAACATCTGGAAAGCATTGAGTTGGGGAAGGCTGTGGTTTCCAGTGTGGCAGAAGAGATGGGGGTTATGGAACAGTCCATAGACTGCTCCACTGATGAGGGGAAAACATTTGGAAATGACTTCTTAATAGCACCAAGTGGAATATGCTGTTTGTAACTATTGCAATCTGCCCTGGCCTTTTCTGCATGGAAGGCAAATACGGAGGTGTGATCTCCGAAGGCAGCATGAAAAAAGGTTGCTGAACAAATTCCCAGTGTGGGAGACTCAGGAGAGCAGACTCAGCCCGTCTGGAATGCGAGGGGGAGGGGAGAAAGTCATCTTGCCACCATTATTCAAGCCACTCTTTTGTCCAGTTGCCCCCCCCCCAGCACTTTAAGGATTGGCTGTGTTTCTTGGAAGCTTGGTGAAAGAAGTATTGCTTGGCTTAACAGAAAGCCATGGCAACCTGAGCAGGCAGATGACAGAAATTCCCAGAGTATTGGCAAGGAACATTCTTCTGCACCACCATAGGCATTGAGCCTGAGCAGACATGGCTGGCTCCCGGAGACTGCAGCCCAGCGGCCTCAAAAGCTACCTCCAGGTCAGCTACAGTGGCTGCTGGCTAAGGAAGCCTATCACTCCTTGCCAGGCCCGTTGCTACAGCTGTTGCCCCAGACACAGCAGTGCCAGCAGTTGGGTGGCACACGCCGCTGTGGTCATTGTGTTCTAGGAGTGCCTGGGTGCATTTCCTAGGTGAGAGGAGGCTGGAGAGCTGAGCTGGAGATGGAGCCCTTAAAAGTGCACTCCATCTTGTTTTTTACTTGCAAATATAACAGGGAAAAAGAAAAGGTTAATTGATAGACAGATATATATTAAACAAACCATTGCCAATTGACCCAGGAAAGCCCTGCTGTATTTGGCAGTTTTGCTGATTTTGATATGCTGCCTTTGGGTTCCTACTTTGTGGTTGTGCTGCTGGGTTCTTTGCCTGCTTGGATCCCTTTCTTTCTTTGGGCCTTAGCAGGCAGAAGGAGATCATGTTCTAGAGCAGCCTGGTGCCCTTCAAATGTTTTGGACAGCAACTCCCATCAGCCCCACCCAGCACAGCCATTCAAGGATGCTGGGGGCTGATGGAACTTGTATTCTAAAACATCTGGAGGGCACCAAATCAGCAAAGGCTGCTTTGGAAACTGGTGGGGTGCAAGGAGGGGGTGGGATACATGTGCATAGAAAGATAATAGTAATCTAATTTAGAATGTAGTCACCACAAATTCTATAAATTTGAAGCAATGGTAAAGGCTGAGAATTAATGGAAAACCAGAAGAAACCAGTAAGAAATGAATGCTCTTGTGTAACTCATATTCACAACAGTGAGGCTTGTGCAGGAGGAACTGGTGCCATTAGTTTTGTCCAGCAACGATGGCCTTCAAATGTGGTGCTAACTGGTATTGATGTGGAAATAAGCTTCCTTGAAATCATGGGCAGCGTTAAAGTGTACATGTTGGATGAATTTAAGAAATAGGGAATATCTGTGTGGCCATTAGTTAAATAAGAAGGACTTGCTTCTCTATACCAACTTCCTGTCCAAAATAAGCAAACATTTCTGCATTTTGGCTGTGCCGGGGGACCGGTAACGAAGTTAATGGTTTTCTTACTAAACATTGTTTCTTGACTAAACAACTCTACATTGCTTGGCTGTTACTTTGAGAGTGAAGTCCAATATAAGCAGGTTTATTCTGGTCTGTGCCTCTGGCCCTCTTAACTTCCATGGTTGGTCAGTCCTCCTCTTACCGCCCAGGTTTAGTCTATAATATGACCTGAGTAGTCACAGGCTTTGAGGTAGCATTTGGGAAATGAGAGAAAGAATAATATGCACTTGTGAATATTCATAACTATGTGCCTCCTGAGTTTTTTTGTTTTTGTTTTTTAAGAATCTGCTTAAGAGTTTGCCTCTGCCTATTTCTCCGGGAAGAGATGGCTGATTCCTGTGGCCTCCATCTGTTCCTAGCTGTGCAGCATGCGATAGAGGGCCTCCTGCAGGCTCAGTGGGGGGCATTCCTCTTGTCTGTGATGGGAGGCTCCCTCCCTGCTTGGAGTGGTGTGTGCTTTGGCTGGGCAATGTGAGCAGGAGATGTTTCTCTGGCAACATGAGTGCTGCATGCAGACCTGACTGAACAGCAGCCCACAACTGAGGGAGATGGAGTTGCTGCACTGCAGAGTCATAGCTGGGATTGCCTCCCCCTTCCCTTCCCTTCCCTTCCCCTCCCCTTCCCCTCCCCCCCTCCCCCCTCTCCGCCTGCTCGCTTGCATTCAGCCTGGCTATAGGGAGAGATGTGCAGGGCTGGCGGGCTGCACTTCTGACAATAGTGCATCAGTCCTCGCAGGCAGCTCCAGATTCGTTGGCGCCGGAGCCCAGCTCCAATGGCAGCCCCTGGCTGAAGCAGAGCCTCATAGCGCAGGGCTGGCATGTGGGAAGGGCTTGCTTTTGTCTCTGCAGGAGGATGTCGGACTGTGACACAATGCTTGTTTGTTTGCAATAGCTGAGACCGTCCTAAGAGGGCAAGAGGCAGGGGCAGATCGGAGGAGGGAAGACCGGCAGCCAGCAGCAGCGGCAGGGGAAATTGAGAGCCGTGACATCGCACCTTTCCCTCTTGTGCCCAGAAGTGAGTGAGGGAAAGAGAGGCAGAAGAGAGGAGGAAGGAAGAGAAAGATTGAGAGAGAGAAAGAGGACGATGTGTCAGTCAAGCACCCTGCAGGGACCAGAGCTGCACTCAGGGAAATGGTGAGATGCTGCAAAGCTTTATCTAACCCTCCTCGTTCTTGCTGCAACCTCCACAAAGTTAGAATTCATGTCCGGAGGCTGAGCTCAGGGAATGGTGGCAGCAGTGGCAGCTGTGCTGGGGAGCAGCACCCGCAGCTGGAAAATCCGGGCCCAGGTGGGGGCACCCCAAATAGGAGAGCCCGTTTCAGGTACTGTCTAGCATATGTTTTACTTTGTCAGAAGGTGCTGGAAGGAAGGGGGAGGGGGGAAGGAAGGGGAGGAAGGGAGGGAGGAAGAGTGGCAGCTGCCTGCAAAGCCTTTGTTTGGCCCAGTTTACTCCCAAGCTCTTTATGCGCTTGATTGACAGTCAAAGTGGGTGTTGCACTGGAGTTGGGCATCCTTTCCCCCTTCCAAGCCTTTTTGAGGAGCGGGGCAAGAGTGAAATAGAGCAGCTGGGTGGGTGTGTGGAAAAGAAGGGCCATGTGGGGGCAAGCAAGGATGCTTTACAGCTAGCTGCAGCTCTGCGGGGATTGGCCCATGATTGTCTGCAGTGAAAGGGGGGAGATGGAGGAAGAAGAAGGAGGCAAGAGAGAGGCATCTTTTTCTTTGAGCTCCCCTCTGTGGGTCCAGCCAGTGAGAGGAGGCTGAGCAGCATCCATGAGGCCCCATTACAGCATCCTCTCCCCCCCCCCAGGCCAAGCTTCCCTTTGAAGATTAGTAAACTTTACTCTCCTTTGGCCCTAAGGAATCCTGGCTGCCCCTTATGTGTGGGGAATTGCTTGAGCCTTCATTGACCTTGTCAGGACCCCAAAGCACTCCTATTCCCCAATTTTCACTCTGGGTCCAGATCCTGACCAGAATGTGTGCTTGGGAGCATCCCATAGGCTCTCTTGCCGCTTCCTCCTTAGAAGGAAGTAAAGAGATGGGTTCTTCTTTTCTCCCTGATATGGGTGGACTGTGTGTGGGCAAGGAACAGGCCTACTAAGCAAGTGATCACTTTTAGGCTCAAAGGAGATTGAAGTGCCAGTGGCTGCAGCCAAGTGGAGGTTTATTCAGTTGTTGTTCCAAAAATGCAGGTAATTTAAAACAGAAAAGCAGAGAATTACCAGTCCAGAAAGAATAATCAAAACAGAACTGGTCTTTCCCAGTCGTATCTTTTTTTTGCTTTTGTCCAGTGAGAGGTTCCTCTGGCCTCAGTCCCATGGCAAGAGGTATAGAACCCCTTGACTTTATGAAGGCCCAGGGAACTGTTATAGAAAAAAAAGGGGGGGGGAATTGGCTTTTGCTGCCGAACTCCCCAAGGGACCGAGTCCCCTAAGTCCATGATTGGTCAGAGATCAATTGATGGGGGCAAGATCCATAGACAGCAAGGCAGATTTTTATTTTTCTGTTGCAACAGAGTTCCCTCCCCTCCTTGCAAGGAGGTAGGAGAGAACCAGAACAATGGTGTGCAAGCCCCTATAAAGACTTTTGAAATTGCCTACCCTGTAACCCAAGACCACCCCCCAAAACATCATACATACATCACAGAAGGAGGCGGTCTCCAGCAGAAATTTGAGAGTGTTGCTTCTCTCCCGTCTGCCAGGATACCTGATATTTTCTGGGTAGCCTGGCCATTCCTTTGAGATGATAAACACTTTAGTTCCTGAATCTCTTACACATATTGATAGTTTAACAGATACTTGCCAGACTGTATTTGCAGGGAGGTGTAAGCCCCTACAGTCCAAAGACAATTGGAAAGCTTTTCCCATTTCCTTCCTCCTTGCAGGGAAATATTTGAGGTCAATTTGGGAGAGTCAAAATGGCTTCAGGATTACTCTCCTGTACTATTTCCGATACGTAGTTTATATCCTTATGTATGTTTTTGCCTTGTACATTTATGAACATTTATTCTATATTTGAGACCTTAGAATTCTTATAACCACCCTGGAAGTGGAGTGAACCTTTGGTGCTTAGTAGCAGGTGTGTTCTGCTTTAGGCGAGACCTTTTGGTCTCCCTGGATGGCTCAGGATGTAACATTTTCCTGGTTTCATGCACCCCTGCTGCTGTAGGATCCTATCCCTGGCTCTGTGCAGGACCTGCTACTGACTGGTAACTTTTAGCCTTAGCAGCTCCTGCTGTAGCCGTTCACTAGGATTTGTCTGACAAAGTTTCCTTGGGACCCCAAAAGAAAGGCAGGAAACCCCCTCTGTGCTCTTTTGTACACAGTAGTAGTTTGGGTACGATGACTGCAAGCCCCACAGAAATACGGGTTCTCAAATAGCAGGAAACAAGGTTGGGGCCATGTTGGATTCATCCTACAGCGTCAGTAGGAAGGTAGCAGACCTTCCATTACTTGGTAATAATGCCTCTCTGCCATCCTCCATTACAGCTCTTTTGCTGCAGATAATTTCCATGTCCACACTAAATTATATTTTAGAGAGTATTCTGTCTTTTCCAAACGTGTCCTTGCTTTCTTTCTAGTGGATTATGGGTGAAGCCTTTTATTGAGTGGTTCTAAAAAGTACAATGTGGCTTAGGCAGGTCAGCCTAAAGACAGCCTTGCTTCCCTTCTGAAACAACTGCTGAGTAGCAAGTACACTCTCACACACTTTCCTGGCCTTTTATTTTTTGGAAAGAGCAAGAGCGGGTGGATGGGCAGGTGGTAGGTAGAGATGTTCCCGTGTCCACAGAGAGGTGCTTCTGATTGGCCAGGTGCTTGACTTTTGAGAGTCATCAGTGCCTGAGCTCAAGTTGGCTGACCGTTTTGTGTGTGTGTATGTGATCCTACAGGTTGCAATTTCCCCAGCTGGCCCTGAGGCGGAGGTTGGGCCAGCTGAGCTGTATGTCTAGGCCCGCTCTGAAACTCCGTTCTTGGCCTCTGACTATTCTCTATTACCTTCTGCCTTTTGGTGCTCTTAAACCCTTGACCAGAGTGAGATGGAGGCCTATGAGCAGGGTAAGTGCTTGCAGGTTTGTACTGCGCTTTCTGACGCCTTATTTGGAGGAGGAGGGTGGCTGTTAGCAGGGAGAAAAGGCTGAAGTAGAGCTGGCATATTGGAGCCCTTCCCCTGCCACCCCTTTCTCAATCACATCACTAGTGGAGCTTCTGTGCTTGGAGAGCATTTCCTTCTAGTGGATAATTTCACCTGCTAGCGTCATGTGTGGAAGTTATGTGTGGAATCAGCTCCTAGAGAGAAAATGAGAGGAAAATTCTGGATAAGCCAAGGTGCATTTATTATGATGTGAAGATGGATGTTTGCTTACGCCATCTATGGCTGCTGAGAGGGCAGGGACCCTCACTGGGCACTGTGATATTTTGGGAGATTTGACGCTGCACATGTTGCAGGAATGCTTTGTTGCATCCCTTCATGCAAACATGTCTGTGCCAGACCTCTGTGGGTGTACAATACATGAAAGGACACTGTCAACTTGTATAGTATAGGAGTTTTTAAAACAAGCCATTTGTGCCTTAGTCATGCTGTTATTACAAGCATATTGTGCCATTATTTTGAATATAATTGTGTCGTGCCAGGAAACTGCTGGGCAGGAGTCTACCTTCACAGCTATTTCATTCATCCCCCCCCCCTTTTTTAAATGGGAATAGTGTTGCTGAGAAGAATAATTAGCTGAAAAATCATTAGCGTGATCTTCAGAGTAGCTACTGCTCACTTGCTTTTCAGTCCAACTACTCTTTATTTTAACGCTGACTTTCCTCCTTCATCTTAAGTCCATTTCAGGCAGCCACAAGAGAATCTTATGAGCAGGCAGCCATGGCTATAAACCTCACATCCCTTTTCTTCCAGGGAGCTCAGGGTGGTGTATATGGAGGTTCTCTGATTTTTATCATCACAACCAGTGCTTTTTTTCTTTAAAAATGTTTAGGGGTACTCTCATTTTGACTCAAGAAAATCACCATTTTATAGTTCAAATTGGGAAAAATAAATACAGTACAGTGGTACCTCGCAAGACGAATGCCTCGCAAGACGGAAAACTCGCAAGACGAAAGGGTTTTTGGTTTTTTGAGTTGCTTCGCAAGATGATTTTCCCTATGGGCTTGCTTCGCAAGACGGAAACGTCTTGCAAGTTTGTTTCCTTTTTCTTAAAACCGTTAATACAGTTGCGACTTGACTTCGAGGAGCAACTCATAGCACGCGGTGTGGTAGCCTTTTTTGAGGTTTTTGAAGACTTTGGTGATTTTTGAAGCTTTTCCAAAACTTTTCCGACACCGTGCTTCGCAAGACGAAAAAATCGCAAGACGAAAAAACTCGCGGAACGAATTAATTTCGTCTTGCAAGGCACCACTGTAAATGGACAAAAGTACAAAGATTCACAAAATGTTTAGGGGTATGTGTACCCCTGCGTACCCCCAGGAAAAAAGCACTGGACACAACAACCCTGTAAAGCAGACTAGGCAGGCAAAGGGATTATTTTCTCTCCTCTGCTGCACAATATTGAATTCTCTTAAAGTGATTTTGGCCACTCAACAGTTGCCTCCAACAGCCTTCCCTTCAGAGTGTCTGTTTTTCCTCTGTGCAGGCAGCACTCTACATTTGAGCACCCACCTTCCAAACTGAAGTGGGCCTGTTGCATGCTTCTGAAACAGACCTGTGAATAAAAAGGGGTGGTGGCAGGGGGGTAGGGGGGTGCCTAAAAGAACAGAATCTACTGACAAGGAGCTGCTGACTAATGCATAGCCCACCAGCATTTTTTAATGGCATGTCGTGTGTTGCAGTCTGTGGTTTTCCCAAATGTGTAGCTTTTCATTGTTTCCAAATGGTAGAACAGAAGCTCACCTGAAAAGAAGAACAGGGTGTATGTGTGTAGCAAGCTAGTAGCCCTGAGTTAATCTGGGGCCTTCTAGGCCTGAGGAACAGAGAACACATGGTGAACCGAAATGGATGCCAATAATGGAAAAAGTTCAACTGATTGAAATGTTTGGTGAATCACAGTGGCAATTAATGTGAGATCTTGGGAGATGATATGGACCTGATGTAGGGTTAAAGAAAGCTTCATTCCTAATAAGATAGTAAAAAGAGCAGTAGCACAAGTGAATTGTTTTCAAGAGTATGTTGGAATTTGTCAAAGTGACCCAGTAAAGGCTTGCCAAAAAAATAAAGAACATAGCATATAAGAACATAGCAAACAGCCTATGTTTTGTCTTCACTGATTGGCAGTGGCTCTCCTGGGTTCCAAGCCGAGGACATTCCTAGCCCTACCTGGAGAAGCTGCTATTGAGGCTTGAACCTGAGGGCTTCGTTATGCAATGCAAGTGCTCTGCTACTGAGCTACAGGTCCTAGTTACACTTTCCACTACTCAGATTACGGGCCCCCATAATCTATTACTTAGGTAGGTTCGCCAACCTAAGTGATGAAATTGACATAAAAGCTGGTACAGTTGCCAATCAGTAACCTAGGAAGATTCTCCCTCCTGCAGTTGCTCAGACCACAAGACTCGTTGGCCCCTGACTTTATTCCGAAATACTGTAGGGAACTTGGAAATCATTTTAAAGAATAGGTGCGCTGGAGAAAGTAAGGATAGGAAATAGTAAGTCTTGGATTCATATTCAAATTACTCTGATTGCTTAGTCAAGGCAATTATAATGCTTTTCTTAATCCATATTATTTTCTAACTGCTATAATGCTATACTAGATTTCTAGTCTTTCTTTGAAGGTCATAATATTATCTTGTGTATGAAGGATAATATTATTTTCTGAATGAAGGATTGTGGTTCAGCAAACCAGTTCGTTTGTATCAGTTGCCATCTTGAGTATGTGGTCTTTATCACCAGCTATGCTTTGCCCCTGGCTAACCCACAGGGTTGCTGAAGTGCACATTTGAAACCCAGATGACACCAGCACATTAACACCAAGTGCTTCAGATGGGTCGCACACCCTTTTGATCATAAGGGAGCTTGACAAATTCAGGAGATATAAAAAGTAGCTTTCTTTCTGCTTCCTGGCCCAGTTTTCAGAGTGTTCTGATGAGTGAAATAAAGTGGCGTTTCTTTTAAGGAGAAAGATAAATATTTTCCTATTTTTATGAGGAGCCTCATAATTAGGAATAGTGAAAGGACATGAGTTGTCCTGTATTATCCCGAGTGTACAAGCTGCAGTGGCAACAGGCTGGTGTGTCTGTGTGCCATGATCACAGTGCAGTTCCAAGCATTTTCCCTCTGAACTCAGCTGAGCAAATACAACCCTAGACCAGTGTTTCCCAACCGGTGTTCCGCGGCACACTAGTGTGCCGCGAGACGTTGCCTGGTGTGCCGTGGGAGGGAGGCGGGCGAGTCGGGCGGCGAGAGGCGGGGCGGCGTCGGCGAGGAGGATCCACGTCGAGCCGGGGGCGGCTCCGCGGTGGTGGTGCCAAGGTTTCTCTCTCCATTCTCCCCTCACACACACACACAGGAAATAACACAGGATCAGCTGACAGGACCCGGCCAATGGGGCGGCGGCGGGGCAGCGTGCGCAAAAGGGAGGAGCGCGAGACAGCGGACGAGGAGGAGGCCGGCATGTCCGGGCAGCAGCAGCAACAACAGCAGCAGCAACTCCCGGCGACGGCTCCTCAAGCCCCGGGCAACCCTACTCCCTCACCGGCCTCGGCCGCCCTCCTGCTCCACCCGCCGCCGCCGGCCACCTCGGCCCCGCTGCCACCCCCTCTTCCGCCCGCTATCGCCGCCACCACCACAACAGCCGCAGCCGCCTCAGCTGCCGCCGTCCCTCAGTCCCTCGCTTTGCTGCCTCCTCCCCCCCCACCCCCAAAGCTTGGAGGTTCCCCGGCAAGGGGGAGTGAAAAAAATTGAAACTTACACTTTCGTGCGTCCCTCCCGGCGTGACGCTGCGCGCTGACGTCACGGGGCTGTAATGGTGGTGTGCCTCGAGATTTTTTGTCCAAAAAAGGTTGGGAAACACTGCCCTAGACAACTCCCCCCCCCCCAGGCATTGTTCCTCGCCTGACATGGCTGTGCCAATAGCTAGCCTTGTAGGAAACCGCAGATGCAGGAGAATAGGTCTGTGGAAGTGCTGCTGGGGCACCCTGCTCTTCCTTCCTAAGCCAGAAAGCCGTTGAACAGCTTTGCCCAGTGATGATGGCAGCTGGGCTGCACCTGTACACCAGTCAGACCTTTTCATCATACCAGCAGTCTCTGTACTTATCCTAAAGTAATGACCCCCGACTTGACATTCTGGTGCCTAGTTATAGACTGTCCTTATATCCACAGGAACTCATACTAGAAGGGCTGGAGGGGCACAACCAATGCATTACCTTCTGGGGTTTTTGACTACAGCTCCCATCATCCCTGAACAGTGGCCATGCTGACTGGGGCAGATGGGAGTTGTAGTTCACAGTATCAAAAGGGCAGTCAGACCATTGGTCTATCTGGCTCAGTATTGTCTACGCTGACTGACAGCAGCAGTTCTCCAGGGTTTAAGATGGGACAGTCCCAGCTCTACCTGCTGGGGACTGAGCCTGGGATCTTCTGAATGTAAAGCAGGTGGTCTATCATCGTGCTGCGTCTCTTATCCTGCCACTCTGTCCTTCTCAAGGACACCCTACCCACACCCTTCCACAGCTTGAGGTGTACTGTTTTTGGACATTCCCATTCCAGATAGCTTCCTCCTTTCAGGTGTTGGTTGGGACTGATGTTGTCCAAAACATCTGGAGGGGGTAGCAAGCTGATGAAAGCATGATCTTTATCAAGGGGGATAAAGTTAGCTTGGCAAGATTTGCTATTGGAAGATCCATTCTGGCTAGTTTTGTGATGCTCTGCTTTTTTCCTTTTCTTTTCAGTAAGCAATTTACAGACAGTGGCATGGCTCTTCTAAAGTCTCTGCCATGTTGAGAGATTTTCTTTTCCCTGCTCTGCGTCCCTCAAGAGGAATGCCAGGGGTTTCAGGATTAACCAAGGGGGGATTTGAAGGAATTAGCTACAGCAATTTCCTCAGGCCTTGCTGCCTACAGATAATCCTGCAGTATTTTAACCTGTTCCCACCCTGTTCTGACCTAGATCTTATCCCTGCTTTACAGTTAGCACACACACACACACCCCACACACACAGAATACAAAGCAACCACCTCCTCCTCCTTGCCAGTCACAGCAATTAATCAGTAATATAGCTGTGTTCCAGTTGCACAGAAGCAGCAGAATGCAGGATTCTTGCATCAAGGTCTGGGTGCTGGTGCAAATGGAACCATGGCCTCCTTGTTCTAGGGGCAAGTCCCACCCCCTGCATCATATCCAGGGTAGCTGCTTGTTTTGCCACAAAGTCCTTACTAGCCCAAATAGTTCTTTAGGGGTAGAAGGGGTACTGGGCCACCACTAGCCCCTTCCTTGAGAAATGCGCATGAGCTCCATAGGTATGTTTTTCCAGTACAGCAGTCAGGGAACTGTTACTTTAGGGAAGGGCCGCAGTTCAGTGGCAGAGCATTTGCCTTGCATGGAGAAGCTCCCAGGTTCAGTCTAGAGCATCATCTCCAGGTTGGACTGGGAGAGATGCCTGAGACTGAATCCCCGGAGAGCTGTTGCTGCTGGTCAACGTGGACAGTACTGAGCTAGATGGACTAAGGGCCCAACTGTGTTAGGCAGCTACTGCTGTTCCTGTATACTTTTGCCAAGACACAACATCCTCAGAGATGTGAAATTGCTCATGGTGGCCCCCAGCGGATAGGCATCCTAAAGCCACATGAAGCCCTTTCAAAAGTTGTTAGCAGCTGCGGAGTTGCCTCTCCTCCCAACCTCATTGCCTAATCCAGGGGAGAGAACCAGTCATCTATTTGAGGTGCATATGCTATGAGCATATGCTCAACATAGCTCAGTTGGTAGGACATGAGATTCTTAATCTCGAGGTCGTGGGTTCAAGCCCCACACTGGGTGAAATATTCCTGCATTTAAGGAAGTTGGGACTATCAGGGTTTCCCAAACTTGGGTCTCCAGCAGTTTTTGAACTACACCTCCCATTATCCCATGCTAGATGGACCAGTGGTCAGGGATGATGGAAACTGTAGTCCAAAAGCTGCTGGAGCCCCTAGATGATCTTTGTAGTCCCTTCCAATTCTATGATTCATGGTTAGACCAAAATGTGGAAGCTGCCATGATCATTATTTGGGTGCTGTGTGTGTGTGTGTGTGTGTGTGTGTGTGTGTGTAAGAACCCCATGTTAATTAGTCTTTAATTGCCAGCTTTTTTACGTCCAGCCTTTCCACCTCTGTAGATCAGTAGAGGGTGCATGGGAAATTACATTCTCCTCCCAACATACTCCCCCACCAGCAGCCTCTGATCTCTTGCATTAAAATTAGCCAAGGGCAGGTTTTCAGTTGTTTTTTCCAGGTGAGCGGGTGTCGTGAAGTAGCTCCCATCTTCCTCCTCTGTTTTTAGGTTTCCCTGTACAAATCTGTGCCAACGCGACTCCTTTCCCGAGCCTGGGGGCGCCTGAACAGTGTTGAGCTGCCCACCTGGCTCCGGAAGCCAGTCCTCAGCCTATACATCTGGACGTTTGGTGTCAACATGAAGGAGGCTGCTGTGGAAGACCTTCACCACTACAGAAACCTTAGTGAGTTCTTCAGGCGGAAGCTAAAGCCCCAAGCCCGACCTGTCTGCGGCATCCACAGTATGGTAAGTGGCAGAGATGTGAGGGGCAGTGGTGTTGAGTTTATGGAGAAGCAGTAGCCTCACTGCTGATGGACACCATCAAGGCCCTATCCCATCCAACCTTTAGATGAGTTTCTTTGCCAAGTTAACTGCATCAGACCTGATTCACTGGAGCTGATGAATATGGGCTGTTTAAAAAGGCCTCTCTCAGGTGTTTTGATGCTTAATTCTGATGGCTTTGTGGTTTTTATGCCAATATTTTGATTTATGCTTTGGTTGCATTGCAGATTGTTCTAGAACTGTTGGGTTTTTAAAATCATCTTCTGAATAGAATAGTAGGATACAATTTTTTTAAAAAAAATTAATAGTGTTTAGAGAAGTGGCAGATGCTAACACGAGAATTTTTGGTGCTGTTTGCTCCCTGTAGATCAGTCCATCTGATGGCAAGATTCTCAGCTTTGGGCAAGTGAAGAACTGTGAAGTGGAGCAAGTAAAAGGCATCACTTACTCACTGGAGTCCTTCCTGGGACCACGTGCTGATAAAGAGAACTGTAAAAGCAAGCCAGGTAGGTGTACACAGGCACACTTTGGGGCTCAGTATCATTCCACTGGACTTGGCATCTGCAGAGGACCAACCACTGGATGCCATGTAATAGCTGCATTGGGCCCTGACAGGGCACAGGCATTGAGCCACCCCTTCCTCTTCCTCCTTGCAGCTGCTTCTGTCTCACCTACAGCTGCCTATGTTCCCGTTTTGTGTTGAAGCCTGAAAAACCATTTTACTCGTTATTCTTTCAGCCTCCTCATTCCAAAAGCAGCTGGTAACAAAGGACTGCAATGAGCTCTATCACTGTGTGATTTACTTGGCGCCTGGAGACTACCACTGCTTCCACTCACCGACCGACTGGAAAGTGTCTCACCGGCGTCACTTCCCAGGTAAGCCAGGTTTCCAGAGATACACAAGCAGTGAAAGGTTGCTGCTAAACACTGCATTTTAATAAATATTTGTCGGTGAAGTCATGTCCCTTCCAACTCTGTGCTTCTGTGTAAAATCCAGTGGTTCCTGAACCAAGAGTCATTTGATGCTGGACATCATCCTTCCTTTGAGAAGAAGCATGATTTACCAGGAAGTGTTCAGAATGTAAAAGGCACTGAATGAATTTGCCCTTTAAAAATAGCAAGTGATCCCATCTCTTAAGTGCTTCTGAAATTATTATTTCTGCAGGATTTTAAGAGGGAAAATGGTTGTGATCACGCTTATACTATGAGTGATTGGATTCCCTCCCTCCCTTATTGCCCTTACAAAAGTATACCAGTGTTTGTTGCTCCTGGGTGTCTAACTTAATTTTAAAACTACCAGGTTTCTCCAGCTTGTCCCTTTCCACTCTCCAGCCCAAAGCCTCAACTGTGTCTTAATACAGGAAGACTGTCTTACAGAGCTGAAAGCTTCTTCATTCAAGCTGTTTCTGAGAGTTTGCTTTCATCTTCCCAACAGTGGCTGGGAAAATAAAAGGGTGGTTCTGCCCATTTCTCTCCTTGCTCCCCATAGGCTCCCTGATGTCTGTGAATCCAGGGGTTGCTCGCTGGATCAAAGAACTCTTCTGCCATAATGAACGCGTTGTACTCAGTGGCTACTGGAAGCACGGTTTTTTCTCTCTGACTGCAGTAGGAGCCCAAAATGTGGGATCAATCCGCATCTATTTTGATCAGGTGAGTCAAGCCTTTCAAACACTTGAGAAGGAGGAGTCATTGTCCCATGTGTTCCCACCATTTAGAGTACAAGTGGAACAGTGACACTTGAACTGTGTTGAGCTGCCCGTTGCTGTCCCACCTTCGCAGTTTCCAAAATAACTCAGGACCCCAGACCTTTTCTGGATAAGGGCCTGCTCTAGACATTACGCAGGAGGGGCCAATGGTAAGAATGAAAAGGTTCCTAGGTTCAATCCTTGGAAGCATCTCTGGCCAAAAAAAGGACCAGGTGGCAGCAGGTGATGGGAAAAGGCAACCCAATTCCCTGTTGGAGGGAGCTCTCCCTCTCCCAGGAGCTGCTGCTGCTGCCAGTCAAAGGAAGTGGACAAATAGCCTAAACCTGGTAAAAGGCTGCTTAATATTTTCAGGGGGGAATGTTGATGGTGGGATCACTTGCCCAGCCTGTGAGCAATCACTTGGGACATATTAAATGACTGTAATAATCCCAGCTCCTGAGGAACCTTAGAACTATAAAACCATTTCTTGTTGTTAATTCCCCAACGAGTGAGTACCCTTACCTCCTTTGAACTGATTTTCTTTGTTTCCAACTTGGTTATGGAACTGAGTGCAACTTCAGTCCTGCAAGGCAGCAGGTGGGAGTGGGTGGTTCTTGAGCATTCTGCGAACAATTCATAGGTTCCGCGAAAGAGGGTGGTGTGGTTTTGGCGTCAACTGTGTCACTGTGAATACATGCGAATTGGGCCTTGAGCAAGGTTTTAAGTAGCCTCTTGCCTCGTTGCCCATGGTGAAGAAGAACCTTCTTATGGTGACCAGGCAGGCACCACAAAAATGCCTCCCTCCCTGCACTTCACTTACAAATGGCTAAAGTAGCCCGTGGTTGAGTAACAAAACGTTACAGGCTTCTTTGCAAGGCACTTACCTGCTTCCCTCCTGGAGTCCTTATGTAACACCTCTTTTCTTCTCCCCATGTGCAGGATCTGCGTACAAACAGCCCCAGCTACAGCAAAGGCTCATACAACGACTTCAGCTTCGTAAACAACAACAATCACGAGGGCATCCCCATGAGGAAAGGAGAACATTTAGGAGAGTTTAATCTAGGCTCAACCATCGTCTTGATCTTTGAGGCACCGAAGGACTTTAATTTTTATCTGAAGCCTGGCCAGAAAATCCGCTTTGGAGAGGCCTTAGGATCTCTCTAGAGACTCCACTGCCAGGGGGGCTTTTTATATGCAACAGGGACTCAATTCGTCAAAGGATACGTTTCTCTAAGGTGGGAGTATTGCTCAGCAGGACCTGAGTGAGGAAACTAAAGCCCCCTTGTTCTTAGAACAGGGGGTGCCGGCAGTGCATTCCCACCATGAGAGCTGCAGACATATCAGGGATTGTGGCCTTTAAGAATGTTGACCAGGGTGGCTTTTCTGCTTCTTCCCTGTGCCTGTAGAAATAGGCATTTCTCCCCAAGATGCCATTTTCAGCCTGCTTTGGCACCAAACGATGAAGTCTTGGTTGAAATGCTGCAGTCAGAGGGAGGGAGGAGAGCAGAGATTCCTGCTTTCAAGGGATACTGTCAGATTGACACATGTTCCATATTTTCTAATTATGTCTCTCACCCAGCCGTATTCTCAATTTATGTTTCACACCAGACTGAACAGTCCAATGCCAAAACCAGGAGACTCAGCAGAGTGGAATATAGAAACATTAAAGAGTTCATCTGGGTGTGCCATTGTTTTAGAAACCTCTTATAAATCTGGTACTATCCCTTTAAAACAGAAGTCTGCACTGTATTTTTAAACCTCAAACACTGTGTCCACATTCCACATTTGACTTGATCTTGTTTTTGTTTTTAGGAAACCTATTTTATTTGTAGCTTGAGCTCACTCTAACCCGGCCATTCTGTATTGCTATTCAGGCCTTAATCTTTTTTTTTTTAATGGGAAATATCTAGTCTCTTGTTAAGCTGGGGACGTGAAAAAAACCCAGAATTGTGTTTTTTTTCTCTGCAAAGGCAGTGGGAAGTCTCTTGCTGTGGACAGCAGTGAAAGCCTCTTTCCTCTCCCTACGCAGCTACTGCCAACTTGCCAGAACCCGACGACTGGGGGAGAAGATCCTGTCAGCCCAGGTCTTCCTAAAAAGCAAAAGGAGTAGTCCTCCTTTTCTCGTGTGTGTTAACCATTTTCCCCACTCTTTGCTGGACTTGCAAAATACTTAAAAGCCAAATTTGCCAAAGCCAGCTTGAGAGTTCTATTCTGAACCTTCACCCCCCACACATCTAAGTGGGGTTCAGTGGCAAAATATTAAGCACTGCTGCGTAGACCAATAATAAGGGGAATCTTAAAACTTACTATGCCTTTTTTTTCCTGGGAGGGGATTCATAGAAATTGGTGCCAAAGGGGGGGAGGGCAGTTGAAAAGGGATTGGTTTATTTATGATGTCTGTGTTTTGTTCTTGACCTCGAGAAACCAAGTTGTGAACATGGCTGAGGCTCAGGAGTGTTGAGCTCATTTGGCTTTAAAACTGCATCCCTCCCCTTAAAAGTCTCCTCCTTATGCTTTCCTTGCTTTAGTCTTACCTTGTACACACACGAGAGAAGCTGCCCCTTTTAATGAGCACAGCCATAAGAAAAGAAGCCAAGGCACGTTTAAGACGGTGACTGCTAGAAAAAGGAGCAAGTTTTCATCTGAGGCGTGTGCCATTTGAGGCATGGATGTTTCCAATGATAGTGGCTCCTGTCTCTGATGCTGATGAAGGGCAGAGAAGTGGCCTTGGTGATGATGGCTGGTCATCCATCCTTCCTATCTTTGCACAGTGTGAAGGTGGGTTTTCTAACCAGCTAACTGGCCTGTTTAACCATAGGATAGAATGATGGGTCACAGCTCCTCTATTAGTGCATTATCAAAAAAGACAAAATTACCCGAAGCGGGTAAACTTTGCTCCATCCATTGCTCCTTCGATTGCTTCCACTTGGCTGCTTTGCCAGTTCCTCTTTGAGCTTTAATTTCTTGTTACTCTGCTTGCAGAGCGGCACTGAAGGTTCTGCTGCTTACTGAGGACACGGGAATTCTGCTGGATGAACTTCCCGGTCTAGGGGAGGAGATTGTGGTGGGGGCCTGAGGCTGCTGAGAGCCAGAGGAGGTCACATTGATCCTAAGCAAAATGGGAGTGGGTTTCTTAGTGACGCTGTGAATTTCTCCTGCACGGAGAATCCATTTAATTTTTCAACTGTATCAGTAGCACAGTATTTTTGTATGTCAAAATGTACAACTTAAGGACATTAACTCATTAATTGCAAACGTTTTAAAATAAAAACGAATGACTTACCGTGGCTGACTTTTTAAAAGAAAGCATTTGACTGCTGTAAAGAGACATGCTAACTACCTGCAGTGCAATCCTGTGCATGTCAATGTGACTTACTTCCAGGTAAATGAGTTATATTGGATTGCAGCCTCCACCAGTGTTTGTACAGCTACCGGGATGGAGGCTCCTCTGCCACCCCCCTGCATAGCAAAGGGACAACATCCAGCGATCCCACTGCATATCATGCAAACAAGTGAGTCCAAGATGCTTAAGTGCTAAGAGCCGCTCGAATATCCTGGACACGTGAGATGTAGGACTCCATTAGCTGTCGCTCTTCTCCCAGTATGTGCTTGAGGGAACTGATCTTCACTTTCAGCTGCAAAGAAACAGAAGCACAAAGAGGTAGTTTGGGGTGGCAGCCTGGCTCAGGCCCCAGCTAGCATGAGAGGCAGCCATCTGTGCCCCCGAGAAATTATTCCTAGCCTCCCTCATCCAAAAATCTTTGAGCTACAACACACAAAACATGCACAAACTGCTAGGGTAGCACTAGCTCCCAGACCAATCCCAAATGGAGTAGGTTTTTTGCAGTTCTTCTCAAAAGCGGTTTGGGTGGTGCAAACTTCCAACTAACAAAAACTTGATTTACTCACAAGCAGATATGCCAGTTTGCCATTTCAAAGCACTAAGCCGATGCATCTTGATTTATAAGTAAATTTATATTTCCCCTTTTTGTCTGCCACATGCAACCATGTACCACAAGTGACAAATGAGTAAGAAACACAATGTCACTGGGGAGCTTTGCTACAGAAGGGATGCCATCTTGAATAAAATATGGGGGGGCATGTGAGCCCCACCCCCCTTAATCGATCACAAGATGCGGTGCACACACACCATTTGAATGACAATGGCCATAAACTTTGGGAGGCCCAGCTCCCTCAGATATTTTATGGAGGGTACCAAAGGGACCTCAGCTCCAATACTACAGGCCCACCTCCTCCAGATTCTCCAAAACATGCTGAGCTACCAAGTAATTTATTTAATTGATACCCTCTAGTTCAGTGTTTCCCAACCGGTGTTCCGCGGCACAGTAGTGTGCCGGGAGATGTTGCCTGGTGTGCCGCGGCGGCTACAGCGGCAACCTCGGGCGGCTCCTGAGGCGGCGAAGGCGGCCCAGCGGCCGGAGGCGAAGACGGTTGCGGCTGCTCCCGACGCTCACCAGCGGCCTCCTCTTCCTCGCCGCTGCTGCTTCGCGGCTTCTCCTCCGCCTCCTCCTTCTCCTCGCCACCGCCTTTTTCGGGCTCCGGCTCCTTCTTCCCCTCAGGCTCCTCCGCGGAAGGCCCGTCCGGCAGCTCGGCCTCCGAGTCGCCGCTGCTGCCGCCGCCGCCGCCTCTTTCTCCTCCGCTACCGCCGCCGGGCTCTCCTCCTCCTCCTCCTCCGGGCCCCTCGTCCTGGGCGGGCAGAGCGGCGGGGGTCTCGGCGGCCGCCGGGCTCTCCTGGGTCTCCTGCATGGGGGGCTACGCGGCCTTCCCGCTCGCCTCACACGCGCGGCGCACGAACAGGCAAGGCGGCGCGCTGGGCCGAAAAGGGGGAGGGAGGGGGTACAGAGCGCGCTGGCGCGCGCGCTGGCGCGCGCGCACAGGCAAGGCGCCCTCTCGCCGGGCTATGTGCGCGAGAGCGGACCCGGCGGCGAGTCTCGCGAGAGGGGCAGGGACCAACTCGGCAGACGAGAGGGGGAAGGAACGGATTATATGTTAATTTCCTATGTTAATGGGCTAGGACAGGGTTTGCGATCGGTTAACGCCCAGTTATGCTTTCCCCCTAGGAATTAGGCGTTTCGGTCTTGAGGTACGCTCGCTTTACACCCCACTTGGAGGTTCCCCGGCAAGGGGGAGGGAAAAAAATTGAAAGTTACACCCTCCCGGCGTGACGCTGCGCGCTGACGTCATGGGGCGGGGCTTTAATGGTGGTGTGCCGTGAGATTTTTTTTCAGTAAACAGGTGTGCCGTTGCCCAAAAAAGTTTGGGAAACACTGCTCTAGTTACTAACCAGCATAGTAATACCTATTGCCGAAAAGAAGAAACTAGCATCAGATACTTGGATACGTTCTTTTAAAAGTGCAACCACCAAAACTTTATGAGAAGCAAATCCTGAAATAGGAAAATCTAGGTGTTTTGTGGCAAAGGGGTGGGCCCCAGAGCAATGCAGAAGCCATGCAGGCCCTGAGGACCATGGGACATGGAGGCTCCCTCCAGTCTCACTATAAACACTTTCTTGCTCCATATTTTCACACCATCTCAGCCCTAGAGCTGAGAGAATAATAGCAGAAGTGGTGATGGCAGCAGGGGAATAAAGGTTTTACTCTTCTTTGCAGTGCCCTTTGGGAAATGTGTGGGCTTCGCTGCAGCCATTTAATTTTGCTTCAGTGGCCGCAGGGAGAACTTCCTGTTTGTACCTGATCCAACTCTTCTTGTACTTGACGCACAGCCAGCTGTTCTTCATCCCCTGGTCTCATCTCCAGCCACTTAAGCAGAAGGCGCTGCTGCCGCTGGCAGGACCTGGAATAAAAAGCCAGAAGATCACCCTGTTCTGGCCAAATGAAAGCAAGGCCGGGGGTCCAATCCCCACCACTTTCCTCTATTAGGCCCAATGCAACCATTTGCACTTACAGGATTTGCAATGGTTTAAGTGAGCCCTGTGCAAATGTTTCCTCCTCTATAAACCTGTCAGGTAGGTTAACCCAGCCCATCCACTCCAGTTGCTTTGCCTTCACAGTAATGCCCTCTGTCGTTATCTGCAGCAGGACTGCCTTGAACAAATCCCGCCTGATCCTAGTATCTGTCTAAATAACTACTTAATTACAGAGCACTATTGATGTTTCCTTACTGTGGTTTACTGGGGAAATTGGACCATAAGAACTATTACACTGATGGCGGAGAATCTTTTTCTGTCCTTGTAGCCAACCTTCCAGACTGCATGCCAGCAATAGGTGGGGACAAAAGGAGTGGGCTGAGCCAAAGTGTACAGGGCCAGAACTAGTTCACCTAAATCTCCCACCCCCACATACACACTTGCTCCCCTCCCCTGCAGTTAGGTTTGTGGGGGGAAGCATTTCAGGAGCAACAGGAATGTTTAAGCACTATGATGCCACTTTGAACAGTGATGACTTCCCCCAAATAATTCTGAAAGCTGAAGTTTATTAGGGGTGCTGAGATTGTAGGAGCCCTTCTTCCTCTCCAAGGGCTACAATTCCTAGAGTTCCCTGGGAAGAGGGATGGATTGTTAAATGACTTTGGGAAGCGTAGCTGTGGGAGGGGAATAAGGGTCTCCTAGAAACATACCAAATCACAGCTCACAGAATTACTTGGGGGAAGTCAGCATCAAAACGCTTTAAATGTACAGGGTAATTGCGGCCTTAGGGCATTTTTCACCTTCCCTTTCCTGAATTTGTTAGTGTGGGAAGGGAGCCAGCCCATGGATATGCCTACTGCTTGCTCTGAAGTCATCAAAATAAAGATTTACTGGGCGGTGCTACAAGAGGGCAACAGTTAAGGGAGGCATGGAAGAGTGTGCTGGAGGGGAACTGTGTCCCTGCACCCACCAACACAGCAGACTACAGCAGTGGCCCCTTCCAACTAGGATTTCCTGAACCGATCTCTCCTTCCCAGAGGAAACAGAAGCCCAAACACGCATTGCAAAGTGGGAGAAGAAGTAGTGTTTGGCTACGTACTTCAGCTCCTGCTGGTTGTGGTGGTAGAGTTGCATTTTCTTCCCAATAACCTGGAGCTCAGCTCCCAGCTGTTTGTGAACTGCCAGAGCCTCCTGAGTAAAACCCTCTGTTGCCTTTTCTGGTTCTTTAGTTCCTAAAATGAAAAGGAAGACAGTGTGGGTTTTGGAATCCCTCCGAGCAGCTTCTGCTCCCTTCTCTGTAGCCGCCATATTAACTGTGGGTCATCTGGGAAGGATCACATCTCAGAGACATGCCCCCTTACTCTTGTTGCAGAAGCAGCAAAAACGGGAGGGCACACACTTATACCCAGGTAGGAGGACAAACCTCCTGGAAAGCCACTGCACCCCTGGCCTCAAAACAAGCAGCTCACTTCCTTTAGGAAACAAAATGTCTCCCTGCAGGCAAAAAAAGAGCCTTTTGCTATTTGGGAGTGAGAAAAGTGGGTCACTCATAGGACCATCATCGTTACCTGCCCTTCCGCAAGTGGGATGGGGAGGAGGGCTCTCTCTCCTTGAAAAATCTTCAGGCAGGAGGAAATCTGCCCTTGAGTCTGCCAGCACTTTTTCCTTCCCAGTGGTTGGTCCCGGAGGGCTTGTGGAATAGAGGCCAGGCTGCAGGCCCAAAGGCTCGACCTGAAAGGCAGGAAAACAAGAATGTTAATTTAACCTGTCCAGACACCACTCAGAGCTGTGCTTATGGGTTTGGTGTTAAACAAACTGCAAGGTACCCTAAGCCCTTTGGATGGAATGTTCTTATGATAAAAGGATCCCCACCTTAGAAACTGATAGAGGGATAAGCTCTGTGCTACAGAACTGGGCTAACAGAGAGGCAAACACTTCTGAATCTGGGAGCCTTCCAGAGTAATCAAAATCAGCAATCTGCCATGCTAGAGGGGGTTTGGATGAGGCAGAAGTGGTGTCCCTGCTGGCAAGTAATGCTGCAATGGGGTCAACCCAAAACAGGCCCTTTTGAGGGTGAAGAGGGCGTCAGGCCAGGATCCACTGAGCAAGCCCTGCTGCTGCATTTTTTTCCTTCCACCCTGGTTGGTGCAATTAGCTAGACTGTGGATGTGGCTGACTGCACCATTCCATCAAGCCTGCCATTGCCAGCTGAGGGTTAGGATTGCAGCCTTAACTGGGAATTTGACTCAGGCAGATCAAGTGAGTGTAAGGTGAGGGCACTACCACTGCGTGAAGCAGCAAACAAGGTGTGAGAACTCACCGTTCCTGGCCTCTCTCGTCTCCGTGTCATGAAGGAGGAAGGTGGCAACAGCTCTGGGTTTGGCTTTGGGAGGGCTGTGCTATCTGGCCAAGGGGGTGTGCGCAGCACTGGAGCAGCCTGAGGAAGTGGGGGTGCTGAGAAGGGGCAGCTGCTGAACTGGGGTGGAGAAGGGACACTGCTTTGGGCAGATGACAAAAGGGCCGTAGACAGAGCAGGTGGGTGGCTTGGAGTCGTTTTCTGCAAAGCCCCAGCAAGGCTTTCTAGTCTAGAAGAGGAAGACAAAGATCCAATTTGTTAGATGTATAAGAATCTGAAGCACACCAAGGAAGAATCTGGGAAAATCCCTCTTACTGTTACCTTCCAAGCTGCCAGCATCCACTTTTCTAGCTCAGGCACATTTTAAGCTTTGCTCTACAAATTAAAGTGGACTAAGTCCACCCACCCATCTATCCCACCTCCAGCCCTTTCCTTTTTTGTACCAAGCAGAAGTTTTCCAAGAATCTGGAGACATCCACGAAGAATTGTGGCCATGTAGCTTTATGACTTGCATCAGAGCTTCTTGTTGCAGAAGTCTTGTTTTGCGAGTTTGATATTCTGCTACACTCCGAATTTTCCATGCAATCAAATAAGAAGCCTTGCTTCTTATTTCATCAACAGGATGGTTGATGGGCACACATTTTTATTCTAGTTTGAACATCCATTAAGTACCAAGATGGGGTGAGAATGTCATCCTGGATCTTCCCTTTCATTAGAGGTCTTGGGTAAAAGTGACCCTGAACTTGGCTGGTGGGAGTAGCCCCTATGTAGTCCTTGTTCTATTTATTAATTTGTCATGTCTGAAAGTTGAACATTCTTCCCTACCCATTCAAGTCAGGACCAGGCAGCTCTGTTCTCTCCAGAGATTGCAGCAGGAAGTCAGGTCTACGGGGCTGTAACCTGCCTTGGCGGGCCGCCTGCCTGTGAGGAGGATAGGAGGGAGGGTTAGAGGCCTTTTTAGAATTAGGGAACACTGAGGTACATACATACCTTTTACACACTGATAATTATGCACAGGAGTGCCTACAAGCATGTTTTCAGCACTACTACTTCTTTAAGAAAAGCAGGTTGACAGGTGGATTTACACAAGCAACTGTACCTATCACTTACAGCCTTACAAGTTTAAACAAAACCAAAGAGCCAGCGCAGTTACTCCAAGGCTTGCTATTGAGAACTGAATAATGATTCCAGTACTTCATGCCACTCAATAATCCTAAGGGGCACAATCCTTCTTTGCCTGCCCTTTGGCTAGTAATAAAGATTGGTTAGACTAGTCAATTTCAAGAGGATTTTTATTAGTATTATTACAACAGCAAATGACTGCCAGGGAGATGGGCAAATAGAGCCTTAGGGATAGGAGAAGGCCCAGGAGAATCCCCAAAGTTTCATTAAAAGTTTCCTGTGCATGACACCTTCCCTGCATGGAACAGAGAGAGAGAATGAGATCTGGAGAAGAGAGTCTAACCATCTGCTGCTGAGTCCTTTTGCTAGGGAGCTGCAATTCATTCTTTCCCCACTCTTTAAAATTAAAAGAAGCCTTCCTCTATGCATATGCAGTGGCTTTCAAAATGAGGGAGGCCACTGTGCAATTAAATTCACAGTTTCAGGTGGCTGAAGGGGAAGCGAGCGTAAGGAGGTTGCAACTTTGCCTCTTACTCACAGTTACAGATAGGTAGCCGTGTTGGTCTGCCATAGTCAAAATAAAAAAAATTCCTTCCAGTAGCACCTTAAAGACCAACTAAGTTAGTTCTTGGTATGAGCTTTCGTGTGCATGCACACTTCTTCAGATACACTGAAACAGAAGTTGCCAGATCCTTGTTTCAGTGTATCTGAAGAAGTGTGCACGCACACGAAAGCTCATACCAAGAACTAACTTAGTTGGTCTTTAAGGTGCTACTGGAAGGAATTTTTTTATCTTACTCACAGATCAGTCAGGATGGAATCTCCAGAAGCCTGGAAAATGTGGGCCTGGTGGTCGCTCTGTGCAGGCCTTGCCGTGGAACGAAGGCTCGTTCTCCTTCCAAGATCTTCATTGGCTCTTGAGATTGCAGCAGGCACTGGCACTTGGAATGTCACTCGCTTCTTGAGAGGGCCCCCCGGAATAGACAGGCTGGGTTTCTGGCAGAGAGCCTTTAGTTTCCAGAGCATGGCGCACCGGTAGACAGCCTGGTGACGGTGGCAGGCGATCTGTGAGTGCAAGGAAGAAGCACATGGCAGGTTGGTGGTGCTGCAAAAGCGAGGGCTGTGTGTGCCCTTCAGTCTGCTGTAAGGAGGGGCTGGGCAGGGAAAATGGAGAGAAGGAGCTTGTTAATTTCTGTATTTCTTGGGGAGCCTTCACCAATCTGGCGTCCTTCCAGATGTTTTGGACTACAAATCTCATCAGAGCCATATGATGCAGGGGCTGATGGAAGTTATAGTCCAGAATAACTGGAGGGCACCAGGCTGGGGAAGTCTGGTCTTTAGGGGAGGAGCATAGTTGTATAAGGAGCTCCTCCATAGTCAAGAGGAAAGTCTCCAGTTTTGAATCTGGAGGAGCAGCAGTCTCTCCCAAATGCTTCAATCCAACATGGCATGTCAAAAGAGGTTAAGAACAGAGCCAAAGGAAGAGTGGGGCAAGGTGTGGGCCAGGCACACCTGTGATGATGTCACTCTCTGGCTCTGTAGTGCCCCCTAGAGGGAGAAGCTGGGCAGTGGACCTGACAGGACCTACTGTGCCTATACTTGTCCCAGGTGTACCTGTGAGAGGGTGGCGTGTGCTTCTATCTGTTGCTGTGGGGTGGAACCCCATAAGGGATCTGTGGTTCCTGCTTACGTACAGAGAGGACAAGCCAACACAGGTAACAACCAAATATTTTCAGAACACCCCCTATACTGACAATTGAAATTTGTTTAAAACTGTTTTTAACATTGTATTTTAAATTATGTCCTGAGACCCTGGGGCGAACGGCAGGTAATAGAGCAAATAATTGTTAGTCATCATTGTGGATCCGATCCATCTAACATGCAAAAAAGAAACCACTGTGTATGAAGCAGTTATCAACCTGTTGCGAAATAAAATGGGTAACGATGGTAAAGTTGTATAGATGTGAAATGAGAGGGAGCCACAAGATGGGTCCCGTTCTTTTACCTTCACCTGATGCTGGGCCTGCAAGTGCCCTCGGAATTCCTTCATGCCAGCCGTGTACCTGAGGATGCGGGTCACACCCTCCCGCAACAAATCAGCCCGGTAAATCTCCACAGCCCTTTCGATCCGACCTTTCTTGCGCTGCTGCTCCAGGACAAATGCCAGCCAAGCATCAAATACCTGCAGGCAAGACACATAGGTGGCAGTGGCCGCACAGCCTCTTGTATTCATCAGCGACAAAGGAACCAGCAAAAATTCCCTCCGGAGAAAGCAAACAGGTTCAAGGAACTCAAATACACATGCCAGTGCTTTTCTTTTTCTTTTTTAAGCTCTCAGAATTTCAAGTATAGATCCAAAACTGTCAGCAGTGTGGGAGGTGGTGCAAAAACATCACAGAAGTGAGAGATTGATCGTCCCTATATTCTTGAAAACATTTTTATGTCTGACATATGTAATGGAAATACATATATTAGCTGCAACTGCTGTGCTCCCTCTCAAGATATAATGCCCTAGGCTGAAGCAGCTCCCCAGCCCTGCCCAGAGGTGGAAGGCCCTTCCATGCAGTGCTGCTAGTAACAGAGATGGCACTGCCCTCCACGGCTGCTGGGAGAGATGCACAGCTGCAGCTGGAAACAGAGCATCCTGTGTCTCCACCCTCCTCCTCCTCTTTCCTTGGTAATATGTACTTAACCAAACTACAGAAAGCTCCCTCCCACTCCCACGCATGGAACAAGCTGTGTGGTTCTTTACATCCTGGCTTTGCAATCCAGCAAAGGGAGAAAGAGAAGGCCGTCTGCTTGCAAGCAGAGCTGCTCCCTCCAAACAGGACCACGTGAATGCACCTCCTCTCTTGCCTGCCAAGACTGACCTTGCCCTGCAGGGACATGGACCAATGCCAAAGCGCCCGCATGGTTTCCTGCCGCTCCCTCTGCCTGTACGCCAACTGTTGGTGCAGAAAGAAAGAAAGAAAGAAAGAAAGAAAGAAAGAAAGAAAGAAAGACCATGTGGGCCAGGTTAAGGAGGGAGGGGGAAATCCCAACCCCAGCATAGATACAAGCCATGAAGTTCTTTTGCGTTTTCAGCATTAACTGAAAAATTATTCTCCTTTGTCCCCTTTCATCTCCTCTGCACCTGGGGCGAGGGTTAGGGGAGATGCTTTAGCTGAACTCCTCCCCCCCCCCCCCACAATATGGTTTCCCATAATGCCACATGACGGACACTAGTCAGCAGCCTCACTGTTCCATCCCAGCCTTCAGATGGACCCACTGCAGTCAGAGGCTGGAAGGGGAAAAGGATGTGTCTGACCTCACCTGTGTCTTCCAGGTTGAGACGCAGGTAGAGGAAAGCCTCCGGGCCATCAGCTGATCTCCTTGTCTCTGCAGGAGCTGCAGGGGGAAAGAGGCACAAAGGTTGCCACTCTGAGGCACAGAGCCTGGCCCTTTCCTATGAAAATTATCAGGCTGTCCTAGAAAGCCTTCCACACATCTGGTTTACTACCCTCAATCTGCAAATTTCCTCACCATCTTCCTTATGCACTGGAGGTGATACTGCTTCCACCTGGCCATGCACTTGCTAAGCAGCTGCCTCCCATGGTGCTGAGCTGCCAAGACAAACTGCCCTCTCTGCTTAGAGGACTGAACGTAGGACTCCTTCCAGTGAAGAAACATTGCCTGCAGCCTCACTGTCCAAACAGGAAGATAAAAAATAGTGAGTGAGAAGAAGCCCAGCCGTCCTCCCATCCTATTTCTCAGAGCAGCCTTCCCTAACCTGGTGCTCTCCAAGATATTTTGCCCCACAACTCCCATCTACTCCAGCCAGCATTGGGCATATGGTGCTGGGAGTGATGGAAGTTCCAGCACTAAAATATCCAGAAGGTACCAGGTTGAAGGAAGGCAGCTCACTAATAAACAATACAGCACTGCAACAAGTAACACTGAGGTTGGAAACCTGGAGAACAGCTCAATTCTGTATTGGAACCCATGTACATAAAAGCTTTGTGGACTTAAATTTTACATAGATGGTTTTTAGATTAACCTTCAATTAATTTTTTGGGGTGATTTACAACCATCATATATATCTATATCTCCAACAATCCAGAGCCACACACAAACACACTGTCCTTCCCTGGTGGATGGCTTTGAAGCTGCTATGCATCCTGCATCCACTGATGCATGGGAAGAATCACCCATCACAGACCTTCCTCCTCCTCTGCTACACGAGGGAGGGGGTATATGGCTGCCATACAAAGAGGCCCAATCCAGTGACCCAATGCAGGAGGAGGCAGAAGGCTAGTATTGGGATCATGTGTCACATTCAAGCAAGCCATACTGCAAATTGCCACACTCACCTGCATGCAAATGTTTCCTGGCCTCCATCACAGCTGCTGCCTCCTGCTGACGATGGTATGCACACAAGGAGGCTGCATCCCTCCATCTGAGCACAACCTAGGCAGAGAAAACAGGGGCGGAAGCATTGAGGACTGCTAATACTGTGTCATCTTTTACTTCCTAACTGGAGGCTCAAGGGCATCATGTCATGCCTGAATCACCCCAACCAGCCCAGGGACAAGGGACCTT
This sequence comes from Podarcis liolepis, assembly GCF_965112155.1. Lineage (NCBI taxonomy): Eukaryota > Metazoa > Chordata > Lepidosauria > Squamata > Lacertidae > Podarcis > Podarcis liolepis. The sequence continues at coordinate 27,809,824 of NC_139566.1, read as the reverse complement.
TACTGGGAGTTTAGCTTTCCTTCCTGATGGGAGTTACCTTTGAGAGAAATGCTCTTCGGTGATGCTCTTCTGCCAGAGCAGCCTTCTCAGCTTCTTGCTTGGAATCTGCAGCATTTTCCTTCCAGGTGCACAGTGCTTGCCTGAGGGCCGACAGAGACGGGGGGAAGCTCTAACCAAGAGCAAATCCTTTCCCTCTGTGAAGCCCAGGATGGGGAAAAGGCAGAGGGCTGAGGGAGAGGGTTCCTCCAGGACTGTCAGACCAGGTTGTGCATCGCCACAGATTTAAGAAGGCTTACCGTAGCAGCCGCTGATTATGCTCCTCCTCCTTTTTGGCTACTTGGGACAGAATGTGCTGGATGTGACTCTGGTAAGCCTGCAAGAGAAAAATGTGGAATCACTGTTCCTAATTTTGAGATTTTACCAAAGCAGAAGTTAGAGCTGTGTAGCCCACAGGTGCCCCAATCAGCGGTATTTACTGTCAGTCCAGGTTCCCCTTTTTAAGGAAATGCTAAGGCGTGTTTGCTTGGAAGAAACAGGACATTTCTGCTTCTCTTGGCTCCCCCCCCCCCCGAGGCAGAGAGCCAAAGTGCCACATTGTCTGATATCCTCTTTGCTGAGGATTCTGGCAGATGTGGACCACAAGGCAGCTTCACTGGCAAGCTGCTCCTCTTCGCAGCTCAGTCTCTCTCTCTAAGGAAGGAAAGCATTCCTGATGTAAAGGGCTAACACATTTTCTGAGCACTCCCATAACTTGTCCTTGCAGTGCAGAGCCCCTACCTCATGACAAGCATTGCAAAGCACTCTACACATGCCACCAATATGACACAAAAAGGAAAGGTATCGCACATCAATAGGCAAAGGCAACAGTGGATTCCATCCCAGCTCAGCCAAACTTGGTGGTTCTTTGGGACTGCTGTCCTTGGGCCCAGCCAAGCCACCTGGGGCATCACAGGTAAGAGCTCAGCCATACCTTCCAGGCTGACAAGGTCCTGCGCAGCACAGCCTGCTGGTGGTGCACATCGGCTCTCACCAGCTTCGTCCACTTCTCAGAGCGGTGCCTCAAGTACTGCAAGAGAAAAGGGGAGCGGAACGTCACTGTGTGGGACAAAGTGAAGAAAAGAAAGTGCAGCTTCCTCGGCAGGGTGGGATAGCAACCAAGCAGAGTGTTAGAGCTGTTCAGATGAGTTAAATCAGCCTTTTCCAAACTGCTACCCTCCAGATGAGCCTCCCATGGCACTTGGAAGCGTGTTCCTTTCAGAAAAAAAGAATCAGCTAAAAGCTGGACTAGGAGACACCTCCTACTTCCTTGTGAGAATTATCTTTTTCCTGCCTCCTTCAGTGAATGGCTGCAACAACAGTCAAACCATTTTATTTAAATCAACAGCAACAATTTACACTCTGCCTTCAATTGCTGTAATTCTCTCTTGGTCTCAAGTTCTTCACTTTTGGAATCTAACAGCGGTCACAGGATTTGGTACCCCAGGAATCTTGGATTTCACAATGTTGTTGTTTTAAAGACAACCCTTCTAGCACTTGTAGAGAAAAGCCTGAAACTGTGTGGGCAATGGGTCAAAGTGTAAAATTTAAGGTCAGATTGGGTTAAGGTAAATTATAGAACAAAAATTGAGAAAGATGGAAAGGATTTGCTGAAATAGCGAAATTGAATTAGAATACAAAAAAGCGAGGTGCGAGGAGGTCGATGAAACAAGCAAATGAAAGACAAAGACATGGAAATACTGGATGTGTTTTTAAATGTTTTTGCTTTTAAATGTTTTTGTGGTTTTTTTCATTTTTATTGTTGTGCTGTATTGTTTTTTATTTTATTTTTTATTTTTTGATGTATTGTAACTTTTTATTGTCCTTTTCTCTCTCTTTTTTTGTAATTGTTAAACTTTTAATATCATTTTTTTTTAAAAAAAAAGAAACTGTGTGGGCAATGACTACTGGCATCTTCAAAGCCGAAGTGTCAGCAAGGTAGAGTTTGTCAGCATTTGGAGGAGAGGCTGACAACTGTCTCCTCCACTTTCCCCACTAGCTATTCCACAGCCTCCCTGTCTCTCCCTCATCTCTGTGCTCTTCCCTCCTTTCGTTCCTTTTATCCTTACCAACATTTTCAAACTTCTTTGAGAACGTGTGGCAGAGTTATGCCACACCAGCGGACAGATGCAGATCTACCCAATTTATGTTACTTCATTTCGTAACAAAATGTTGGCTTATCAGGGGCAGAATTTCAAGGTACGCAGAACACACCACATCACACACACACACTCCTGCCTACAAGGCTAGGAATGTGAGTCACAGCAGGTAGTGGACCAATGTGAAATCCATCAGGTATATTTCTCACCTGTCGCCACTTGCTCCAAGACCATTGAAGGAGCTTGACAGAGTGGAACCTTGAAGCTCTGGCCTCTTTCGTCCTCCTAAAGGGAAGCACAGCAGACCCTCTCTCAAGCTTCAGGATAGACATGGGCCTTCTGTGCTACTGACTTGGTGGTGAGCCTCAAAGCAGAGCCTGCCATTTTATCTCGTGTAAAGTACTGTATTTTTTGCACCATAACACTCACTTTTTTCCTCCTAAAAAGTAAGGGGAAATGTCTGTGCGTGTTATGGAGGGAATGCCTATAGGTGGCATGCCTACGGATTTTCCTCCTCTAAAAACTACGTGCGTGTTATGGTCAGGTGCGTGTTATAGAGCGAAAAATACGGTACTTACTTTCCCAAAGTAATAAAGTGTTATAAATGGTAATGCTGTTTCAGTGGTACCTTAGTTCTCGAACGTAATCCATTCTGGAAGACTGTTCGACTTCCAAAATGTTAACAAACCGAGGTGCAAAGGGCTAGCTGCAAGTTCAATTGGAAAAATGGGGAAACACACAGCAGAAGCCATTCAATGTTCGAAAACGGAAGCAATTACTTCTGGGTTTTTGGCGTTCAAAAATGAAAACATTCGGCTTCCGAGGTACCACTGTAGCACTATTCCTGAACTGCTAGGCCTGAGGGATATCTGCTTGGGAATTTCCTGTGTGCCTTGTCCAAGACAGGGCCAAAGGAGGGAGCCGCAGCGGAACCAGCAAGTAAGCTTCTGGAACAAGAGTCTCAAGCAGGTCACATGGGGACTGAGCCCTACAAGTAGATCTGGATCAGGCTTGCTTTCCAGTCTGCTGCTTCCCTTCCATTCCATAAAGGGAATAGCAAGGTAAGGGGAAGTGGCAGGAATTCAGGCTGCAAAGGTTTGGTGGGCTTGATGCAGACCGCAGGCTGAAGGGACAAGGGTGTAGGCCTTTTTTTTGCAAGAACGTGGCCACTGCCAGTCAGGTAAAGTCAGCCTAAAGCAATTATAGCTGCAGGACCTGCGATACCAGTGGCTACTAACCCTGATGGCTGTGCTTTTACTTCTACTGTTGGAGGCAGGATGCTTCTGAGTACCAGGTGCTGGGAATGACAGATGGGGAAAGTTTCTGTTGCACTTGGGCCCTGCTTGTGGCCTTCCCACTAGGACACATTTCTGGTCATTGAAAGAACAGGATGCTGGGCAAGATGAGCTACTGGTTACATGCTTATCTTATGCTATGATTGATTCTTCTCTGTTATCTTACCCTTCCTTTATTTCCTGAACGTTCTCCTTCCAAAGACAGAAAGCAGTCTGCAGGATTTGGTGGCTGTGATGCTCTTTGGCCAAGGACAGTCCCTCGCGCTCTTCCAGCTGAACCACAGTTATCCTGCGCCAGAAGCACCAGGACTGGGACAGCAGCCGTCGCTCAGAGTGCAGAACAGCCTACATAGGGAGAGGAGGGATTTTGAAGCCAGCTCATGCTGTGCCAGGCTTCCGGCAAAGGTAGGGTAATTATTTTGCCAGCAACCTGCCCCCAATAACCCAAACAGTCTTTTAAAAAGAAGATGGCCACCCAGTTGAGCTCAGGAACCCAAATAAATCTCATACATCAACATTGTCAGTCAAATATGAGAGGGGGAGCCAGGAAGGAGAGCTGCAATGAATGGAAGCACAAGCACCATCAGAGGCAGCTGTGGGTGCAAAAAATATCCTGCTTCCTTCTACTTCCTCTTTCCAAGTGGCCTAATTATCACTTTGAGACCCAGAACGTGTTTGGAATTATAGGATTCCTCTCTGGTGCACAAGGAGTAAGAAGAGAGCAATGTGTCTGAAGGCCAGGGCAAGTGCCTCCAAGTAAGCAAAAGTGCCTTAAGGGTGAGGCACTGGGAGACATGTGTGTTTCAAGATTTATGACTTGGCACAGGCATCTCAGGTACCTCAAGCAGGTACAGCAAGCAAGGACATTTCAGAATGTAACAAGGTAAGCATCCACCAACACTGCCTCCTGTCTGAAACCCCTGATATTGTATATTCAAGAACAGCAGTGTAGAAATTGTCTACTATCCTGAAACAAAAAAAATCTAGATTTACCATTTCCTCTGCCATGTGGTTCTCTTGGTGCTCATGTTTTCTCAGCCTCCACCTTTCAAACCATCGCCTTGTGCAAATTTCTCTGGAAAGCAGGGAGAAGAGCACTAGATTTTCACCAGGCACTCAATGCATGCCAAGAGCTGTTCCCCAACATTCTCTTTTTATTGACCCTCCATCCTACCTGTGGAAACACACAGCCATCCCCTTCATCTTTCTCCACCGGCACTGATGATCCCTGAATCGCTTCCAGGCCTCAAAAGTGGCAGGCAAGATCACACCCTCGTAGTGCCTATTGGCTCTGGCATATTGCAGCTGAAGACATATGGCAAAAGCAAAAGCGGCAAAAGCCTCACTCTGAGAAACCAGGAAGGCTTAAGCTATCTCAAAGACACATGTACACAGAAGCGATACAAAGCGACTAGAGTGGCAAGCAGCTACCCCTAGAGCAGCCTTCACTTACTTGGCTCTGCTCCATTTAAAGTAAGGAACAACTCTCTACCTTTATAGAGCAGTGTTCTTCAACCTGGGCTTCCCAGAAGCAGTTGGACTACAACTCCCATCATCCCCAGCCAGCTTAGCCAATGGCTACAGGTGATGGGAGTTGTAGTCCAGAGTCATCTGGGAGCCTAAGGTTGAAATATGCTGGCTTGGAGGGCCTACTAGTAAGCAGAGAGAGTTTAGCAGGGTGTTGAAGAAAGAGCCCACACCACAATGGAACTGCATAAAGCAGAACTTAAATTTGCCCTAGTGACCTTTCTGTTGCTAGGCTGCAGTTCCCATCACCTCTGTCCAATGTTCATGGTGGGTGGGGCTGATGGGAGCTGGGAGTCTGGCTGGGGAAAGCGGCCCTATAAGACATCAGTCTTTGACTGGTGATACACAACCAAGTAGGCCAGCATCACGTACCATGTGTTTTTTTTAAAGAAAGAAAGAAAGAAAGAAAGAAAGAAAGAAAGAAAGAAAGAAAGAAAGAAAAAGATGAGAAGGATGGAGAGAGACAATTAAAGAGTGGGATTAATACACAATGAGAAAAGGATAAATATGGAGAAGGGAAAGGGTATCACTTAAAAGCAGATTCCACTTGGAAAATTCAGAGCCTGAATAGTCTGAAGATGACTATGCCCCCTTACCTTCCTGTGCCTTTTCCAGTTGGCATGCCATGACCAGGTCCTGAGACACCTGTGCAGCAGCACAGTCCTGAAATGTAAAGTATGCAGTTCTGTCAACAGTTGCCTCTAGCGTAGTGGACAGTTCCCTTCAGCTCAGGACCAAGGATAGCTCCCTACAGACACAGAAGGAGTGCTAACAGAAAAAGCACAGGGTTAACCTGCCACTCATGCTATCCAGTAGAGGTCTCCATGGTTTGGGGGCAATGAGGATGCAACAGTCAGGATTCATTTGTGCTGCTTCATGTGGACTTCAGCCAGCAAAAGCACAAAAAAAGCAGATGGAGTAAGGCCATCAATGACTTGCTTTGTATTGTTACAAGCAGTTCTGCTAGTGTCAACTGCACCTCTTGTCACCATCAACAAGTGACAAAGCCACCTATGCCAACACGAGCAATTATGAAGTAGTAAAATTCTGCCAAAGGGAACCAACATTGGATACCCCTTCCCTGCCCTGTTCCCATGACCCAGAGAGTAACATTTGATCTGCTGCTTGGAAACTGATTAAGTGGTACAGTGGTGCCTCGCAAGACGAAAAAAATCCGTTCTGTGATTCTCTTTGTCTAGCGGTTTTTTCGTCTTGCAAAGCAAGCCCATTGATGGATTAGCAGATTAGCGCTTTTAGCGGCTTATCGGATCAGCTGATAAGCGGCTTAGCGGCTTAGAAAAAGGGGGGGAGGGGAAAAAACCGCAGGAACTCACAAGACATTTTCCTCTTGCGAAGCAAGCCCATAGGAGATTCTTTTAGCGAAGCACCTCCAAAACGGAAAACTCTTTCGTCTAGCGAATTTTCCGTCTTGCGAGGCATTCATCTTGCGGGGCACCACTGTATATGAAAAACAGTAGTAACAATAATTATTATTATTATTATTATAACTATCCTGTTTCAAAAGCTAGGCAAGGCTATGTCCAGCTAGTGCTTAAACAAGGGGATTCCCAGGAGCTCAGTCAACATCACTGTGAGCTTTGAGATGGAAAGATGTAATAGTAATAGATGTAAGATTAAAAGGAAACAAAGAAAGAATGGGCAGAATGAGCTCATTCGTAATAACATGGGCCTGGGGCCTGCCAGCTGTTTTGGACAACAATTCCCATCAGCCCTGGCCAGCATGGCTGCAGGATGCTGGGGTTGATGTGTGTTGTTGTCCAAAACTTCTGGAGGAAACCAGCTTGGGGCCTAGAAGGTTTAAGATATGAGAGCATTCCAAACTTCAAAAAGAATTGAGCTACCAGGTTGTAGCTCTGTTGCTGCCTCAATATAGTTGGTTCCTCACCTGTAGTGAGAATGAGCTGACAGTGTCAGGGAGTGGTATCGCTCTTCCTCCTTCTGTTCCAAACGAGATTTCCATCCATTCCAGAACCTGAGCAAGAGCTGAAAGAAAATTGGAAGAGACAGAGTGTGAAGCACCCTAAAGCCTGGTTCCCTTAAACACAGATAGGCCAACCGAGAGGGTCTTTTTGAAATAAAACATCAACAGAGCAGCAAAGGGATGTTTGCTTTCAATGGCAAATGATAAATGCAACAGACAATCCTTTTTCTTCCTCTTTATTATTATTGTAGGTAAATGTCATAACATGTGATCATATAAGTTCAAAAAAAGTAAGATACAACTATTATATAAATACCAATAAATTGGATTTAAATATACTTCTGAATGCTGTATATAGTTAGACAGGGCACAATTTATTTGGACAACAGCACACATGTAGGTCAACCTATTTATGGTTGACCTAACTTTTTATGATACCTAACTTTTTGCTACCTGGAAGATTGGTTGTTCTGACACATCACGGTAACTTCCATAACCCTAACTTTTACTTCCCTATCCCTAACATCACCATAATTTCTGAGTCCAGCCCAGTCAGAGTCAGGGACTCCTGTTGGCCTGCACAGGTACACAAAGAAGATCCTTTCATGATGTTGTCACACAGTGGTCCATATGTAAGTAACTGTTCCTAACTTTACACACAAACACACACAGAGTTTTCTATAGCTTGCTACACTGCATCTATCACAGGAACAACTCAGGAACACAAGGTACCCATAGGGCGCACCTAGTTTTTTTGGGGGGAAATAAAGGGGGGGAATTTTTTTCCCAGGTGCGGGGCTTTGGCGGGGGAAGCCCGAGCTTCCCCCGACCCCAGCCCCCAGAACAGGCTGCTCTCCGCAAGCCGTGGGAGGGCTCCCGCGGCTTGCGCAGAGCTACCCGAAGCCCGGGCGCGACTGCTCAGCGTGCCCCAGGCTTCGGGATAGAGGCAGCTCTCCGCAAGCTGTGGGAGGGCTTCTGCGGCTTGCGCAGAGCTACCCGAAGCCCAGGCGCGACTGCTCAGCGTGCCCCAGGCTTCGGGATGCAGGCAACTCTCCGCAAGCCGTGGGAGCCCGGCGGGAACTCCCGCGGGCTCCCAGAGCTGGCTGATAGCTTCCTGAAGACTGGATTTGCCCCATAGGATGCACACACATTTCCCCTTCATTTTTGGAGAGGAAAAGGTGCGTCCTATAGGGCGAAAAATACGGTAGTTTTCTTGCCAATGTGACCCAGAAGGCACATTAAAGGTTCCGGTTTAGTGTAAATGAAGCAGGGAACACAGTCAAACTCACCATGACTTGGTGCTGCTGATGAGCCAAGTTTATCCTCATTTGCTTGACAGAAGCTTCTGTAACATTCTTCCGCAAGGCACTCAGCCCACAGTGCTGTGAAAAGCAAAAGAGCAGGAAGCACGCTGGAGAAGCCACTCCTACTACAAAGGCAAAGGTGTGTCTTCAATAGCCCATCTTATTTACGATTTGTAAAGATCGGCTTCATGCAGAAGAGATATGGGGAACTGGCAGCCTCTGACAACAGATTTTGGTATTAAGTGGGATACTGTCTAAGCATAAACCACAGAATATTCTCCTACACAAGCCATATAGAGAGGAACAGTACAACAGCATTGGCCATGGAGCTGTAGTGCAGGGGTGGGAAACCTTGGCCCTCCAGACATTGCTGAACTTCAACTCTCATCAGCCCCAGCAGTCATGGCCAATGACCAGGGATGATTGGAGTTGTAGTTCAGCAACAAATGGAGGGCCAAACCAGTTGTAGCGCGTTCATCTCCAGCCCCATCCTTCCTAAAATTATGCTGCAGGGAGCTGAGATTGGCAGTGGCCTCCAGCTGCTTGAATACACACAGTGCTTGCTTGCCACTGTGGAAAGCGGCCCGATGGGAGAATCATCATGGAGGAACCAACTTTTCCTGGTCAGAGGTCATTCCAGAGAGGACACCAGATATGGCAAACCTCTTACCAGCAGGTGACATCTGTAGTGGTGCTCAGCACGTTCATAGTGCTTAGCTTTTTGGGCACACAACGTCACATCTGTTATTCAGGTTAAGAAAAAAAGTTTGCTTAACCAGCTAGAATAGATCAACCTTTCAGTAGTTTATTACTGACCTGGATAAAAGTTATGGGGAAGAATCTACATCCTGCACCTGTGAATTCCACCAAGCTAATCTGCGTTATCCTAACATTCTTCCCTTTACTTTAAATATATTTTCCAAATGTGTGCCCACTCCTTCCTTTGATTGTTAGGCGAAAGAGAAAATAAGCACCCGGTGATCAACTTCTCTGAATATTTTATCATGGTTTTACACGCATGTCTTCTTAAAGACTGTGACATAGTGGTCCAACTCTGAGCCACGAGGGCTCACAGAATCAAACAGCAGGGCCTTCCCCAGTCTTTGCTCCAGTGCTGCAGACCTGGAACAAACCTATATGGTATACAGAGTCGTTCCTCATGTTCCAAAGGAGTCATTTAAAAACAACAACCCAGAAGTATCATTTTACACATGCACCTCAACTCTTACTACCCATGTCCCCCCTAACCGCTGGAAAGGCCCACAAGGAGAATATGGATACACTGCTTCCATCGTGTGAAAACGCTTCGCAAGGCGACCCTCGCAGCCAGCTGAACAAGGTGCTCCTGGTGGGCATGCAGTTGCTGTCTGTGTTCCCAAGTCAGACGCCACATCGAGAAGCTCTGAAAGAGGACCCGGGTGCGGTTGTGCTGCAAGGCCAGCTCTGGAACAAAAGAGGCATAAAATGTCCTATCTGTGCTAGGGTCAGGGTCGGGGGTGGTGCATAAGCATTGGGTATTCAAGTGACAGATGTTTTGGTATGAAATAGGAGCTGGAAACTAAAGTAATTTATGGTGCCTGCTTGCAGGCTTCCCACTGGGGCATCTGGCTGGGCACTATAAGGATGCTAGACTAGATGGAAATTTGGCCTGATTCAGCTTCAGGGCTTTTATGGTATTTAAATGCGGGGTCATGGTATTCTGCATGAAAAGCAAATTAGCATTTGCACAGGAGCAACTGTTCAACTTGTAAAGAAAGGTGGAGTGAGGAGAAGTTCTGCCCCCACTGTGGGTGCTGAAGGGGCTGAGCTAGGGGGGCAATGTAGCAGGCCGTTCTAGAGCTCTTGTCCCGGGGTGGCGGCTGGAAGACCAGGACTGCAATTCCTGCAAAGCAGGGGGCTAGACTAGATGACCCTTGGATACTTTCCAATTGTATAATTCTGTGTTTCTGTGATTCTTTAGGAGCACACACACAAAATGTGCTGAATCACTAAAAGCAAAATGAAAACAGGACTTTTATATTGTTTACTCTACAATTCGGTGTTCTGTGACAGGAGAGTGGAATTCTGCTTCTAAGATTATTTTAGAATTGAATTAGGCGCAGGAATACAAGGGCAGAGGGACTGAGCTCCACCTGCAGTATCTCTAAGTCAGGGGTAGGCAACCTAAGGCCCTGGGGCTGGATGTGGCCCAATCGCCTTCTCAATCCGGCCTGTGGACAGTCAGAATCAGCGTGTTTTTACATGAGTAGAATGTGTCCTTTTATTTAAAATGTATCTCTGGGTTATTTGTGGGGCCTGCCTGGTGTTTTTACATGAGCAGAATGTGTGCTTTTATTTAAAATGCATCTCTGAGGATTTGTGGAGCATAGGAATTCGTTCACCCCCCCAAAAAAAAATACTCCGGCCCACCACATGGTCTGAGGGACAGTGGACCGGCCCACAGCTGGAAAAGGTTGCTGACCCCTGCTCTAATTTCACAGCCTTTCCAGAAATTCAGAGATTCATGCTGAATTCTACTAAAGTCACCTTCCAGCAATTAAGGAAATGGGATCTCCCCTCTCAATGGAGCTGCTCCCACTGAATAACAGCTTTTCCTGAAATCTCCAACTAGAGAGGGTTTTTTTGGCACACAGATGTATTTAGCTCTCAAAGGCATCCAGACATGGTTTTCTACTATGCTCCACCCTTATCAAACAAAGCAATAAAGTCATCACATTTGAAATATTATGCTACACCCTTCTGTACAGGCTTTTAGTGGTCTACTGGATTTCTTGGCAGTGGAGATTTTCTGCAGTTCTGGACCAGGCCATCCTATACTGGCAGTGCAATCACCGAGATTCCTGTCTTTGAGCAATAGAAGATGCCTAAGCCCACTTGGAGACAACCAACACCCCAAGGGAAAAACAAAAACTTCTCTCTTAGAAGAAATGCATCACTCTGTGGTGTTGGAAGAGAAATCAACTCTATTTTGTCCCAAAGCACTGTGCGCAACTCACTGTGCTGATGCTCCTTCTCTCTTCGGATTTGCACATAGACATGCCAGGATTTCATGGCCCTCCACATCTCCCTGTGCTGCTCATGCATCACTGCCCTGGCCTCCTCCTTTCTCTCATCCTGGATGCACGTATAGCACTCCTTCCATTTGAGCCAGGCCTGACAACAAGGATGAACAGGAAGAATAAGGGTCCGAAAACAAGGCAGTGAAAGAAGAGGCAAGGCAGATCTTATCTGCAAACGATTCACAGAAATTGCACCCATCATTACAAACAGAAGCAATTAAATAATAATAATTTTGTTAGCTAATGGGCGAAATTCAGCTGTGTGCTAGTTACACTTGCACGAGCAAGAATGGCTTGTGCAAGAGAAGGTGAAAAGAGCCAGCATGGTTCACATGGATAGTTGTGCCACAGTTTGCACTAGCTTCTATACTTCTTGTTGCACAACCAGTTCCACAACAAAACCTCTGCTAGCGTAACTCTTGAACTGGATTTCATATTGTGCTTTATTATGCTACTACAACAGCCCTTGCACTGGTTGTCAGAGAACACTGAATCTGGGCCTTTGGCCAGTGTTAGTCTGTGCACACAACACAAAGGCACACAGGGTTTAAAGGGTTGATATTCCCAGCACTCACACGAAACTGTAAGCCTTGGGCCCAATGCTGTAGAGCCTGACCATCCATTTCACAAGCTACTTGATTCTGTGACCATCTCTTTCTCCACAACCTCCATGCAAGTCTGTTGAAAATAAAAAGGTTAGGACACACTTTAGACTTTAACTCTGATGAAAACAAAGAGTTTTATGAATGTATGTGCTGGAGAACTATAGAGCCCCATCTGCTTCTTAGAACAGCATTTGTCAATGTGGTGCTCTCCCAACATCTTTGACTAAAGCTCCCATCAGCCCCAGCCACCAAGGTCATGTGATGCTAGGTCTGATGGGAGTTGTAGTCCAAAACATTTGAAGGGCACTTGGTTGGTAAGGCTGCCATAGAGATACCCAATGTTTTTGGTCCCTTTTTGATCCTTTACATGACATAAACAACTTACCATGTCAACCAACTAACTGAATAGCATTCTTTACGTATTACAGTAGTTTTCAAAAACTGTCTTCTTGGAGGTGGGTGAGTTATTGTTTCCTTGGAAATCTATTTATTTATCATTAACATGTATCATCAGCTCTTGTGGCACTAAGTGCTGGTGGCAACATAGAACAACATGAAAAACATTCTTTTTTTATTTTAAAAAAAAACACAGCAATTAAAAGCAGGAGCACAAACCAGTGTGGTATGGTGGTTAGAGCATTATACTAGGACCTGGAAGACCAAGGTTCAAATTCCCACCCAGGCATGAAGCTTACTGGGTGGTGACCTTGTGCTAGTCACTGCCTCTCAACTTAACCTACCTCACAAAGTTGTTGTGGGGATTAAATAAGAGAAAACGGTGTATGCCACCTTGAGTGTTGAGGTTGAGCGAGTCTGCACTGAAGTGTGGAATTGAAAGCCAACGTGGTATAGTGTTTAGAGTGTCAGACTAAGACTGCCATGAGCTCCATGGAGAAAAAGGTGAGATATTAATTACTTAATTGTTTCAGGGTTGGAATATGTAGAAAGATGGAAGAGGAGCGCCATGTGCCCCATTAACCCTTGTTTGAACCTGAACCAGTTCTCACCGCAAGGCACTCTTTTCCTTGAACTTGAAGGCCTCCAAGTGCATTCGGCGCTTCATCCGGCGCAATTCCACATAGCTCAGCCAGCGCTGCCATGTCCAAAGCGTTTTCATTTTTGCTGCTGTGAAAAATGTGAAGCCATGGTTTTAATGGCAGGCACGAGTATTTTAAAGATTCCATATTTTTGTCCAATACACATAACTTCTCAATCCTTTTTGGCCCATACGGAAAAAGCCTGGCTCCAGGAGAGAGGCGTGGTTGGTCAAAAGACTGACATCAGACTGTTTTCAGACACAAAAGGAACTTCGTATCTCATCAGGAGGACTGCAAGGGCACTTTGCAACAAGCAGCTGCAAATAGGGCTACACTGGGGACAGAGGGAGGAATGGCACCTTAAATGCTTCATAGTTCTGGAACTCACATGAATAGGACTCTGAAGGCCAAATGGAATGTAGTAAGTCCATGATGGGATCTCCAGATTGATTATTTTACTTATTATTTTACTTTTACTTATTAGCATTTCTAAACCAGTCAATACTTAAGTATCTCTTAGCAGTATACAGACATAGCACAAAACTATAAAAAGCAGCATATAAGAAAACAGTAGAACAATCCTTGTTCAATTTCAGGTGCTTGAAAAAGACATTTCTATTTCAGCAGGCATTTTGGAAAAGTTTTTTGTTTTTATACTTAAATTTCATTTATCTTATCTGTCATATGCTTTTAATTTCTATGCACCCAGCTTAGAAACTTTGAGAATTAAAAGGTCTGGAAATAGCACAAACAAACAAGAAATAATAATATGGTTCCACCAGGGCAAAAAGATGTCTTCCCAAGACATCTGGACCAACTAATACATGATGATGCCTCACATATAGTATTTATGCCTGAAAACAGCTGCTGGAAGTGTTGCTCCACTTTTGATCAGAGCAGCAACACTGGGGGTAGGGAGAGTAATGCTTTGTCCTACCCCCCACTTTCCTTATCTGAAAACCAGAAGGGTATTTTTTTTCTCCAGTGAAAAAAAAATACATAGGTGCTTGCCTCTCTACACTGGGAGAAACAGCAAAGCATGGGGAGGGTGGGAAAGGAAACTGAAAAGAGGGAGCAATGAGTAAAGATAAGCCAATGCAGTTGAACAATCTTTGGTTCAACTGGGGATACAGAGCACGGGGCTAAAGCTTATTGAAAAAGACAATTGTAAGGAAAAGATGGGTGGCGCCACTTAGGTGTCATTAAATTAGCAATGCAACTTGCTAGCTAAGCAAAATGTCTGTTAAATTACTGATGCTAATGTAATGTTTATTTAGTAGATATATCAACACCGTTTGCACTGTTGTCCTGTAAGATTAAAGATCCCAGTAGAAATTCATGGATTTCACAACAAGCAAGGTTTTCAGAGAACTATCCAATAATGTGCTGGCTGCAACAAAACTCTAAATGCAAAATACATGTTGCTGTTCAGAAATACTGCAGAGCAGATGGAGAACCCCTTGAGCTTTGGCAGAGGCTTCCTTCGATAGCTGGGATTAATTTAACACACAGCAAAATATGCAGAGAAAAGGCTCGGTGCTGGGTTCAAGCAGGCTGCCATCTGCACTGGAAGAGCATGGACACAGCAACCCAGGCTCTTCTACTGCAGGGCTGAGGAAACTGTGGTCCTCCAGATGTTGCTTGACTCCATCTCCCAAACAGTCTGAGCCAACCTGGACAAAGTTCAAGGGTGGTGAGAGTTGTAGCCTGACAACAACTGGAGGGCTACAAGTTCCCTACTCCATTCTACATTCTTCCACAACAGATTCTATTCTCTCACCGTGTGAATCTGCAACACAATAAGTCACCTTCTTCTCTCGCTGCAGGAGTACGTAGGACTTCCAGGCCCGAAAGATCAGGTTGTACAGGAAATACCTGGCCAACAAAAGCAAATAAGGGTCAGAACCCAGCCTACCCATTTGCTATACAGATGATTCATTCCAAATTACTATTGAGGAATGCTTTTGCATTGTAATTTTTTGCAACACAGAAAGTATTCATTTATTTACACAGGTGGCAAAACAGGCTCGGAAACAACCACTTGCTTGCTTGCCTAAGGCAAATAAGAATCCCTTCCAGGTAGAGAAGTTTGTTCCTTTTTTGTTTAAAAATGACTGTGTACGGGTTATGTGTAGGCAGACGGCCTAGTAAAAACTTTTGTGGGCTAGTAATTATTACTGCTGTGCTTGTTATTTATTTCATTTATGAATTGCTTCCCACAAGCTGCCCCAAAGCAGTCTGCAATATAGTAACAAATATAAAACAGTTACACACACACACACACACACACACACACACACACATATATAGTTTTAAAATCAATTATAAAAGCAACAGGAGCACATACAGGAGTCAGTTCAAATACAGGACAGATACCAGCTGGGACAAAGAGACCTTGTTGAAAGAGAAGCATATTTCGTAGGTGCCAAAAAGACAATAGAGAGGGTTTCTGACTGATAGTAGCTTTTGTGAATTTATTTGAAAAGCAATTATTCATCAAAATATGTTGATGAGTCCATGCTGTATTTGCATGGATACCCAAAGCCTAGGAATTGGCAAACTACATATAGTGTGGTTCCAGAGAGGAATTTTGGTGGCCAAGTGACTGGCCATGAAACACCGAAATGGAAAGAAACAGCAGTGAATTACCAGTGCAGGCAGCCTATGAGAAAGTGGTTTGGATGATCATGGAAAATAAATATAAATGTACAGAACTGCAGGACAATTACCTTCAGCTGTACATATCAAGGAAGAAGAAAAGCAGTGATGCAATGCATCCCTGACCCCCTTTTTTGTCCTGTTTGTAATGATCAAACTGAGGATGATTTGGGCTCTAAACTATGGTTAGCGCAAGCCATGGTTTGGACCAATGTATCTTCCTAGTAAGAGCACAGGAAGAAATGCATGCACTTAGGAAAACTGAACTGAACTGTAGAAACACCAACATGCCTGGCTGCGTGCTGACTAGGATAGCACAGCTTGCTTTTTGACACATTACAACAAACAGGGGATTTCTTTTCTCTGTAGTATTAGAAAGTACATTTAACAGACCTGTAATGGCAGTCAGCCCGGATGGTGAGCTTCCATTCTTTCCAAATAACCCACCATTCTTCCTTCCACCCTCCAAAGGTTTTCCGCAGTATCTTCTGATGATAATAGCGCCTAGAAAAGGAAAGAATACAAAACATATAAGACAATGGAAACATACACACAATATTAAATCAATTATTGTAAACTTCTGCCCTTTATCTGTTCAGTCATCATTTTTTTCACTTCCAGTTCACAGACTGGACTGCTCTAGTCCTGCTGAAATCAACAACATTTAAGCATGCTGAACTGTGAGCTAAAACATGCCCTTCATCTGTGAACAAGTGTTCCTAAAGACAATTATAGTTTCAATAATTCTTATGAGTGATTTTCTTCATTTTGTACCAGCAATAAAAGCCCAGAGAAATAAGTCTCTCCCAAAATATCACAGCACAGGTGACACTGTAAACAATGAAAGGCTGTGGATTTCAACATCCTGGTGTTCCAGTAGGCTGTGATGGTTCAGACTCAACAAAAAAGCATGGTTTGCAAGTTGCCCCCAAATCAGGATCTGAAACTGCAGACTGAAGCAGATTTGGCCAAAGTGTAGTTTCATGTTCTATGTAAAATAACACTCTGTAATCACTTTTTACACATGCACAAGCCATAAGTCCACTTGTGTAGACCAGTTTCACAGAGAAATACTTATCATTTTTAAGCAAAGAACTTGCTTTGCTTACCTGGCACTAGAAGGGAGGACCCTTCCAAATGCCTTCTTCATCCACAAGTAAAGGAATTTCCTAGCCAGGTGTCTGAAAAACATATCTCTCAGTGCTTATTAGCATATATTTATTATCTATAAACTTTCAGCCAAAGATGAACAAACAGGAACTTCACACATAAATGCTAATTCCTCCATTTAAGTCCACCACTAAAAAACATCTTTTACATGACATTTTCCCCTCACCCTTCCTCAAAAGTGAGGTTAAAAACTTTCCTTGTTAACAAACTTGTGAATCTGCTGCTGCTTAATGTATCAATTAGAAGTACAGATATTTGTTTTTGCTGCTGTTCAGAGTTTGGTAAATCTGTGTTTTAATTATCTGATTACTGTTGCTTTTTTACGTTTGCTTTTTAAGTTTAACCTGCTTTGAGCAGCTCCTTTGTGGAAGGGGAAAGTGGAGGTGGGGGAATCTTTTAAATGAAAATTACTTCCCCTGTTTGATTCGACTGATGAAGCCGGATCAACGTTTTAAAATGAATACAATAAAAATATACTTACTGGACACGACTACTTTTCATATTAAGTTAATAAGCCCTACAAATAAGATATAAAACATAAGCATGTCTATTACCTGATACGGAGTTCTTTTAATCTCCCACCTCGGTTCCAAGTGTATGTCACACGGTACGAGATCCTGCGATTCCCAATCAGACGCGGAGGAGCGAACTGGCCACCTGAACCTCCTTTATGACAAGGCTGTGTCTGTGTTTTTATAAACTTTGAACTTAAAATAAAGAAGATAAAGAAGATAAGCACTTTTTGCCACTAAGCTTTCAAGTCCCTAGGTAACTTAAGACTTTCACAAAGCACAGAAGTAGGATCGAGTGAGCACTCTTCCCTGGGCCCCAGTTCATTCAGAATGATGCTGCATTTGAAACTGGAGAGTGCTGCTGCGTTTGTGCTCAGGTACTGCTTGCTTATGGGCTTCTAGTAAAGGCCCATTTCCTACACTGCACATATTAGACCTCTTGATGTGACAGTATCTGTAGAAGGCCCTTTCCTACAGAGTGCAGTGACCAATAAAGAACATAAGTAGAGCCCTGAAGCTGGATCAGCCAAAGGTCCATTTAGTCTAGCATCCTTTTCTCACAGTGGCCAACCAGATGCCCACTATGGGAAATCCACTAGCAGGACCTCAAAGCAACAGCACCAGATATATAATGGATAAGGTATCGTGGTCACCAGCTGTATGAGGCTTTGTATACCAATACCTGTACTTTGAACTTAGCCCAGTTTCTAATTGGCAGTCAGTTCAAGGCTTTCAGGAATG
Organism: Podarcis liolepis; assembly: GCF_965112155.1. Taxonomy (NCBI): domain Eukaryota; kingdom Metazoa; phylum Chordata; class Lepidosauria; order Squamata; family Lacertidae; genus Podarcis; species Podarcis liolepis. The sequence goes on along the minus strand of NC_139566.1, from coordinate 27,791,839 downwards.
GTGTAACTTGATGACAACAGTCAATTCCGTGAGCGACCACATTCTTGAACAAGCCTGTCTGAATTTCTGGTTCTAGGGAACATCAAGGGCTTTGGTACAAGAAAGAACATGCTAAGACAGGGAAAATTATAAAAGTAATTGTCTGCAGCCTCCATTTGCCTTAGTATGAAAGAGTATATGTAGCCTAATACATATAGAAAATACTGTTGCTGTTTCTAAAGCTAGAGAAACTAGGAGATAGGCCAGGGCTGCACATTTGACTGGCCAAAAAATTTAAAAAAAATGATCAATTGGATGGTCAAACATTGTCAAATAATAGCCAAATATTTTTAAAATAACAGCGTTATTAGAACAACAAAACCACACCATACTTTATCAATATGTCTGAGACATCTGCTAAAATTGTTACAAATAACTATATTATATAGTTATATTGATCAACTGATGATATATGATAGGTCAATTCCTGCGGGCCAGTCCCGAGAAAGCAATGATGTGGATTTTCCAGAATTTTTTTCATACAATTTCTTTTTTTAAAAAACATCCAATGCATATTACACCATCTGGAAAAATTTCTGATGCCTAGAAAGTGTTCTAATTTAGAATGCTTCTTGTACTATACTTGTATTTAGTAAACAAAGCTAAGTGTTGGAACTACTCAGCTTCCCTATTATAATATTTGCAACTGGCATCCATTCATGGTTACTAATGAATTTATAAAACAGAACATTTTTCATGGAGAAAGAAAGCACTGGGAAAATGTCCATGTAGAATTTTCTACCCTACTTCACGACAAGATTATAGGGTTTTCCCCCTAGAGTAAAAAGTGATGTGGAAGAAGGATGTCTGATTGTGGCCTGCAGACTCACCCTCCTTAATGCAGGTTTTGCAGCATTCTGTACTGTTTCAAAACCCACAAAACCTGTTAGTCCAGAAGTGACAGTGGGACACAGTGAGTGCATGCAACCTGCGGGAGGTGATGTTTCTTTCAACTCCAGCTTCTCTACAACCTAGGTTTATCAAACAACTCTTTTATCAATCACTTAAGACAAGCTCAGACTTGATTACTCTTCCAGAACTAAAAATAAACCTACAAAATCAATCTGCAAAGAAATTATTGAAGAATTAATGGTCAAGAAAAGAGAAGCCAAGCCTCACAGCATTCAGTGGAAAGGAAAAACTGTGGTGTTGTTAAACAATATATTCTAGACCATCTGGCAAAAAAAATATTTTGGTGGTTGAATGAGCACTCTCCTCCAGCAAAGGGAGGTCTGAGAATGCACCACATTTCTCTGTAAATTTACCAGAGATAATGTACTGAGCAGGAAGAAGGCTCCTTCTTGTTGAAGTTCAGCCATGATGTTCAAGGGCCAACTTCAGGACAGTCACTGTCTCTCAGCCTAACAGACCTCACAGGGTTGCTGTGAGGATAAAAGGGGAAGGGGGAGAACTGTATACACCACTTTGAGTTCCTTAGAGGAAAGGTAATAAATGAATAAATAAAGTGAGGGGAAAGTCTGACATCCAGGAATCTGTAGCACAGACAAAAATAATTTGATCACACTACTGTGTGCTTCTTGTGTAATATTACAGCTTCTAGTTCCACTGCAGTGGTAGCAATCCTTGTTCACAAACTGTTGCCCCCCCCCCGAACTATTTAAGCACTAGCAACAACACAGCTGAGTTTTAGGTACAGGATCTTCTGTTTAAGTGTTTCTTACCTGAATTTAGCCTTCTTTTCCATCACGTTAACAGCCTTGTGTCCTCTACTGTCCAGTCCAGACCACTGTTTTCTGGTAAGAAAAATCCTTTGTCAAAACATAAGGATTGTTTTCTTAAAAATACATGACAAGTGGCCCTGTACAGAGTCAGACCATTGGTCCATCTAGATCAATATTGCATACACTGACTGGCGGCAGCTCTCCCGGGTTTCAGTCAGGGGACATTCTCAGTTCTACCTGGAGGAACTAGCATCCAGAGACACAGTACCTCTGACACTGAAGGTAGTACGTAAAAAGAGCCCAGCTGCTGAATCAGGCCAAAGGCCCATCTAGTCCAGCATCCTACGAGATGCCCCAATAGGAAAGCCACAAGCAGAATATAAGCAAAACAACACTCTTCCTACTTGTGATTCTCAGCAGCTGATATTCAGAGGTATGCCACCTTCAACATTGGAAGCGGGGGCATAGGCATCATGGCTAATTGCCATCAATAGCCTTATCTATGAATTTGTCCAACCCTCTTTTAAAGCCATCCAAGTTGGTGGTCATCACTGCCTCCTGAGGGAGGGAGTTCCATTGTTTAACTATGTGCTGCATAAAGAAGGACTTTCTTTTCTACGTCCCGAATCTTCCAGAATTCAGTTTCATTGGATCTGAGTTCTAGTGCCATAAGAGAGGGAGAAAAACTTTTTTCTTCTATCTGGCTTCTCTATCCCATGCATACTTCTATCATGTTGCCTTGTACTCAGCTTTTATCTAAACTAAAAAATTTCCAAATCCTGCAACCATTCTTCATAGGAGAGTCGCTCCATCCTCTTGGAACATTTTCTGTACCTTTTCCAACTCTATTCTTTTTGAGGTGAAGCGACCCCAAGTGTGGTAGCATCATAGACTTGCATAAGGGTCTTTAGATGCTGGAAACTTTATTTTCTTCTCCTTTCCAAATCTCTCCAGCCCAAGGGCCTGAACCCCTCAATTGTAGTCCTGGGCTGCTCAGAAGACGACCCCCTATCTCTCCCTCACTGAGATAGTCCAAAGAAAAGCAGAGGACAATCCCTTGTGAGGGAATCCATTGGATAGCAGGATACCTGGTCGGGGTAGCCTGATCTAGGGTTTCACTTTTGCCACAGCCTACTGCCTCAGAAGCCAACTTTCGGTTTGCAGAGAATTTTTCATTCCCTTGCCTACAAAAAACGAGCGTTAAAAAAGAGATTTCTTCAATCTACTATCTGAAAAGGGCAGAGCCTCTTTCTCCCCTTTCCTCCTCCTGCTACACGTGTAGCAGGCATCTCCACAACACTTCTCGCTATGTCCGTGTCGGGCTGTCACTGGGAAGGAAGCATCACCGAGAGAAGGGGCTCCCGCCTCTCCTCAGGAAAAAGCGCGGGAAGGCGGCCCGCGGCCTCCTCCTCATCTAACGTCTTTCCCCAAGGAGGCGGCGGCCGAAGCCTTCAGCCTCGGCTGGGGCACGGCACACGCCCAGTGGTCGCCATGGCGGGCCGGCGGCAGGACAGCTGCCTAGTTACACTTGGGAGGGGTCCTCTGACTTAGAATAACAGGCTTCCGGGGGGGGGGGCGAGGAAGACGGGAACGCGAGGGAGCCTGGAGCCGCACTCAATTGCTCTTTATAGACCCTCAAAACCAACCAACCATCCACACGCACGGAGCAAGTTGACGGGTACCGGGTACCCGAGGCGGGGGTTCGCCAAACATTGCGAGACTTCAACTCCCAGCATCCCTTTCCATTGGCACTGCCCGCTGAGGATGATGGGAGTTGGAGTCCCGCCACATCTGGCTAGCACCTGGTGAGATTACCCTGCCTTTTTGCCCTCCACTTCACGGCGCGCATGGAATGAAAAGTGGAGGGGGCGGGGGGGGGAATGCACAACCACCCAGCATTTGGTAAACCACGTTTTTCTTTGAGGAGCAGCTGCTTTCAACGGGGCGCGCGCAATTTAACAGACCCGACTCCCAAGTAATCCTGCTCAGCATTATCTACTTAGAGTAAGTTCCATTGGACGCACTAGGGCTTCTTACTTCTGAGTAAGCGTGCATAGGATTGCATTGTCCTCTGGCTCCATAGGATAATTAATGTGGGCCGGCATTCTTATTTCTCCCACAAATATGCAGGAGAGGGGGGACTCCGGTAATTTATCGCTCATCTTATAATGAGGAACAAACCTTGCAGCCCTAAACACATTCCTTCCCAGAAAATGTGAATTGCACGGAAAGGTACTTTTAAAGCGGAGTATCTTAAGTTTCATGAACAAGAGCCACTTTTATTGCAATTGCGCTTACATAAATATACAGGGGTGGTGATGATTGTGAACAATGGGGCGGGAAAAGGTCTGTCATATGTCAACATGGTGGTTCTATGGACGTTTACTCAATGGTAAGTCTCATTGTGTCCAATGGCAGAAGGGTTTATCCAGTAAATGTGTTTAGGATTGCAGCCCAAATGATGCAAGAAACAATTAATTGCTCCTTAACACACTTTAAGCACAGCCAGAGCGGTTAAAAGGCGAGTGTGTCATTCTTATAGATGAAATAGAAGTTTTTATCTGCGTTTCTGAAGCCATAGCTAATCCGCATTAACTGATATTCGTTTGTGTCATTACAAAACGCGTTAAAAATTAGCGAGAATCAACTGATCGTGCTGCAGTACAATTCAGGATCTCATGACCTGTCTTGTGACATACATCGGGGCTAAATGATTTAATTGAAGCTAATCCATTGCTTTGGATAGCTAAGTATCCCCCCCCCCCACCACACAAAAGGCATCTCATAGTTTACAGTGCAATCCTAACCATGCCTACTCAGGAGTAAATCCCACCAAATTAAATGGGGCTTACCAGGTAAATGGGGTTAGGCTTTGCAGCTTAAAGAGGTACGCGGCCGGGAACCATCGCAGTCCTCTCCACCGCTCTGCGCGTCCGAGACTGCAATCCTATTGCATACAATTACTTGGAACCGAGTCCCCTTATACTTTCAGCGGGGCTTAACTTCTGAAAGAGCACGGACAAGACCACCCTGCAACGCTGCATAGGCTCAGTCTCTTGGGCTGCAACCCTATGCGCACTAACCGGGGAGTAAAGCCCTACCAACGCAGTGAAGAGAGCAACACAACCACGCACAGGTGCCATTCAGCGCCTCCTGAGCGGGGATTCCCCAAAGCAGGCAACAATCGATAAGAAAACGAGGCTGTCCCCCCGAAACGCCTGAAGGACCCTTCCATGCCTCTTAACACACTACTCTATCGCCACCTGCCTATTGTGTGCGGGTTTATTTATACAACTATAAATCTCGCCAGAGCTGAGAAATGGGAATTCGAATTTGGAAGTAGCCTGTGAATTTCCTATACTTTGTTTTGTATTTGTGTTTCCCCGCCCCCCTCACCCGTTTTGGGCAGGCAATCGCCAACGGCACGCTCTCTGCGGGCCTGCCCGGCGGCTTACACTGCGCGTGCGCAAGCCGGAGGAAAGGTGGAAGCGAGGAGCGAGTGTGGCGCATGCGCCGTGGCTATTAAAGGGGGAGGGGTGGGCAACGAAGGCCCCGGTTACGGCGGCTGAGGAGAGGAGGGAGAGGCGGGGCTGAGCTTGAGGAGCGGACGGGCCGTGTGCACAGAGAGGAGGAGGAGGAGGAAGGACGGGAGAAGCGGCGGCGGGGTCTGAGGGAGCGGCGGCGGCGGCCGCCCCCGTCGTCGTCGTCCTAGTCCCTGGCCGGACTGAGAGGGGGCGGGAAGGCCAGACACCCAGCGGGGGAGCGACAGCGAGGGAGGTGAGAAGCCGCCCACGGCCTGGGCCCCCGGTGGGGGTTCCGCTGAGTCACCTGCCGGGCGTGGGGCAGGGGGCGCCTCTCCTCGGGGCGGCGGGGGCCGAGGAGCCACATTCTCCCTTCCCGCTTCCGCCGGCGCTGTGTGCGGCCTCCCCGGAAAACCGTCCCCCCTTTGCCTGGGCGGGGCGTCTCCGTACTACTGCTGCGCCTGCGACGCGTGCAGGCCGGCCTCAACAACAGCCCTGCCAGGTAGGCCGCCGCTGCTGCTGCTGCTACCCGCCCGCCCCCTTCTCTTGGGCAGTCAGCAAGGGAGACTGTGGTTGAGAGCAGAGGAGAAGCGGAGGGCTTCCGCTTCTGCTCCACCACCCCACTTCCACGGCTTGCATCTTCTTGTCTCGGCCAGCCATGGGTTATCCAAGGGACGAAAGTGGGGGGCGGCGGGGAGGAGCGGAGTGGTGTCGGAGATGATACTGCCCCCAAGGAAGGGGTGGAAGGAAGGAAGGGGTCGCCGCGTGAGGAGAGGCGCCTCCCGCCTAGGATTGTGGCTTCCCACGTTCTGAGTTAGGATTGGAGGCGGGTTAAGTGTACGTGTGTGTGCGCGCCCGCGTTTAATAGGAATAATGTTTGGCAGGAGTTGACGAATATGGCTACCTGTTGAGCACCTTGGCAACCTCCATTGCAGTTTGGTCGGAATGGCTTGTGTCGCTCCTTGTACTGCCTCTTCCAACCAGCCTGTTGGACCACAACTCCTGGCATTCCTGGCCCCGCTGGCTTGGGGGTTGATGAGAGTTGGAGTCCAACAGTATCGAGGGAAGTGGAGGAGGACTTTTCTTCCATGCAGAAGGTTCCATGCAGGTTCAATCCTCCCAGTAGGAAGGCCTTAGGGTGGAGGGTAATTAATTAATTGATTGATTGGTTGATTGGGCTGGAATGCCCCTTACCTGAAATCTAGAGAGCCATTGTTACTGGTTACTGTAGGTAATATTGAACCAGTAGTCTGACTTGGTATAAGCCAGCTTCCTATTTAAGACATTCCTTTATTCAGAACTTTGAGGACTAGAATCTTTATGTTCAGGGCAAAGGCCATGGCTTAGATGCAGAAGTTTCCAGGTTTAAGGCTTGATAGCATCCTATTTAGCACCTGGAGGCCACCATGCTGGGGAAGGCATTACTAGTCAATAGTAGAACTCTCCAAGGTCTCAGGCTGCAGGAGGGTCCATTACCTGCTATGGCTGTTGTCCTTTTTTTCTTATTGAACTGGAGATGCTGAGCATTGAACCTGGGACCTTCTGCATGCAGCACATGGGAGCTACAGCCCCTCCCACAAGAGCTTGTTGTGCCCCCTTTGAAGGACTTGTTGCCGAATATGGTCTTTCTCCACCCCCAGCTATCTGGAAGTACTGATGTGGCATTCCCCATGTGCTTCTGACCTGAGATAAGGATGCCTGTCTCCTTGAACATAGGGTCTCTCTTATAAACATAGCTATGATTAACTGCAGCGGTCTTGATAGGGAAACTTTCTCAGGGAGGCATCATGGTATCCTGGAATGTCAATACTCTGGTCCTTGACTCTCCTAAAGCAGAAAAGTGAGGCAGCCAATGTTGCTTTATCTCTTTCAGACTCATAGGTTGTTGAAAGAAGCACTATTATTATAAGTTGTTGGCCAACAATATGTATGCAAAAAGACTATTTAAAGGAGTAACTCTTGACCTGGAGACTTTTGCTTTGAAGGAATAAAGCCAGCAAACAGTTTTGAAAAATCCATACTACAGGCTACCATCAAATGTCCAGGTGCTCAGAATGGCAAAAGTTGTCATAAGTGCATATGGAATGCTTGAAGTGAAACTACGTTGCATAGTTTTGTACATTCCATTTTGTGTGTGTGTTTAACAGGCGCATGTTCAAGGCCTCCAAGCAACTATGGATAAAAGGGGGGGAATGACAGAAGTTGTGAACGGCGATACATTGATTGGTGCAATGAAATTCCCTCATCGCTACACAAAAGTAAGCTTTTATGCTTCTTGTATAAGTATCAAATTGCTTCTGAACTGATAGTAGAATCAAGCTGTTAATAGTTGCCATCGGTCTGCAAAAACTTGTAATTTTCCTGTAAATGAGCATACAAATATAGAACTGTCAGTGAGGTTTTTCTTCTTTGGATTTAATTCCTAAACCTTGTTTTTGTAGTAAAGCTAACAGGAACTCATTTAAGGGATAGGTGTACTTAACATCCTTCTAGAGAGCTCCAACTTGTCACCACACTAAACAAGCTGGTGTATGATACAATAATTTTATATTAAACTAGTTTACCTAAACAAAGATTTGCAGCACCACCCTTCTAATTTTTGCCACTGAAGTGACTGATAGCAAATTTATTTTACCAAATGAACAATATTAATCTGAAATTCTATTTTGTTTCAGAACATAGGTTGTAGATGTAATTAGGGTTTAAGATCTAATTTAATTTCACGTCACCTGGTCAAAATGCTTATTGCTGGAGGCCTTTGACCCCTGAATAGTTCTCAAATGTTTTAGTCTCTTTTGAGATTCTTGAGGTTTTAAATGTTGGAGGTTTAGTTTTAAAATTCATATATAGGGGATTCACCACTTATGTGAGGGTTCCGGTCCGGTCCGCTGCATTCATCACCGGGACACATGCAAATGGGGAATTCTTTATTCTGCCCCACCTCCTTTTGGTATGCATGTCAGTGGAGAGATGCCTGCATTCATCTACATGGTGAAAAGCAGGATATATATATATATATATATATATATATATATATATATATAATTCTATTTAGCTTTGCACTTTTGCTATGCCAAGTATTCCAGGAGAAGGCCTGTGCTTCTAGGCAGGACCACATTATAAAAACGAACAGTATAAAATAACATTGAAAGCCTTCAGTAGAAATGTACTTCAAAGATGTATAGCTGCTACATATAGTAAATGGACCATTGTGTGATTTCCTGAAAGTAATCTCAGCAGGACAGTTGTCAGTTTGCAGTAACTGCCACCAGACAGCACATTACTGATGTCTCTTGCATGGAACAATCTCCCATGTACAAGGACTTCTTTCAGAAAGCATTTGAGATTCTTATTTATGGGGAATCTTACATTCTTTCAGTTTCTAAATCCTTTAAACTCCAGCAGAAGGTGTAATCCTCCCAAACCATGGGTAGGCAAACTAAGGCCCAGGAGCTGGATGCGGCCCAATCGCCTTCTCAATCCAGCCCGCGGACGGTCCGGGAATCAGCGTGTTTTTACATGAGTAGAATGTGTGCTTTTATTTAAGATGCATCTCTGGGTTATTTGTAGGGCATAGGAATTTCAAATTATAGTCCGGCCCCTCACAAGGTCTGAGGGACAGTGGACCAGCCCCCTGCTGTAAAATGTTTGCTGACCCCTTTCCCAAACAGACACTCCTTCATCTGTTTTCTAAATACTCCTTTTGAGTCAAAACAGATACCAGACAAGCCGCCTTACTATGTTGCATGAAATCTGGTGTACAATAAATTGTCATGGTGGAAATTTGAGAATACCATCATTTTTTCCCTTTCTCCAGGAAGAGCTCTTGGACATTAAAGAGCGTCCCCATTCTAAACGGAGGCCATCATGTCTTTCAGAAAAATATGACAGGTATTTCTATTAATCATTAGTCAACTTCTGACTTTCATTGATTGCAGAAATGTTAAATATATAGGGGGTCAAACATGAGTGATGTGCATCTTTTGCAACGTTGCAGTGATGGAGTTTGGGATCCTGAAAAATGGCATGCGTCACTATATCCAAATTCTGGAAGGACTTCACCAGTGGAAGGACTTAAGAAGGACTCGGATTCAGATCGGAGTTCGCTCATGAGAAGGATAGTGGGTGAGCACTTCACAAAAGCACATAAATCACAAAACTGAGGTTCCTGTGTGGCTTTGACTATTTTATGGCGCTCAGTATGTGCTTCAGAAAGCAGGATAAAACAAGGAAGGAGCATGCAATAGAGTTACTTAAAATTGCAGTGAAGACTGTTTTAGGACAGATTTGAGTAATGAATTAAACTACATATAACATAGAATTGTAGGGTTGGGTCCTCTAGTTCCAACTCCTTGCAATCACAGCAAATATGTAAAATGATTTTGCCATGCTTGTGAATATAGCTTGTAGCACCTACTTTCTTTAACACATAAACACATTCCTGACATGTAACTAAAATCTCTTCAACCTGTAGATCCCAGAGAACGGGTAAAAGAAGATGACTTGGATGTGGTGCTGAGTCCACAGCGGCGAAGCTTTGGAGGGGGCTGCCACGTGACTGCAGCTGTAGGCTCACGAAGAGCAGGAAGCCCACTGGAGAAAGAAAATGACTGTGTCCGTGTCATTGGCGGCCGTAGGATTGGCAGTGGGAGAATAATCTCTGCCCGAAACTTTGATAAAGACCACCGAGGTGGTGAGAAGGACTCACGGGACTCAAGAGACGCAAGGGACAGAGACCGCGACAGGGAGTACAAAGACAAGCGTTTCAGGGTTAGTCCTTAAAACCACACAGGAAGGTGTACCTGTGCCTGCTTCATGTATTTGATAGACTTTCTTGACCACTTGTATAAGTCGCACCAGGGCATCCCAGAGCAAGTTCCTGTTATACAGTAAAGTATACTGTATTTTTCGCCCCATAGGGCGCACCAGCCTATAGGGCGCACCTAGTTTTGAGGGGGGGAAATAAAGAAAAAAAATATTCCCCCCCCCCGGCATAGGGCTGGGGCGGGGGAAGCCCAGAACAGGCTGCTATCCGCAGGCTGAGCTGCGCACTTCGGGCAGGTCTCCGCAAGCCTGGGGAGACCGGCGCGACTTCCTGCATTCGCCCCATAGGACGCACACACATTTCCCCTTCATTTTTGGAGGGGGAAAAGTGCGTCCTATAGGGCGAAAAATATGGTAAATGCCTTTGCTGTAGGTCTGATAATGGCAGAAACACCTGTAGCCTGTGGATCGTGTTGAATTGGAAGGCTATTTGGCAGGAAAGAGGGATGGAGAGGAATGTTGCTTTAGAAGCAGAGGGCTGTATCCGATATTGGTCCTTCTTGGGCCCATTGGGTGGTAAACTTTGAAATTAACAGACATGGCAAAGTTAGGCCCATTAATATCAGTAGGTCGGTGCTGAGTAGGACTTGCTTGGATTCAACCCAAAAAACTAAAAGCTGGATCCCACTAAAGGGATGATTATTATGATTGGCTAGAGACCACATGTTGAATGTTTTCCACGTCTCTCCCGTAAACTTTAGAGAGAATATGGGGACAGCAAGCGTGTATTTGGAGAACGCCGAAGGAATGACTCCTATACAGAGGAGGAGCCGGAATGGTTCTCTGCTGGCCCCACAAGTCAGTCGGAAACCATCGAACTTACTGGCTTTGATGATAAAATACTAGAGGAAGAACATAAAGGGCGGAAGCGAACAAGACGGCGTCCAACTTCTCTGAAGGAAGGTATTAACACAGAAACTTTGTGTATTGGATAACTGGAGAAAACCTCTATGGCCCAGAAAGGGGGGGGGGGCGGCATTTTGTGCACTGAAGTGTCTGCTTCTATCCATTTCTGTCACTGGCCATTAACTGAACTTTCTCTGCTTCATGATCAGTCTTCTGGCTTGTAGATTCAGGTATGAGATGCATCTTTGCTTGAGTTCTTTAGAGTGGGGTTATAGGGCCTAGGTGTGTGTGACTTGGTATAGAGGGCATTTCTGTGTCTCTGCTGTGCTGTAAAGCTACCCATAAGAGGTTTTCATTTTAGAATATTATTTGCTTAAATGAGTGTAAGCCTCAAATGCCTGTCTAGACCAAGGAAAAAATTTAGTTAAGCAAGGCTGGGTGATAGTGAGCAAGGTAACTAGTGAGATGCTAGCAGGTGATGCATGTGGTACATAGCTGTCACACTGGGGATTGAAGGCCTTAATCTGAGGTCCTTTTGCAGCCTTCCAGAAGGACAGAATCTCATGCACTCTTAATTTGGAATCAGGATAAGATGTTGGAATGCAATCCTAACTATTTTGCTGGGAGTGAGCTCCATTGAATTCAGTGGGACATACTTAGCATAGTTAAGATTGTAGCTGTAGTGTTAACGTATTCTAGGTAAATAGCAAAATTTTGCTTGGGAGATTTTGGGAACAGATAGCTAAATTGGCCCCATCTGCCCCTTGTCTGGCTGCATTCTAATGGAACTGGGTGTTGGTAGGCCTTAAGGCTTCATGCATTTTTGTAGACTGTAAAAACGTTATTTTAGCAGAACTGAAATACAGTTCTTTAGCCACCTGAAAACTTAACAGTGCATACAATTGGCACCTTTCTGGTATCTGTTTTGAACGTTTTCTGGAGCAACTCTGATGAAACTTGAGAGTAATGCATATTTAAATGTAACTTGGAGAAGCATTCTATGAACTTGTAGACCTGTATAACAATTGAAACAGGCAGCTCTGTCCCTGGGTGTCAAAGTGTGGCTCCTGTTGCCTCTAGAAATTATTTTGTGTGCGCTGATTTTGGCTTTATCCCTCCCAAGGAATAGAATGCAATGGCGGGTTAGCAGAAGAGGTAGAAGTGCAGTCTGTTCTTGGCCAGGAGACAGCAGCCGATCAAGAAGTCCCAAGGGAAATAGTCCTGCCGGAACCAGCTCCAGGAGAGTTCGATTTCAATGAGTTCTTCAACCTAGATAAGAGTGTTCCTGGCTTGGCTTCGGTAAGTATTTTTTTAAAAAGACACTCAACTCTGCCATGATGGTTGCCATCTTGAACTAATGCACCCTGTTTCTGGTGGTGGCTTTTCCCATGTCTTGTTGCTCTGTAGAAGGCTTTGAAAAACTTTGTCAAGTGAAGTGGAAATACTTGAATATTTCAAGGCAGCCCCCACCTCTGGGTTTACTTGCATGTTTGGAAGTAGTGATGATATGGTTTCATTTCTTGTACTTCACCCTTCTGTGAAAATTTGCAGACAGTGAGCTATGCTGAGGTAAAGGTAAAGGGACCCCTGACCATTAGGTCCAGTCGTGGCCGACTCTGGGGTTGCGGCACTCATCTTGCTGTATTGGCCAAGGGAGCTGGCGTACAGCTTCCGGGTCATGTGTCCAGCATGATATGCTGAGTTAGATCTTCTGGAATACAGTGGTACCTTGCTTTACGAACTTAATCCGGTCCAGAAGTCCATTCTTAAACCAAAGCGTTCTTAAACCCAAGGCGTGCTTTCCCATAGCAGGGGGTGACTCAATTTACAAATGGAACACACTCAGCAGGAAGTGAAACATGTTCTGCTTCCACGGCAAAGTTCACAAACCAAAACACCTACTTTCGGGTTTGCAGCGTTCTTAATCCAGCTAAGCTGTTCTTAAACCAAGGTGCCACTGTATAGGCTTTTTATGGGAAGGTGGGGTATAAAATATTTTAAATACTACTCCTTGTGACAGGAACTGAGAAAAAGCTAGAGAAACAAGTCAAATAAATGAGGTCAATGACCTTCCGAACTTAGTTGTGTCATCTAAAATTCCTCCGGCTACTGTAAGCAACAGTGTTTGAATATGTTTAGTAGTGGTATGGGTTATGAGCTACATTATGGAAAACTCCAGTATAATTTTAGATGGGGAACTTGGGTGGTGGGAGCCATGAGGCTTCTAGTTTTAACAGGAAGTACTGGGGGCAACTTTGAGGTTTGCACAACTCCAAGAACTTCTGGCTTGATTGAGTGGGTGAGGCTTTCTCCCAAACCAGCAAGTGAATATGCCTGTGTGTTCATCGGATATATTTAGTTTTAAAAACAGGAAGCTTTATTTAAATTGTCTTACTCCAAGGTAGGTATGTTGGGGTTGAAATCTGCTGGATGTGTCCATACAGTGCTATACACAGTTGCCTCAGGAGAGAACTATCCAAGGAAAGATTTTGAGGCTACACACATTTTTTTTTTGTAGGTATGATGCCCGTACTTGCTTGAATTCACTTTTAATCAAAAGATTGAGGGCCCTTCCCAAAAACAAGGCCTAAAATTTTATGTACAGTGGTGCCTCGCAAGACGAAAAGAATCCGTTCTGTGATTCTCTTCGTCTAGCGGTTTTTTCATCTTGCGAAGCAAGCCCATTGACAGATTAGCGGATTAGCGCTATTAGCGGCTTTTATCGGCTGAATGGATCAGCTGATAAGCGGCTTAGCGGCTTAGAAAAAGGGGGGAGGGGAAAAAACCCGCAGGAACTCGCAAGACATTGTCGTCTTGCGAAGCAAGCCCATAGGTAATTCGTCTAGCGAAGCACCTCCAAAACGGAAAACTCTTTCGTCTAGTGAGTTTTCCGTCTTGCGAGGCATTCGTCTTGCGGGGCACCACTGTATTTGGATACTCCAGATCAGTCATAGGCAAACTCTGGCCCTCCAGATGTTTTGAGACTACAATTCCAGTCATCCCTGAGCACTGGTCCAGTTAGCTAGGGGTGATGGGAATTGTAGTTCCAAAACATCTGGCGGGCTGCAGTTTGCCTATGCCCTGCTCCAGATTATTAGTTTGAATCCGTGACTCCTTATCCCCCAAAATGGGTTAGGTATATCTGGACTACTCAAAGCTGAATAGTTTCATATACATACAGTCCTTAAGATAAACTAATAAGATTAGTTAACCTTCAATACTGAATACCTGACACCCAAATGCAATCTCTCAGGCTTTGACTTGCCTCACAACAGAGGCGTTATTTTGCAAGAGGAACTCAAGCTTCATAGGAAACATTGGGTGGATGAAGGAATTGATTGCCTTGGATTTAAGGGTGGGAGCACTGCAGCAGCAGCCAGGATCATGCCTAGGCTTGCAGAACTCAGGCTTCACTTCTATGCATGTAGGTTCTCCCTCTCAAGCATGGCCTGCAAAAAAAATTAAATAGGCTAGTGACTTACCCCTGCCCCTCATAAGAGTAAAGAGGAAACACCTTCAAAAGTAGCTTATCATAGTTCAACCTTGGATGTGTTTGCCAATCAGAAGCAGTGGTGCTGGTTGATAGTGGTGCTGTGCGGTGAAGAGCAGAAGGACCCTTGAGTTGCCATGTCTGAAGTTGGGTGACGGAGTTAACTTGACATAGCATAAAAAATGATTTAGTTAATACTTAACTGTGGGTACCTAGCAAGGTTCCAAGTTCCACAGGGCAGGCGGGAGGAATTCATCTTGAACTCTGTGCTACTCCTGTTTCACTCTTCCTTTAGTAAAGCCAATAAGAGGTCATCATAGAGGGTCCCATTTTGCCCACAGTCGACATAGCATTTGATACTCTAGTAAAATATAGGATAGCAGATTGATTTGATCTAAATTTGATATACTGCTGTTGAGACCCATGTGGGAGCCCTCAAGCAGGCTCCCTACATACATTATGATACGCAAAGAGGTCCCCTCAGCTGCTTCAATCTGCAAAACTGGCACTTCTTCAGGTGCCACATAATACCTGGTCCACATTTGTAAGAACTTATTTTTTGTGTGTGGCACCATATACACTTTGGAACGCCTTGCCTATCGAAATCAGGCATGTGCCTTCACTTTGTTTTCAGCACCTGCTGAAAACATTTTTGTTTAGACAAGCCTATGCAGATATATAAAATGCTGATGTGTTTTTAGTTTGTTGCTGATTTTAATTTATTGAATGTTTTAATCAATAATTTTGGGTTTTTGTAAACAATTTTGAAGTAGCATATGTTTTATCAAATAAAAGTACAAATACAGCGGTACCTTGGAAGTCGAATGGAATCCGTTCCAAAAGTCCGTTTGACTTCCAAAACATTTGGAAACTAAGTTGCAGCTTCCAATTGGCTGCAGGAAGCTCCTGCAGCCAATCGGAAGCTGCGTCGGACATTCAGGTTCCAAAGAACGTTTGCAAACCGTAATACTCACTTCTTGGTTTGCGGTGTTCAGAAGCCAAAACATTCAACTCACAAGGCGTTCGGGATCCAAGGTACGACTGTATAGTAACGGAGCCCTTTTTATGTAATGTTTTGCATATGCAAGAATGACATTGTACATTTGCAACAAAGTCTTGGTCTTTGGAGGCAAAAGTGCCTTTTTTTGGAAGCTGCCTTCTGCAATACAAGTAGCACGTCCTGGGTTGGAATCCTAAGTCCCCTTGGACACAATAGGATCTTGCTTCCAAGAAAACAAGTAAGATTGCCGCCGGTGGAGGCTGAAGAGCATGAAGTGTTGTTGACTATCCTAAGGTTCTAGAACTTTTGGCCCTCCAGATGTTGCTGAACTACAACTTCCAACATCATCCCTGACAATTGGCTGTGCTTGCTGGGGCTGATGGGAATTGTAGTTCAGCAACATCTGGAGGGCTAAAGGGCTCTCACCATTGATCTAAACCCTTAGGATTAGTAAATTGAGGCCCCTTAATGGACTCCAGGTCATGACACACTTCTGCCATCAGGGCAAAGTGCCAGCTGCCAACAGAAGTGGTTTGGGGACTAACCTTCAGAGAACAGGCTTTGTGTGGTTGCTTCTGGAAGAATTCTGGAAACAGCAGGCCTGCTACAGTCAAAGGGATTATGCAGGGATCAGACACCTGTTCTTGGTTATGATTGCCTGCAATACTACCCCTTTTCTCTTTATTATATAGATGATAGAAGATGTGCTGGGGGAAGGTGCTGTGTCGGCCAGCAGGTTCAGCCGCTGGTTTTCCAATCCCAGCCGTTCCGGAAGCCGTTCGAGCAGCCTTCGATCTACACCCCATGAAGAGTTGGAGAGACTGGCAGGTAATACTGTCTTGTCCTTTCTATGGCCATTTGTATTTCTTCTAGAAAGTTGCAGGACCATGTTGCAGGACGCCTTGCCCGTGGCATTTCCTTCATTCTGATTCTTCAGCTTCTGGAGCCGAACCCTAAACTCCTTGGGTAGGAGTGTGTCTCTTTGTGGAATGCTGTCTCCTCTCAAGAGTATAAACCTCTTTGCTCTGTTCTCCTGAGAGCTGTTTAGCGGAAAAGACTTACAAGGCAGTCGTCCTGGTTTTTACTGTTTCAGGTCTAGAGCAAGGCATTCTGTCCCCTGGTCAGAACTCTGGAAACTACTTTGCTCCCATTCCTTTGGAAGACCATTCTGAAAACAAAGTGGACATCTTAGAGATGCTGCAGAAAGCCAAAGTGGACTTAAAACCCCTCCTCTCAAGTCTCTCAGCCAACAAGGAGAAGCTTAGAGAGAGCAGTAAGTCTTCCCCCTTCTGCTGTTGTGATGCCTCTGGGTGCCTCCGGCAAAAACATGTTCAAGTGCCAAGCTTTGGTTCTCGGCCAGGAAGTGCTAAGATGGACTTCAGGGGTCCCTATGGATATCTGCATTGCCTTGGTATTGCCTGATCCTTATCCATAGGCTATAACAGCAGGATTAACTCCTGGTGTAAACGAAGCTCCTGGTATCAACCCTTCCTGGCATCTGAATCAATTTCCAAATTGAAAGCTGGTGGCGAAAGCCTCGAGCACTGCAAAGCTTGCCATTTGAGCTGCTCTTGCTCTTCACCCAAGCTTGCACCACAGCATCTCTTGCCTCAATAACGTAAGCAAAGTTTTCTGCAACTAATCTCTCAGCTAGGGAGTCTGCGGCTTCTCTGGATGTCGTATAAACCTGGATATATTAAAGAGAAATATATTTGGCCAGTACCCGAGATGGCAGCTTTGCAATGGATGTGGGGGTGAGGGCTGAAGGTGGGAAAGGAGTTCTTGAGCCATAAATTCTCCTGCCGAAATCTTGGCATGTCATACGTCTTGGTTACTGAGGCCCACCTTTTTAAATTGCATGTACCGCAGAAGGCTTGCATGGCTGATCTGCATGTTGCTTGTGCATGTTCAGAAGCTCCCCTGCATGTGCTGCATATGCTGCATAATAATCGGGTTTCGGTTCAGAATCTCAACTGGCAGGTCTGAGCAGCGGATACTGGCATGCAAACATGCTGAGGAATTTATAAAAACATGTCTTTGATTTGGTGCATCCTAATGACAGTCAGGAGCAGGAGTTGGAATTTTCATCCAGTGAATATGCACAGTGGAAAACTGGGAAATCCCTGCTGTAAGAGTTTCCACCCAAACTAATGCCAAGCCCTGTGCTCAGATGTCAGTCTCTATCTTCCTGCTACAGTTTGCTGAATATGCTTGAACATTAAGTGATTTGGGTCCCTTCCTGCATCTGCACGACTGTCAGGGCATCTGAATTGCAGTATTGGGTGCCAATTTTGTTCTGTAATAAATAAAAAGGCAATTCCTGCTATGGAAATACATTCATTTACATTTCTTGGGCCAGTAACTCTTAAACGAGACCTAAGACTGCCTATTACTTCATGGTGCCTCTGTGTTCCAATGTCTGTTCCCTAACTGGAAACATCTTGCCTAAATGGCTAGCTGTTGCTTCAGAGCACTGTTTTCTTTGTGATGCATATGTTGTGGCTTTGCATGATCTGTGACTAGACTGGACAAGCCATTCTAGTGCAACAAACAATGCACTTGGTGTCTCTATTGACTACTCTTTAGTCTCTATAGTAGATGTAGGCAACTTCTGCTCCTTGGAGCTCCTGGAAAACACAAGACCGGAGCGTCACAATTTTATACAACAGCCTTGAACTTGCTTGGGTTAACTGCTTCTGTGAAATGGCAAGTAGCTTCTGCTCAGATGGGTCTAAATTGACCATGTTGTGGTTTCTTATCTTGCTGAGGTGCAGTAATGGAAGGCATACATATGATCTTGTGAACAGAAAATCCGCCTCTATTTTAGTCTGACTTCAAACACCAGTGGTTCAGCATTGACTGACATGACATAAGGATCAAATAATTACATGACAGTGCAGCTTCCTGTAAGCAGAATATATGCTTCCAGATGTCAGCTTCTGCATAGAAGTGAAGGCATGCCTTCCAAGAGCGCCCTGGTATTGCAAGTAGAAACTTAGAACCATGAGAGAGACCCGTAGTTAAGGAGCCCAAGAGATCTTTTATTCTGTTTTAGGCAAACCACTATTTGAAAAATAGTTTTTTTCATTGAAAAATTCTTGGAAGAAATTGTCCATATTTTTAATGCCTCAAAGAAAGCTTGCTCGGGTTGCAGATCATTTGTGCATGTGCCATGGGGTGTCGTCCACTGGAAAGTGCTATTGTCCCGACTCTCTTGCTTTATAGGGCTACTTTGTGCTGGAGTGTACCCATTGTCCTAATAGCTCTTGTACTGTACTAATATGCGTGGCTGTTTATACGCTTCAACCCTTGTATGTAATCTAAATTCTGCTAAGCTGTTGGGCTGGCTTCTAAGTTACTCACAGGGCTCAGAGCTATCTCTGACTCATACATTATTGAGAGTCTCATGTCTGTGTCACCTCTTCGTTTGATTCTTATTTGCTGTTTGGAAGATCTGGAATCTTAATTTTTGATTTAGCTACAGCTTCGGTGTTGGATGTGCATAAGTCCTTGCATGGCCTTGGAATGACTGACGCTTTAAAGCAGTGACCTGGAACAAAAATGGAGCTAGTGCCGTATCCTTGTGGTCTTCCTTTCTGGCAATCTCTGTCATCCCTGAATCTGCCCCATCAATGGGACATCTAGTTCTTGATTATCTCTCTCTTTCCCCTCACCCCACCCCTTTCAGCACATTCAGGAGTTGTCCTTTCAGTGGAAGAAGTAGAAGCTGGGCTGAAAACCCTGAAAGTGGACCAGGAGAGGAAACCTGCCGCCCCCTTAACGGCCGAGCAGATGGAAGAGTCACTAAACATGAGAGATTCCCGGCACCTTAAGGATGGCGATATGTCCGCCTTCAACAAACTAGTCAGTACTATGAAGGCAAGTGGGACTCTGCCTTCCCAACCAAAAGTCAATGTAAGTAGAGAAGGAGTGTGTAAATGATAGAAATTCAACCACACCTATTCTTGGGGCACAAACTGAAACCACTTCCATATACAAACACGTACTTATATGACTGTATAACAGACATACTTCAGATCAATAGTTTAAAACTATATGAGAGGGCGTCTTACTGGATGCGTCCCATGACATGGGGAAATGATTTCTTGTAAGAGTTCTTAATGCACAAAGAGTGGAAATCTAAATTTTAGAAATTGTATGAACTTTCATTACTTTTTATTAGATGTCATTTATTTCCTAAGCATGGGCAAAAGCTGTTCACCAACCATCCAAAACTTAAATATCAATATATAAGGGTAGGGGGCATTCTATAAATGGGGAACTACCACTGAGCAGGCCACCTTTGGTTCAGCCAGTACCAGTTAGTTGGTGACAGTAGTAAGGTTTGATGTGTGGAAGACCAGCTCCTCCACCTCTGTCTTTAAAGTGGGTGAGCTAACGTTGGCATCCTTATAGCCTACTTATCAAACTACTTATAAAATTGATACCTTGTTACACTGGTAGATTTGTCTTGATTCTTGCATGTGCTGGTGGGCTGCAGTGGGAGGATGGGGCAGGCGATGAATGCTTACAAAAGTGATACAAAAACTGCATGTCACCTTATTTTCAGCAAACCCTTGAAAGCCACTTGATAACGCCTCCTGAGGTGCAAGGCCAATCGGCCACAAAGAATATCTTGCAGGTAGAGTGAAACTAATAGTAATAGTAATAATAATAATGGGGATAAGGTGGTCCTTAATGTAACCTGGACCCAAGTTATCAAGGACCTTGTAAGTTAATACACAAACCTTGAACCTGGCTCAATAATGTATGAGCCTCCAGTGCAAACCTTTTGAGCACTGGAATTAAATGCTGGTTGTAGCCTATCCCCGTTTTGCACTAGCTGAAGCTTCCAACTGTCATACTCCATGCATGCAAATGGATGTTTGCAGCACTCAATGGCAGTGAGCTTACCACAAGAAGCTGCATGCAGCTGCTACAATGACTTAAAGAATATGTGTATAAATACATAAAAAAAGCAGGAGTGTTGCTCTTGTTGACTGGCTCAGCTAGTATGGCTGCAGAAGTGTTGTAATCCAGCCCTGCAGATTTACAGAAAGTTGCAGCCTGCCTGCCTGCCCTTCCATGTCTGTTTTAATGAGAACCTGTGCTCCATTTGACAGCCGCCTAAAAGAAAACAAGTAGATGAAGTTTCCATTCTGCTTGCCTGGAGGCAATTCTTTCTGCCGCAGGCAGTTTGGAATGTCTTGACAGACTTGTTTTCATGGAGCATCTCTTTCTGTTATGTGCTGCTGGGAAGTGACTTTAAGTAGTCATCATACTTGGAGGATCTGAAATTCCTGTGTTATTTCCAAAGGAGATCCTTGGGCCATCCAGTGGCAGACCTGCTTCATCTAATGTCCTCAACAACTTGATGAGTGGCTTGGAACCTGTCTCATCTCTGCTTGGCCAAAGAGCCCCCTCTCCACCGCAGCCTCCGATTTCTCAGATGTTTCCGACTCGAGCTGCTTCTGCCGACTATCTGAGGCATCAGATCTCCTCACCAATTGGTAAGAGCTGGAATGTCTAGAAATACTCCCCATCAGCTTCCTTTGGATACATCCAGTGCCTGCCTACTTGTACTCCTGGGAAGTTCATTGTTTCACACTCCTACCAAACAATCAACTCAAAGTTTCTAACCAAAACAAGTTGGACTCAGGCTCTGAATAATAACCTTGGATCAGAATTAATTTGAATTGCAAACTAACAAGTCCAGATGACTTCTCTACAATCAGTAGCTCTTTTTTTATGTGTTCAAAAGAGCTTGCAGCTTTCCTAGAACAAAATGTCTAAGAGAAAATCATTTGTTTCTGTAGGATTTTTAGGACCGCTAGGCCATTGGTTCACTTAATGTTGAAGCTGCTCACTTATCTCATTGCAGGCTTTGGATCAGGTTCTCAACAGCTGCTTGGTGATCCATTTCAGGGGATCCGGAAATCGATGAGCCCAGCTGCTGCGCAGGTGAGGGGGGAGGAATGCTTTTCCTACCCATTGGTGTTTAAGTTGGAATCATGATGGGTGTGGAATCTAGCTGGCTCACTGCTAGAAATGGTGACGATTCTATCTAGCTGAATGAAGGAATTGTATTTTATTCAGTCACACATATGTTAGGCTGCTTGCAGAATTGCATGCCGTGTTGAAAAGTTGGGACATCTACGGTGAGAGTGGCCTATTATAAGGCAAACATCTTGGTCAATGTTGGGGTGTACAGGGAATGTAGGAGAGGTAGCTCCTACAACATGCCAGAAGCTCAAAAGGATTTGGGAGATGTGTGGTAAGGTCTAAGAAACTGGAGTGTGGGGTAATAAACTGTTTTCCAGTTAGCATTCCTTCTCTCTGTCCAGCATACAAGGGCACTCCAGTGAGAAAATCTAAAATACCTGTGACCTCTACTGACCTAGTTAGAGTCTTGTTACTGTCCTGTTCAGACAGTTTTGAGAAATGACTTCTCGCTTAGTTCATAGGTACATTTGGATTCTACCTTTACAATAGGCAAATGTATTTGGAGATATACTTTAAAATGAGGGTTGACAGATAAGCTATCTCGGGATGGAGTCAGAGGATAATCTGAAGCAGAAGAGGTGAAGTGCTTTTCTTGCAACTGTGCTGTAATTCAGCATCTTACTCCTAACATCTGGGTTAAACAGTGCAAGCATGAGGTGGCGACCCTCCTATCTAAGAGGGGAACGTTGCCTTTTGGTACAGACTTGTTAACACAAATAAAGAAACCTTTTAGTGTTGGCATCTGCAGCTAATTTGTAATAATAATCCAACAGTTTAAAAGCCTTGGCTTTAGACTTACGACTCTGCTGACATCTTTATTTCAGATGAGTCCACTTGAGCTGCAGCAAGCAGCATTAGAAGGCCTCTCGCTTCCACATGACTTAACCATGCAGGTGTCGAACTTCTACCAGCCGGGTTTTGGCAAACTACAAATGGACAAAAACCGAGATGGCTTCAGGAACAGGTGAGCATAAACAGCAGTTTGGTAGCTGGGAGGGCAATTTCAATGCTCCCTTCCTATGTCTATTTGTCCTACCTTGTTTTTCAAAGGAGGCTCATACCAGAGCTCTGGCGAAGATAGTTTGAAATGTGGGTCTCAGGTTTGCTAGGAATAAATAATTTTGCTGACGTAGGGCTTGGACTGTAACTTCATGAAACCCAAGCAGTGCCTGTAAAAATTAAATATTTGTAATAGCATATATTGCATATATTTTGCACAATGATTGTTGGATATTGATGCAGGTGAAAAGCTGTGGGGACCACTGAATCTGAACTGCAGGGATTGGTCTGTAGTACTTAGGGCGCAATTGCTTTTGCCTAGAAAGCACTTGGCACAAGGCAAGTAAACTGCTTTCCCCTCCACGTTGCTCTGCCTGGCCATCCCCAGGTCTGGCTGGAACTCTCCCAGCCTGCTTTCCTGCGGAGAAAAGACTGTGGCTTCTTTACCAGAGTTCTGACCTAGTGATGAAAGGTAGTCTGTCCTGCTCTCTTCCAAATACACAAGGAACCAGGTTCAAAGACCAAGCTTAGTGTTGTGCTAAGCAGTATCTTCCATTTTCTCTCTTAAAAACTAGCACATTTTTCTCCTGCCTTCAAACTGATTTGTATCAGCAGAGCAGAGCAGATCAGACTCCCAGGACAGTTTAGCCAAGGAGCTTTTTTGTTCCCCAGCCAGGCAGAAAGAGGATGGGGCAACAGTTAATGTGTGTTTTCTCTTTCTTAGGCAGCAGCAGCAGCAGCAGCGTCTGTCGAAATCTCCTGCTCCCATGGGCCACAGAGGGAATGCCTCTTCTCCTCCAGCCCCTGCTGCTTCCATCACTAGCATGGTTAGTGCTATCGAAAGACCCGATTTTGTATGAAAAACGAAGGACAAATGGATCAGATTTAGTGTAGTAGAAGCCCTCTTTCAATTTCCAGCTAATGGAAGTGTAATACCAGATGACATTATTATTGTGGTGGCACTTCTCCTTCAAACTCTTCTGTAGTTGTACCTTTCTATAGCATCTCCTTGGGGGTCCCAGGCACTGCCTGGTGTATCTAGGGCTCTGGAACTTGTCTAACTAGATGAGCTGCCCAATGCACAAAAACTATCCCACAAAATGGGCTACTAATTTCTGGTGATCGTTTTGTTTTCCTTCTAGCTGTCTCCTTCCTTTACTCCTACCTCAGTGATACGCAAGATGTATGAAAGCAAAGACAAAAGTAAAGATGAACCAAATCCTGCAAAGCTGAAATGCAGTGAGAGAGATGAAGGTCTGAGGAACAGTGAAGGTACGGGATGGTGTGGCGGCCATCTGTGTTGTGAAAGGCGAAACAGAGATCTAAATAAGTCTGTGCCACCATGTGCCATAAATTCTGTCCAGAGAATCCCCATAAAACCAGAAGGTAGGGGTCTCTCCTGAAGAGGCTGGCGAATAGGCAGGAGAATGTTCTGTGGTTCATGGGTTGCGCAGAGACAAGACAGTCAAGCTACTTGGAATTCTCTACCAAAGTTCATTAAATCTCATCTAAATGTGATTGACAAATCGAAATTAGGCAGGCCTGTCTGGCAAACGTACATGGTGTAGCTTCCTCTGCATCCATAGAGTAGAAAATGAAGCACAGGGAGGCAGTAATGGTGAGTAGAGAAGAAACAAACCTTTGGAAGCTAGCACTGTGAAGGAGCAGGGCATGGAACATCTCCTGTGAGGGTTAAGTGGCTCATACCAGCTCTGCCGTGCCTGGGCCACAGCTATGCAGTGTGGCAGTAGTGGAGGGGTTCCAGTTTGGACCAGAGAGGCCTGGCCACAAATCCTTGCTTCAGACATGAAGTTTCATATGATCATGGGCTATACCAAGCATCCCCAAACTCAGTCCTCCAGGTGTTTTGGGACTACAATTCCCATCATCCCTGACCACTGGTTCTGTTAACTAGGAATGATGGGAGTTGTAGTCCCCAAAACATCTGGAGGGCCGAGTTTTGGGATGCCTGGGCTTTGAAATCTTCTCTAGCCTGGTCTTTGGGGAAACAATTTTGTGGAAAAGCAGCGTATAGTTAAAGTATGGAACTCACTCCCACTCGAGGCGGCGATAGTCACCAACCTAAATAGCTTTAAGGGAGAATTAGACAAATTACTGGAGGAGAGGGCTATTTATTGCTACTAGCCATGTCTCCATGGTCAGAGGCAGCAAGGCTTCTAAACACGTGTTGCCGGAAGCCACAGGAGAGGAGAGTGCTTTTGTCCTCTGGTCCCGCTTGCGGGTTTTCCATTGGCACCTGGGTGACAACTGTGAGAACAGGATGCTAGAGTACCTGAAGCACTGGCCTGATCCAGCAGGCGGTTCTTAAGTTAAATGGGGGGGGGAGTAAAGGCTAAGCCTAGCCAACCCCAAGCGCAGGGTTGTTGGAATGTGGGATAAGCTGCTCAATCCAACAGGCAATTTGGCTGTGGTGGCTTCTTGTTAGCGTGGGCAGTGAGTGTGCTCTATTTCCAAACCCCACCCCAAATTATAGTACACTTAAGTGATTTGCTCTTGTCTCTCCACAGAGGGCTTGCTACCATCTAGGTCCATAGAACACGTAGATCAAGAGAATTCACCTTCCATAGGTACCAAGCTAGCATCGCTACAGCGCTCTGCCTGTTCAACGCCACTTTCTCAGACCAATCGTTGCACCAAAGAGCAAGACTACAGGCCGAAGTCCACTGGGAGAAAGACCCCTACCATGGCTTCCCCTGTCCCGGGGTCTACTTTCCTCCGTCCCGTCCACCAGGTCCCCCTGGTTCCTCATGTACCAATGGTACGGCCTACTCATCAACTGCCCCCGGGATTAGTCCAGAGGATGCTGCAGCAAGGGATTCATCCTCAGCATCTTCCACCTCTGCTGCAAGCAGGTAATCTCCCCCCCCCCAACATAGGAACAAACTGTTGGGCCGTCTTATTAACTGCAAGGTTAGAAAGAATACTTAAGCACAGCAACCTTTATGAATTCCGTTACCTTGTAGGTGGAACTTAAATGAGTGGTCGGACTGCTGGGATAGCTCAGTGGGTAGAGTATGAGACCCTTAATCTTGCGGTCGGGTTTGAGCCCCACCTTGGGTAAAAGATTCCTGTATTGCAGGGAGTTGGACTAAAAGATCCTCTTGTTTCCATTCTAACTTTTCAGTTCTGTGATTTGGGCATAATTTCTTTGGGATCTCCTTAAGAACCTGAAACAGGCAGTGTGTGAAGATGACCAGGGCCAAGCAAATGATCAAATCCATTTAAACAGTGGCTTGTGGTTTTGAGTCAAAATGGCTATTAACTTGCCTTGAATTCTTGGGAATGGTTGGGCTAGAAATGCAGATAAATCTCCAAAACTGAGGAGAGATCATTTGCTTATTGGGGATTTTTTTCTTCCTACCAGGTATGATTCCCCCTGGGGTAGACTTGACTCACTTCCAGGGAGTGTCTGCTCCCATCCTTGGTCAGCCTTGTTACCCGCTTCCAACAGCTGGCCATCCTCTCTTGAATCCTCGCTCTGGGACACCTCTGCAGCTGGCAATGATGCAGCAGCAGCTACAGAGATCAGGTAAGGTTTTCCCTCCCCAGGTAGTCAGGGACTGCCAGTGTTCTAAATGGTTCCTTTCTAGTATGAATAGCAAAACTCTCACTTAGAAACAAGCAGCTTACAGTACTTCTCCTTGCTGCTAGAGGAGAGTTAAGCAGATTGTGGGCTGCCATCCTTCAGTGGACCACCTTGGCCTGCTGATAAGATTTTGCAAAGAATGCTGAGCTAAGTAGGCCCAGCAAGGCACTGCTTGTCTTAAGTAGACTTTCACATTCTGGATCTTTAACAGCTATTCTGCAGCTAGTCTGTGTTAATAAATCCTTTATGTTCTTGCTTTGTTTTGTAAAGTTTCAAAACACTTTGGTGTAGCCCACAGGAAATCGCTCAGCAAGACTAACGTAGGCCTATTTCTGCACTAGAAGATACCAGATGGTGGCCAGGGCTGTCTTAAGCATATCCAGCACCGTGGTGCAAAGATGCCTCCGGTGCCCCCCCCCTTTCCCAGAGTTGTCAGCCTTTTTAAGGGAAGGAACAACCCCAAAGTTGTTGACCTTTTTTAGGAAAGATTCCCCAGAGTTGTTGACCTCCTTTTTTTAGGGAGCTGACACCGGGGGGGACGGACTGATCTTCATATAAATGCTAGCTAGTGGAGACATCTAGGAGGGGAGAAAGAAGCAGAAGGGGGAGGTGATCACTAAGTTCATTCTGCAAACTAAGGTTTGAACAGGACATTTGAAGCAGAAGAACGCTCTTTTGCAGAGGTGAATTTGACAATGCGTTGGGTGAAAATGACCTGGAGGAGGGAGGCAAAGTGTGCCTCCCAACACAGATCTGCTTGTGATTTTGTTTGGCGGCTGAAGCTTCTTCCTCTTCTCTTAGCCAAGCTTGGTGAGGGGCTGGGAGGCAGAAGCGCTCAAGTTTGCTGCCTCTTGGTGGCTTACTGCAGCTGGCAGAGGAAAGGGAAACAGAGACACACACACAACACCAAAGAAAGAGAAAGACAAGAGGGGAAACCAACTGATGGGTTATTTTCCCTTTTGAAAAGCAAAACAAGGAAGTGCCTGCCCCAGTGGTGGGAGAAGGGGGAGACGCTTTGCGGTTTGACAGTGAGCTGGGGAGCGAGGGAGAGGAGCAGCTTTGCCGGTGCTGCTGCTGGGTGGGGAGGGGAGACGCTTTGCTGGGAGGGAGGAAGATGGAGGAGCCACTTTACAGCAAGCTCGGGAGGGAGGGAGAAGAGCAGCTTTGCCGGTGCTGTTGCTCACGAGCTGCTGGCTTGCCAGAGAGTCAGCCCGGGGAGAGAGGGGGACAGGGGAGTGGGAGCCGCTTTACCGGGAGAGAAGGAGCCCTGCCGGGGCTGCCGATTGGTGCAGCTGCACCATCCTCCCACCCGTCGGGGGTGCTGATTGGTGCGGCCGCGTGATCCACCCACCCACCCGCGGGGGGTGCCGGCGCTTTCAGATGCTTTGCCGCTCCCCCCTTCCTCCGCCACTGCCGCCAGCCATATAGTTGGCGGGGCACAGCTGGCGGGACTTGCTGGGGTGCCCTTGAGAAGCCTGCGCCCTGGCGCCACGTACCAGTAAGCCCAATGGGAAAGATGGCTCTGATGGTGGCTCATATCACAAGTGGTATTTTGGAGGAGCTCAAGTTCTTCTCTCCACCTTGGAGAGCGGAAGCCACCTAGTCTTGTGGAGAAGCCAGGCCTCCTTGATGCTTGAGTTCAGGAGGTTGGGGAGCAGTGCTTTTGGAAATGCTGCTGGCCCCTGAATACTTCTGCACCAAACCGAACTAGCAACTGAACTGCTTGCATCTACCCTGTAGCAAGGTCAAGCTGTACTCTGAATGGTTATAGAGTTCAGGGATGAAGAAAGCTTTTATTTTGCCACTCACTTCAGGAGTTCTATCTGTTCTCTTAGAAAAGCTGAAGAAGTGCTTCTGACTCAGAGCCAAACATACAGTCCATTCACAACCAGGACTGAAGCTTCCCATCACACTTTCAAAGCAGCCTCATGTTTGCTCAAGGCATGTATTTCATTTTTCCTTTCTTTCTCTCTCTCTCTCTCTCTCTCTCTCTCTCTCTCCTTCTCCCCCTGCTCCCCCTTCCCCAGGCTCAAGTGCACAAGGATCTGCTGTTGGTGTACAAACTCCCCCTCTGAATGTGCCATCTCGGACTGGACTGCCTCATGTGCACTCACAGCTTGACCACCGTGCGAACCAGCGAAGTAGCTCCCCTGTTGGTCTTGCAAAATGGTTTGGTTCGGACGTCTTACAGCAACCTCTCCCTTCCATGCCATCCAAAGTAATCAGTGTAGACGAACTGGAGTACCGGCAGTAAGCAGCTATGTTGGAGAGCAGGTACTTAGTCTTCCTGCTGCTGCTGCTGCCTCCTTAGACACGGAACTCTGTGCTTCACTGGCATTTCCTTTTGGGCGCTTTGGTTTTAGCACTTTGTGCAAGGTTTTCTTTTCTCCCCCCCCCCTCTTTTTCTTCAGTTTTCTTCATTCTTCTTTTTTTTTGAGTGACTGAAAGCACATGGCACCTGTCCGAGCTCCCATGTCTACATTGAGATTAAAAAAATCTCCTGGACTGAACAGTGAACTCTGAAGGAACTTTGATGCAAGACAGGACCAGTTCCAATTCTGAAAGCATCTTCCCTTTTTTGCGTTTGGCTTTCTTTGTAAGATATGTGAATGAAGTGCTGGGAATCCTCTTGAGGATAGAGGTAGCAGCTTAAGGGGTTCCTCACAGGAAATTAAATGTATAGACCCTTGTGTACAGACCAATGTATAAACATCTTTTTGTATATATATATATCTCCACCAGATAGCTTTTTTTGAAACCTTATACAGCTGTACATAAGAGTAGCTAGTAAAAAGTTACGCTTTAGTTTGTGTGCCTATGATTTGGGATCTTTTCACTGTACATGTGGGACTTGTTTAAGATTAAAGGTGCTGCATCTGTCAAGTGTGAGTGAACAGGGTGAAGTCGCTTTGCCTGTTGCAGTCTCAAGTCTTTCTCCACGGTATCCTTTTTGTCATCCGTAATGTGGCGGTAGCTAAAGTGGGGAAAGAGCAGCCACTGTGCATCCTGAACTACTCCTGTCCAAGAAAATCTTCCAACGGGCAACCACTTCACTGGAAGTGTCAGCCTCCTTCAGCGCACTGAAGACATGGCAAGTGGGCTGCTGTATACGGACCTTCGTAACTGACCTTAGATAATTATCAGTACAACAGTAGTTCCACCCGATTGTTGTCCTTGCTGCTGTGTGGTGTGTCTTTTAAAATTGCCTTCCACTAGCTAAGGTCAAAAGCAGCTTCTCTCAGTGGCCCACCATCACCAGCGACTCTTCATCACAAGTGTAGCTGTAGTTGCCTGTTCCTTCCTCCCCACTCTTGAAAGTGAAATGACAACCTGATACAGTCCAAAACAAAGCCAGCTCTTGCACTCTGGAAGCAATGCTGTGGCTAGTATTGATGGCCCAGAATAGGCTTCAGAAATGACCTGTCACACGCTCCAGGCATCTGGAATCCATATGGGCCATCAATAACTGAACACTTGAATATTTCTGTAAAAAGTGAACTAGTTTAAAGTATACTTTGTGGTCATAGACTCTTCCCTGTAAGATTGTTTCATAACTCTTTTTTTTTTAAGTGACAATTTCCCCCAAATGGTCTGTAAATAAAGTCAATTCTATGAGCTGTTTGTCTCGCTGTGTAAAAGGATGTTGGAAGTGAGTGGGCTTGGCTTCTTTGTGTCAGTTGCCTGTTATGCTACTGTTTCCATCTTTAATTTGGCTTTTAACGTGTAGTCTAAGTCAGATTCGAGGACTGAACTTCAGGTTCTGTCTGAATGTAGCAGCTTTGCTCATACTTCCTCAACAATGGATGAGTGAGCTTGTCCTGTCTTTACTGCACAGCTGGCTTATTTTCAGCTGCCAACTGCTTAAACATACTTATTTCAGCAGCTTAATTGGGAATTTTGAAAGAAACTAGAAAATGAGAAACCTGCGGCTTGGTAAATAGTAAAGGTTTGTAAGATTTCCCACCCTGTTTAGTATTTCATTTGGGGCCAACTTTCAGTTTTTGAAAGGGTTTGGAGAGTCTCACAAGCTGCTGCATTGTAAGGAAAACTTTCTTAAATGAAAATGAATCTAGTTGCAAGGTTTGCCCTTTTGGCTCTCCCTCTACTTGCACAGTACTGGAAACTTGACATATGAGTACAGTGGTACCTCAGGTTAAGAACTTAATTCGTTCTTAACCTGAAACTGTTCTTAACCTGAGGTACCACTTTAGCTAATGGGGCCTCCTGCTGCCGTTGTGCGATTTCTGTTCTCATCCTTAAGCAAAGTTCTTAACCTGAGGTACTATTTCTGGGTTAGTGGAGTCTGTAACCTGAAGCGTCTGTAACCCGAGGTACCACTGTAATGTATTGGGACTTGAGTGAGTTAGATGTGTCACAGGAATTCCTGTCATGTAAGGCGGCACTGTGGATTAAACCAGAGAGTATAGGGCTTGCTGATCAGGTTGGTGGTTTGAATCCCTGCGACAGGGTGAGCTCCTGTTGTTCAGACCCAGCTCCTGCCAACCTAGCAGTTTGAAAGCACACAGTGCAAGTAGATAAATAGGTACCGCTCCGGCGGGAAGGTAAATGGCATTTCCGTGCGCTGCTCTGGTTCACCAGAAGCGGCTTAGTCATGCTGGCCACATGACCCGGAAGCTGTAAGCCAGCTCCCTCGTCCAGTAAAGCGAGATGAGCGCCGCAACCTCAGTCGTCTGCGACTGGACCTAACAGTCAGGGGTCCCTTTAACTTTACCTTTAATGTGGCAAAATGTGTGGATTGCAAGATGCTTGTGAATGGGCTGGGCAGCAGTTCTGAGTAGCAGCTTTAGAAGTTTCTAATGGAGCTTGGGCTTGGACTACCTAATGGGGTATTAATGCACCTGGTGTTAGCTTAATCTTGGCAGACACCTCAAAACTAATACTCTATAATTAATCCTGTTGTGTGCTACAGGCATTGACCCCTTAAATTACATGGAAGCAGCTAGGAACAAGGGTCCGGGTCCTAACCACCCATGTTAAGACTGTCTTGCATTTCACTATTCCACCTGGAGGCAGCAAGGGAATAGAAACCAATTTTTAATTGAAAGGCGCAGCTGAGTTTTTTGGGCACTAAAAGATACTACTGTGTAAACACTAGAGGAAGTAGGGGTCATCCAATGATGCTAGTCAGTGAGAAAGGAAGAACTTCACATAATGCACAGATAAATTATGCCATTCGCATCTAGCAGCTGGGGTGAGGATAAGGTTATTCCTGACTGTCTAATCTTGATAGTTAAATTCTACCTCCACCACCATCAGGGCAACTCTTGTATTTAAATGCCACATTCAGTGGGGAGCAGGAATGGGCTCTTGCACACACCTGATGTGTGGGGTTTTCCATAGGCAGTTGTTTATCATCACTGGTATACCAGAGACGCCTTTTGTACAAAGCTGTGTCAATTTTGGAAAAGCTTGAAGAAAACATTTCTAGGTATTTCAAACAGCAATGAGAGGTGCCAGTCTTAAAATCCTCGGGGGAAGAGTGAGGTGGAAAAAAGCAAAGCTCTTAACCCATACTCGCAAAAGCTTGTTATACACATACACTGTGTTTTAAGTTCCAGGCATGAGCACCATTCTGGAATTAATATTCAAGTTTTTATCTGCATGCTTTATTTACACAAGCATATAATGACAAGAATGCTAGTTTCGTATGCCTCATGCACAAAGCAAAGCAGAAGGCTTGCACATTTTCTTCCTTGTATGTCTTATCTACACTACAGGAAGGATGGGGAAGCTGTGGACCTCCAGCTGTTGGGCTGTGCTTTCCCCTTGCCAGGCTGGCTGCTTGGAGCTACAGTCTTGCTGTGGGTGGGGAGGAGCCACAGGTTAGCTTCCCCCTGCCCTAGTGTGAGGCTGTGCAGTCAGTCAAAACAGCAATAGAGACCAAGGCCTCACACAGTAAACAGATTTTCATTGCTCCCATGGCTAATACACCTGACTTTCCTAGGAGGATTAAGATAGGAATGAGCACACACACATATTCAAGCATCCGGCAATAGAACAAGCTTTTGAACAGTCACTGAGGAGAAGGAGTCATGACTAATTGCCCAGTCGAGCTTTTTATTTCTTCACTATCTGAATGACATCTTCATCCTCCAAGGTATGATCCTTTCCAACTTTCTGTGGGTTGTGCTTGACCGATGAGCCCCACACAAGTGCACTGAAAAAGAAAAGCGTTTAGTTGAGACACTACACTACCACAGTTTACATAGACCAGCAGCAGTGAGGCTTCCTCAGAAATTCAGATACTCTACAGGTCAGAGAATCTCACTAATCTCTCTCTTGGCCGCTATTCTTTAATTCTCTTGAGTGCCTCACAAATAAAATATAAAACAAGCAGCAAACAAAGCACTTATAAAATAGTTTTGGCTATTAAAAAAGCACTACAAAGCAGCAGTAAGATAATACATCCAAACCGACATGATCAGCCTACCTTCAGGAAATGACAGAACAAGTGATAATGACACCTGACACGTCTTCAGTAACAGGAAATTTCATAAATTCAAGGATGCCCTGCATAGGCTGGGGGCACTGTTATACAGTGGTTCCGCTCCTTCCTCCTGGGCCGTGTCCAGAAAGTGGTGGCGGGGGATGAGTGTTCAGACCCCTGGGCCCTCACTTGTGGGGTGCCTCAGGGTTCCATCCTCTTCCCCCATGCTTTTTAACATCTACATGAAGCCACTGGGAAGAGATCATCGGGGGTTTGGACTGGGTGTCCATCAATATGCAGATGATACCCAGCTCTACCTCTCTTTCAAATCAGAACCAGTGAAGGTCCTGTGCGAGTGCCTGGAGGCTGTTGGAGGATGGATGGCGGCTAATGGATTGAGGTTGAATCCTGTCAAGACAGAAGTACTGTTTTGGGGGGACAGGAGGTGGGCGGGTGGGTGTGGAGGACTCCCTTGTCCTGAATGGGATAATGGTGCCCCTGAAGGACCAGGTGCGCAGCCTAGGAGTCATTTTGGACTCAGCTGTCCATGGAGGCGCAGGTCAATTCTGTTTCCAGGGCAGCTGTCTACCAGCTCCATCTGGTACGCAGGCTGAGACCCTACCTGCCAGCAGACTGTCTCGCCAGAGTGGTGCATGCTCTAGTTATCTCTCACTTGGACTACTGCAATGCGCTCTACGTGGGGCTACCTTTGAAGGTGACCCAGAAACTACAACTAATCCAGAATGCGGGAGCTAGACTGGTGACTGGGGGTGGCCGCCAAGACCACATAACACCGGCCTTGAAAGACCTACATTGGCTCCCAGTACGTTTCCGAGCACAATTCAAAGTGTTGGTGTTGACCTTTAAAGCCCTAAACAGACTCAGCCCAGTATACCTGAAGGAGCGTCTCCACCCCCATCGTTCTGCCCGGA
Source organism: Podarcis liolepis (assembly GCF_965112155.1). NCBI lineage: Eukaryota > Metazoa > Chordata > Lepidosauria > Squamata > Lacertidae > Podarcis > Podarcis liolepis. The sequence continues at coordinate 27,758,448 of NC_139566.1, read as the reverse complement.
CGCTGACGTCCAGGGCTAAGGGCCTACTGGTGGTTCCCTCATTGCGAGAAGCAAAGCTACAGGGAACCAGGCAGAGGGCCTTCTCGGTAGTGGCGCCCGCCCTGTGGAATGCCCTCCCATCAGATGTCAAAGAGATAAACAACTACCTGACATTTAGAAGACATCTGAAGGCAGCCCTGTTCAGGGAAGTTTTTAATGTGTGACATGTTAATGTATTTTGCATCTTTGTTGGAAGCCTCCCAGAGTGGCTGGGGAAACCCAGCCAGGTGGACAGGGCACAAATTATTTATTTATTATTAATTATTATTATTATTAATTATTATTATTATTATTATTATTATTTGCCCAAAATGACAGAAGCCTACTCCAAAGATCTCAACTGGTGGCCTGGGAGATACCAACGGATGTGTCCCATCTAGCATCTGGGGGTCTCAGACATTTCTGGAACCCTGTAAGTCGGTATCAAAACCTTGCTCAGAATTGGGAGCCAGAGCAGTTCACAGAGAATAACATGATTTGGATTTTGCATGCTACTCCAGAGCCCAGCAGCAGCTAGAGCAGGGGTCAGCAAACATTTTCAGCAGGGGGCCCATCCACTGTCCCTCAGACCTTGTGGGGGGGCCGGACTATATTTTTTTGGGGGGGGAAATGAACGAATTCCTATGCCCCACAAATAACCCAGAGATGCATTTTAAATAAATGCACACATTCTACTCATGTAAAAACACACTAATTCCCGGACAGTCCGCGGGCTGGATCTAGAAGATGATTGGGCCGGATCCGGTGCCCAGGCCTTAGTTTGCCTATCCATGAGCTTGAGCTTCCAAACAGTATTTGAGGTAGCGCCATGTAGCATGTCATTGTAACCATCTATTTTCTGACTCAGTAGGGCAATTTATCTTCCACTACCAATAACTGTTTCTTCCCTTCTACTGCAATGGCTTCCCTGCCCTTTGATGCACTTTTCAATTATAAAGTACAAGTTGTTCCATCACAATGATAGTACTATGAGAAATATCCTTCAAAGGCTTGGGTTTTTTTGCAAAACTGAATGAAAAGCCATGTACTTGTGACCCAGTGCTTTCGAAGCTGTCTAAGACTACAAGGAGAATAGAAAAACGATCAGACAAAAGACTACAGTTAATTTCCCACAGAAATGCTGAACCTCCCAATGCCTAGTCATTTTCTGTTTGAAAGGAAGCTTCAGTCGATGTTTTTGTTGCCTGGTGCTGTGACATTACAAGGACTGCGGGAGAAAATTGGCTGCTTTGTAGGCCGTACTTACTATTTAAACTCTTTAATCAGGTTTTTGTGGATCTTCATGCAGAAATCCTCCACTGTGGTCCGAGAGTAAGGCAAGACTACGGGAGAGCTGTAATCTGGTAGCTGCCCTTTGGGCTTTGTGTAACTGCAATTTAAATTTAGATTCGTCAAAAGGAGATGCTACAGCATGTTAAAACACAGATACATTTCAAACAAGGTTTCCCTTCTACCCAGGGCAAAGATTCATCATCTAAGGCCTCCGTCGCCTTGAATACTAGGAAGAGGCCATCTCCATTGTCTTTTTGGCGCCTCTCAAAGACCTTCCTTTTCCAACAAGCCTTTTAAAAAGAGATCTCTCCCAGTTTGCAGCTGTATTAAAATTGTTTTTAGATGTTTTTAATCGCCTTTATTATTTGTGTTTGCCATATTGGGCTCCTTTGGCAGAAAGGAGGGGTGTAATAGTCTGCAGAATTATAGAGCTGGAACCGACTACAGAGGTCATCTCGCCCAACACTCTTCTAATGCAGGACACCCACTACTGCAGCATCCCTGACAGGAAGCCAGCCAGCCTGCCTCTGCTTAAAAGCTCCAGTGCAGGGGAGTCCCCCATCACCATTAAAGCAAGCTGTTCCAAATAACTTGTGCTGACATAAAGTTCTTCCTACTGTTTTATCGAAATTCTTTCTTGTACTTTGAACCCACTGGTTCAGGTCATACCCTCTAGAATACAGTGGTGCCCCGCAAGACGAATGCCTCGCAGGACGGAAAACTCGCTAGACGAAAGAGTTTTCCGTTTTGGAGGTGCTTCGCAAAACGAATTTCCTATGGGCTTGCTTTGCAAGACGACAATGCCTTGCGAGTTCCTGCGGGGTTTTTCCCCTCCCCCCCTTTTCTAAGCCGCTAAGCCGCTTATCAGCTGATCCGATCAGCAGATAAGCCGCTAATAGCCGCTAATAGCGCTAATCCGTCAATGGGCTTGCTTCGCAAGACGAAAAAACCGCTAGACGAAGAGAATCACAGAACGGATTCTTTTCGTCTTGCGAGGCACCACTGTACTTTTCTCCAACCTGGTGCCATCCAGATGTTTTCAGATTTCCAACTCCCATAATCCCTAGCCGCTGGCTGGAGCTGCTGCCCAAAACAGCTGGAGAAGCACAAGGTTGTAGAAGGCAGAAAAGAGATGAGATAAATCCTTGTGTCTGAACTGTAGTGCTTCAGAATTCAAGTGGTGGGATAGCACAAAGAAACGCTCACCTGTACCAAAATAAAAATAAAAAAGTATTCCCAGCACACAGAGAACTGAGAAAGATCCTAGCCTACTCTTCTCGATGTCAGGGAAGCCCAGCCAGATGGGCGGGGTATAAATAACAATAAACTGTTGTTGTTGTTGTTTTCAATGTGCATAAAGTTATCATTTTTTTGCACTGAAAATGCCCTTAAGGTCCGGAGTGGCCCATCTGTGGTCCTCCATAATTCCCACCATTCCCGATGAATGGCCATTCTCTTTGCTGAAGGCATCACCCTACCACATTTATATTGTCACAGAAAACTGCAATGATGCCGAATTGTACAAAGGTTTTGTTGACAACTGTCCAAAGCTATTTTAGGGCTTACATGTGGCACCATGGGACAGAACACAATTACAGCAAGAAAGCAGGAAGAGAAGCCAACTTCAAAGACCAGCCTGCAAGTCAACCAGCTCAAACCAGGACAGTGGGGAAGGAAATGCAGCTGCAGATTTCTAAGTGAATGGGAACCAGAGATGCTTTCAGCCTGGACAATGCAAAACACTTGACTCACATTCGCACAAGTTTTAGGTAGTCCCAGATCTTCTCCAAGAGGTCATCAAAGTTCCACCGGTGGTGAGCAGAGATTGGAACACAGTGAGGCACTTTGTAAATTATGTCTAGTTCCTCAAGGGAGATCTGGTCAATTTTGTTCAGCACGTAAATGCATGGGATGTAAACTCTGTAAGAGTGAATAAATTATCACTGACAGCACACATTTATTTTTTTAAAAAAACTAGTGATTACTCTCTACTGTCCCTCCTGAATGATCATGGTTACAAGACAGGTGTATTTTGGAATAACTACTGTGCCCACATGTGTCCACAAAGATTTGGCACTTGTTCCAGTGTCCCAAAACAAAGAAGACCATCCTGCGCTCTTGGTCTTCCACTGAGAAAACTATTCCACACCTTTCAGCAGTTAAAAGAGCAATTATACAGCTCCTTGCTACTGGAATCTAGTGGGAGGGCAGGCGGCCTCCTCACAAATCAGACCCTCCTCAAGAGTGGATTTCCAAAAGTACAAAACCCAAAACACAACCCCCCAGCACATCCCAAACAGCCTGCATTCATAATGATAAAAGTGCTTGCTTTGCACAATATATATAACACACACTGGATTTTGATTCCCTGAAGAATTTGAAAGGCATCTGCGACACAGTATAAACAATCCCAACAGCCTAGTAAACCTCATCAATCAGTCTGATTCACAAGTCCCACCTGTTTCCTTCAACCACATCGATGAGGTCGTCTGCAGTAACATCACTACGCAGCGTGACATCAGCATTGTGAATTTTATACTCCGCCAAGATGCTCTTCACAGTTTCAGTATCCAGCTCACTCTGTGGGCACTAATGGAAGAACAAAAGAACCATTCAGATATTTAGGAGGTGAGTAACTCTGAAGAACCCAGATTTGGGTTTGCTATTATTCCATAAGAGCTATTTAAAGAAGCTTCTGTTCTTTGCTTGTGGTAACCAAATTAGTGAGTAAGTCGCAGCTCTACAGATCTGAAGATCCTTTCTCAGCCAGAGGGCTTCATGTCAGTGATGAGCAGAGCCAGAGGCAAAAATGGGTGGAGCAACAGATGAGACTCTCATCTCTGTACAACTAGCCATATTCCAGCAGCTAATGGCACAGCATACTTCCCTTTCCATTGCAACAAGGAAAAGTCTCTTACTGTTCTCACAAATAAATCTATGTCAAAATGAGGCCTCATTCAAAGCCATGGGATCCTTGTCCAGATCAGCAAGGATTGTCCCCAGATAAATTTAATTAAATAAATAGCTCTCTTCCAAAACTACTCAGGCACAGCCAGAAGAGCGTTCAGATTATCCAAAGAACTCTCTCCTTGTCACAGTGACAAGGCAGGAGGCGCACACACTTTCTGCCCAGGCCTGCTTACGGTGGCTGTGAGATTGATGCCTCCTTTGTCCTTCTTCTTAAAGCCAATGTTGGGAGGTTTGCTGTTCAGTCGGATCCCAAAGCCCTCAAGCTCATTCTCAATTATCTTCTTGTGTCCCAGGGGCTTCAGGACATCCAGGACTATCAGAATAAGGTTGCAGGTTCGAGCAACTGAGAAGAAAGAAAAGGATTAAAAAAGACGCTCGCTTGGCCTCTTCAAAGAGGTTGGAAAGAAAGAGTTGCACTTCTCACTCCTGTTTTGTAATCTGCTTCTCCAAGCCAGAATGCCTTATAAATTCTGCTCTTCAAATCAGGTGCAAGCAAAGGAAGCTGGAAAAAGTCAAACCTCTGCTTTATATAGAGACGAAACATTCACAAAATACGACACAGTGGACAAAACATATCAAATGACAAGAAAGATATCTGTAGATTCCTCCTTCCCAAAAGCACAAAAAGATGGATAGGGCAGAGAAGGATTTCTGATACTGGAGCAACAACCTCACCTGCAATGACCTGGCGACCACGACCTTTCCCGTCTTTTGCACCCTCAATAATTCCTGGAAGATCCAGAAGCTGTAGCGTTTAAGGAAGAGGAAAGAAACCCATTATATAGAAATCAGCAAGCCAGAATCCACCAGCAGAAACATTTTAACAATACTGATCAGCTTCATTCACTTGAGTCGGAATAGAGGCAATGGTTTCCTGTTCCTTGACAGGAAATAACACAATAATCTTAGCTTTGCTGAGGAAATCTGTCACCAATTACTACTGCTGTTTTGCTTACATTTAAGCTCTAATCGAAGTGTTAGAGACTGTACGTTTGCATTCCGTTGCCATTTAACTCTTATATATTTGTCACTCTTTGTGCCTGTACATCTAATGACAAAAGGTGATACCATCATAAGCATCTCCAGGAGATCTGCTGCCAAACAGTGTAGATCAGGAGTGGCTATCATGGTGCCCTCTAGAAATTTTTTGTTGCTGGCTGGGGCTGATGGGAGTTGTAGTTCACTATCCCTGGAGAGCATCCTGTTAAGCTGTTCCTGGTATAGCTAGAATATACTATGCTAGAGGGCTTGACTTTGGAAAAGTCAGCTGATGCCATCGTAATAAGCAGATCCACTTTTACGTACAGACTGAGCTCTAATTAAACAAAAGGAAAACTCTCCACACCTAGACCAGAAATGTACTGGGGGAAAATGGCCCTTCATACATATTTCAGATATTCCATCCTTCACATACACTCCCACTCCAGATCTAGAGAGCTCACCTGTATTTTTGCTCCTTTGTATCGAATCACACCAGGCACCGTGGTCAGCGTGGTGAACTCATAGGCAGCGACCTCCGAGTAGACTCCAGCAAGGTTGCTCAGCAAAGTGGATTTCCCCACGGATGGGAAGCCCACAAAACCAATTCGGGCATCGCCAGTCTTTGCAACATCAAAACCTTCAATGCAGAAATCAGTACTGTTACTGACAGGCTGCAGAAGAGATGGGCTACACTTGCCCCTTCATTGTGCCAGGCCCCTCCAGGAAGTTGGAGCATGAAAAGGGAGGGGAGAAGACCTCTGGAGAAAGCCAGAGAAGAGTCATCGCAGCAAGCCAGGCTGGGCCCCCTTGGATGATACCTTCAGCCTGAGATAGATTTGGTATCCTATCAGAGAAATATTTTTATCTGCCCATAGGATTTATTAACAGGTTTTATTTAAGCATCAGAGCCTCGAAGTCTTGCTCATCCATAATAAATGCAGGTCCCAATCAGATGCTACACTGGCATATGGTTTAGCATTACGTGAGAAGACTTTAAATCCCTGCAACTTCCCACCAGCCCAACTCCTGATCAAATATGGCTGCAAGGAGATCAGAAACTTTGCTTGTGTTTTTAACAAACTGAAGTTTAGTCTTATGTCCAAACTGGGGTTACTCTCAGCAACAGTTTACTGAAACAAGCCAACTATGGTTTATGAAGACTTCAACAGTGAACCATAGTTAAGACTAACTATGTTTAGGATTCACACACAGTTATGGTTTAGGGTACAGACGCAGTGTGCAATTGTGGCCAACTGAAAACTAAAGCAAAATCTGTATTACATCACCAGAGGAGGAGAGGGGAGGAAAAGCATATGACACCAAGTGTACATATAATCCTGAACTATAAGCCACCTTCAGATGTTCAACATCTGAATAAACATGCAGGGGGGGGGGACAGTAGGCAGAAGTGCTCAAACCAGTCACTACCCTTCCTAGTCACTACCTCAGCAGTTTACAGTCAGCATCTTAAATAATAAAAATTCTGTATAATTTCCAAAGCAAGTGCACATATTTTTGGTGTATTTTGTATATTCTTTTTTCTGCTAACGAGAGGAAAACAGCTCCATCTCCAACTTCAACTTGAGGATTGAGCCACTCATTTCCATCCTCTTGGAATACTGTGCATACCTTCTCCTGGACCACCCCCTCCACCTCCCTTCGGGGTGATGAGCTCTCGGCGCAGTTTGGCCAGACGTGCCTTCAACAGCCCCAGATGGTGAGCTGTGGCCTTATTCTTCTGCGTGCGGGCCATCTGTGGAGTGGGGAGAAGACAAAGCTCAGGGAGGGCTGCACAAGCCCAGGACTTTTATGGGAAAGATTGGTGACACCAACCTTGATCCAAGGTCTTGCATATTACATTGAAGGGCACAGGTCACTCTTCCCTGCCACAGAAGAGATTTAAAGGAGTGAGGAGTTGTCTGCAAATCATGCAAGAGAGACAGGAAGAGTATCTGTCCCATCAGAAGAACTACAGAGGATTGTTCCTAATCTGTAGGAAACTTGGACAAAGGCAGAAGGAGGGGTGGCAGGGGCGGCAGTTTTCAAGGCTTAACTTGAAACAGAGCTCAACCCCAACAGTGTTGTGGAAGATAGGTGTCAAACAAGACAATTATTGTTTTCCTGAGGATTGGACTAGAACTAGGATGATCCAGGTTCAAATCCTGGCTTGGCCATGAAGCTTCCTGGGTGACACTGTGTGAGCTGTACACTTTCAGCTTTAACTACTAGTGGTTGCAGGCTATAGCTGGGATAGATCCCTCCTCTGCTGTCTCCTCCTTGGGTTTGTCTAAGGCCCAGTGTTTCACAAACTTTGGTCCCCAGCTGTTGTTGGACTACAATTCCCATCATCCCTGACCGCTGGTCCTGCTAGCTAGGGATGATGGGAGTTGTACTGCAACAACAGCTGGAGACCCAAGTTTGAAAAACACCGAGCCAACCTGGTATTGCAACTCCTACGGGCTCCATCCAGCAATGGCTCTTCACAAGCCACCTAAGCCACAGCTATCCGTTTTTTTATTGGGGCAAGGAGGCCTGTCTGCATTGTGCTCAGAAGACACAAGCCCACCAGCCTCCAACTTCATTCAGCCACCCTTAGCACCAGGCAGGGCCAGTGCTCTTTATTCCTATTTATTTATTAATTTTATATACCCTTAGGCAGGGCCCAAGGAGTCTCAGAGCATAAACAAACAGATACAAGGGTGGAAAGCGGAGAGGGGGGGCCTCACGCACAAAACAAATAAGTACAGTGGTATCTCGGGTTACATACACTTTAGGTTACATATGCTTCAGGTTACACACTCCGCTAACCCAGAAATAGTGCTTCAGGTTAAAAACAGAAATTGGGCTTTGGTGGCGTGGCTGCAGCGGGAGGCCCCATTAGCTAAAGTGGTACTTTAGGTTAAGAACAGTTTCAGGTTAAGAACGGACCTCCAGAATGAATTAAGTTCAGTTGTACCTCAGGTTAAGTACTTAATTCGTTCTGGAGGTCCATTCTTAACCTGAAACTGTTCCTAACCTGAAGCACCACTTTAGCTAATGGGGCCACCTGCTGCTGCCGGAGCCCGATTTCTGTTCTCATCCTGAAGCAAAGTTCTTAACCTGAGGTAATATTTCTGGGTTAGCGGCGTCTGTAACCTGAAGCGTATGTAACCCGAGGTACCAGTGTAACCCGACGTACCACTGTATCTCCCTGTATCTCCCTCCCCTGGGCTCCAGCCTTGCCCAACATGGTGTCTCCCAGGTACTGCTGGGGACTCCGAATCCCATCAGCCAACACGGCAATGCTCAGCGATAAGGATGGGAGCTGCACTCCAGGAACATCTGGAAAGCACCAGGATGGGGGTCATGAATACTATTCGACCTCAGTCCAACAAGCTTCTACCAGCCTCCCGCATTGTTGACCCCCAGCAGATAGACTGCCGCAGTGCACGGAGGCTCTACTGAGCCGCGACCACGACTCCTCCACAGCCCAGTTGGGCGGGGCGGAGCCGCTGGTTGGGGCCCCACAGGGAGAGCCGAGGAGCCTTTCAGTCGCCGCTGGTTGGGTTACCTCGGCCTCTATCTCGGCGATCTTGGCCAACGTCGTGCTCATGATGGCGGTGGCGGTGCCTCACGGACGGCTCTCCTCAGGCCTGTGGCAAGGCGCATGCGCCCAAAGCACAGGTTCTCGCGAGACTTCTAACAAAAGCCCGGCAGGGGGGCGCGTGCGGAGTGCGAGACTTACCCCTGCCTCTCTGTTGTCATCACGCTCCACCCATGACTCCTGGAAGGAGGGGAGCGAGGACGCTACCATAGAGTAAGGAGGCCAGAGAGGAAACCAAAGGAGACAGCTTAAGCATCGCCGTAAGGACTCCTCCCGCCTAATGGCCGGGAGACGGTATTGCAGGAGGCGCAGACCCCACCCTCGCTACTACGCTCAGGTCTGGGCCTACAAGGCATATAGAGAGACCTGTTAATAAATAAGGCTTTATTTCTATCAGGAGCTCCCAAACTGCGGCTCTCATTCAGGTGGTAGGTCCATCTCGTTATATACTTAGAATTAGCCTTTTCTTATCTATCTTATCTTTCATGATGTTGCCATTTTAATTCCAGAAGTGATAAAAATATAGAGTTTTAAATCCTACTGTTTGACTTCTGTGGAATACTATATAATTAAAGACAAAATAAAAGAAATAAGAGAAGCAATTAAAAACAAGACAGAATCTAACACGGCACACTATTATTAAAATTATATACCACCCTTCACCAGAAGATGACAGAATGGCTTACAACGTTAAAACACAAAACACAGAACATAATAATAATAATGGATTAATTAATTAAGAACCTTGCATTACAACAGGCAAAAAAATAGTAATAAGTGTGCTGCCAAGACCCTCTGAAATTTTGAAGGGATCTTTGGGGGAAATGTGTGAGAACCCCAGGTTTATATTCTCTCCCCATTCCCAAAACATGTTGCTTACTATTCCTAAGCCTAATGGCATGTAACTGCAACAGTATCTTGTTTCCATCCCCTTCCTATCCCCTGCCTCAGTTGAAACCCTATTTTCTTGACTGTAGCCACCTCAGGGCAAGATCCTCTCAATTCCTTCCTACCACAGTACCCCATACAACAGGTGTGGACAGCCTTTGTCCTGCCAGGTGTGAACTACAGCTCCCATCATCCCTGGCCATTGCCCAAGGCTGCTAGGGCTGATGGGAGTTGTAGTTCTGCAACACCTGGAGGGCCAAAAGTTCCTCCAACCACAGAGGTTTAATAGTGCAATGTTGCTGCTACCACCTCTGCTATGAATCATCATGCTTCTCCAACCAGGTGCCCTCCAGACGTTCTGGAGTACAACTCAGGACTGGGGCTGATGGGAGTTGCGGTCCAAATTATCTAAAGTCCACCAGGATAGAGAAGACTCTGAAAATGCATTGTTAAATTTATGCCCCACTTCTCCCAATGGAAAAAAGTCATTATACAGAGTGCTTTCCCCTTCCTTCTGGGTGCCATAATTGTATGTTTGAACATGCGTCCAGCACTCGTGTATTCTTACACACTAACAAGAGGTTTGGGATCTTATGCTGGAGTTATAACATGTGTCCATTTATGAATATGTGCTTGTCTCAATTCCTACCTAAATAAAACTCCTGACACGCTTTTACTTTTTGTTCTGGGCCAGTGACCCTAACAAGCTATTAACTGCCAGATGAGCAACCCAGTAATTTTTAGAGGCAAACAAAGAGCTTTACATTAAGATTCTTGACACATTAACAAATAAAGCTTGGTTTATTATATGAATCGAACATGACAGAATATGTAAATACTGTTTCAGAAAGTAAAATTACAATTTTAAGCAGGCAGTAAATCCTACGCTACATACACACCTCGATCTAAAGCTAGAATCCCAACCTATTCGCAAAAGCTCAAAGTGTGACAATTCTACCAGCAGGACTCACACTAATAGGAAGTTCATGAACAGTGTAGGAGGAGTATATCTGTCCTAAAGCGAAGCATATGTGTGCCAATTCCTTGGGGGTGAGTTCTTTTAGCTGGAGCTAGTACTTTAGAATATTTATTGCTAATGCATTGTAGTACTTTCAGATTTTCTCTCTCTGGTAATCTCTATCCCTAGGTTGTATGTTCCAAACTGTACCCTAATCCATTTCATACGCCCAAATCCAAGTCAAACAGGGACTGTAGCATCAGGTGCTATCATTATCAATAGTCATTTGCTAAGTTACTGAGAAAGGACACGGGTGGTGCTGCGGGTTAAACCACAGAGCCTAGGACCTGCCGATCAGAAGGTCGGCGGTTCGAATTCCCGCAACAGGGTGAGCTCCCGTTGTTTGGTCCCAGCTCCTGCCAACCTAGCAGTTCGAAAGCACGTCAAAGTGCAAGTAGATAAATAGGTACCACTCCAGCGGGAAGGTAAACGGCGTTTCTGTGCGCTGCTCTGGTTTGCCAGAAACGGCTTAGTCACGCTGGCCACATGACCCAGAAGCTGCACGCCAGCTCCCTCGGCCAATAAAGCGAGATGAGTGCCGCAACCCGAGAGTCTGTCATGACTGGACCTAATGGTCAGGGGTCCCTTTACCCTTTAAGTTACTGAGCCCCCCCACCCAAGGGTGAGGTGTTGACCATGAGCCATGAAGGCAAGAAGCAGGGGGCTACCGATCCCTGATCTCTCTCAAACCACTCAAAATGGACAATGCTTTGTGGGTCAGACCATTGGTCCATCTAGCTCAGTGCTGAACTCGGGTTACTAATTTCCCATTCCTTATTTGCAGAAAAAATTGTTCCTTATGGTGGGTTTGAATTTACATCTCCCTGCCACTGTCTCATTAGTGCAGAGATTGAGCTAATAGGTGTTGTGTGGATATGGCTAGAGCCGTAGCTAGGTGATCATGGGCCTGGCAGAACTGTCCAGATTGTGCCCCCTAGCCACGGAAAAATTAACTCTTCTTTCTGCCTCTCCTCCAACTCCACCCCACCCATTCAATTCACCCTCTATTTAAAACCTTTTCTTATGAGGCAATGATCGATATTTGTATTTACAGTGGTGCCTCGCAAGACGAAATTCGTTCCGCGAGTCTTTTCGTCTTGCGATGTTTTTTGTCTTGCGAAGCACGGTCCGTCGCAACTGCGCCTCTTCAAGCGGCTTTAAGAAAAAAGCGAACTCGCAAGACGTTTTCGTCTTGCGAAGCAAGCCCATAGGGAAATTCGTCTAGCGAAGCAACGCAAAAACCGAAAAACCCTTTCGTCTAGCGAGTTTTTCGTTTTGCGAGGCATTTGTCTTGCGGGGCACCACTGTATAGACATATTTATGGACATTTTTTAGCCAATTTTGCGTCGTCCCCCAGCCTGCACCCCTAGCGGGGGCCTACCTCACCACCCCTTAGCTACAGCCCTGGATGTGGGACATTCAGTTTTTAATTGACCGAGGTCCTTGCTACCCCTGCCTGGCAAAAGGCCCTTCCACAACCTCAGCGGTTCTCAAAGTGCTGCCCCAGGCAAGCCCCCTCACCCAAGGAAGATATTCTGGCCCCATATTATAAAATGTGTTCTTTATTTCCTCTGCACCGAATGATAAAATTAGTATTAGTAGCAGCAGCAGCAGCCATCTGGGGTGCAAAATAAAAACACAGTGATACATCAAGCATTAAAAACTTCCCTATACAGAGTTGCCTTCAGATGTCTTCTAAGTATTGTATACAGAAAGCAACCGTTTTGCGCAGGGGTTCAATTTCTGACCCCTGTGTCAGCAGAGTGCACAGAAGCCCGCTCCGCCCCATGTGTCAGTGGTAGTGCGTCAGTTGGACGCACCTAAAATGGTTGCAGCCTGTAGTTGTTTATTACCTTGACAACTAATGGGAGGCTGTTCCACAGGGCGGGTGCCACTACCGAGAAGGCCCTCTGCCTGGTTCCCTGTAAATTCACTTCTCACAGTGAGGGAACCCCCAGAAGGCCCTTGGAGCTGGATCTCAGTGTCCAGGCTGATAGATGGGGGTAGAGATGCTTCTTCAAGATGTTGACAAACTGGAACAAATCCAGGGATGGGAGAGAAAAATGGAGCTGGGTCCAACAGGTCATGTGAGAAAGGGTTATGCCAGTGGAGGCTACAAATGGGGCACTGCCCCACCATCCTCAGTCTGCACCATGAGCCATGCTCCACCTACTTATAAAAACAGTCTAGTGGTTTGCACTGCCTGCTTCCCAATGAGTTTTGCAAATCTCAGCAGGTAAGATGGGGATGAAACTGATTGACTCTGGTGCCACCTTGGCTCTTTGGATTCCTGTATTCTGCCCAGCAGTCCCAATGGGCACCAGCCACTGATAGCCTATGCTGAGCTTAGGAGGGAGACAAATCTTTGAAAGGCTGCCATATTTGTTTTCTCTCACTCCAGAGGCCAACCCCCTAGATATTGATTAAACATTTGCAAGACCAACCTGACAGTGCAAGCTGTTTAGCAGTGAAATTAGCTGCCTTGGAAGAAGGTGTCTTCTCCAAGGTTAAGAGGTTTGTAAGCAGAAACTGGATGTCAACCTGTCAGGGATGCTATAGCAGGGAGGTTGGAATGGATGATCTCTGAGATACCTGGCCTGCTAGTTTTAGCAGGATCGCTGCGTTGTTTGGCCCATTGAAATAAATGAAAATTCAGTAGGGTTGTTGTTGGGGGGTTTTTTGGGGGGGGATAAAATCACTCTTAAAACAACTGAGTTGCATCCAAAGTCTGTCATACTCAAGAACAGCCCTGCTGAAACTTAATTTTACTGGGTCTACTCTGAGTTAACTGGGTCATATTCTACCTAGCTGTTAGGTAATACTGTACTCCTATACGCTGGCAGGATTTGAAGGGCTGACTCCTCTGTTAATAACGTAGAAGGGGGAATGTTGGGAATATAAAGGTACCATGGCAACAGATGTTTAAAGGAAGCATCATCACTCTTGAAAAGGAAAGATGGGGAATAGCTGAGAGGAAGCAAAAAACAAAACAAAACCCCGAAGTGTTAAAACAGGGGAGGGCCTTTAAAGAGAGAGAAATGAATTCTATTTAGAGGAGCTGTGTCAATTTCTCCCTTCTATTTTGCTCCAAGAACCACATGAAATACCACCTGTTTAAATATGAATAATGCTTTTGCTATATCTGAGTAAATTTTTATTTCTGTGACAGTAATTGCTTCCGGCAAAGAGAAAAGTAGATTTAAAGGACATTGCCGCCTAGTGCCACAGGTTTGATGTGGGCTTTGTGCCGTTAAGAATTACTGGAATAAAAAGCGAGACTTGACAAATCTACACGATTGTTGCTCCTGCCAGCTTGGGTGCAAACAGGGCGATTGGAGGAGCGACTCCAGAGACCTGGGGACATGGATGGCTAAAGGTATTTTATGGGGCCTTCAATGACATGTTAGGATACTCTGTGGGGGTTGGCAGGTTTGCTGCTCATTTGCATGTCAATTCCCACAGTGGCATTTCTTTTTTCTGGCTAAAGGGAAAGTTTTGCATGTGTTTAGGCACCTGCCTGAATGGGAGAAAACACACACAAAGGACAGAGTGAGAAAACCCCGTGCCTGAATTAAGGAATGCCCATTGTGGGATCAAAAGGATTCACTGAAGGCTTTTTCCATTTATAATTTTGCAGTGATGGAAGCGGGCTTGGATCTGGAAACTGGTAAGACTCAGTTGCCAACTCCCCTCTCCAGCCAGGCTAAACATTTAGACAATTTCAGTGGGATAGTAATTTCCGATACCGGAATTATTTTCTATAAAACGTTAAAAAGAGCCGGATAGGAATTGCAAGTGGAGGGAAATCATCAAGCAGCTTCAGGCCGAGCCGTCGGGCGATGATGGGGTTGTTGGCCCATCAGTGTTCTCTGCGGCCGCCGAGGGAGCGGCCTGGGCGCGCCCCGCCGAGGCCCATCAAGCGCTCCAGGTGCGCTACGACCCCCAAGGAGGGCCCAAATGGGCGCCCAAGTCCTCCCTCCCCAGCCCCGCGGTGCACCGATAGGTGGGAAGCAGTAGTGGGGAAGGGGAACCAGCGGCTGGGTCCGTCGGGGGTTAAAGCCCCGCGCCTCCGGGGAGCGCCCCGCGCGCCCCCCACCCCTCGCCCAGGCCAGGCGCGGCTCCGAGGCGGCCCTCCAGGGATCACCTTCATCAGAGAAAGAGACAAGGAGGGGTGGCTGGGTGTGGGGGCTTTAACAGGAATTAGAGAAGGCGGGGGTTGAATTGCACCATCTGCATTGAGCAACTGGGGGAGGAGAGTTCAGGCTGCAAGCCGCCCCCCACCCA
The DNA here is from genome assembly GCF_965112155.1 of Podarcis liolepis. Classification (NCBI taxonomy): domain Eukaryota; kingdom Metazoa; phylum Chordata; class Lepidosauria; order Squamata; family Lacertidae; genus Podarcis; species Podarcis liolepis. The sequence continues at coordinate 27,743,413 of NC_139566.1, read as the reverse complement.
GTTGTTCCAGCCTAGATCCATTAGACCGGGTGGGGGGCGGGGGGGTGGTTCAACTCTCATCCAGGCAAGCCCGTCCTTGCTCAGCCTGGGGCGGGGGCCCTTGCCGCTGCTGGCTCGGCATTGGCGGATCAGTGCTGGGGAGGGGGGGGAGGTCGGCTGCAATTGCAGCAGCAGCCCCCAGCCCCCGCGGCCAGGAAGGGGGGGGGTTGGGTGGTGGCGTGGGGTGGGGGGCCGGCCTGCTGCCTCTGGCTGCTCTTGCATTGGCGGATGCGGGGAGGGAGGGGGGCAGGAAGCGAGGGAGGGGGGAAGAGCTTCAGTGGCTGCAGCGAGGGAGGGAGAGAAAAGGCGAGCGGGCGCGGGGGGGTCCCTTTCTACATCGGGAGGGGGGCCGCCAGCGCCGAAGAAGAACCAGCAAAGTTTGCAGCGCGCCCCACAATCCGAGGCCCCGGCCGGCTCAGCAGCCCCCTGCCGGAGCGCGTTTTTTCCCCTTTTTGCAGCGCGGGGGGGACCTCGGGACTGCCGGCCCCCCCTCCTTCTTTCCCTCCCCCCCCAGGGGTGAAAGTGCAAGAGGAAGTACAGCCGCTGCCATCTTTCCTCCGCTCCAAACACACACACACACACCGAGGGAGGGGGACGGGCGGGCGGACGGAGCGTGCCGGCAGCCCCCGAAAACTTCCCACCGACGGCGGCCAAGAGAAAAAGACAGCCGGAGCCACCACCGACGCCGCTTCCTCGTCGTCCAGCACCACCGGCAGCATCGACAGCAGCTTCCTCGGCGGTCCCGCTCCCGCTGCAGCGCCTCGTGGCGGCCGCGAAGGAACTCGCCCGGGGGGAGAGGCGAAAAGGGGCTGCCTGCCTGCCTGCCCGCCCGCCGCGGCTGCTTCTGCTCCTGCGGCCTCTGGGCGCTCTCTCTCTCTCTCCCCCGCCGTCGGCCTTTTGTTCTTCCTGCCTTCGCTTTCTCTTCCAATCTTGCAATTGTATTTGGGATTTGCATTGCAACAACCCCCGCACGGGGCCGCCTTCATCTCCATCTCCTCCTCCTCCGGTTCCTGGGCGCGCTCGCGCACACACGGCGCCGTCGGGGCCCGGGGATTTTCTGGAAGGCGCGAGGCGGAGCGCGTGCGCCATTCTGGTTCCCCCCCTCCCTCCCTTTTCTTTTTGCATTCCGCCCATCCTCTCCCTCCTCCTCCCCCGCTTGACGGGCGCGCGCACCAGCCCCCTCGACGGGAGCGCGTGAACGCAGCAGCCGAGGAACGAGAGGACGCGCGCCCCCTGCCGGCCGTTCCTGCTGCTGCAGGCGCAGGAAGGTAAGGCGAGCCTTCAGCAGCAGCAGCCCCGATGGAGCGGGTGAATGAGGCGGCCGCTGCAGCCGCCGCCAGTGCCAACGCGTGCGGACCGTCCCCACCGGGCTGCTACACGTACCAAGTGAGCCGGCACAGCGCCGACCTTCTGCACAACCTGAACCAGCAGCGCAAGAACGGCGGGCGCTTCTGCGACGTGCTTCTCCGCGTCGGCGACGAGAGCTTCCCCGCGCACCGCGCCGTCCTGGCTGCCTGCAGCGAGTACTTCGAGTCGGTCTTCAGCGCGCAGGGACTGAGTGGAGGCGTTGAGGGCGCCGGAGGTACAGGAGCCGCCGGGGCGCCGGACGGGGGCGCAGCTGAGGCGACCGGCGCTGGAGGGGGCGGCCCCGGGGGCGGGGGCGGCCCCGGCGGGGTGGGCCGGGAGCTGGAGATGCACACCATCAGCTCCAAGGTCTTCGGAGACATCCTGGACTTTGCCTACACCTCACGGATTGTGGTGCGCCTAGAGAGCTTCCCAGAGCTCATGACAGCCGCCAAGTTCCTTCTCATGCGCTCTGTCATCGATATCTGCCAGGAGGTCATCAAGCAGTCCAACGTCCAGATTCTGGTTCCTCCGGCCACCCGCCCAGACATCATGCTCTTCCGTCCTGGCGCGGGCACCACTGACCTGGGCTTCCCCCTTGACATGACCAACGGCACTGGGTTGGCCCCCAATGGCAATGGAATCGCCGGCATGCCCGAGGATGAAGCCACTCGGGCTGCCCTCTCCGCCGCTGCCCAGTCTTCCTTGCCCGTCTTGCAGGGGGTGGACCGTCTTCCCATGGTGGCTGGGCCTCTCTCGCCACCCCTCCTGGCTTCGCCCTTCCAAAACGTTGGCACTGGCGCCCCCTCTCTGAGCAGCAAGCGGGGTCGGGGGCGTCCCCGCAAGGCCAACCTGCTGGACTCCATGATGTTCAGTGCCCCGGGGGGTCTGAGGGACGCTGGCATCCTGCCCTGTGGCCTGTGCGGGAAAGTCTTCACAGATGCCAACCGCCTCCGCCAGCATGAAGCCCAGCATGGCGTCACCAGCTTGCAGCTGGGCTACATCGACCTCCCACCCCCCAGGCTGGGCGAGAATGGGATCCCCGGGCTGGATGACACGGCCGCCCCCCGCAAGCGGAGCCGGACAAGGAAGCAGGTGGCTTGCGAGATCTGCGGGAAGATCTTCCGGGACGTTTACCACCTGAATCGGCACAAGCTGTCACATTCTGGCGAGAAGCCCTACTCGTGCCCTGTGTGCGGGCTGCGGTTCAAGAGGAAGGACCGGATGTCCTATCACGTCCGGTCCCACGATGGGTCGGTGGGGAAGCCTTACATTTGCCAGAGCTGCGGAAAAGGTTTCTCTAGGTAAGAGGGGGGGTGTCCCTGGGGTCATTGGTTTGGAATTAAAAAAGACTTTCCAGATGTTGGCGGCTGGTGTGACGGTTAGCTGACACCCACAAAGATCTGGGCAGAAACTGGAACTTTGCAGGTCACAGGTCCATCAGCAGATGACCTCATGCAGATGTTCGGATTGTATACTAACCTGAGCATCATGCTGATGGGAGCTGCAGTCCGAAACATCTGGAGGGCACCCTGCTGCGGGGTGCAGTTCTAGGTGGAACTTTGTGAGGAGTGGAGGCTAAAGGTAAGAGCCACCACTGCACAGGTGGTGCCCAGGTTCTGCAGTAAACATGGGGTGGGGGGGGGTGGAAGGACAGAACACCTGCTGGGGAGATGCAGAGAGTCCCAGGTATATTGCCCACCACATGCTTGGGAAGGGCTGTTTGTAGTGGCAAAAGACCGCCTATGCTGGCTGCCACATAAGATGCAAATTGGCACCATCCATTTAAAGCATATTGCGCACATATTTTGAGCACATGACTTTAGTGAATCCTGGGAACTGCAGTTTCCCTTCACAGGGCTACCGTTGCCAGCACCCTCAACAAACGGCAGTTCCCAGGATTCTTCAGGGGGAGTCATGTGCTTCAAATGTACATAGAATGTGCTTTGAGGAAATAGTGTAGAACTTCTCAAAGTGACTTAACAGCATGCACGTGTTGATACAGAAGTAAATCCCGCAAGGCTCAGGACTGAATTTGCTTAGCTTAGGGTGCACAGGGATGCAGCCTTACTAGGAAGTAATTCAGTAGGGCTTACTTCTGAGTAATTTGGCTCAGGGCTGCAGGGATCTTAACCACTAGGGAGCACATGCTAGGCCAGGTAGTGCAGGCATTCTCCCCAGAGCCTGGCTCTCAAAGGTTCTCTTTATGAGAGTGACCTGGACTTCAAATTCTCCACCTTCGTGTCCTGAGCATTTTCTGATACTCACATTGGTGGAGTTTGGGAGGGAAATAGAGCCCTGTTCTTGAATTACAGGGCATGGATGTAAGTATTGTTGAGTCTGCTTGCAGAAAGCGTCTGGAATCAGATCAGTACATGTGTGTTGATCTTGAAGGAGAGGGCAGCTTCGTTGGTCAAAGGTGGATTCACACGACTGTGTGGCTTGCACCACAGCGTGGTGTTCTCTGTCCGTATGAGTGACTGTGAATCAAAGCAGGTCTCCATAATTTAGGAAATCACGTTTGTTTAAAGAGAGAGGTTGTGGCAACCTAAAGACTGGTGGAATCCTTCACAAAAATCGCTATTGTGGTGATGGAGAATGCATGGGGAGAATCAATTTTTACTTAGACAGATATGATGACTCCACTCTTAATTTCCCCTTTTGGGTAGGGACATCACAAAATAGCCCAGGCGTTGCACCTACTTCAATATTTCTCTGGTTTTGCATAAGATCCTGCTTCGTTTGCACTCCGTAAAGATACCACTGACCAAGGCAAACTTCATCAGCCTGGTGCATTGTAGATATTTCTGGGCTACGACTTACATCAGCCCCAGCCAGTGCAAACACGCTGCCATCAACCCCAGCATCTGGCTGTGCTGCCTGGGGCTGATGGGAGCTGTAGACCAAAACATCTGGAGAGGTACCTGTTTTGTTTCTGGCTATAGTTCAATAATCACTTCAGCAAATGGACCTGAACTGTTGTTTAATTAAGAGAACATCAGACAGTGACTTGTCAATGGCAGCATTTTGCTTAAGATAACTTCTTGTGTAAGCAAGCTGAAACTGGACTGACACTTAAAAAAATCAAAACCCATAACTTTTTTATGATCTTTAAGGTTCGGAGATTACTATTATTATATTTGATTTATTAATCGCCTTCTAAACCATCACCTCAAGGCGATCTGCATTTAAGATAATTAAAAACAGTTAAAAACACCGAACAGCAAATAAGAACAAGACTAAAACCTAACATAAAAAGAACCCACCTGGGTTGTCCTGTTCTCACAGTGGCCAGCCATATCCTTCTGGGAAGCCACTATCCCATTTGTGATTCCCAGCAAGTGGCATTCAGAGGCATACAGAAGTAATAGAATCACAGAATTGTAGAGTTGGAAGGGACCCTGAAGATCTAGTCCAACCCCTGCAGTACAGGAATATGTAGTTGTCCCATACAGGCCGTGCTTTCCCCCCAGGGGGTATTCAGTGGTACGCAGTATCAGCACCTCTTTTTTATTGTTAAAAAGTGTGGCCCTTTTTTTACAAAAAAAACACACCACTGCACAGGGATCAAACCTGAAACCTTGACATTATTAGCACCTTGCTCTAACTCAAGGAGCATTTTCCGTTGGGTGGATTTAAAAGTAAAGATTGATCTATGCCTTAACCACTTGGGGCACAAAATGTTGACAGGCGTTTTGCTGAATCAACCAGGTGTGCACACTGATTCGGGCTGCAACTCTCAACCTGCTTTCTTCCATTGAACCCAGTGAAGTTTCCTGGTGACCAAGTAAACATAGGAGTGAGTGGAACTCCAGCCCTAAATGCACTTTCTGTGAAACAAATCTCAGTGAGTTCAGGAGAACTGATTAACATTGTACACAGGTTGTACATTGACAATAAAGGCATTATTATTATTATTATTATTATTAACCAGAGGTTCTTGGGATCATACCCACAGGCTGGAAGTAAATTTATTTGATACAAATGGAAGATACTTTTGAGTAAATATGGTTAAGATTGGGGTGTTATATTCCTGAAAATGATAATAATACTTGTACAAAGCAAGGTACATTTAAAACCAGGGTATTTAAAGTCTTTCTAAACACCTATCTTTATTTAGAGGTAAGATTTTTCTGGGATTGTTTATGTTTGAAACTTATTTGTGAAAGCATGTACGTAATACTTTTAGGCTGGAGGCAAATAAAACTTAATTTCCTCTTCGTTTGTGAGGAAATTTAGTAACAGAAACTGCATTATGGACAATTTATGTCTTTCTAAAAAAGCACCACACTCCTGGTTTTCAGAAATGTTGACTGCTCAAGATTATGGTAATTTAAGAAAGGAGGATTTTCAGCTTTTTAGATTGCCTTCTGTAGGTGTGCCTTTTTACAGCACCTTGATATGCAGATGCTTAGCAGAGAAGCATACTTCTCTTTGTTGTGCAAAGTGCTACCTGTTGATTTCAAACATCAACATGTTTGTTTTTTCCCCCTTAGTTAGTTGAAAATATACAGAAGAAAGGCACATTACATCCTACAGGTCCCTTTCTGAAAAAGAGAAGTAGGTTTGCAGGAATTATAAACAACCACTTAAAGACTTTTCTGATGGTTCATAAAGTTCCCCCTCTGTTTTAATTACTGTTATACACCATTTTAGAAGAGGTGTTGCCTTTCTTTCCCTACTCCCCCCAAAATTGATTCTCTGCCATTTGAGGGAGAGGCTTTGGGAAGGAGGTCTATTAGCGCTCCCCCCCTAAAAAAGAAAAGGAAAATAGGCAAGGCATTGCAAAAGGGCAATTCTTAGCAGACTACAAGGAAGGCTTCAGTTCTGCAGATTCCCTTGGCAGGAACCTCAAATAAAATAAGGGGAATTTGCTTCTCAACAAGGGGGCCGGGTAAGATTTTTGCATATGCAAAAGTCCCTTTGGGTTCAGTGGTGCTTATTGCCATGTAAGTGGATATAAGAAGGCAGCCTCAAACTTGTATAATAAATGGACTAAAATTTATTGATTCAGGGGAAAGCTTGACTTTTCATTGCTGTACTGTTCTTTCCATACTTGCCCAGAAGCATCAGCCCCCCCCCCCCCGTCGATATAGTGTGTTTTTTGCCTAAGCTTTCCCTGGCATGCAAAGTTGGGCCCTGTTATCCCCAAATTTCTGTTTTAATAATGGTGTTTTTATGTTGTATGATCTGGTTTTATCATTGTTTATAGTATTGCTTCTAATGTGCTTTTGCATACCTCTTGTGGGATTTTTCAACATTAAACAATTTATAAATGTTTTTAGAAGTACTGTAATATAATAATTAGCAAAAATAAATAAATAGCTGTGGTTCCTGCATTGCAGGAGTTTGGTCTAGATAAGCCTTTTGAGTCCCTTCCACCTCCGCAATTCTGTAATTCTATGAAATAAGTTAGCAAACCGGTTTTTGGTGGGACTTGCTCCCAGGTATGTGTGCGTTGAAGGTTTTTAAAGTCTGTTTCAACATTCACAGTTGCTCTTAAAATGAGGGGCTGATTTGGGGGGGGGCAGAGCTGGAGGAGCCTTGGATCACAGGGGCGCATTTCAGGCCCAAACCAGACCCTCCGGTTGGGCTACTTCAGCTCACCTGCCTTTCCCATCAGGTTGAGCAGCTTAACTGGGGATCTGCCCTATCTGCTCGCTTTCCTGTAGGGTGAATTCTGCTGAGCTGCACGTAATTGGCTGAGGACAGAAAAGCCGTTGTGAGAAGACAGAGAGGGGGAGATAATCTCATTCCAAGCAGCTTTTGGCCTCAGACAATGCCGAGCTTTCTTCCCACCAGGAAAAACCAGCAGCGTTTTGGGATCTACTTTGGGGGCGCTAGGAAAACAGACCGGACATTATCACCAGTGGGGTGTGGGTGTCAAAGTTCTATAGAACAACCTCCCCCAACCTAATGCTTTCCAGATGTTTTGGACTACAACTGCATACAGGCTGGGGCTGGTGGGAGTTGTGGACCCAAGCATTGGTAGGGCCCCAGGTTTTAGGGAGAAGGCTGCTGTATCATGGAGGTTGAGGTCCTCTCTGCCTTGGGATTGTGTCCAAGCAGTGTTAGAAACTCAGATATAAAAGGTAGGTGCCAAATGGCTCCTTAAAGCAAGGTTACAGTCTCCAAAACGGAATGTCTAGTTGCCATTTTTGGGCATCTTATTTTTCTTTTTTTCTTTTTTCTATATATAATTTTTATTAATTTCAACATACCAATTATTATACATTCCACAGAGCTTCACATCTTATACAATCTTTTTGGACTTCCATCAGCACCTCTGATGATCCACCATGTTTATCATTTCTTCTGCATTTCTTAAATTCCTATTGCCTTTAATTATCTTAACTCACAATCCACCTCTTTAACATTTTTGCAATAATTCAAATAATTTACCTCACAAAACTTCTTGCAAACCTACAAACGTAATCTGGTCATCACAATTACTTTTCAAATAGACCGTAAATTTACACCAGTCTTCTGTGAATCTCTGGTCCCGCAGGTTTCGAATTCTTCCAGTTAGTTTATCCAATTCTGCATAGTCCATCAATTTCATCCTCCATTCTTCTTTTGTTGGTAATTCTTCTTGCTTCCATTTTTCTGCCAATAATATTCTTGCTGCTGTCGCTGGGCGTCTTATTTTTCAATTTGACTGTGATTGCTTCTCAGTTAAACATCTGGCTAGCTGAGATGACAACCTTGAGCTAGGTTAAGAACTTTGAGAACTTAAAGAACAAAAGTCGTTCGATCCAGAGACAGTCCACATATATATTGGCCCATTCCGACCTCTTTTTCTTAGTGGTGACTGCTCCTGCTCAGGCTGCTGGAAAAAGCATTTTGGTTCCTGAAATTCGTTCCATTAGTACATATAAAATATCAGATAGAATTCTACAGGATGTGGTATTAGTGTGTGAAAACAGTCCAGATTCAGTGATCTCCCAGCAAGCAGCTCTTGATGCTGGAGATTAGGGCTGTGTTATAAATTGACGTATCGCCTGATATTGGGTTTTAGATCAAATCGTGATAACCGTTTTTTTTTAAAAAGCGACTTCGCAATTTATCACATGTTGTGTGTGTGGTGTTCAAAAATCACAATATTGGAAAAACCAGGAAGCCGATGCTTCTTCCTGTGTGTGCAGCCCTTGCTAACTCGCACCTCAGCCAGCTCTTCCCTGTCTCCTGCAGCAGCAAGATATAGCTATAAATCAGTGTTTCCCAACCGGTGTTCCGCGGCACACTAGTGTGCCGTGAGAGGTTGGCTGGTGTGCCGTGGGAGGGAGGCGGGCGAGTAGGGCGGTGAGAGGCGGCGGCGGCGAGGATCCGCGTCGAGCCGGGGACAGCTCCACGGTGGTGGTGCCGAGGTTTCTCTCTCCATTCTCCCCTCACACACACACACAGGAAGATCAGCTGACAGGACCCAGCCAATGGGGCGGCGGCGGGGCAGCGCGCGCAAAAGGGAGGAGCGCGAGACAGCGCCACCCGCCGCCGCCTCCCCCGCTGCCGCCGGACACCTCGGCCCCGCCGCCCCCTCCTCCGCCCGCTATCGCCGCCACCACCACAACAGCCGCCGCCTCAGCTGCCGCCGTCCCTCAGTCCCTCGCTTTGCTGCGCTGCCTCCTCCCCCCCCCCACCCCCAAAGCTTGGAGGTTCCCCGGCAAGGGGGAGGGGAAAAAATTGAAAACTTTCACTTTCGTGCGTCCCTCCCAGCGTGACGCTGCACGCTGACGTCACAGGGCTGTAATGGTGGTGTGCCGCGAGATTTTTTTCTTCAAACAAGTGTGCCTTTGCCCAAAAAAGGTTGGGAAACACTGCTATAAATTACTATTCAAACATCGACCAGCAGATATCACCAAACAGAGCTTTGAGAACCAGTTAGCTCCCAGTCTCCCCAGCCATCCAAACGGCAAGCAGGGACTTCTTCCCTCAAGGCTCTTGCTTAAAGGCGCCAGGCTGGTAGTTGGCTTAGAGAAAGCCTGCAGGTTCAGACTTCTGGAGCCCTTTCCCCCCATAAAACCATAAACTTAAAAAAAACAGTCAGACACCTCCCTTTGACATTTGACCCTCTTTCATTTTCCCCATCATCTGTGTGTGTGTGTTTACAGTGGTACCTCTGGCTACGAACTTAATTCGTTCCGGAGGACTGTTCTTAACCTGAGGTACCACTTTAGCTAATGGGGCCTCCCGCTGCCACCGCCGCGCGATTTCTGTTCTCATCCTGAGGTAAAGTGCTTAACCCGAGGTACTATTTCCAGGTTAGCAGACCCTGTAGCCTGAAGTGTTTGTAACCTGAGGTGTTTGTAACCCAAGGTACCACTGTACTGCTTGTGGGTGTGCAAGTGTCTACGTGTGTCTCCCTCCCTGCTCCCATTGGTGGTATTTTTTGGTGAGGCAGCAGCAACCAGCATCAAAAAGCACTGGGTTGTTGATTATTATTATTATTATTGTTATTATTATTATTATTATTATTATTATTAACCCAGCCAACACTTCACACTTCGTTTTCTGTAAGCTGTAGCCAGCCCCTTCTTAAAACTGTACTGTTTGGGGGGGGGGTGATTGTGTCTCCCTGTTGGTGTGCCCAACTGATGCTTCGTTTGGAGCTATGGCACTATTGCAAGAAGCAGAGAGGCTTATTTAACACTATTTTTTAGCCCCATGTTTCTTTAGCTCAGTCTGCCCTGCAGTGCTTCGCTTGCGCTCTCTCTCAACTTTTTCCCTTCTGAGTTGCTTCCTTCCTTGCTCCATGAACGAGCCCCAGTCATAGCAGTCAACTTTTCCCTTTTCTTGCGAGGAATCCTATTCGGAATAAGGGAATTTCCCTTCAAAAAAGGGAAAAGTTGACAGCTATGGCCCCAGTTCTTCCCTGCTTTTCTCTCTCTCTCTCTCTCTCTCTCTCTCTCTCTCTCTCTCTCTCTGGATTGTGTCTTGTAAATTGCTTCAGAATAAAAGGGGGGAAACACCTAGAGTTTGTTGTGTGTGCCTTTCTTTTGGGGCAGAAGCAGCCCACGGGTTTCTTACTAATCCAGCCTACGCTGTCAGCCCATGTTAACTTTGGCTCCCCCTCCCCAGTCGCAAGCAGGAGGGAAATACAGCCTTGAGATGCTTGTTGGCTTTCAAGTTGCTCCAGAGTAAAAGAAAAAAATACACACACCCTGCTCTGCCATTTGAACCTCTTCTGTGTCTTCCTCCACCTCTCTATGCTCCCCACTTTCTCCTATATGGCTATGCCCTCTGATGGCAGGGGGGAGGCAATGTTGAAGGGGCTTGCAAATAAGTTTTTTGCTATCCCAGGAACAAATGTGGCATTTGAAAGTGTGTTCAGCACAGCTGACAACGTTCTTCAAATACAAAGGGCATCTCTATTGGCAGAGAACGCCAAAATGCAAATTTCCTTTAATAATTTCTGTTCTGTAAAATTTTACCCACCCTTTCTGGTTTGGCCTGGTTTATAAAAGAAATGCAGATTTTCCTGACAATAAAAATATATAATTTGTTCTGTTAAAATGTATCCATTCCGTTCTTTCCATTTTGGCCTGGTTTTGAAAAGAAAATTAACAAACAATCAAATGAACTGGTGTTGTGGGATGTATACATTCAACTAAGACTCCATAATGAATTATATTTGAATATCTAAAAGTGTGACACTGACTTTGCTATTTTCTTGTTTAGTAATGTAATCAAATTTTTAGGGAACCTTTGATATCTATGCTACTAATTACGTCTACAGATTTAATTTTAGAGAAAATGTGCTATTTAAACATTATTGGTACAGTAGTTCTATAACATAACAGTTGTAACAATATGTTAAAGTAAAAAATTATCGGTTTTAGGCTTGGACCCATAAGTAGTAGCAGTTGCCAGGACATTACCATTTTCACCTCTACATAGCTCTAGCCTTATTTCAGATATTGTGATATATCACAATGTTTAACTGGTGATGTATCATGATGTTGAAAACCAGGTATCTCCCAGCCCTACTGGAGATGTCAGGTGCCATCCAGGTGCCCAGGCATCTTCACTTGGTCACAAGTGGTTGATAGCCGGGTGCAAAATGTGCCTGGCAAATTTCAAACACTGTCCACCAAGGGTTAGTCATGGGAAAAGACCTATGAGAACTATGTTGAGATCTTGTCTACCTACGTATGCATATTTGGGCGCCCTACTGAGTTTGGTGTGAGATTCACTCTCCATAACTCTACTATGTTTGCAACCTTCTTGATGTCCAACTTGAATCCCATTGGTTTCTGTGGAGCAATTAAATCAGTGGTTCCCAAACTGTCCGCCATGTGGAACACCCTCCCAACTGATGTCAAACAGATAAACAAGTATCTGGCTTTTAGAAGACATCTGAAGGCAGCCCTGTATAGGAAAAAAATTAATGTTTGATATTATATTGCGTTTCTATATTTTGTTCTTGCGATGGAAGTGTAAATGACTACCAGACTTTGAAAAGCTGGTATCACTGGATCAAATTCAGCAGTTTTGTTGAATCAAACTAAATAGTTTTAACTGGATTTGGAACAAATGTGCAGTTAATTCTTACTGTTCTGAATTTGATTGTGTTGTTATTATCTTCCTTATTGGGTCGTGTGAACCGCTATTCTGAAAAAGGCTTTGTTTTTATAGGTTAGGGGGTGCTGGGGATAACTTTAAAGAACCAAGGGGGGGGGTGGCCCGAAAATGTTTGGGAACCACCAATCTAGAAAGCCTCTGTTGTGTTTGGTTACAATAGATGCTGCAGACCTAACTCCAGCTTATCTCTCTTTTCGTCCCCTTTCTCAAGGCCTGACCATCTGAATGGGCACATCAAACAAGTGCACACGTCAGAGAGACCTCACAAATGTCAGGTAGGAACTACTGGATGGAGGAGGGTCTGTGATGATGGGGAGGAAGCCTCTGAAGAAGGTGGTGGAGATGCAAGCCTTCTTCTGTACACCTGGAATTTACCGTGCTCCTTGTAAACTTGTTCTAGAGACACTCCGCTCCTTCCCCCCACCCTCTTCCCAATGTCATCTGCTTCTCCTCCCCTTCCTCGTATGGTCTCTCCTCTCCCTGCCCCTCCATCTCATCCCTACCTTTGTGTCGTTTGTCTCCGCTCTGCTCGCCCTAGGCGATCAACCTTTTCTCTCTGCAATCAGCCTTTTCTCTCTTCATCCTGCCTGCATGTCAACAGGTGGGCTCTCAAGGTCCCTCCTTGATTTTAGGGAAATTCCAGTTAGCTGCTGAACGCATTTTTTGTGGGTTCCTCCCCCCCACCTTTGAACATCGCACTGAGCAAAATTGGAAGCTCCCCCCACCCTTTTCTTTTTCTTTTTTTTTTCCTAGCAAGGGGACACACAGAGCATTGCTCCAATTCAACTGTGACACGGCTTTGGGGAAGGTGGGGTGGGGCTGTTTTTTCTTGCTTCCTTTCCCAGTTAACGTAACTGTTTCTGTTTGGATTTGAAGAACAATAAACACCCCTGGACTTGCCGCAGGGAGGAGGCAAGCTCCTTGCGGGGAGGGGGCGACTCCAAAGCCCAACTAAGGCTTAAGACACGATGGGCGTTCAAGCTGGTTATCGTTTCTGCTAGCTGCTCTACCTGTGACCTGATTGAGCTGGACTGCTCCAATGGCCTCTGCCACCCTTCTCCTTTCTGAGTGGTAAAAAGATGATCACATACGAGACAGGCATGTTGGCTTGCTTGCTTGCTTGTTTCGTGAAATGTATACACTGCTTGAACGTCAAAAGAGAAAAGCCAACCTCAAAGCAGTTTACGAAACAATAAAACTATCAGTTAAAAGAACTCTTTAGAACATCCAAAAGCTAAAAGCAGCGATTAAGCTCAAAACAGATTAAAACATACATCAAGCTTCGGTTTCTGGATGGCCCTTGCCTGAACAAAAATGTTTTTAGCAGGCTCAGGAAAGAGCACAGCAAAGGCACCTGCCTGCTGTCAATAGGCAGGGAGTTCCAAAGTGTAAGCGCACAAAAAATGATTTCTCACAGGTGCAGAATGTGTCTTATGTGGCACCTATAATGGTGCCAGTTTCACTGATAGAAACAGTCAAGTGGATGTATATAAGATAAGCCAATCTTGTAGGTAAACCTGTCCCAAGTTGTTGAGGACTTTAAATACTAACAGTAATGCCTTGAACTTGGCCTGGTAGCAAATTGTACAGCAGGTGCAGATCTCTGAGCCCAGGTGCTGTATGCTGACATGGCCTCACTCCTGTCAACAATTACGCTGCAGCATTCGGCACTAACTGCAGCTTCCTGATCGAACGCATCGCAGTAATCCAGTGTTGAAGTAGTCAACGCATGAACTACTGTGGCGAAATATTGATATCACTGCTTTTACTCTTTTTCTCTTGGGGGCGTGGGATGTGATCTTTAATGCTGTGGCATGTTTTGCTGTGAGTTCCTCATATAAACTTAATATATTTTAAATCACCATCTGTGAGGATTCTGCTGAAGCAGATGTCACCGGGGGCGGGGGGGAATACAGATGTGAGGGTTGAGCCCAGCCATTTTGTCAGAGTATGATCTGCTTCTTTGTAAAGCTGGGGCTTATTTTTTAAAAAAAATCAGTAGCAGCAGCTACAATGCAAACTTTGGGAAAGAGAGGGGGAGAGAGAAGGCACCCACAGCTCCTTACAGAGGGTTCTGTAGTGTGGCCCAGTACAGTCAGTAGTAAGGTGAAGAAAGATTATGGGTTCCTGCAGAATAAGTGGGGCAGGGGAGCCAAAAATAATGCCAATATATTTCACATCTGGCAACCATTGCCCCCCTTTGGTTTCAGATGGTACATGGGTAAAGGTAAAGGGACCCCTGACCATTAGGTCCAGTCGTGACCGACTCTGGGGTTGCGGCGCTCATCTCACTTTATTGGCAGAGGGAGCCAGCGTACAGCTTCCGGGTCATGTGGCCAGCATGACTAAGCCTCTTCTGGCGAACCACAGCAGCGCACAGAAACGCCGTTTACCTTCCCGCCGGAGCGGTACCTATTTATCTACTTGCACTTTGACGTGCTTTCAAACTGCTAGGTTGGCAGGAGCAGGGACTGAGCAACGGGAGCTCACACCATCACGGGGATTCGAACTGCCGACCTTCTGATCGGCAAGTCCCAGGCTCTGTGGTTTAACCCACAGCGCCACCCGCGTCCCTTGGTACATGAGTAGACAAGTCTAAAAAGCCCGGGGCACAAAGGCCGGGGCACAAATTTTCACGGCCCTCTAGTGGCTATGATGACTCATTTACTGGAAGTAATTTATTTAGTGTTAACTCTATATAAGGAACTCACAGCAAAACATGCCACAGGCTTTTTAGACTCGTCTACCCATGTACTATCTGGAACCAAAGGGGTGCATTGGTTGCCAGATGTGATTCCCCCCTGCCCAGCTCTCCTACCCAGGGTGGATTTGATTTAAATCAAATTGATTTAAATCACTAGTCGGTAAGACTTGATCTAAATCGCTAGCCAGTAAGACTTGATTTAAATCTCTCTCTTTTTTTTTTTCCTACAGAAAGACTCATTCTTGCTGGTATAATCTTAATATTTACAACCAGAGGAAGGTTTCATGTTTGGAATAATAAATTTTCAGAGTAGTTTTTAGTTATATCAAAAATGACTGATTTGGTTATACTGGTAGAAATACAGAGAAAGATAATTATGAAATTATTGTGAGGTTTAATAAGTTAACTGTTTATATTTGGACAACTTTTCTGCTGTACTTTATTGGGGGGGGATCATTTCCTTAATAACAGTTTAAACAATTTATTTAGCTAAAGCAATAACATTATAGCATATGTATCCAAAGTCTGGGCAAAGACACCTGATTTCACCTGGCTCCTCCCTCACCCCTATCCACTGGCTAGCTCTACAATTTGCACCCTACAGTATGGGGGATAAACTGGGTTGACTTTGTAATCCCTTTCCCTCCACTGTTTTTATTAAAGTCACCCCCCCAAAGGTCTTTGTAATCTTAAATATATGTTGCACAACACCCCCTACCCCCAAAAACCCTGCAGAAGTTGTGAAGATCTTAGCACCTCAAACACGTAAGATCTTGAAGACAATTGAGCAATTTAACCCCAATTAGATTAAGGGGCTTAAAATAAACTGTGGCACCCACCACCACCCAACCTGGCATCTTCCAGATGTTTTGGAGCCCAAAACATTTCGAGAGCACCCAGTTTGGGAAGACGACCTATAGCCATGTGTTGGTTGGCATGAGAAAAATATAACTTTTTTCAGTTCAGCTGGGAATAAATGATACTTAGCAAGGCATCCTTAAGATCCCATTAAGGGTGTTTATGGGAATTATTTTTTTAAATACATTTTTTAATATTTGAGTGCATCAGTTTGTATTTATATGACCTGCAAATTTCAATATCATAATTAGTGGTTCTCCTTAGGCTTCAGTCCTGAAGCTGCTCAAGAGCAGATGAATTATTAAGGTGTGTCGCAAATGGCCAGTAAATTCAAGTTTGCAAACTAAAGGTTGACAACTTATTTAACCAGCCTCTGCTGCTGTGCCTTTTAACAGGGGTTTAGCATGCAGACATTATAAAGTGGCTGTGTTCATCTCCATGCTGTGAAAACCTTGCCCTGCTGATTTCTTCAGATGAAGCTGCTAGCTGTTAAAGGCAGAAGAACTCTGCAGTGGGTGTGTGTTTTTCTGGTCAGTTGGCAACTATTTGGGTGCCAACTGACCTTAACTGGCACAGCCCTTATTCTCTTTTAAGATTGCCTTCCATTTCTGAACTGAACCCATCGGATTTCTCAAAAGCATGCAATTCTACCAGTGCGATTGCAAAACAGAAATTCTTATCTTCTCACCATATTTTTAGTTGTTTTTTTTTAAAGTTATATTTTATATATTTATATTTTCCCAACTCCTAACTATGAGTTACGTATCTCAATGCAAAAGAATCCATGTGGCTGTTGGTTTTTCCTACCCTACACCTTTATTTTTCTGCATTCAAGTTTTGGTCTGAGATAAATTTATTTCACATGGATTTATTTTTTAAAAAATGTTTTCACTGTATTTGGCTACCCAGATAGAGCTTTATTAAATGCACGCTGTCTTTTGCATAGGTGTCTTGAAAAAACAAAAGTACAGACAGCTGGGTTTTAGCGCTCAAGGCAGTACACGTCCCTTTTGTGCAAATATATAAATCCCCAACAGTTATAATTACGGAGAAATGTAACTATGGCAAAGACAACTTTCTCTACAATTGTGCCTGCCATTTTAAGGGGAAAGTGCTTAATGGAATTAGTGTCACTTGTGGTACAAGCAGCCATCACCCAGGGCAAGAGTCATATCTCGCCCCACTGCTGCAAGACAACCAAACAGTCAAGTCACCTGACATTATAATACTCCAGATGATTGACAGGTGGGTTGTCCTGCCCACCTCTCAAATTCGGTTGCGCAGAGGTTCCCAAGCCCTTGGCGCAGAGTGCTTTGCTACTTCAGTAACACAATGAAACTATTCAGTTTGCAGTGAAACTACTATATAAAATGATGTCCCCACCACCACCAGTTTAGCCGTGGTTTCAGTGGAAATCTTTTGAATCAATGTGGCTTCCGCCAGCAAAGGAACAACCATGAGCTGCGGATTTGCTCCGCAGCTCACATCATATATGATAATTGGGTGTGGTTTTGAAGAAACAGCCTTTTGAGAGAGGCCTGGTAGGCCAGAGCTAAGCCACAGGCTGGAGTTTCCCGACCCCAGGACGGGGTGCCATGTTTGGGAAGGCTGCCATAGAAAGGTTCGTTAAGTGAGTCATCATTTAACGATCATCACCTTGGAGCCCAGTTAGTTTCTCGTCAACACTGGCTCTACAGTCCACCATCCATTTCCAGCAGCAAGGTCAAAATATATTTTCCTTATCTAATTTTAACTTGGAGCTGATTCAGGGTCTGGAAGGGCAGTCTTTGCACAGGGAACACCCTCCAGGAACTTGATCTCGCTGCTCTTCGTGTTGACACCAGGTGGGGCTCAGCAGACCAGTTCACCTGGTCACCTTAAGAGTGAAGATGGGCAGAAAGGAAAAGTGCATCAGATAAGTTTTTTCATGGGAGGAGGGGAGGGGGAAATCCAAGGGGTTACTGGGTGTCATCTTCCACTCCATCCCCATCAGTGCCTGGATCTTTTAAAACTCAGCCGCAGAAGGAAAGCCTGGAATGCTACTGATTCTGCTGCAGCCAGAATTGCAGTCGCTCTGCCTTCACCGCCATGTGTGTGACCCCAGACTGACCAAGATAATGAAGATGAATTGGGTGTAACATGGGTGGGGGGGCTCTCCCATGCACGCTGTGGCCGCCCCCCAATGCAACTGTTCTTGGCAGGATTCAGCCTTGCGGCCAGAGTTGGCTCACGCGGAAGTGTGATTTGCATGAACTGGCTCCTCCATGTGGACGCTCTCCACAATTTGTGCTGTCCATACTGGTGCCTTCTGGATGTTTTGGTCTATGACTCCCATTGTTCCCAACCAGCACGGCCATATTGACTGTTCCAGCATGGCAGGGGCGGTTGGGAGTTGTAGCCCAAAATGTCCGTGTTGGGCTGGAGCTGATGGAACTGGTAATCCAGAACTTCTAGAGGGTCGTCAAAGGCAGGTATAGAAGTTCACAGTATTGATTTGAGCGTGGAAGAAGAAATTAATTTGCTTTCATTTTTAATTGTGGGGCCATCTCCTGGGGTAATTCCCTTTTTACCTGCCACATTTAAGTTAGTATCTGGCCATCTTCAGCATTAGGAGACAAAACCTGATTCTCAAGCGAGCTAGACTTGTATTCCCTGAAAAACAAAAAGTTAAAAATAAGCATTCAGAAAACTCGTGCTTTTCCCAAATGATTTCATTGCAGAATGAGTTTCTTCCTTATCTAATCTCTCTTACTTCCTGCCTATTAGCAGGAAATTGCCAGCCTCCATGGAATAAGCTCAGAGACATCTACATCCCTAGAGCAGTTGAAACTTCAAGAGGTATTTCTTAAACACTGTTTATTTTTTAAAAAACTTCTCTATTTTTAGTATATTTATCTGCCTTTGCAATGCTTGACAGGAAAGCACTGGAGTTTTCCTTTATTATTATTATTATTAACAGCGCTCTCTGATAATCTTAAATTGTATATTTAAAGACATTAACCTCTTAAAATTTGAAATGTTTAGTTTCCTTCAAAGCTGATTGTATTGTCTCTTGTTTTCTTTTTCTTTTTAGTTCTGATTTTAGGCTTTCTGGACTCTTTCTGTATTTCTCTCGTTCTCTTTGAAAGAATTATTTTTGCCAGTCTGCTCAATAACTAACTGTGATCGAGAATCATAATGCCTGGCTTGAAAAGAAATAAGCAAATTAAACGCAGCAACAAATCACTTGATACCTGTTTTTGTTTCCAGTGAGCTGCGTGGCATCCTGGTGACAAAGTAGACTCAGCCTCTTGGGACTTTGTTCTGCACAAGCTCTACCGTGGAGCTTATCATAGCTGTCAACTTTTCCCTTTTCTTGTGAGAAATCCTATTCGGAATAAGGGAATTTCCCTTTAAAAAAGGAAAACATTGACAGCTATGGAGCTTATGCAGGAGAACTTCCCAGCAGGTTGTTCTGAAGTTCACTCCTTTGGCGTCCTTTCCATGAGTAAGGCTTGCTGTGTTTCTTTGTTTTCCTCTTTATAGCTCTGAATGTGCCTGTTACTTAGTCATTTTGAAATTAAACCTGAACACTTCTCCTAACAGCCCAAAGATTTATATATTTTAATCTGCATCATAGGAACTGCTATCGGTTTCCCACAGGTAATCACTTCACTGGTTGTGTTGGGGAACTACAGCTTTCCTCTCGTCCATTGGTTATGCAAAATGCACTTTTAAAACCACAGTGGGTATCGCTTGTGTCGGAACCCTTTCCAAAGTCTCTGTGCCCAGTTTATTTTTTGCTAAATGAAAGCTGCCCCTGTTTTGCTCAGCGCAATGTCCAAGTGGTTATATTTTGAATTTTATATATCTGTTTCTGACTTAACAGCTTTTTGTAATGTCAGAGTCATTTCTTAGTGGAATCTATTCATGGGACAAACCACAAATAATTTTGTGTTTTTTATTGCGGTGCTCTGGTCTGGATCCTGCAGGAGGAGGCAGAAATTTCCTCTTAGTGCTTTGCCTATTCACCAAGGGACCTGACCTAAAGTCTCTTCAAACTAAGAGAAAACAGTGATCTATATTCATTTCTTTCCTTTTTTAAAAAAACCGAACTTGTTTCAGGCTATTTATGCAATGACGTCTCTCCGTTAACGCCATTCTGCATCATTTAAGGGCCAGCTTCAGTAATTGTGTAACACTGATAGGGAAGGACCATAGCTCAGTGGTAAAGTTTTCACCTTGCAAGCAGAAGGTCCCAGCTTCAGTTCCCCAGTGGCATCTCCACATACATAAGGCTGGAAATGTTCTGAATCCATGGTGAGCTGGTACCAATCAGCATGAACAATACCAAGCTGGGTGGACCAATAGAGTCTGACTCCATATGCGGCAGCAACTTAACACTCCTGATCATCTTCAGAACTCTAGAATTCTAAGGAGAACAGGGAATCCCTGGCAGATTCTTAGCCTTTTCTCCCTCTGCCCAGAAGAGACGTGTTTTGGGCATTACAAAGGCAGCCCTAGTCTAGGATCCAACATGGGTGTTGGGTGCCATCACACGGGCACTGGAGAGAGCAGGATGTTTATTAGGGAGGGGTTGACCTCCATGCTGAGCAGGGATTTTCACTTGTAAGGATTCAAATTGTGCCCCATAACCTTTTCTGCTTCTAAAACTCCGGTGAGAGTCAGGCTTGCATGTGTTCAGAACTGATATGTTTAATATACCGTATTTTTCGCTCTATAGGACGCACTTTTTCCCCTTCAAAAATGAAGGGGAAATGTGTGTGCGTCCTATGGAGCGAAGACGCCATAGCCCCGCGACCCTCTCCCGGCTGGAGAGGTGACGCGCGGCTATTGAGGCTCCTGCCATAGCCGTGCGTCACCTTTCCAGCCAGGAGAGGGTCGCGGGGTACTTCTTTAGCCCCGCGCACGCTCTCCCGGCTGGAAAGGTGACGCGCGGCTATGGCAGGAGCCTCTCCGCTGCACCTTTCCGCTGCTCCCTGACCTGCTTTTTGGGGCTGGTGGTGTGCTTCCCCCCACCAGCCCCAAAGAGCAGGTCGAAAGGAACCTGAAGCCTGGAGAGCGAGAGGGGTCAGTGCACACCAACCCCTCTCGCTCTCCAGGCTTCCAAGGTAGCCTGTTTTAGAGCGGCACCTTGTTTTAGAGCGGGAAAACAAGAGGGGGAAAGTTCTCCCCCTCTCTGTGCAGCGCCTCCTGCCGCTTCACTGAAGGGGCGCTGGGCAGAGAGGGGGAGAATTTTTTTTTCTTGTTCTCCCCCCTCTAAAACAAAGTGCGTCCTATTGTCCGGTGCGTCCTATGGTGCGAAAAATACGGTATATATACAGAAGAATTCTGAAGCTTGCCTAAATTACACAAATGAAGCCATTTCCGATTGATATTGCATAGTCTGGTCTATCATTTTAGCGAATTTCCCCCTTTTTTTATTCTGCTGCTGCTTATACTATAGGGAAACACTGGAGGCCTTCCCTCCACCCTGCACATACACTTGCCTTAGAGCCATGAGGGCTAGTAACATGGCTCTTTTATTTATTTTCGTGGAAAGTGAGATTAGCTGGAAGCTTAACTCTGCGCACACAATGGCCTCTCCTGCGGTGGCTTTCCTGCACTCCCTCTGAATCGTAGCCCTGGTGGCTTCTCTAGAACGACCTCTCGCCTCCCCTGCTTTTAGTTTTCTCCGCTACTTGTGGCTGTCATATTCCCTCTTTGTTCCTTCTGCCTTCCCACCCCTACCTTGCCTTGTGTGTGATTTCCCCTATGTCCAGGAGTTTTGCCTTTCTCCATCTGGCCCAGGGGCACTTTCTGCTTGGCCTCTCTCTCCTCCACCACTTTCCCTTCCCTGCCTGCTCCCATCTTCATTCGTCTTTCCTTACCACAGCCTCATTACTGCTGTTTGAGGACCTCTCCTCCTGTCCTTCCCATCTTCTCCCTCTTACTTAGATCATGATCGTCCTGGTAGAACCATCTAGCACTTCATTGTGGGGAGCATATAGTGTTTGGGAAGAGTTAGTGAAAAAGTGCTAACTTGGGAAGACCAAAATGAGCCCTGGCTTCGTAGAACAGCCTTTGCCAATGCGGTGCCCTCCAAATGGTTTAGACTACAACTCCCATCAGCCCCCAGCCAGTGCAGCCATATTTGACTACAGCTCCCATCAGCCAACATCCTTGTATAATGTCGCAGCTGATGGGAGTTGTAGTCCAAAGCATCTTGAGAAGGCAGTCTTAGAAAGTCATAAGCAATGCATTGCATTTATCCTCTTCAAAGTGCTGCAATCTAATGGAGTCCCCAGGGCAACTTTGGATGCTGTGTCTTTGTACCATTGGTGATTTAAACTGCTCCTTCTGAATAATGGATGTGCTCAGACGCCCATTCTAATCATGGGCACTGAGTTTAAAATTTAGTTATTGGACGCTTATTTACAGGCCAATTTTCTATTTTAAATGTTCCGAGTGGCTTACAGAAGATTAAAAAGAACAGCGAGCAGCACGGAAGGCCATGAATAATTCAGATATCTAAAGAAATCCTAATGGCAGGGGAGATCAATAAAACTAACTTAAATTAAATTTAAGCACTCTGGGCTGTCACCCCTCCGGTCAGGAGCTCTAGAGTTGCTCCGGCCCATATGTGGAGCTCATCTACCCGGTTCTGCTTCTCTCTTCATTCTGTAGAGGGGGAGCCCTCAGTAGGATGTGGAAAAGCCCTTCCAGATACCACAGCACTCTGTGTTGACCTGAAGTCCTGTGTTTGCAAGGAGCTGATGGGTTAGAGCAGCCTCGGCCAAGCCAGGGCCCTCCAGAAGTTTTAGACTACAACACCCATCAGCTCCAGCTGAGGCTGATTGGACTTGTAGTCCAAAACAACTCCCCACCAAGCTGGGGGTGTGCCCTAAAACAGCATCTGCTTGCTTGCTTCTTGAGCTGGGGTGCACTTGGCAAAGCAGGGCTTGACTCCTCAAACGTTTCTGCCATCGTAAATGAAGGTGCTGGAAGCCTGCTTGTTGATTTCGGTGCCCCTCTTGAAATCAATAGCCTCACGTCACCGTAGTGTTAACCTTAGTAGCGGTGTGTGTCTGCCTGCCTATGCATGTGTTTGTGTGTTTAATGTGGGTTTTGCTGCTCTCCACAGACCTGCAACGCCTCTTTTGCCACCCGGGACCGGCTGCGCTCGCACCTGGCGTGCCACGAAGACAAAGTCCCGTGCCAGGTCTGCGGGAAGTACCTGCGGGCGGCGTACATGGCCGACCACCTGAAGAAACACAGCGAAGGACCAAGCAACTTCTGTACCATCTGCAACAGAGGTAATGAGCGCAACTTCTTGCAAAGCGGGCAAAACGAGAACCCACAGGGCGAGAGGAGGGGAACTCGGGCAAAAGGTTCTCCAAGAAGAGAAGGAACGGCAGGTTTTTTGCAGCTGGCATTAGCAAAGGGTGAACCGCTTGGCTCTTGAGTCCCACTAACAGTGGTTCTCAACCTGTGGGTCCCCAGATGTTGTTGGACTACAACTCCCATCATTCCTAGCCAGCATGGCCAGTGGTCAGGGATGATGGGAGTTGTAGTCCAACAACATCTGGGGACCCACAGGTTGAGAACCACTGCGTGACTAACACATCCATAGCTGGCTGGCCACATGAGCACAAGTGGGACCATCACAGGTCTCTTGCCTCAACTCTCACACCCACTCAGCCACATCCCCTTGGCTAGCCTGGAGGGGCCAGGTGGTGTAATGGTTGGAGTAGGGCCTGGGAGACTAGGGTTCACATCTCCCCTTATCCATGTGATGATCACTTGGGGGCCAGTCACTGCCTCTCAGCCTAACGGACCTCACAGGGCTGTTGTGGGGATTAAATGAGGAAAGGGAGAGCCATGTACAGCATCTTTTAGCGCCTTGGAGTAAAAAGGTGGGATGTCAAAGCAGTAAATGAATAACACGTCTCTGCCAACCATCAAATTCTGAGGGATCAAATCGTGAGGGGCGTAGAAATTTCTTGGAGCAGCCCAGTCTATCAACTAGTCTCCCACACCCCTGATTCCTTTCACCGAGTAAAAACAACACTTGGAAGTATCTGTGGAGGTCAGAGCCAATTCACCTCAGTAGTTGAATGGTGTTTTTCCATCTTCAGATTAGGAGATTTCCAGACAGAGAGCAGGATGGTCCAGGTTATCAGAAATGTGGGGTCCGAAAAGTGAATGAAGTCTCTTGGGACAGGGAGGCGAGATGGGGTGAATTCCCGCCCAGTGCTAAATACCCACAAAGACCCCAAAAGCAAACCAGCGGGTTCTCATCAGAACTTGGCAGGGGCACCTAAGCCCCTTCCCAGGTCCCATTTATTAGCATTTTAAAACGGGTAGGTGCCTGATCCTTCACACCCTCACACTTGTTAGTGTGTGTGCTTTGTAAGGGTTGTTCGCACATTATTCTGTACCTGGGTACAGATAGCCTGTATTTGGGTTCAGCTGCTCGTGAGACAGAGTCTACAGGTGTTCATTTTAAAAGGCACCACCTGTTTCCTCAGGTGTGGGACTGTCCCTGCAGCCTCTCTACATGGCCTTAGGATCATAGAATTGTAGAGTTGGAAGCAACCTCCCAAGGGTCATCTTGTCCAACCTCCTGCCTTGATTGTGGGTGGCTTGTTCCCATCAGATATGAGCAGCCTCATACCCAGGGCTGCTCTGGAAGTCTATAAGAAACAAAAAATTAAAATTAAAAAAAGCAGTTTTGAAAGGTTCACTCCGCTATCTGGATTTGGGATAGTGCCCAATTGTATCTGAACAGACAGAATCCAGCTGCTTCATCTAAGGAGCCATTATGCCAAATTTAGTTAAAATTCTTGCAGTTGGTTAAAATCAGTTGAGTTTTTAAAGGCTCAGTCCGCCATCTTGATTTTAAAATGCTATTACTGGAGGCAGCGCATAGCCGTTTTGACAAGTCACCGTTGATAGCCTTTTCTTCCACAAATTTCGAATCACATCTGTAGCCATCACATAAAAATGGAAGTGCATCTCCACAGATAAACACATAAAACCGTACAGTAAAGGGACCCCTGACCATTAGGTCCAGTTGTGGCTGACTCTGGGGTTGCAGCACTCATCTCGCTTTATTGGCCGAGGGAGCCGGCCTACAGCTTCCGGGTCACGTGGCCAGCATGACTAAGCGAACCAGAGCAGCGCACGGAAACGCCGTTTACCTTCCCGCCAGAGCGGTACCTATTTCGAACTGCTAGGTTGGCAGGAGCAGGGACCGAGCAACAGGAGCTCACCCCGTTGCGGGGATTCAAACCACCAACCTTCTGATCGGCAAGTCCTAGGCTCTGTGGTTTAACCCACAGCGCCACCCATGTCCCAAAACCATACAGTAAAACCATATTTTAAAAAAGTTTAAAACATACATAAATTAATGATTGTGGAAGGGTGTATTCTTAATGGTCTGCATAGGCCTGGCAGAATAGAAATGTTCTCGGCAAGTAGGCACAGAAGGCGCCTGCTGAATCTCCAGTGGCAGGGCGTTCCACAGGACTAGGCCGATGACTGTTGGCAACGATGATGCTGTTGTCAAATGAGCCTCACCAACTCGGGGAACAACCGATGAGGTTCCTGCAGGTGATCTCAGAGGCTGAGCTGGGATTCAAGGACTCAGGCAATCCCTAAGTTGTTCAGGGCTTTGTAAATTAATATACCAGGACCTTAAACCTGGCTCAGTAGAAGATGGGCAGCCAGTGCTACTGTTTAAACAGTGGTGTCATGTGTTCTCGACCAGAAGCTCCTGACAGCATTCTGGCCACCCCATTCTTCACCAGCTGGATCTTGAGAACCAGGCCCCTGGGCAGCCCCACATAGAGCACGTTATAGCAATCCAGCCTTATGGCTCCAGTCCATGAAACTTCTTGGGAGGTTGTCCAGGAATGTGCAGAGTACCACCTTCCCCCCAAGTCCGCTGTTGACACCCCCGATTTGGGGAGAGGGGTTCAGCCTGTAGTGTATGGGGTGGCTCACACTGTCTTAAATACGTTTGTAAGCTAGTTTGGATACTTGTGGTTTTGGGAGGTTAATGGGGAAGGTAAGACCTAAATATTTTTTTGACAAGTGAGTAAGTAAAAGAAGCAAATAAAGACCCTTAAAAAAGTGCAGAATAGCAGAATAACGCCCCAGGAGCCAGAATTAGATTGTGTAGCCCCATCGGTTACAGTTTTTGGGAGGCTGGCCAACGCAACATAAACCCGTCAGAGCAACAGACCATTGCAATTATGGCAACTGCAGAGCCAGGTGATTGTTGCTGCCTTGGCTGCAGAAACAAAGATAAATGGATTACGGCTCCATTTTTTTTTAGGAATCACATCTTGCTAATTCTCTCTAGAAAAATGGAGGTGCTCCTTTGCTAGTACTCTGGCTATAAAGGAATGAATAATACATTGGGGTTTTATGTTTTTTCAGAAGCAGCAGCCAGATTCTGCCAGGCTATTCCAGGGGTAGGGGAAACCTCAGACCTGGGAGGGGGGCATATGTGGCCCTCCAGGCCTCTCCATCTGGCCCTTGGGACTTTTCCCAGGCCATAACCCTCGCTGACCTTGCCGCGCACCCTCTTCAGGTAGTCTTTGCCTTGCTGGGATGAACTGCTTGAACTGCAGTCATAGTTCTTTGCTTGTCTGGATGGAGGGTGGAGTGGGGTATGCGTGTGCCAAGTGCATGTAGAGACCAGCTACCCGGGTTGAGACAGCGTAGCGCAGTGGTTAAAGTGTCAGGCTAGGACCTGTGAGACCAGGGTTCAAACCCACACTTGGCCATGATGCTCACTCCATCTGACATTGGGCCAGTCTCAGTCTCGCCTACCTCACAGGGTTGTTGTAAGGAGGGGGGAACCATTTTATGCCACCTTGAGCTCTTTGGGGAGGGGTGTAACAAATAAATAATACTGCACAAAGGTAGCACTTACATTTGTTGCTCCTCCCTGCCCACCACTGACATGGTTCCCCCCAAAGGGAATATGACCCTTGGGCTCAGGAAAGTCCCCGACGTCTGCAGCAGATCAGCTTGTCGCTTCACATGATCGTACAGTGGTGCCCCGCAAGACGAATGCCTCGCAAGACGGAAAACTCGCTAGACGAAAGAGTTTTCCGTTTTGGAGGTGCTTCTCAAAACGAATTTCCTATGGGCTTGCTTCGCAAAACGACAATGTCTTGCGAGTTCCTGCTGGTTTTTTCCCCTCCCCCCCCCTTTTTCTAAGCTGCTAAGCCGCTTATCAGCTGATCCGATCAGCAGATAAGCCGCTAAAAGCTGCTAATAGCGCTAATCCTCTAATCCGTCAATAGGCTTGCTTCGCAAGACGAAGAAACCGCTAGACGGAGAGAATCACAGAACGGATTCTTTTCGTCTTGCGAGGCACCACTGTATAAAGTCGTAATCATTCAGTATTGTCATCATGTTGTGGCCTGGGAGGTAAAGAGGAATAGCCCAGTTCTCTCAGAAGCATCATCAGAATCCTCCTTTTTGTCTTGGTTGGGTGTGCTCCTCTAGAATGCTGGGCTTGCTTACTTGCTACTCCTCAGGGCAGCCAGTCCCCAACCTGGTGCCATCCCGATGTTTTAGACTACAACCCCCGCCAGTCCCCTCCCCAGTGCAGCCGTGCATTCTCATCCGCAGCAAGTTGAGGAACCGCTGTCCAAGCCCCTCTCTCTCTCTCCTGGGCAAGGAGATTTCATTCCTCCTCCCTGTTTCTTTCCACCCCGTCCAAATCCACCAGAATAGGCAGCCTGCTCTCAGCCCAGGTGAATTGAGAAATAAGCATCCAGGCTGCCAAAGTGGCCTTCATACATTTATTTAAGATCTCCTAGCCTCCTTTTGCCCTGCCCTCTTCTGCAAGCCATATTTGGTAGATTGCGGGTTTGCTTTAGGAACTGGGCCAGCTGAATCCTACAGGGAGCTCACTTAGCATGTGATTTGCTGCAGGAGAGAAAAATATTCAAGCCTGTGTCCCAGCCAACCTGGTGCCCTCCAGATGTTTATAAACTACAGCTCCCTTCAGCACCCAGCCAGCACGGCCATATTCAATTTTTATCCATTCGCAAAAAATTCCATACTGCCTGCGTTAGGAAGAAGAAGCAAAACAATGTAGGTATAAGATCAGCAATAAACTAAAGATGCCTTCATAAAGCAACATTGAAATACATTGCAGTGATGCAGGAACTGACAGGTGTTATAGCTTGACACCTGGGATAACTCACGTCAGTAGAGCATGCAACTTTTGCTCTCAGGTTCATGGGTTTGAGCAAAAGATCCCTGCGTTGCAGGGGGTTGGACTAGATGACCCTCGTGGCCCCTTCCAACTCTACAATTCTATGATTCTGGAGAGCATCAGGCTGCCGTGATGGCTGGGTCTTGACATGGATCCTGGAGGCTTCTTCGTTCTTGCTGTGTATGCACCACCTACTTAAAGGACATGGCTTTCCTCCCAAGAATCCTGGGAACTATAGTTTGCCCTGCATAGAGACACAATTCTCAAGACCCTTAAACTACAGTTCCCAGGATTCTTGGTGGGGCGGATGACCCATGTGCCTTTAACTGTGTGTTGTGTATGCAGCCTCCTTCTCTATGACATCACCTATTCTGTGCATAGAGTCTCCGAGCTGCTTCTCTTTTTAAGTCACTTTGAGGAATCTTTTCGTATGGAATGACAAAGAAATGGAGTATGGTGATGATAATAATAATAATAGCCTTCTCTCCCCACCCTGGTAATTTCTGGGTCTTCATTTGCGAGAGCTCCAGAGGCCCGCTGCCTGCCATGTTGAGGCCTCCTCCTGTCGCACGGCGGTGGCTGGCTTTGATCTTGGCTCTTCGGGCGCCCATTCTCTCGCAGAGGAGCCGAGAGGTGGAGGAGGAGGAGGAGAATCTGGCAGCGGCTAAGCGGAGCAAGGGGGAAAGGCAGAGAGGCATCTGTGTCTGTCCTGGCGGCAGGATCTCATCTCCTTTTATCTTGTTTAGGTTTCTCCTCTGCCTCCTACTTAAAGGTCCATGTTAAAACCCACCACGGTGTTCCCCTTCCCCAGGTCTCCAGACACCCGGAGCCCATCCCGAATGGGGGAGCAGCGTTCCACAGCGTCAGGACCTATGGCATCAAAGGCAAGCGACTCCCTGCTCTACACTTTCCGTCTCTTGACGTAGGACCTTGTTGGGTGCTGGGGAACGGGCGGATAAGGGAGTGCTGGGTGGGGGGGCAAGGTGCCGGTCAGGAGATCCGCCGTGTTCTGTTTGGGAGAAGGGCACAGCTGAGTTTTCTCTCGGCTGCTCCACTTCAGGCTGCAGGCCGAGTCTTGCATGTCTGAACACTCTTCCAAGATCAACAGCAGTAACTCGCCCATCACTGCATGGAGGAAGCTAAGCACATAAGCAGGCTCTCCCACCAGCAGCAAACAGCCAAGTGGTCTTGGACACCCACTAGCAGAGCAATCACTTAAATCCTTATGCCGTCACACGCCTGTTAAACAAGATGGAGCAAGATGCCAAGAGTTGTCCTCAGCAAGCGGGATTACTCTGCCTCCAAACTTGGAGGTTCTGTGGCCTAGTAACCATTGATAGCTTTCTCTTCCTCCATGCCCGACTAATCCCCTTTAGAAGCTATCTAAACCTCTGGGCATCCCTATATCATCCCATGGCGGTGAGTTCCATAAGATCATCCGCCATCCTGGTGGCCTCCAGACTTTTTAGGACTAAAACTCCCATCAGCCTGAACCAGCTCAGCTGAGTTTTCTGGAAACTGTAATCCAGAATATTTGGAGAGCAAATTAGGAAAGGCTGCATAGCGTGATGGTGCAGGGAGCTTTGTCAAGAGGAGTTGCCCTAACTTCGACTGTTTCCCCTGTCCAACTGTTCCCTTCTCCACCCCACCCATGCAGCGAGGCTCTGAAGTCCAGAGTTACAAACCTCCATCTGCCTGAAGTAGGACAGTTTAGGAAAAAGTTACAGCTTGGGTTTGCTGGATCTGGCGACCCTAGGAGAAATTTCTGGAGTTACTGAGAAAGAGTTCTGTTTTGATAACTGGGAGAAAGGCCCCTTAGATGGTGGGAGGAATTTAACGTCCCCCCTCCTCTTTCACTCAAGGCTTAAAAATTACATAGTTTTTGGATACATTCTCCGCTTGCCCCTTTATATATCTCCATCCCTTTGAGGCTTAGGCAGGGACCTTTGCGTTCAGGAAGTGCAATGGTCACGTAGCCTCATTCCCTCCCTGCTTAAGATGGTTTCCCTCTGAGAATCATAGAATTGTAGGGTTGGAAGGGTCCTCTAGTCCAGCCGTCTGCAATGCAGGAATCACGGTTTAAGAATCCCTGACAGATGGCCACCCAACCTCTGCTTAAAACCTCCAGTGAAAGCCTCAGTCCTGTTTCTCACAAACATGGCCAGCATGTGGCTAAGCAAGATGGGAGCCATCTCTGCATAGTAAACATCATCCCTGTGCAAGAATACTGGCACGTCAGGGAGGTGGTTAAACTGGAACTCATGACTGCTTCTTACCACTGATGAGCTAGTTTCTGTGTGCAGGGGGCGGCTCTGTGTGGACAGGTGCTCAGCCGCATGTGTCCTGGCCAGCAGTCTCAAGTTCTCTAGAGAGCCAAGCACCAGTTTTTGGCTTGAATCAGGGAAGATGGAGAAGATAAGATTGGTGGATGGAATGACTGCCCAGAAACTTAAACCCAATGGGCCGTCATTTAGACTCCTCTGGCTTAGGAAGATGCTGAAGAGGCTGTAGCGTGGCATTGACTTCGACTCACTCGTTCCCCCACCCCCCACCCCTCTCTCTCTGGTCACATTTGCACTGTACATTTAAAGCATTATGCTACCACTTTAAACAGTCTTGGTTTTCCCCAAAGAAGCCTGAGAATGGTAGTTTTTTAAAGGTGCTGAGGGCTCTGAGGAGACTCACTCTTCCCCCTCACAATTCCCAGTGTTCCCTGAGAAGAGGGGATTGGTTGTTAAACCACTTTTGGAATTGCAGCCCTGGGGGTTCTCCTCACAACTCTCAGCGCCTTGAACAAACTACACTCCCCAGGATTCTTTGGGGGAAGCCATGCCTGTTTAAGTGTTTTCATAGTGCTGAAAATGTCTGGTGTGAATTTGGCCCCTCTCACACATATACAAAGGGGGCCTGGCTAGGCGGTCCAGTTAGGGTGGTCTACGTATGTGGCAGCTTCTGCATGTCACAAAGAGTAGTGTAGGGGTAGCTGGATAGATCTGACCTGGAGGGGGACCACAGTCCACCTCCTGGACCTTCCCCGGATGTGCTCCAGCAGAACAAATCCCCCTCTTGTTTTAATGGGCCTTTCCCAGAATAACATCCCTGCAGATTGTGATGCCATGTGGGTCAGTGCATGAGGATATTTTGGGGGGATTTTCCACTGAAGGAACCAGAATGCCTCTCGACAGCTTTGCCTCCTCCCCCCCCATAAAGAATCTGTTCTGGTTTAGCTAAAAGTTAAGGGCTCAATTAGTATTTTTTAATATAAGGGATAGCTCACAAGTTGCATCTTGGTTTGTGGGTGGAAGTTGGGCTTTCATGTATACTGTCCCAGGAAACAGCCAAGACCTTAAGGAAGCGTCTTTAGGCAGGGGTTGCTGGGACAACACAGGAAGCTGCCATATACCAAGTCAAACAATTGGTCCATCTAGCTCAGTATTGTCTACACTGACTGGCAGCAGCTGTGTGGGATTTCAGGCAGGAAGTCTCTCCCAACCCTACCTGGGGGCTTGAACCTGATACCATCTGCTTGCAAGGCAGACAGGGACAGCCCTTAAGCGAGTCAGGGATTCTCCTTCCTAAGAAGCTTTTAGCCACTTTCATCTCTCTTGTGCTGATGGCAGCAGTCTGGTTTTGGTTTTGCGTTGGAGATGCCTTCGTTGCACTTTCCGAGACACCCCAGTGGAAGATGCTTGCAAGCCTCTGCGTGGCTCTTGGGTTTCTTGAGAGATCCTGAGATGTGGCTTCCCAAAAGTGCTTTCGCTCAGCCTTCGCTAGCCTGGTGCTGTCCAGCTGTTTTGGACTTCAGCTTCCATCGTCTGCTGGGCTGATGGGAATTGTATTCCAAAACAGCTGGAGGGGGCACCAGACTGGCGAAGACTGCTTTCGCGTTAGGTGGGGAACAGGATCAGGCTCATTCTATATCCAGAGGATTCCTAACAACTACGAGGAAAGGCTGGGATGTGTCTTGCTGGACTGAGTGGAGCCGGGAGGACTGAAATTTGGTTGGATCCCTCCCCCCGCCCACCCGCCGTGACCCTTCATTTAAGGTCAGGCAATGTTGCTTGATATTAGGGAGAGTCTTTCTGAACTTGACTCACTCCCCAACCCAGATATTGAGGCAGGATGATGGCAGGCGCAAAACCTCATGCCGGTTCCCCAAGTAGCTTTGCAGTCTCATGAAGTCCTAGACCCATTGCGTTGGAAGGGACCCAAAGAGTAATCTAGTCCATTCCCCTGCAATGAGGCCAGGCTGGAACTTCACCATTGCGTAAGGCTCAAAGAGATAAGCCTACCTGGCCCAGCACCCCAAACCCATCCCAGCCAAAGCTTGCCAGGTCCTGTTCCCCTTTCCTTGGAAACTGCTTTGTAGGGAAGGGAAAAGAAAGACATGAGCTGACTTTTTGACTAACATAAATGCATGAGGACAAGCAGGCTATAGGGAACCTTGATGGGCTCTGCCGGCCTGGCAACCCTCCCAGCATTTTGCACTACTTCACCCCCGAGTCACACGGCTGTACTGGCTGGGAGTTGTAGTCCAATGTAGGGCACCAGGTTGGGGAAGGCTAAACTAGTCATTTTAGTGTAAGGTACCAGACGTCCCCGTTTCCCGGGGACAGTCCCCAGATTTACAAATCAGTCCCCTGACAAAATCCATCTATTTAGTAGGAAGTTGAAAAGTGTCCCTGGGTTAATTGAAAAAAAATCTGGTAACCGTATTTTAGTGGGTTTATGTCCACACAGCTGGACTGGGAAATGGGCAAGTGGCAAAGAGGTTTAGCTGGATACTTTGGGATAGACAGGGAGGGGGGCTGTGGCTTGACCTTTAGCATGGCAAATCCACCGCAGGGGTCTAAAGAACGTGCCTTTTTTCTTTTTTCTGTCTCCCTAGAAGGCCAGAAATGCTCACCTTTGGATCAGATTGAGAGCTCGGATTCCTACGGAGACCTCTCGGACGCCAGCGACCTCAAGACCCCCGAGAAACAGAACGCCAATGGCTCCTTCTCCTCCTGCGACATGGTGGTCGCCAAGAATAAATTGGAGTCGGAGGGGGATAAGAAGTACCCTTGCCCCGAATGTGGCAGCTTTTTCAGATCCAAGTCCTATCTTAACAAACACATACAGAAAGTCCATGTCCGCTCCCTGGGGGCCCCCTTAGGGGACTTGGGCCCTGCCCTGGGCTCCCCCTTTTCCCCACAACAGAACATGTCTCTCCTGGAATCGTTCGGGTTTCAGATTGTCCAGTCCGCCTTTGCCTCCTCCTTGGTGGATCCAGACGTTGACCCACAGCAAATGGGGCCGGATGGAAAATGAGGCCGGCTCCCACCTTGACATAGCGGCTGTCTGCTTTGGGTGTCTTAAGATGGCTGTGGGCAATGTGTGGGAGCTGACAAAAAAATCCAGTTTTGTAGTGGGGAGATTTTTCTGTTTGAATTCCTTTTAGGTCCTCCCTTCCCTTCTCCCCGAAATCTTCCCGGGGGGCAGAGAGTGTGTGCGTGTGGTGGGGGCCAGCTGCAGGGTTATCACCTGCACGGCAACGAATGGAGGGGCAGCCTTTGGGGGCTGCACCCCATGGCAGGGCAAAACGGCACCAAGCACCAAGAAGGTCTGTGGGCGACCCCAGCTTGGAACCCCGCGGATGAAAACTTAAACACCCCAAAGGCTGGTTGGGGGAATGTTAAGAAACCCTAGTTGATCTGGCAGAGAATTAGATGTGTGTCTCTCCTATCCTTTTATTTTGGTCCTTCATCCTTCTCTGCCTCATGACCCTTTCCTAAGATTCGCATTGTTAGCATCGTCGTCTGCTCATAAAAGCACATACCTGTGAGGTATCTAGTAGGTAGAGGTACCATTGTTCTTTAGGAAGAAAGGAAGAAGAAGAAGAAGAAACCACCAGAAAACGCAACTTACGAAAGCTTTTATTTTCTTTTTTTGAAGAAGTCGAGGGTGCTGTGCCAGAGGCAAGGGAGTTGAGGGAGGGTGCCCGCTGTCTGGCCCCACCAGCTTCAAACCAGTTCTTGGGTGCAACCAAGCAGCAAAGTTCTCCTGAAAGTGGTGGGTGGGTGTGGGGGAGGTCAGGCAGGTGAAGCCACCCAGGAGCAAATCTCCCACTCATTCCATTGGGGATCCTTCAGCAGAATTTTAACTCAGTTTTATGCTGCTTTTTTTCCCTAACTCGCTCTCGATATTCTCTCTCTCTCTCTCTCTTTCTCTTATTATGATTCTGATTATTACATTTATGATTTTAGGACCTGTTGTAGTGATTTGCTACTGAGAAGCCCTTCCGAGGGAATTATACAGAGAGCTCTTAAAGCAGCTGTCATGTTAGGGTTAGTATTAATTTTTTTTTTAGATGTATCATAATTAATAATAAACTTGGCTAGTTGATTGTTTTTAAGTCTATGGGATAATATAGTTATGCAAAACGGAAGAAAAGGGGAGGGGGAAGGTTTAAAAAAAAAAAAGTAAAGGCAAGAGCCACACACTCGGTTGGCTGATGCATAAAGACCCCAAAAGATGAAATTGATCGGCAAAAACGATTAATTTTTCTGTACTACCAACCTGTTTAGTGCAAATGAATTATAGAGTTCAGAGTGATTAAAGAAAAAAGAAAAAACAATTTGATTGGACTGCATTAAAGAAGTTAGAATGGTTACTTTATGCCCCTTCTTTTTGTCTGGTTTATTTTATTTTAATGTGGGCAATGTTTTGGTGAGGCATATGGAACTTTTCACTTTGAACCTGCTGTTAATTTCACAAGAGGAAAGGAAACCCTCCCGTCAAGGAAAACGGCACTGCTTTTTGGAGGCACTTAAGCTGCGTCCAAGCCAGGTGTTGGGTTCAAAAGTTGGTTGAGCAAATGTAATATTGAGGGGTGGGGAGGTGCATGATCCTGCTTGAGTCAAGCAATTCGAATCTCCAGGGAGCTGACTGGTCAAAGGGGCAGTGGGTTAGGTAATTTATAGGCCCTTAACTTCCCCACTGAAATCAATGGGGACATAGAACTGTTCTAGTTTTGCTACATCACATTCCCAATAAACCTAATGGTTTATTGTATAGCAAAAAAACAGTCACCACCAAGCCCTAATGATATACTTGTCTCCTTGAAATGCAAATAATAGGTTCTGCTGCTGCTGTTGTTGTTGTTCTTAACTGGATGATGTGAAGGTGTTCTCTGTTTCACAAATAATAGAGCTTTGGCACGGATAAAAGGTCACCGAAATGGTGGAGCGTATAGCTGCTGTTTTTGTTAGAATCTGCACATTTAGGTTGCAGCAGTTGCTGGTAAAATGGTCCCCCTGCCCCCAGAAGTGGGGATCCTTGCTAGGGCAAGATGCCAGGCATTTCTGTAAAGACATGCAGGTAATGGAACGTAAGACGAGCTTGCTGGATCATGCCAGACACCCGCCTAGTCCATTATCCTCTTCTCACAGTGGCTACATAGATGCCCCAATAGGAAGCCTTCAGCCAGGACCCAAGCAGAGTGCAAGAGCCCTCTCGCCTCCTGTGGTTTCCAGCAACTGGTATTCAGCAGCATTAAGAACAAAAGCGGAGGCTGATGGATCAGACCAATGGTTCATCTAGTGTTACATCCTGGTCGCACAGTGGCCAGCCAGATGCCTGAATGGGAAGCCTGCAAGCTGGACCCTAGAATAGAATAGAATAGAATAGAATAGAATAGAATAGAATAGAATAGAATAGAATAGAATAGAATAGAATAGAATAGAATAGAATTTATTATTTATACCCCACCCATCTGGCTAGGTTTCCCCAGCCACTCTGGGCGGCTTCCAACAAAGTATTAAAATACAGTGGTCTTTTAAACATTAAAAGCTTTCCTAAAGAGGGCTGCCTTCAGATGTCTTCTAAAAGTCTGGTAGTTGTTCCTCTCTTTGACATCTGGTGGGAGGGCATTCCACAGGGCGGGTGCCACTACTGAGAAGGCCCTCTGCCTGGTTCCCTGTAACCTCACTTCTCGCAGTGAGGGAACCGCCAGAAGGCCCTTGGAGCTGGACCTCAGTGTCCAGGCTGAAGGATGGGGGTGGAGATGTTTCTTCAGGTATACTGGACCGAGGCCATTTAGGGCTTTAAAGGTCAGCACCAACACTTTGAATTGTGCTCGGAAACATACTGGGAGCCAATGTAGTACAGTACCCAAGCATAAGAGCACTTTCCCCTCCTTCCCACAACTGTTACTCAGAAGCATTTCTTCCTCCAACCCGTGGAGACAGACCAGAGCCATCACAGCTAGTAGCCATTTATAACCCACCCTTCCACGAATACGTCTAATCCTCTTAAAGCCATCTAGTTTGAACAGAGGGGTTTATGTGTCTGTCTTGTGGGTACGATGCCACAGTACTGCCTAACACAGGTTGTGTGTGTTTGAACAAGTCCACAAAGATTCTAGATTCAGGTAGGTAGCCATGTTGATCTGACGCAGTCGAAAAATATAAAAAAGAAATAAAAGTATCTGAAGAAGTGTGCATGCACACGAAAGCTTATACAGTGATACCTCGGGTTACAGACACTTCAGGTTACATATGCTTCAGGTTACAGACTCCGTTAACCCAGAAACAGTACCTCGGGTTAAGAACTTTGCTTCAGGATAAGAACAGAAATTGCACGGCAGCAGGAGGCCCCATTAGCTAAAGTGGTGCATCAGGTTAAGAACAGGCCCCAGAACTAATTAAGTTCTTAATCCGAGGTACCACTGTACCACAAACAAACTTTTGTTGGTCTCTAAGGTGCTGCTGGACAAATCCACAAAGGGTTAGCAGCGAGCCCAGATCTGCTGGGATGCAGGATAAAACTCCAGCTCTCCCAAGTTCTAGTCAGATTAACTTACCAACCAGAAACGGTGCTTCCAAGATGGCAGTCGAACCCTTCTTGAACTGTGCATGCCGACACATATTAGTATAGTATAGCTTTTCCCAACCTGGTGCGCTCCAGATGTAGGCTACAGCTGCCATAAACCTCTGCATCATGGTGCCACACCAGCTGGGGCTTGTGGTAGTCCAAAACATCTGGAAGGCTGGGGGGGTAGTGGTTGAAAGTTGCGCACAGGAGCCCCACCGGTCTGCATCTCCTGGACAAACGGCAAATCTCTCCTGCACTCACACCAGCAGTCTGAGCTATATTGTCTGGTATCAACAGAGACCTGGACAGGGCCCTCGCTATGTGCATCGTAATGGCTACAGTCGGGGAGAAGGGATCCCCAGATCGGTTCACTGCTTCCGTCTCTGGGAATAGTGGCTATTTAACCATCACTAACATCCAGCCTGAAGATGAGGCTGACTATTACTGTGGGGCTTGGTTTGGCAGCACTGCTGGGTTCCACAGTGATCAAATCTGATGGGGAGCTGAGACAAAAACCTCTCAGTGCAGGGAGCTGAGAACTGCTACAGAGTGTTTTATTTGATCGTGTCTTGAGCTCTTTGAACAAGAGAACCAGGTACAAGATATTGTAGAGAAACTGGGGGTTGACTTTTTGCTGCCCAACTCCCCAAGGAACTATGAGTCCCCTAAGTCCATGATCAGTCAGAGGAGAATGGATGGAGGCAGGATCCAGTGATAGCAAGGCAGATAGATTTTTTTCTGGGAGCAGTGGAGTGTGTCAATATCCAGTCTTTGGTGCTTTTCAGGTGTTTCAGCCCTTAGCCTTCATCCAGTTGCTTTCCAGAGAGTAAATTCCCCTACTTCACTCATTTGCCAAAGATGCTTCTGAGCTGCGTCACTGGCAGAAAGAACCCCGGAGGATATTGTGCCCAAGGAAACTAACATTGTAAGCAAGGGTGGGGAACCGCAGGCTGGGGGTGGTCACATAGTAGACTTAAATGGCCTCCCTATCCAGCTGTCATAATTTTCCAGTGCTAGATTTATGTATAGGCTAAGTAGGCTGAAGCCTGGGGCCGCTAAATCTAGAGTTGTGAAGAGCAAGGCGCATGGTGCACAGGCCGGTCCCTCCAATTCCAATAAAGACGAACAGAGGAATCGGCTGTGATAAACAGAACGTTTTGAGATCAAAAGCCGAAGTTGAAAACCGGAATAAGTCGCCTATGACAGTGTGCGTGGGGAGAGGTCAACTACGAATGACACCAGATTCAGGTGGAAGGCCATTTTGATCTGTCATAGGCATAATAAATAACAAGATGAAAAAATCTTTTTTTGATAATTCCAGTGGCACCTTAAATATCAACTCAATATAAGTTTTCAAGGTATGAGCTTTTGTGTGTAATACACGCTTTGCCAGATACTTCAGCCTTATAACTGTTGAAGACCAGTTGGTTCCACAGGGAAGTGCAAGGGATTCTTAAAGGGATAGGTGACGAAAATTAGCTTCTAACTGCATTCTATACAAGATCTTAAAGTAGCTGTCTTATTGCAGAAGAATTTTAGAAATACACTTGAAAGAGAAGTTGCTGAATTACAACTCATTACCAAACTAAAAACTATGGAGAGACCTGGTCTGAATGGAGATACTGGATTCATGTCCCATTATACATACTAAAGCTAAATTACTGGAATTATTTAAAAATATCTTTTCATTTTTCATCTTGTTATTTATTCCGAATGACACCTGCACACAAACAAGCAACTTCCTTTGGCAGACAACGTCTGCTCCCAGGTTGCTAACTAATGCTTTTTAAGTCTCCCGCTGCAATTTTTATTTATGAGAGAATTTCATGAGAGAATTATGAGAGGGGCGTACTTGTGCATGTACCATACTTGCTGGCGCCAGCGTTGCTTTCTTAGTTTTGGCTTCCCTCCCTTTTTTCTTTTAAAGTATTCTTTTTTCTACTAGCATGGTTGGAAACTATGAAGGCCCAGCAAGCTTGAAGCAAGAAGCAAAGGAAACTACGCCCTCCAGAGCTTGAACGAGTTAGTTTCCTCTGTGCAAGTTAGTTTCCTCTGTGCAGGCCACACCTCCCTGGGGTGCATGAAAATAGGGACCCTTCTGCAGCTCCACCACCGGGAATGGAATAAGGAGCCCCGCTTTTGAGGGAGCTGCCTAAAATGTCTCAATGCATTGGAGGTGTCCAGAAATCTTTCCATTGGCCTCCCCTCACCTGTCCCGCCCCCACCTGAAGTTTTTGACTGCATCATTCCCAGCTAGCACGAACCCTCTTGTCTTATTCCAGCACAGCTCATGGGAATTGTAGTCAAGCAAGATCTGGAGTGCTCCAGGTTCATCCAAGCTGCCATGAAGTAATGCAGAATCCAGGACTGGGGAAACGGGCCACCCTCCCGATA
This sequence comes from Podarcis liolepis, assembly GCF_965112155.1. Lineage (NCBI taxonomy): Eukaryota > Metazoa > Chordata > Lepidosauria > Squamata > Lacertidae > Podarcis > Podarcis liolepis. Next base: position 27,704,420 of record NC_139566.1, on the reverse strand, counting down.
TTGTCAGACTGCAACTCCCATCAGCCTCAGCCAACAGGGCCAATAGGCAGTGATAATAGGAGATATAGCCCAGAAACATCTGGAGGGCCAACACCTGGTATGCACTCGCAAAACTGCACGTGTTATTCTGTGGACATCAAGAACTAGGTTTCCTGGAGTTTTGATTTCAGGGAGTGTCAGGTGCACAGATCACCATAACCTAATATTTCGGTGGTAGAACACCTGCTTGGCATGCAGAAGGTTCTGGGTTCTAAGCCAGATGCACCCACAGCTTGATTCAGCTGAACCATCACAGGTTCTCTTGCCTCCACCCCTTTTCAGCCTTTTGGATGGAAAAGAGTTGCGGCTTAGCAGTGTTTCTCAAACTTGGGTCTCCAGCATTTTTTGGGACTACAACTCCCATCATCCCTACCTAGCCAGACCAGTGATCAGGGATGATGGGAATTGTAGTCCAAAAAAACAGCTAGAGACCCAAGTTTGGGAAACTCTGTGCTAGAGGATCTGCTTTGCATGCAGAAGGCCCCAGGTTTAGTAGCCAGCATCCTTGTGTAGGACTGGGGATGTCTGAAACCCTGGAGAGATGTTGCCAGTCCATATAGACAACATGGAGCTACATGCACCAAGACTCAGCAAAAGACAGATTCCCATGTCCCAAAAATGGGAATCTAGGCAACACCTTGAGTATGTGAGGGGAATGGGTGTCGGTAGCTGACGCCACCACCTTCAGGGTTGTGGTGGCTAAAGCCTGATCAACTCCCAGCTGCTGCTTTTTTTTTTTTAAACCTTTTTAGATGTCAGAATAACAAATCTTTAATTGCTGCAAGTATCTGGAGAATTGAAGATGTCTTTGTTGGGGGGGGGGAATTAAAATTAGAAGTGGAAACCTGGAACAACTTCTTGGGATAGGAAAAGAAAATTATTTTCAGGGAGGCATTATGCACCCAACAGCTAAGAGACTGCAGGCCGTGCCATGTGGCCGGTGAATCCTCCTTACACAATCCTCTTGTGTGTGCCAGCCAGCCAGCCAGCTCTCTCACACACACCCCTCCCGCAGGCTTCAGATTTCAGATAACCTGCCATGGTTTCAGATATCCAGATGGCCTTGCAAGGGCCAGCAGACACCTCCGGTTCTGGTGAGGAATACCTCGACTTTGCACACAGTTCGGGACAAGTGTCTTGTCCGTTCAAGGGCACCGTCTGGCCTGTGTGCTGTGACGCAGAGGTGGGTGGGTGGGAGCTCCCCACTTCAGGCTTTCTCTCTCACACAGAGACTGTTCTTGTTTTCTCCTTTCCTCCTCCACCTGGGAAAGGGATGCAGGGAGTGCCTTGGCTCCAGCCAAAAGGCGCATGATCACATTGGGCGCTGTGTTGATCTGCCACACACCAGCTTCCCCAAAGCCAAACAATGTTCAGCCAAGCCCAGAAATTATTGATAGCTGGAGCAGAAGGCGTGGCAGTTCCTTGGCTGGTAGCGCTCTCTCCCCTTCCTGCCCTCCCCCTGCCACAAATATATGGTACATTTTGATCTCTTGGTGGAGAGGGAACAATCTGAACCAGCCTGCCTTAATCTGCTGCTCTCCAGCTGCGAAAAACACCCCGCCTGGAGAGCTGCTGCCAGTCAGTGCATACAAGACTGACCTAGATGCATCAGTGCTCTCTGACTCTATAAAGCAGTTTCCACTGTTCCTTTTAGGGCCTCTGGGTCCATAAGAGTCTTTTTTATATATTATGTGTGATAGGAATTTTGAGGTCTTAGATATATGTTAAATGCTCATAAGTGTACCAAGCAAGCATGTACATAGATCAGCACAGGAAGACCAACCTGGAACTATTTTGATTTTCAAACTGTCCCAAACTGACCAAATGTTTTCTCTGCAAGGCCAAAGGAAAATGGAAAAGCCTCCCCATTGTCTTTTCCTTCACAAATCCTGTCTTAAGGGTATGTCTGTGTTTGAATAGGGTGTGAGCCTGTGGCCTGGCCCAGGAACTACCGTATTTTTCGCTCTATAACACACACCAGACCATAACACGCACGTAGTTTTTAGAGGAGGAAAACAAGGAAAAAAAATATTCTAAACGAAACAGTGGATGTATGATTTTTGTGGGTCATGCTGTGGCCACAGACATGTGATCTGACAGTGAGTTTGGAGTAGCTCAATGCAAAAATCCTGAAGATCCATGTGGATCCATGCTTTGTAACCACGTTTTTGCACCACTGCGGCCCCAGGCAACAGTGGGTGTGTGATTTTTTTTGGTGCAAGATGTAGCCATGGACGTGCTATGCGATCTGATGGTGAATTTGGGGTGACCCAGTGCAAAAATCCTGAGGATTCATGTGGATCCGTGCTTTGTAACCACGTTTTAAGTGGGGAGGGAAGGAAAAGCACTCAAGGGACAAGGAGCACGCATGGGGTGTGTGGAGAAGGATGCTGCTAATAATGTAGGAGAGGGGTTTAAGGGGAGAAGAAGCATGCGTGGGGTGTGTGGAGAAGGATGCTGCTAATAATGAAGAAGAGGAGTATAAGGGGAGAAGGCTCCTCTCCTCTCCCGCTTTGCTCCTTTAAAGCAAGCAGGCTCTCTGTCCCTCTCTCCTCCCCATTTCGCGGCTCTTCTCCCGCTTTGCTGTTTCAAAGCGAGCCACAGAGGAGGGAAGGAAGGGGAACCATGGATCCTCTGCTCACAACTGCAGCAGGTCCCCCCGCCACCCGTAGGCATTCGCTCCATAACACGCCCAGACATTTCCCCTCACTTTCTAGGAGGAAAAAAGTGAGTGTTATGGTGCAAAAAATACAGTAAGTATTTATCACTACAAAAGAATGGCCAGGCTCCTCCTGCCAAACAGGAGATAAACAACAACAGGAGAAAAACAACATTCAAATTTCTGTTTAGACCGCCTTTTCTGTGATGTAGGTATCTGAGGGGTGGTCTTAGGTTACACCCCTTCTGTGATGTATGTATGATGTTTCTGGGGGTGGTCTTGATCTACAGGGTGGCAATTTCAAAAGTCTTTATAAGAACTTGCACGCCATTTTTCTGGGTCCCTCCTCCTCTCCTGCGGGTGAGGGGAGCACCCTGTTGCAACAGATCAATAAAGATCAAACTTACCAGCTGCTTTGCTTCTCAATATTCTCTGGTTGGCCTCTGTTATTCTCTCCTACCAATAGAGAACCTATGTAAGGACTCTATATGGGCTCTTGGATACACCATAAGGGAAAAGGGCAATTTTTGTTTACAACAGATGCCACTTAATGTATGGCCAAAACTTGTCGAGCCTTTGCACCATTTTTGCCATCAGAGAGCCAGAGGCCGTGGTGGGCTGGGCTATCATGTGTTTGTTACAAACACACAAACCTTGGAGATAAAAGAGAAGGAAAATAGCAGCAGGCCAAGGTCATCCGAGGAGGCAAACGGTTGGAGAGCCAGAAATAGCAGCCTTTCGCCATCCAAGGTCTTGTGCTTTAACCACAAGACCCAACCTCTGAAGACTTTTAGTCTTGGCTTTTAGAGAGATGTTCTCCTATTCGGAATGAAGTCATCTCTTCCCCTGACAATGAGAGGGAAGATCTGACAGCTGGATGTGGATGCAGTATCTAGCTAGCAGCTTCCCCATCTGCTCACATCATCAACACACGTGGTGCTTTATGTTTCAGTAGCAGAATCGTCACCACCACGAAAGCAACAAAGCTCCCTGCATCACAAAACTTTCTAAATTTCAACTGGGGGGAAAGGGAAGGGAGCGAAGGGCCTCCGTTTTTAAGAGTTAAGGGGAATGAGAATGTGCTTATCTGCAATTCTAGTGGTTAAGGGCATCTTGGACTAGATAGTTGCAAAGTCCCCAGTGCCCAATTTGGTTCTCAGTGCTGTATATTTAATTTATTTGCTTTTTATTTCATAAAACGGATATACCACTCGATTGCAAAACCTGAAAGCAGTTTACAAACCCCCAAAAGGCTGCAGTTTATTAATATCAAAAAAATGTGTACGCCGCTTGGTTGTCTGAACAAAACAAAACTTCAAAGAAGTTTAAAAAAAACAATAAAATTTTCAATGAGTATAATAAGCAATAATTTAAGATTAATTTGAGTTGGCTGTTCTGTTCAGAGGTGGAACAGCAGCTAGGAGGTTATCACTTTGGAGTTCTCTAAGGTACAGCCACATTACAAATGCTATTCGTAATAGGAGCACTACTGCATTTTTTGGGGGGGGGGCTGTTTATGGACCCACAAATGGGCTTAAATGACATGGGGGAGACAGAGGTTTGGGGCTCAGAGCTACATGAGGTTGGGCCTTCTGCGCTAGAAGGGCAGCCCTCCTGATACTGAATTATGTAAGTATCAGGAAATCCTCCAGGTACTTTCCAGGGATGAAGGGCAAGGTGCTTTATCTGTCAATCCGATGGAATGTGGACACACCCAGCACCTTCTCAATTATTTGTGACAGCTGTCCTATTGCATGTTGCTTGAACTGCAATTCTTCCTTTTGCTTTCTCCCAGGTTCCAGGAATGAAAAGTTGTTCCTGGAACCTGGGAGAAAGCAAAAGTATTGCAGCCGAAGCAACATGTGATTTTTAACCCCTTCCTGCTTTGTTGGCCCTGTGCAATGGTGGTACTCCTGGACAAAAACTTTTTCTGAGATGCACTCAATTCCTAGGAGTTAGATGTGTCTGTCTTCCTGCTGGAGTTACAGTGGTACCTCGGGTTAAGAACTTAATTCGTTCCGTTGGTCCGTTCTTAACCTGAAACTGTTCTTAACCTGAAGCACCACTTTAGCTAATGGGGCCTCCCGCTGCTGCCGCACCGCCAGAGCACAATTTCTGTTCTCATCCTGAAGCAAAGTTCTTAACTGGAGGTACTGTTTCAGGGTTAGCGGAGTCTGTAACCTGAAGCGTATGTAACCCAAGGTACCACTGTACTCTGATTTCAACCAGGGCTGGGGAACCACTTTTGCCCAGATGAACAGATCAAAATGCACCCACTCTTCCTCAGGACACTTTTGACAGATGGACACATCGGTCCACTTTTAAATCACTGCTTTCATGGAATGCCAGTTTTTTTAGTTGTATCTTTCTCTCTGAATAGTACCATTTGACTTAAAATTCCTTTGCAAAACCTGTATCTGAAAAGCGTTTCCATCTTGTACTAGAAGAAAAAAAACCGGGTGTTCCGATAGTCAAACGGAGAATATAACTAGGTATAGATCTGGTGTAGTTTGATAGTGGTATACAGTGGTACCTCGGGTTAAGTACTTAATTCATTCCGGAGGTCTGTTCTTAACCTGAAGCACCACTTTAGCTAATGGGGCCTCCCGCTGCTGCCGCACCGCCGGAGCACGGTTTCTGTTCTCATCCTGAAGCAAAGTTCTTAACCTGAAGCAATATTTCTGGGTTAGCAGAGTCTGTAACCTGAAGCGTATGTAACCCGAGGTACCACTGTACATAGAATTGTAGAGTTGACAGGGATCTCCCCAAGATTCATCTAGTCCAATCCTCTGCAATGCAGGAATCAAAGCCAAAGTATCCCTCACAGATGGCCATCCAACCTGAGTTTAAAAACCTCCAAGGAAGGAGAGGGAGTCTGTTCCACTGCCAAACAGCTCTTGCTGACAAAAAGTTATGCTTAGTTGGAATCTCCTGTCATTCGAATCCATTGGTTCCGGTCCTACCATTTGGAGCAGCAGAAACCAAGTTTGCTCCATCTTCCATGTGACAGCCCCTTCAGATTGTCTTAAGATGGCTACCATCTTTCCTCTCAGTCTCCTCTCTCCCAGGCTAAACATACCAAGCTTCCTCAACAAGTCCTCATAAGGCTTGGCTTCCAGACCCTTGATCCTATTGGTCTCCACATCATGTTGAATTTGGCTTTTTTTTCTTCAGTAACTACATTTGGAAGTGATTGCCCATCTTCTTTTAAATGTGATTTCCTATTTGCCTTTTAGGCGCAGATGGATTTCAACCCTGAGTTTCTGAACTAAATTCTTACCGGAGCTGCAGGAAGGATATATACCTCCAGGAACTCTGGTAGCTGAGGTTTGTTTACAGGACAAAAAATAGCTTGAACTCCACCTCTATGTCACAGGCCTGTGCCAAAATTATGCCAGTCTGCCAGAATATGCTCACGGCCCACACTATGCCCTGACATGCTTTTCTGGCAATTTCCAGCTGGAAAAGGCAAGCAGCAATTTGCAGGCAGACATGGGCACACCCAGAATCTCATTGCGGCTGTGTTGATTCTATGTGAGAGCGACATAACATACCGTATTTTTCTCTCTATAAGACGCACCAGACCACAAGACGCACCTAGTTTTTGGAGGAGGAAAACAAGAAAAAAAATATTCTGCATCTCAGAAGCCAGAACAACAAGACGGATCGCTGTGCAGTGAAAGCAGCAATCCCTCTTGCTGTCCTGGCTTATGGGATAGCTGTGCAGCCTGCATTCGCTCCATAAGATGCACACACATTTCCCCTTACTTTTTAGGAGGGAAAAAGTGAGTCTTACAGAGCAAAAAATACGGTATTATCTAATGTGGGAACTTTCCTAACCTGGTGCCCTTCTGGACTACAGTTCCTAGGGCTGATGGGATCTTCTGTACCAGCCAGATGTTTTGCACTCCCAGCTCTCTTCAGCTTCAGGAATGGGGAGCACGTGGCTCTCCAGATGTTGCTGGATTGGAACTCCTTTTGGTCCCAGCCAGCACAGGGATGATGGGGCCCAACATCTGGAGGGGCAGGTGCCCCACTCCTGGTTGTAATTTAGACATTACACTTTCCCAGCCCTGCCTAAAGATGCCAGGGATTGTAAACCACATTGAACATTACATTTGGAAAGGCGGTATATAGATAAAACGTGATATTTATTTTGAAGACGAATGCTCTGCCTCAGGCAGTCCTCAGGCTTGCAGGATCTACTTGGGTGTTTATGTGATCGACTGACTGTAGCCTGGTGCAGAAGACATATGCTTAGAATTAGCAAATTCTCAGGCCAGGAATTTGTTTTTTTATAAAATTTTTATTGGTTTTACAACATTTTTAAGAAAAACAAACAAACATTAAAAATGACAAACATACACGTATAGTTTCAAACATATTTTCATAAACCTCTTTTCTTGGACTTCCCCATACCCCCCCTCTCTGCATCCCAATGTCCGTAGTTCAACTAGCAACTCCCAATTGTTACTTTCCAATCTCTATCCTCTTAGTCCTCTTCTATAATCTAACCTTATATCCCTGTACCCCTTTGTTTCTGGTAACCACGGCATTTTAGCATTCATTAAGTTTATAGTAGTCCTTAAGATAACTTTTAAATTTTCTCCATTCTTCTTCCACCGTCTCTTTTCGTTGGTCACGGATTCTGCCTGTCATCTCGGCCAGTGTCATATAGTCCATCACTTTCATCTGCCATTCTTCCAAAGTGGGTAAATCTTGTGTCTTCCAATATTTTGCGATGAGTATTCTTGCTGCTGTTGTGGCATACATGAAAAAAGCTCTATCTTTCTTTGTCACCAATTGGCCGACAATGCCCAAGAGAAAGGCCTCTGGTTTTTTAGGGAAGGTACATTTAAGTACCTTTTTCATTTCATTATAGATCATCTCCCAGAAGGCCTTAATCTTCGGGCATGTCCACCAAAGGTGATAAAAGGTACCTTCAGTCTCTTTACACTTCCAACATTTGTTATCAGGCAAATGATAGATTTTTGCCAGCTTGACTGGGGTCATGTACCACCTGTATACCATTTTCATAATGTTTTCCTTTAAGGCATTACATGCCGTAAATTTTATACCGGTGTTCCATAACCAATCCCAGTCAGCTGACATAATATTATGTCCAACATCCTGAGCCCACTTAATCATTGCCGATTTAACTGTTTCATCCTGTGTATTCCATTTCAACAACAAGTTGTACATTCTAGATAAATTCTTAGTATTGGGTTCTAACAGTTCAGTTTCTAATTTTGATTTTTCCACCTGGAAACCGACTTTCCTGTCCTGTTTAAAAAATTCCATTATTTGGCGGTATTGGAACCAATTTTCTACTTTATGCTTCAATTTCTCCTGACTTTGTAGTTTGAACTTATCTCCATCCTGTTCTAAGATTTCCCAATACTTCGGCCATCCGACCTCCATATTGAGTTTCTTCACTGCTTTAGCCTCCACTGGCGACACCCATCTAGGGGTTTTGTTTTCTAGTAGATCTTTATATCTTATCCAAACATTAAACAATGCTTTTCTGACAATGTGATTTTTAAAGGCACTGTTAACTTTACCATACCAAAGATATGCATGCCAACCAAAAGCGTTATTGAAACCTTCCAGATCCAAGATGTCCGTGTTCTCGAGGAGCATCCATTCTCTGAGCCAGCAAAAAGCTGCTGCCTCATAGTACAATTTTAGGTCCGGCAGGGCAAAACCCCCTCTTTCCTTAACATCTGTCAATATTTTAAATTTAATTCGGGGCTTTTTGCCCTGCCAGACAAATTTCGAGATATCTTTGTGCCACCTCTTAAAACATTCCATCTTATCAATAATCTGCAAGGTCTGAAACAAAAATAACATTCTAGGCAATACATTCATTTTAATTACTGCAATTCGGCCTAACATTGACAGTTTCAAATTTGACCATATTTCTAAATCTTTTTTAATTTCTGACCAGCATTTTTCATAGTTGTCCTTATACAAATTCTGATTCTTAGATGTTAAATAAACCCCTAGGTATTTAACCTTCTTGACCACAGTCAAACCTGTTTCCTCTTGAAATTTCTCCTTTTCCATATCTGTTAGGTTTTTCCCTAAAACTTTGGTTTTTTGCTTGTTCAACTTAAATCCAGCTACCTGGCCAAACTGTTGTATTATTTCTAAAGCCCTTTTCGTACTAGTGTTTGGCTCTTGCAAAGTCAATACTAGGTCATCTGCGAACGCTCTTAACTTATAATGTTTGGCTCCGACCTGCACACCTTTGACCTGCTGGTCATTTCTTATCATATTCAGCAACACCTCCAGAACTGAAATAAAAAGTAATGGGGAAATCGGGCACCCCTGTCGTGTTCCTTTTTCTATCTTAAGCTCCTCAGTCACAACATTGTTTACAATCAGTTTAGCTTTTTGTTCAGAGTATATTGCAGCCATACCATTCTCAAAGCCCTGACCTACCCCCATCCCATGAAGATTCTTCCTCATAAAACTCCAAGAGATATTATCAAAGGCCTTCTCCGCATCCACAAAGATCAATACTGCCTTGGTGTTTATATTCACCTCTAACTTCTCCAAAATATCTATTACATTCCTTACATTGTCTGCTAGATGTCTTTTAGGGAGAAAGCCTGCTTGGTCTTTATGAATCTTCTCCATCAAAACTCTTTTAAATCTTTTTGCCAAAATGTCTGCAAAAATTTTGTAATCCACATTAAGCAGGGATATTGGGCGGTAGTTCTTGAGTTGGGTCTTTTCAGTCTCTGACTTTGGTATGAGTGAAATATATGCCTCTTTCCACGATTCAGGTGCCTTTTTTCCCTCAAGGATCTCGTTACAAACTTCTCTTAGTGGTTGAGTCAACCATTCCTTCAGCGATTTGTAGTATCTGGAAGTCAGTCCATCTGGTCCTGGAGATTTGCCCAGTTGCATATTCTGAATGGCAGCCTCTATCTCTTGTTCTGAGATTCTCTGGTTCAAGTCCATCTTACTTTGATGAGAGATGTTTTGTAGTCCATATTTTCCGAGGAATTTGTCTATATCTTCTTCATTTTGCGGGCCTTGGGTGTAGAGTTTTTTGAAATAGCTTAGAAAGCAATTTCTAATTTCATTGGGTTTGGATATGTTCCTTCCATCCACCTCCAGGCTTGTAACTGTATTTAGTTTCTGCCTTTTCTTCAATTGCCATGCCAAAAGTTTGCCACATTTATTTGCTGATTCAAAAGTCTTTTGCTTCATTTGCCTTATCTTCCATTCAATCTCTTGGTTCATCAATTCCATATATTGTGTTTGGTATAATTTGATCTCTCTTAAAATGTCCTGAGACTTTGGTTTTGTTCTTAATTTCCTCTCTCCTTCCTTTATCATTTCCAGAATCTTCTCTTTTTTCTCATTTTGCTTTTTCCTCTTTATTGAGTTTTGTTGAATCAAAAATCCTCTCATCACCGCTTTACTTGCGTCCCAGATCACTCTTTTCTCCACGTCGGTCCTCAGATTTATTTCAAAATAGTCTTTTAGGGTCTTTTGGGCCTTCGTGAGAATCTCCTTATCTCGAAAGAGGGTGTCATTCATTCTCCATCTAAATTGACCAGTTGTTGTGAGTTTCATCTCCATCTTCACGGCGTTATGGTCGGAGCAAGTTTTTGGGCAGATTTCCACTTTCTTAATCTTCGGAGCCATTCCACTAGTAACCCAGATTTGATCGATTCTGGTCCAGGTCATCATTGCTTGGGAGAAAAAGGTTCCCTCTCTCTCCAGAGGGTTCCTTGTTCTCCAAATATCTATCAAGTCCATATTTTCAGTCATTTCGAAAAAAGTCTTAGGGAGTCTCCCTTCTTTGGTGACTGTAAGTCTTTGTGCCTTGTCCATATTAGTGGAGACCACGCCATTCATGTCTCCCATAATTATCATATTGTAGTCCAGATAGTCCATCAGAGTTTCATGAAGTCTCTTAAAGAAGTCGGATTTGCCTTCATTTGGTGCATAAATTCCAACAACTAGGAATTTTTCTCCTTGTACTTGTATCTCCACAGCCAAATATCTCCCTTGTTCATCTTTGAATATCATTTTTGGAGCCCATTTCTCCTTCACATATATTACAACTCCTCTCTTCTTAACTTTGTCTGATGAAATAAATTCTTGTCCTAGCCTTTTATTTGAAAGTAATCTCCTGTGGGCTCTGGTTATGTGAGTTTCTTGTAAGCATATCAAGTCCAATTGTTCTCTATTCAATATATGAAATACTTGTCTTCTCTTCAAAGGCCCATTGAGCCCATTACAATTCCAACTGAGGAATTGCAGAGCCATCTTGTTATTTTTCTAAGGCTCCTCCAACAGCTCCAAGTTGTTGCTCTTCTTCTGATGGTAGTGGTTTTTGTCCAAACGGGAGATTCAGGATATCCAATGCTCTCCTCTGTTCTGCAAGTACATCAACAGTCCCCTTCTGTAAGTCCTCCTGGTGTCTTGCCAAAAATTTGTCTTTATCTTGAATTGTCTTTATTTTCACTTTGTTTCCCTTATAGTCAAATGACAACCCTTGTGGGAATTCCCACCTGAAACGGATAGCGTTTTTCTTTAATAAAAGGGCTAGGTCCTTGTAGTAGTTTCTTAAGTCCAGAAAATATTTTGGGATGTCTTTAAAGATCTGTGCAGCTGAGTTTCCAATCTGCAAGGCCTTTTCAAAGTGTAGTCCCAATATTTTGTCTCTTTCCTCCTTGGATCTAAGTGTAATCAAGCAGTCTCTCGGAGTCTTTCTGTTTTGCTTCTTACCCAATCTAAAGGCAGTCGTAATTTTGAATTCGTCTTCCTGGAGTTCCCAACAATCCACAAACTCCCGTGTCAAGTATTCCACAAGGTTGTCTCCTTCATTCTCCGGGATCAGTCTTATTTTTAAATTTCTCTCTTTCCTCTGTAACTCCCACAAGGCCAAAGTTGCATCATGCTCATAGACCTTCTTGGCGATCGGCTCTAATTTCTCCTGTGTCTCTCCCGCAGTAGCTTTGGCGTCTTCCGCAATTTGGCGCGTAGTGGCGTTTTCCTCCACCAATTTATTTATAGATTCTGTATTCTGGTTTAGTCTTGCTGAAATTTCTGTTAATTTTAGTGTATTCTCTGAAGTCTGTTTTGTCAGAGACTCCAGAGTTTGGTTTATCTTGAGCAAGGCATCTGTCACAGCTTCCATAGAGACGGCTGCTCCTTTGTCTTGTCCTGTTGATGCTGTTGTTCCTGTTGATCCAACTATTGCGCCTGAGATTGAGCCTCTTTTCTTTACCTGTGACTGTTGCAGCTGTTGTTGTAATTGTTGCTTGGTCTTGGCCCTTGTGACTATCTCTTCTTGTGCGCCACTCATGTCAAGGTCAGTTCCCACGGGATTTATTCTCCCTTGGAAAATTCCACTGTCTTAGGCCGTGCCGGACTTCACTTTGTCCTCTAGAGGGGGCAAATCAAAATGGCCATAGAGCAAAGATTCCAGGTATAGAGACAAAGGAGACTGTCCCAAATGTCCAAAATATAAAAGGGAGATTAACACAGTCAGAAGTCTAGAAGCTTGTTACTTCAAATTGCCACAGTTGCCCTATTTATGCTACTTCTTGTTGTATTGTACAGTAGCCAGGCACTGTGGAAACTTTGTATCAAAGTATCACTTCACAGGGAAAAGTCAGTTCAGTGTACTAAGAAGGCAGACCGTTTCATGCTTTCAAATAAGTGAGACAGCAGAGGTTTTTTACTTCCAATAAATCTTGCAGTTATTGCTCAAATTCACCTCCCCTCTGCCCTGCTAGCTAGAGGGGAGATCAAAGGGTCTGAATGTCCGGTTAAGCTGATCAAAGAGCAAGTTTAAACGGATGCAGGTTTAGAGCTCCGTTGCTTTCACTTTCATGCAGTCGGGGGGAGGCAGACTTCCTTTGTTTAGATCTCCCCCGTTTTTAGCCCAATTTTTAAAATTTTAAAGGTCCCGATTATATTTCAGCTCTTACTCACGGGGATTCAGTCCAGATTTTCTTTTCAGGAAGGAATCGGCGCTCTCCGCTTATGGCGACGCGGCTTCACTTCGCAGGCTGGGTAGCGACTCTCAGCACCGCGCTCACTCCCGATGTCGATCCGTAGCCTTTAAAAAGGCTCTTTCACGGTACCGGGGGGCGCAAAGGTGCCCACCGAGTCTCCTTGTTCTCAGGCTTCAGCGCCTGGGATTTTAGGGGTCCCCCGCTTGCCGTAGCGGGTAAGACCCGAACTTGCGAAGCAGTCCTTCTCCGGAGCTCGGAGCTAGGACCGCCATTAAGCGCTGGCACCGACCGGAAGTCCTCCTCAGGCCAGGAATTTGTTTTGAGCATCAGAACAAACGGAGGCTTACACACACACCACCACCACCACAACAACCCATTGCTGCTGGTTACTGCAATATTTCTTAATGTTGGAAGTAACATTTAGGGCGTTGGTATTGTTTTGCCGTTGCTGTTGTGAAACTAGCAGCTCTCCAGATATTATTGACCTGCAACTCTTATCACCGCTCACCACTAGATTGGAAAAAAATGTTAAATATTAGCACAGAGTTATTTCTACCTATGGTGGGTTCTGTGGTCACACCCTGGTAACAATCACCCTGTTCGCTGTTTTAGCCACAGGGTCGCAGGTGTAGGAGCCAGAGTCTCTCTTGGGCAGCAGACGAGGGAACTAATCAATGAAGCAGTGGAGCAAGAGAGGAAGGAAAATGCACTTGGGCGATGAGGAAAGCGTCAAAGTGGGCACTAATTAAGAGGTGGAGAGATGATGGCAGGGTGGGCACCAGAAGAGCCTGGTTGCAACCTCTTAGGCTTGCTGATTGGAAGGTCGGCGGTTCGAATCCCTGCGACGGGGTGAGCTCCTGTTGCTCAGTCCCTGCTCCTGCCAACCTAGCAGTTCGAAAGTACACCAGTGCAAGTAGATAAATAGGTACCACTGTGGCGGGAAGGTAAAACAGCATTTCCGTGCGCTCTGGTTTCCATCACGGTGTTCCGTTGCACCAAGAAGCGGTTTAGTCCTGATGGCCACATGACCCGGAAAGCTGTCTGTGGACAAACGCCGGTCCCCTCGGCCTGAAAGCGATATGAGCACCGCAACCTTAATTGCCTTTGACTGGACTTAACTGTCCAGGGGTCCTTTACCTTTTTTTTTTTAACCACGCCCAAAGGGATGACAACAAGTCCAATGGCCTGTGCCCACAGTGGCCAGTGTCAGCAGCAGCCCACTCCCCGCCAGTGGTTCCTGGCAAATAGCATTCTGAAGCCTCTTGCCTCCCAAATGGCTAAGCCCTCTGTTCACACTGCGGCCAGCCAGGTGCTCCCAATGAGTAGCCAGGTGCGTGTCCTCTTTGCTTGCTTTGGCTCGGTGGCGGGGCGTCCTAGCCCTCTCCTGCGTCCAGGTCAGCAGAGCTCAGGCGGGTAGATTGCGTCGGAGGCGGGAGGCTCCACGTGTCGCGCGTCTTCCTCGCCTCCCTGACTTAGGACCCTGCAAGCGCCTCGGGACCAGCGGAGGAGGCGGCTCCGGGAGGCGGAGCTGAGCTCCTTCAAAGGCCCGGCTTGTTTACGCCGCAAAAGCTCCACCGAAGCAGCCGAAGGCAGCGGCCGCAGCAACAACAACCCAGGCACCCGATCCGGATCACAGCGCCTCCTCCTCCTCCTCGTCTCCAGGCCACCGTTCCTCATGGCGTCTCGGTGGGCGCTTCTCCTGCTCCTGCAGCCGCTGCTCTTGGGCTTCGGCTCGGCTACGGAAGGTGAGCGGCGGTACCCGGTCCTAGCCCCGTGCCAATTTCGCCCGCCCGCCTGCCTTTGCAGCGGGGCGGTCTTGCTCGTTCTCCTTACGAGAGGAGCTCCGAGGGGGTCTCCGATCCACCTGCTATCGACGCCCGCGAGGAGCCCCTGACCCCCTCCCTCCCGCGAGTTCGCCCCGTTCACACGTGCAAGCTCCCCTTCCCCCCCACGTGTCGACTCTGCACGTGTGAAGGCAGCTCGCACCAGTCAGCTGCGACCGGAGCAGCAGAACCCTTGCAGGAAAACTCCGCGCTGCCTGCTGCTGCGTTATTTTGGTTAATTTTTGTTTCTGAGCCCGGAGCCCACGCTGGCTTAATCGGGAGCAAGCCTCCATGGGCGCAACAGGGGCTCTGCGGAAGAGAGACTGAGGCGGGGCAGGCGCACTCTGCATGTGCTCAGATGCACACCCAGCGGTGGGGGGAAAGGGCGCACCCTCGCTGAGTAGCGCACGCATATAAGCGTCTGTGATGGGGGCGCTTGATCCTTAGTGCGCATGCTCCCTCTTCTCCTGCCTCAAGCAGGGCAGGGAGGGCGGTGACGTATCTCTTTAATTCCGCTCCGCCGGCTCCTCCCTCTACCCCCCTCGCCATTGGTCCGTGTTGTCTCCAGGCCTTGAGCTCGTTTCCTATTGGTCGCTGCCTTGGGGTGATGTCATCCTTCAGCCGCAGAGACCTTGCGGGGTAAACAACCCAGCCACCCCCTTTCGTGGAGAACAGGCTTAACTACGCCTTCCTGCACGTGGGAGTCCCTTTTGACTCTGGGAGGGGGCGTGGCCCCAAGGCCCCTCCCCCTACTGCTGGAGGGCATGATCTGGATCTCCATCGGGGCGAGTTTCCAACTTGAAATGCGCAGGAGCCTCTCCCCGTTACAGTACTTTCTTGCGCATGCTTGCCTAGCTCAGCGAGGACCTTGCAAGCGGGGCTGCCAGCCAGCGCTTACCTGGGAGTAAATGCCATTTACCTGAATGAAGCTTACTTTTGAGCAAAGATGCATGTAGTCTTCATGATTACGCCAGGTTTTAATCAGTGGATTAAACGTGCAAATGCATAAAACACCCTTTTTTCTCATAAGAGGCAGAGCGGTGTGCTAAGAGATGTCTGCTGCTCACAAAAGACATTTTCGCTGCCGGCTGAGGGAGGGGAAGCTGCTCAGGGTGGCGCAAGTTGGATCAAGCCAAACAGGGGTGATTTAGTCTAGCATCTTGTCCTCACAGTGGTCAACTATAGGCACATTATGGGAAACCCATGAACAAGCAGGGCCCGAACACTTGCGATTGATATTTGGAGGCATTTATTGCCTTTGACTCTGGAACTCATGGCCACATGGCCGTTGTGGCTGTTAACTCTTAATAGCCATATCTGCCAGGGATTTATCTACATTACCAGGCTTTAAAGACATCCAAGTTGGTGGCCATCGGTACCTCTTTGTGGGTGCAAATTGCATGAACTGATTTTTATTGTTTTCAATTGTTGTTCCCTGTTCTGAGACCTTGGGGTGAAGGATGGGTGGTAATATTATTGTTAAAAATAATAATTCAAAACTATTTCATCATCAAACCTTTTATTGGCATCACATACAAACGTCCATAACATAACAGTACAGAGTTACCGCTTCCCCTGTGGCACAAAACATTTACCAAAAAAAAAAAAAGGAGAGGCAGAGCAGACTATTGTCACATCTCTAGGACTCCAGGGAGATCAGCTGTCTGCAATGTGTTTGGATGACGGAATACCAGATAAAGAGATTTGCCACTAACTTTGTGAGCTCCTGGTCATTCCCCAATAGTAGAAAGTGTATGACCTCCGACTCTGGTTTCCATTTGGGGATGCAGAGTTGCTTTAGGAATTGCTAGCAGAGATCAGCATATAGTTTACATTTAAGAACCATATGAGTAAGAGTTTCCACCAGGTGGTCAACATCAAAACTATTTGGAAGGGTGTGTTGTCTGTTGGCAGCAAACAAGGCTGGACACTGTCTTTCCTTGCTTTAAAAAGAGCCTCCATTCCTTCAGCACACATGGAAGAGGGTCAGTTGTGGGCCAGGCTGTTCCATCTCCTTGATCTGCTGTTGCAATCTATGCCCCCCCCCCCATTTCTGCGTTGCTCCCAGTTTAGTGTGGCAACTCTGGAACTCCCTGTCTATTGACACCAGACAAACACCTTCACTGTACTCTTTAAGGACCTGCAAAACATGTTTTTGTTTAGACAAGCCTACCTAGACACATAGCATGCTAATGTATGTTTTAATCTGTTATTAGTTTATTGCTGGTTGTCTCTTTTGAATGTTTTAACGAATTGCTTTTACTGATAATTCTATTGTTCTCTTTGTAAAGCTCTTTAAGCTCGCTCTGTGTGTCTTACAATCAAGTGTCTGCATAAATTTTATGAAATAAATAAATGAGTGAAACAGCCCTATGCTGGAATCTTGAGTTCCAGCACTGGGGGAAAATACACCAGCACAAGAGATTTTAAAGCGGCCTGAGGCAGGGCTGGTTCTTGGGGCACACACACTCTTTTGAATGACCCCCTTCTCACTGTGAAATATTTTGATGCTGACAGTCATTTTCCTGTCCCCTCCAGATGCAACCTCTGCCGTCTCTCCGGCTCTCACAGTCAAAACGGCAGCGACCGATCAGGTTTTCGAGCCTGCCAACAGCTTGCCATCCCGGAGCGAGGCGGCTGCAGTCCAGCCCGTTGTCGGGATCGGCCAGAGGGTCAAGATGAGATCGAACGAGAAGAAAGACTTGGGCACTCTGGGTAAGGACTAAAAGACTCCCTAGGAATGTCCTTGCAGCAGCTTTGTGTGTAGTCTGGCTCGTTTCAGAATTGCGATGACTAAAAGAGTTGGGCGTGGTTTAGTTCAGGCTTCCCCCAGTCTGGTGTCCCTACAGATGGATCAAAACTCCCTCCTAGAAGGACACCAGATTAAGCAAGGCAGGGTTAGTTTCAAAGGAGGCTGCAAGAGCCTTTTGGCAGGGGAATGGATTTCCTCAAAGACTTGTTCACTGGACATTTTTAAGCAGAGGTTAGATGGCCAATTCTGTGATTGCAGTGGGTAGGACTAGATGACCCTCGGGGTCCCTTCCGACCTTACAGTTCTATGTTTCTGTGAGGCCAGACTCCACTACATCTGTTGGGTGGGAGGAGGAAATGGGTTCACTCAGCAGGAAGTGGGTAAGGTGTGAAGAACTGGCATCCTGCGAGCTCTTTCTGTAAACAAGACAGCTGTTTCCTGGGGCAGGGTTCTGAGAATGTGAGCTACCATTTTAAAGCCCTATAAAAAGTCTTTTAAAGGGTTTTCTAGTTCAAGGGGGAAGTGTGTGTGCAGTACAGGCCTACAGAAGGGCTAGTCATACAGCTTCACTCTGCATTTTGCCCTTTCTAGCTGTTTTTTTTAAGACGAGCCACATTTCCATTTATATATTACATTACACCCCACATTTTCCTTCACAGAGCTGAAGGTGGTGCACGCAGTCCGGTCCGCCCCCCCACATTTTCTCCACGCAACAATCTTGTGAGGTTGGTTAGGCTTAGATGTAGTGCCTGGCACCCCAGTGAGCTTCGTGGCTGAACATGGATTCGAACCCAGGTCTCCCAGCACTCTTAAGCACTACACCACACTGGCTCTCATTTTTTGGAACGCCTTGGGTGCAGAAAGGCCAGGAAAAGTGTGCGCACACGTTACTGCTTATTTTTTTTAAGTGTTCAAAACCTGCACTTTCTCAAATGTGTGCCAAGGCGGTTGATGCAGCATGCAAAGTTATAATTGGGGAAAGCATCCGTTGTGTTGCTTTATGCTGCAGGGTTTGGGGGCGGACTGCAGCGGTGTGCTTAAAATGTGTTGCATATGTCCTCTTTCTCTCCCCCCCCCCACAGGCTACGTGCTGGGCCTTCTGATGATGGTGATCATCATTGCAATTGGAGCAGGCATTGTCGTGGGCTATGTCTATAAGAGGCAAGTGAAGGGCCTTTGCATTGATCGTTTGTATGTTGTTATCTTCTTCTTTTGCATTTATTATATATCCCATTTTTTCTCCAAGGAACTCTCTGTGGGGTACATGGTCCCCCCACCCCCTCAATTAATCCTGTGAGGCTGAGAGAACACAGTGAGTGGCCCAAGGCCACACCCAATGAGCTTGGTCGCCCAGTGTGGATTTGAACCCTGGTCTCTCAGGTCCTAGTCCAACACTCTTAAACACTGCACCACACCAGCTGTCCCTCGTGTAAAACATTCTCAGCAGATCCCACCCTTTGGAACTCCCTGCCTATTGACACCAGTCAGGTGCTTTCGTTCTACTCTTTTCAACGCCTTCTAAAACATTTTTTGTTTGGGCAAAGCCCACCCAGGCGTTTAGAACGTTGACATTTATTTTTATGTGTTTTTTAGCTTATTGCTGATTTTAATTATTTTAAAAAATGTTTTAAATAGCTGTTTTTCATAGAATTGTGGAGTTGGTAGGGACCCCACAAGGGTCATCTAGTCCAGCCCAAAAAAATCACAGCTAAATAATTCCTGACAGATGGCTGTCCAACCTCTGTTTAAAAACTTCCAACAAAGGAGAGTCCACTAGCTTGTGAGACCGTCTGCATAGATTCCAAAAGTTATTCCTACTGTTGAGTTAGAATCTCCTTATAATTTGAACCCATTGGTTCAGCTCTTACCCTCTGGAGCAAGCTTGCTCCATTTTCCATGTGATGACCTTTAAATATTTGAAGCTGGCTACCGCATCCCTTTTCAGCCTCCTTTTTCCCAAGCTAAACATACCCAGCTCCTTCAACTGTTCTTCATGAGGCTTGGTTTCCTGACCCTTGATCATCTCAGTCGCCCTCCTTTGCACTGAAATTTTACTTTTACTGATAAATTTGTTTTATTCTTTTTGTAAACTGCTTTGAGGTTTTTTTATTTTGCAACCAAACAGTGTATAATTTTATGAAATAATAAAGAGTGTGCATCAGTTTGGAACCTGCACCACCACCCCGTCTGACACCCCCCTTCTCCCTCCCTCCCTCCCCAGGGGCAAAGATCTGAAGGAGCAGCACGAGCAGAAGGTTTACGAGCGCGAAATGCAGCGGATCACTTTGCCGCTCTCGGCCTTCACCAACCAAGCCTGCGAACTGGTGGACGAGAACACGATAGAGGTGCACACGAACGAGACCCCCGTGGAGGAAACGCACAATGGCGATGCCCCACTGATGGGTCAAGCGGGCACACCTGGAGCCTGAGGAACATGGGTGGGGGGCACCCTAGGAGATGCCCTGCTGGCACCCACAACGCCTGAGACTCCTCTCTCTTCTCACCAACGTACGTGGGAGTTTCATTTGTATTTCTGGTTTGTTTTTTCTGTTCGGGGAGGAACAAGAAGCCTGGAAGAGTCTTGACGAGGCTCTGAAGACGTGCAAGGACTGGCTCACCCATGCTCATCCATTGTTGGGGCGTTTGGGTCCCAGCTGCATGAAACTGAATGCCACTGGACGGTCTAGTGTGGCCTGAGCCTCTTGCGAGGTCCAGCTCTTCCTTCTGCCCCCGATGGAGGGCGGGAAGAGAAAATGCAGCGCCTGCCTCCTGCTGTATAGACTGCACAGTCTCTTCCCAGTCAGGAAGTACCTGTCTATATCGCCTCCTCTCGATCTTCTTCCACGGAGGTGGCTTCCTGGTGCCTGCAAATCTGTTACAAGTGGGGAGCTGTAGTGTAGGTGAGCTTGAAAAGCAAAAGTATTCGAACATTTGAATGTATTTTTATTATTTCCTAAAGTGGAAGGCTGCTGTCAGAAGAATGGCCCTCCTTACAAACCCCTGTATTTAACAACCACAGAGTTTTCCTTATAGCTCGGTGCTTAAACTGCCTTTTCAAAATCAGTCAAGGAGGAAGCTTCCCAAATAGGAGGGCTTTTTTTTTTAGGTGGGGGTGGGGTGGGCAAGCCGGGCTATCCCTAGTGAGCTCTTCAAAATCTGTATCTTCTGTCTTACGTACTCCAGGACTTCTAAGGCCAGGGACAGATTCTTACATGCGGGGAGTTTCAATTTACAGTGATCTTTTCCCTTCGTGATCTTTGTTGAGCACAGCAAGACAGCTCAGGTATGTTTCCTTCTCCCCTCCCAGCACACTTTGGGGTTTAGCAGATATGGAGACGAAAGGGATCCCCCAAAGGCATTCTGCAGAGGGATGCAGTTTCCAGAAAGGCGACTTCAAGGCAACGCTAGGACCACAGGAGGGAAGAGGACTCTTGTGCTCAAATCCTGCTGGCAGGTTTCCTACAGGCATCCGATTGGCCTCTTAAGAGGGCAGGATTCTGGGTGCAGGCTTCTCTTAACATTCTTAGATCTGCCCAGACGGTGCCGGCTCAAGCGCAAAAGCTCCTTCACCTCCATTTCAGAGCCAGCCAATGGCTAAATGATGGATGGCTCTCCCTTGCATTGGGCTTAGTAGTTCAGGGGTTTTTTCATAGCGCTGGGCCAGTTCCTCTGTAGCAGCTGCACAAGCCAAGTGGTGGGGTGATTTATGCGGTGGCTTTGTCAGGCAGCATTTGAGGCAGAGAACCAGGATCAAGGAAGTTCTCCTGCGATGCTCTTTGTTAGGCGTAAAGCACACATACTTCTGTTCCGCCAACAAATAACTCACTTTAGCCATACTGACTTTTTTAAATAAAAAAACCCACCTTCACCACTCAAGGAAGGTAGACCAGCTGCTGAGAGTGAAGGTTTCTTGTACACTCCGGTTATGCAAACAGAGATGGGAATTTTGTTTGTTTTTTTAAATAAATACGTTTCAATGCCTTTGAACACCATTTCTTTGTAAGTGTTTTTAAATACCTCATGAACTATGAAATAAAATAAAAAAGAACTGTTCAGGCTGTATTTGTGTTATTCTGTGGAATGGTCAAGTGTTGCAACTAGAAAACTACAGCTGCCTTATTTTTGAGTCAGATTGTTGATCCACCTAGGCCACCTGCACTGACTGGCAGCAAAGGTTCTTCCAATAGTCCCAAATTTTATCCACTTAAAAAGCAATATTCCACACCTTTTCATCTCTGGTATTCCTTAAAATGTGGAGGCTAGTGGTGTGGTGAAATAGGTAGGTACACAACCCCCACCACATCAGTTGAGGAAAGGTTTTGAACCCTTTCTCCTACTCTTCAAAATATTCTGGTGAGCTGTGTGGTGTAGTGGTTAAAAGCGGTAGACTCGTAATCTGGGGAACCGGGTTCGCGTCTCCGCTCCTCCACATGTAGCTGCTGGGTGACCTTGGGCCAGTCCCACTTCTCTGAAGTCTCTCAGCCCCACTCACCTCACAGAGTGTTTGTTGTGGGGGAGGAAGGGAAAGGAGCATGTGAGCCGCTTTGAGACGCCTTTGCGTAGTGATAAAGCGGGATATCAAATCCAAACTCCTCCTCCTCTTCTCATCTGTGTTATGGTGCTTTCCCCCCATTTTGCAGCCAACCCTAAAACTGCTGGGGTGAGAAGGGTAGAAAATTTTTATTGGGTTGGAGATGAGCCTTGCTTACGTTAAAAGCAAGGATGCGAGAAGGAAGCTCTGGCCCTCCAAATGTCCAGCAGAGCCAATGACAGGGGATGGTGGGGATTGTAGTCCATCGACAGCCGGGACACAGCAGGTTCCCCACCCCTGCCTTACAAGAATGCAGAAGGAAAGGGTAGCTTCACAAAGCAGAAAGGTAGCCACCCTTCCCAAAATGCACTGCAGCAGTTTGGTTGCTGCTGCTCCCCTTCATCTCTGAAAGAAAGAAAAACCTGGGGGAAAGTCCCCAAGGCCTCCCCTCTGATGCCCTTTATATCCCATAGCTTATGACACATCTGCAACAGCCCTCAGAACTGGGTTTCAAGACCAGCAACAGCAAACTCTGCTTTGATCCAAAACTGGCCACATTTTGAAGATGTTGGCTGTCCTTTTTAACACACGAGCCACTTTTGTTTCCATAGGATAAAGTTTATTGCTTTTAATTTAGTCAAAAATGTTTTGGTGTGCAATCAACAAGAGTCCAGAATCTCTTGAACACATGATCCAAGTTTCTCCTCTCTTCGTCCCTGTTTATAGAGGGGGACCCACATTTATTAAAAGAGGAAGGAGGGAGCGGAATCTTTATTGAAATGCCCTGGGCCTGGAGACCACCACTGGGGTGGGCCTCAGAAGGCCCAGTGGCTCTTAACCCTTAGAGGATTAAGCCGGATAACTGGAGTTTAAAATCGCTTGGCTAGTAGGGACCTCATGTCTTTTTGGCTACTCTAAGTGGGAAAGTGGGCTGCTTGAGGTCCAGATCCATGGTGCTATCTTAGGGGAGAGGACCGAAAGCCACGATGACTGCATGCCCGTCCCAAATTCATGCTAGGTTGGGTTGGGCTTCCCAAGGAAAGTGACTTTGCTGAGGCCCACCAAGAACAGGGGAAAGATCTGGCCAAGTGAAACCATGTAGTGTGTGCACCATCTTCACCAGAGAAGACAGAAGCTAGGAATGGTTCCCTTTCTATTCTTGGTATATCCAGGAAATGTGTGTGTGTGTGTGTGCGCGCAGGCCAGAACCAGTGGTGTCTTAGTTCCTAAGGGAAAGAGAAGCCTGAAATGGAGGACAGAGGTAGGTAACTTAATCAGGTTCAACAAGGGCTTCAGACTATCAGACCCAAATAAGAAAGTGGTCTCATTCCCTGTCAGCTGCAATTAAATGGTGGATTGGGAAGTAGCTCTTTGCTCAAACCCAGCTGTTCCAGACCAAGAAGCCCCCACAGTGTGAGGCCACTGAGCCCCAAACTAGGACAGCCTCACCCTTTCTGTTCCCACTGCAAAGTGGCTCAAACAGCCGAGAGCAGCCTGCTACTCTGGAGCAACCCTTTGTGCTCACCGGAGGTGGTTCTTCCCCTTCTGAGCCCAGTTCGCAAGTTGGCTGTGTAGTGTTTTTGAACGTTTGCTTGGAGGTATTTGTAGAGATGAGGAAGAGAAGGGGGATCCTTTGCCAGAGAGAGGCTGTTTTTGAGCTGCTCCTGAAGAACTTCCCAACTCCAAGAGGAGTGAGGAAGGCAAACACACTCCCTCTGCCTGCAAGTAACCTCTGCTGACTCTTCCATGCCTTTTCCAACAGCAGACAAGGCACCCAGGTTGGGGGCAGCCCAGCCTGCCCCTCCCAGGCAAATGTCCCAGGCTCAGGAACCTTTATAAACACTTGCAGTCTTTTTGGGGCCCAAGGCACCACTGTGATAGAGACCTGCAAACAGGGCCTCACAATTTTGTGTTTCCAAAAGCTAGAGAGTCTCAGGACTAAAAGTCACAAGCAGAACAGGATTCTGCTTCCAGAACATGCCACAAATCCACAGGAGGAAGGTAGTCCAAGGTGAGGCGACGGAAGGCAAATGGGTGCCTTGTTAATGTCCTGTGAGGATTGGGAACATCAGCTCTCTCTCTCTCTCTCATATGCCCCTGCTGCCCCACTCCCTCCCCACAGGCAATTTATGGAAAGTGCGCACAGGTCTTGAGGATTAGGTGAGGTTTTCAGGTAGCTTATCCCGGATCAGCCCGTGCTGCATGCTGACGTTGTGATCCAGCAATTCCAGTTCTGACGGAAGAGGGATTCCCAGCTCTCCCAAGTACAAGGAAAGGGCTTCAAAAGAATCCTCCAGTTTGGAAAACGGGGGCCTAGACAGAGAGGAGGAAAGGCAGTAAGTTAATGCTGTCTCTCTACAGATCAGCAGTCACCTATGGAGAGCAGGATTTTCCTCCAGGCGGCCAGAAAGAGATGTTTAAAAGCAGCACACAAGTGACTGAAGCAGGTGTGACCTAGGAAGGACTGTGGTTTAAGGAACTCCCACCAGGACAACCACAATGGAATAAGACAAAAGGGTTTGTGCTGGCTGGGACCAATGGAAATTGTAGTCAAAAACTTCAGGTGATAGGCGGCTGATGGAGAGACTTCTGAACACCCCCAGTCTATTGTGGCATTTTAGGCTGCTCCCCTTCTTCCATCCCCTGTGTTGAGGCTCCAAAAAGGAAGGCAGGAGCCCAGCCTTTCACATGCCCAGGGTGGTGCAGCCTGGTCTGCCTTGCACAGAGGAAACAAGAGCTCGTTCCAGCTCTGGAGGGTGCAGTTTCCTTTGGTTCCTGCTTCACGCTCACTTGACATAAATAGTTCGTTTTAACAGCAAACCGCACTGACAGGAAAAATAACACTTTAAAAGAAAATGGGAGAGAGCAAAGTCAAAACAAAGGAAGTGCTCTGTCCTCCGTGAGGGTGGCCTGCATGCAAATATGCCCCCCCCCCTCAAGCAGAATGCCAGGAACAGACTCCATCAGCCTCCACCAACCTGATGCCCTTCGGTCATTTCTGGACCACAGAACCTATCAGCCCCAGGCAGAATAGCACCCTCCAAAACATCTGGAGGGAAGCAGGCTGGCACCAGACCAAAAAGAAGCAGGAAGGTACAGAGCCAAGATCTCCCTTCATTCTGCTTTGATCCCTCCAGAGGCCTCACCTGCTCTCTGGCTCTAGCCTGCAGCAGATGGCTGCCAGGGGGAAGAAGGCCGGAGGGCAGTCGGTGGGAACAAACTTCTCCCAGAAGAGCTTCACGTTGAGGCCAAAATCCAGAGTGCGGGGGAGGCAATCTGGATCGGCATACACTTGTCCGATGATCTGAAACAGAGAAAGGAGCTGTCAATGTCACGGAAAGCAGGACTCGGCTGTGTGCTGGCGCCACCACCTGGGGCTGCAGGTGATAGGAAGGAGGAACTGAACCAGATCCGAGGAGGGAAGCCTGGATAGGAACAGGCCCTTAGGAGCATTTGCATGGGACAGGAGAAAGCAAGAAGGGAGGGCAGGAAGGGCCATGGTAGAATATCTGGCCTTGCAAGCAGCAGGTCCCAAGTTCAGTCTCCAGTGGCATCTCCAAGTACGGCTGGGAGAGACTCCCTGCCTGAAATCCTGGAAAGCTGCTGCCAGTCAGAGTAGGCAATACTGAGCCAGATGGACCAATGGTCTGAGTCAGCAGAAGGCAGCTTCCCATGTTCCCAATAGGGAAAGCGGAAGGGGTGTTTATTAATGCAACATGTTTCGGAGAAAAGATTCTACACTTAGATTAGCAGACGAAAAGCAGAGGCAGCACATTTAAAGGCTGAATCTTTATTTTTCCGAGTTTCTCTGGCCAAGGACCAGGTGAGTGGTAGTAGTAGTAATAATTAATAATAATAATAATAATAATAATAATTTATCATTTATACCCCGCCCATCTGGCTGAGTTTCCCCAGCCACTCTGGGCGGTTCCCAATTGAGTGTTAAAAACAATACAGCATTAAATATAAAAAAACTTCCCTAAACAGGGCTGCCTTCAGATGTCTTTTAAAGATAGGATAGCTGCTTATTTCCTTCACATCTGAAGGGAGGGCGTTCCACAGGGCGGGCGCCACTACCGAGAAGGCCCTCTGCCTGGTTCCCTGTAACCTCACTTCTCGCAATGAGGGAACCGCCAGAAGGCCCTCGGCGCTGGATCTGTGTCCGGGCTGAACAATGGGGGTGGAGACACTCCTTCAGGTATACAGGACTGAGGCCGTTTAGGGCTTTAAAGGTCAGCACCAACACTTTGAATTGTGCTCGGAAACCCTAACATGCTGAGAAGTTTTGAGGATCCTGGTGGCCAGAGAGAAACCTCAGGTACCACTTATTTATTCCTTAAATTTCTATACCACCCTTCATCTGAGGATCACAGGGCGGTTTATAATATAAAAACACAAAAATACATACCATAGTAACAAACGAAAACAATAACATCCCCCGCCCCCAACAGTATTTATTTTATTAAGGAGCACGGCAACTTCTCACTTCTGAAGTGGCCCAGGTTTACCTCGCATAGCACAATCCCAAAGGAAAAGATGTCCACTGTCTCATCATAGCTCTGCCCTGGAAGAAAAGAAAAAAGGGAGAGTGGCTTTATTTTCATTAAATGGAGAAAGCACTGAGTGTGAACGACAGAACAGGTGAACCAAGAGTTCACTAAGAGCCCTCAGGCAGTAGAATCAGAGTTTCCAGCCCCACAGTCTATTTTTTATTGTCTCAGTGATTACATATGATTCCTGCATGCCTAACTCAGGGCATCATTCCTGGAATTTCCCCTGCTTGGGAGCAAAGTTCAGGGCAAGAGATGGCACCTTGCCCAACGCCATTCTGTTAAGTATCATGGCTGTGGAGGGGACACTGTCAGACTTTCAGGGAGGACAGAAAACCCTGCAAATTCCTGGGGAAGGACCATGATGGCTCAGGGGCAGAGCACCTGCTTGGAATGCAGAAGGTCCCGGGACCAATCCCCAATGGCATCTCCTGGTAGGGCTGGGGAAGACGTCCTACCTGAAACCTTGGAAAGCCACTGCTAGTCAGTGTGGACAATATGGAGCTAGATGGACCGATGCTCTGACTCTGTATAAGGCAGCTTCTTATGTTCTTTACTTGGGGAGGGCTAGAGCTCAGGGGTAAAGCACCTGCTTTGCATGCACAAGGTCTCAGGTTCAACCCCCAGCTTCTTCAGGTAGGGCTCAGAGAGACTCCCTGACGGAATCCCTTAAGAGTTGCTGCTGCAAGCCAGAGTAGGCAATGCTGATGTAGATAGACCAAGGTCATGGTATAAGGCTGACCCGGCCTTCAGCACTGTATTTGGGGACTTCCCTGGCTTTTTTATGGCCCACATAGGACCAGTCTGGATAGTTGGCCTTGGTGAAGATTTGACATTTTCATCCCCAAAAAGTTTTTGATTTGAGTTTCTACTGAAATGAGGCTGCATCTTAATGTTGCATTTTAATCTTGTTTTTAAGTTGTATTTTAATCAATTGTTTTTACATCTGGTGTTAGCTGCCCTGAGCCCGGTCTTGGCTGGGGAGGGCGGGATATAAATAATTTTTTTAATTATGATTACTTGTGAAACTTCTTACCGTTCAGCATCTCTGGTGCCATCCAGTAGGGGTTCCCCACCACTGTGTAACGCTTCTTCCGGTCACTCTTGCGCAAGGTCCGCTTCTTGGCCGATGGCTTCTCCAGGGTGGGCTTCTTCCTTTCCTCTACAATCAGCCGGGAGAGGCCAAAGTCTGCAACCACCACAGTCTTGTCCTGCAGCCAAGAACAAAGGAGGAAGGGACACTATGAGAGGCCTACTAGTCTGCGGGGATCAGAAGGCGCAGTTTGCCCATGAGCAAAAATATCTATAATAAATGCCCAGGGTCAATAGCAGTGTGTCCCAAAGTGAGCGGTACTACCCAATGGGGAGTGTTGGGTTTACCTGCAGGGGGCAAAGACCATAAAAGGCAAAAGGGTAGTGGGGGAGGGGGGCGCTGGAGGTGTAAGTGACTATTAGACTTTGAAAAGCTGGTATCACTGGATCAAGTTCTTAAAAAACCAATTAAACTACATAGTTTTAAGTGGATTTGGAATAAATGGGCAATTAACCGTTTTCTTTTTGAAAGTGTTTTTATTTGATTTTACGAATTCATTCACACTCATAATCACAAATAATAATAAAATTGCGCAAGATTCTTCTGAATCTTAAAACTTCCCTCCTCCCCTCCGTGGGTTCTTTAAGTAACTTTTTAACTGCATATTATAAGTCCATCTAATTTAGAATCCTCCACTGCATCCAAAATCTATGTATCATTGCAAGAGTTATTTGAAACCTGCCAAAGAGTTCCAGTGTTTACAGTGGTCTTTCAAGTATGATATAAATTTGTCCCACTCTTTGTTGAAGTTTTGATCCTCCTGGTTTCTGATTTTCCCAGTTGGAATAAATAGGCAATTAAACGTTACTGCTCTGAATTTTGTTGTGTGCAAACCACTATTCTGTTTTTTTATAGGGTATGGGGAACTGGGAATGATTTCATGGAACCAAGGGGCAGTGGCACCAAAAGTTTGGGAACCCCTGGTTTATAGGAGAAGGGAGAAGGGAGGAACCACAGCTCAAAGAAAAACCTAACAGGTTTTTTTTGGGGGGGGGGGGGCAAATGCACATTGCTTAAGCCACCACTTGCTCTTGGCCTCCAATGAAGACGTCAGGCTTAAAGACACCCAAGTTCTGAGCAACGGTGCACCCGCTCTTGCTGGGATACATTTACAGCACTAACGTGGACCTATGAGGTCTCTGTGTGCAGAGAGCCAGAGGGCTCCAACTCTCAGCTGTTTTGCTTGGTGGTGGGCGATGGGGAGAGACTGGGGAACTCACCAGTTTGATGAGGCAGTTGTGGGAGTTCAGATCTCGGTGGATGATGGACATCGAGTGGAGGTAAGCCTGTGAAAGGGAGAAGAAGGGGAAGAGAGGCATTTGAACCAACGCTGTTTGAGTCTGGGCCACTTCCAACGTGGCACTTCTGGCTGAAACCACTCAACACTCCCACTGGCCTGTCTCACGGGCTACCCAAGTGCCTCCAAGCCACTGCCCTTCTTATAAGCCAAGGTGGTTGGGGACAAATAGAAGAAGACGCCTTCACCCCGGTATGGCTCCCCTTTATCACATACACAGCCCAACAAGACAATGACAAAAATCCACCAACGGCATACAAATCAATATGGTTAACCTGATCCAAAACACCCACCCACCCCACTCACACATGAAAACAAAGACCACCACAGCCAATCACAAACAAACAAGGCCAACTCCAGCCTCTCTCACCACCAAAGGAACACAAGTGAATAGCACAGAACCTGCACAAGCGATGCTGACACAAAACCCCACATATATTAAGTATAATAGAAACATCACCACCCGAACCCACCCCCACCCATCTCCCCCACCCTTTCCCCTTCTTTTTCCTAATGTCTCAACAAATGAAACTGATCTGTAAAAAAATGTTACTTGGAGAAAAAAAAGAGACATACATTGCACATACTTTTGTAAACTAAGAAAATCTTTAATAAAATACATTTTTTTTAAAAAAAAAAAGCCAAGGTGGTGGCTGGGCCTGGGGGTAGGGGAGGCAGGTCACAGGTGGTTTGGTCTGACCCAGAATCCTGTCAGACAAACTGCACTAAAAGCCTATTATGCTGGAGACCACCAGGTGTGAGGGGTTCATGTGCAACCAAGAGACCACGGCTGCTGAGGATGCAGAAATGAGCCACCAGCTCCACTGCGGTAAGCCACATGTGTCTGAAAACTGGTTGCTGGAAGCCGCAGGAAGGGAGAGTTGCTACTGCCGCGCTCATGCCCTGCCTTGGGGCTTTCCATTGGGGCATCTGGTTGGCCACTGTGAGAACAGGATCCTGGACTAGATGGGGCCTCTTTGGTCTCATCCAGCAGCCAAGCTCTTCTTATGTCCTTATGACAGCCCCTTTGCTTCTCCAGCAAAGGAACGCCCCATCGCAACCCTTTCAAAGTCATGAGCCTGGACTGGGGCTTCTTGGGCTGCAAAGCCTTAAGAGGCAAACTCCTGCGCATTGGCTGCTCATTCAGAGGGAGGTTCTCATTTCAGAAAGAGGAATAATGCCACTGTTGCCCCCACTGCTAGTGTCTGCCACCTGAGACAATTGCTTAATGCCGTCTAATGGTAGGGCCGGCTCGTTTCTCTCTCAAATGCACCTTTCAACCCCCCTTGCTCAGCATCTCGTATTTTTGAAGCCCTCAAGATGGGGCAGGATATACAACTCAAGACAAGATTCCATTGGGCAAAGAGTGTGTGTATTTGTGAAGAACCGGGGAACTCACCATTCCTGAGGCAATTCCTTTGGCAAAGCTGACCTTCTGCTCCCAGGGAAATGGTTCCTGCAAGGCAAAAAAGAAGGCCCTCATTAACATGTTCCTTAAACAAGCAACATATCTGTAGTGGATGAAAGGCGCAATGCTCTTTTCAAAGTCTTTCCCAGCGTGACATTGTGGCTGTGCCGGCTGGGGCTGATGGGAGTTAAGAGTACAAAACAGCTGGAGGCACCAGGCCTGGTGGAGACTACTTTAGAAGCCGAGAGCTTTAGTGGCCAAGAGCCACTGCACTTTTAGGGTCAAATTTCTCCTTGCTCATCTGACAAGCTGCCTTCACTCACCATGTTCCGGAGGAAATCCTTCAGAGTCCCGCCTTCAATGTACTCTGTGAGAAGGTTCAGCTTCTTGTCCTTGTATAGCACACCAATGAATTTCAGGACGTTGGGGTGATCCAAGCTGCGCATCACCTTCACCTGAGAAGACAAGACAGCAGTCCAAGGGTTTGGGATGCACTGAGACCTCCTTTTTACTGCTGCTGCTGCTGCTTTTTTTAAAGAAAACAAAATAAAAAGTATTTGAAGTCTAAGCAGCTCTTGCAGTCCCATCTGAGGGACTGATGCGATCCACACTTGCTCACCTTCAGAACTGCTGTAGCATCAGGGAGCCCAGGTGTGCTGGCCTTGAAGAATATATATTCCACCCTGCCAGTACAGGTTAGAGCATCAGACTGCAATCTGGGAGACCAAGGTCCAAGCCCCCTCTCAGTCACAAAGCTCACCGGGCACCCTTTGGCCAGTCACTATTTCTCAGTCTAACCAACAGGGCTGTTACGAGAGTACAATGGGGAAGCAGAGAACTGCGTGTGACACCTTTGGGTTCCTTGGACAAAAGGTGGGCCATACATGTAATAGTTTTTTAAAAAGAAAAGAAATAAAAATGGAAATGAAATATAAACATGCAAGAAAGTACATAAACAAAACCGGGTGGAACTGTGTGTTGAATGGTTTCTTTAAATGTAAAGGTTCATCATTGTTCCCGATGTGTATGTCTTTAAGGGGCCACAGCAAAATAACGAGACCCACCTTTACAGCTGTGAAACATAGCAGGTGCTGCTGAGTTGTATTGATTAAGCTGTGTCAGCAATTGGGTGTAGTATATAAGGAGCAGCACCTAGCTCTCCCATTACCCTGGGGGGTGGGTTGGTGGTTGGGTCTGGTTTGTTGCTGATGTGTTTAGTGTATAAGGAGCTTTTGTTTTTGTAATTAAAACCTTGTTTAAGCTATTTTTGAGTCCCTTTTTAATGCATGGTCTCCCCAGCAAGCTCTCTGCAGCGCTACCATACTGCAAATAGCCAACACTGTGGAGTGGCAAGTTTGATGGGAAACAGGAATTGGTGTCTGAAGGGTGCAGCAAGAGGTTTAACAATGTCATCACTGGCAAATGGAGGGGCACAGGGGCCTCACTTCAAGCAGCAACATATTTCTTTTTTATATATAAATTTATTTATTTGTTTTTTCAGATTAAAATTTTACAGTCACATATCCAACATAGAAACAAGATTCCAAAGAATCTCCTGGACTTCCTTCCTCCCCCCTTTGTGTGTCCTATTGTCAATCATTTCCTCCTGCGTCTTTTATAATAATCCAAATCTTTTACCTCTCCATTGTGTACAAAATATACCATTAAACTACAAGTGTTATTCCAATCCTACTAATGATTTTAACTGTTTACAATGGTTTTTAAGATAAATTATAAATTTTCCCCATTCCTTATTAAAATTTTTGGTCGTCCCGGTTTCTGATTCTTCCGGTCATTTTAGCCATTTCGGCATAATCCATCAACTTGATCTGCCATTCTGCAGCAACACATTTCAGCCCAGCTCTAGCTCTCCAGAGCGATGTGCAACATTAAATGCAACCCAAGTCTTGGGCATTATCTGCACGGCTTAAAAGCCAAAGAGGAGCAGCACATGACATAATGTTCTTTCGCTCTCTTCTAAGTGGGCAGCCATGGGGTGATCTTCCTGAGCCCCCATTCATATCGAGGCTGCTGTATAGCAGGACAGCTTAATGCACCCGTTTCAGGACCTGCTTGAAACGGCTGTGCCTACCTCTGTCAAGAAGGTCTTCTGCGTTTCCTCGTCACAACGGATCAGCTCCTTCATCACCATCACTTTCCCTGTTGCTTTGTGAGTCACCTGAACAGCAAAAGTGAGAAGAACTTAACACGGCGCTTCTAAACCGTTGCATGATCTCACTGACCCTTGCAAGATCTCAGTAAAGGGTCACTGGCAGCAGAGTGGCTTCCCCAGGCCTCTTAAGGGTTGTACTTGGCAGAATCAGGAAGGAGCTCTGCACTCCCACAGACCTCCTGTCCTCCTCTCACACTTGGGAATTAACACATTACTTGATCAAAGCAGCAAGTAATGTGTGTGCACACCCAAGGAGGGAGCTCATGGCTTGCTCCTGTACCTCCAGCCCAAGGTTTAGAGGGCTGTCTGAACGCAGTGGGCGCATTCTAGTCAGTTTACACCTGTCCGCTGTGCTAACAAGATCGCTTCTGTGAAGCAGAGAAACGGAACACCCCACTTTTAGGCCTGGAAAACCCAAAAGAAAGCCTCCTGTTTTAGAGAGCTTGTTTCAGTCTATCCGCTTAGAAAGAGAGCAGGTGACGATGTGAACAAGGCCTGTAATGAACAGACTGAAAGCAAACCAAAGGGAGAGGTATGCTGAGCTCTGTGTGAAGTCTTCAGCAGTGAAGAGCCGCTATATTGTCATTTATTATCGCTTTCATTTTTGTTACTGTTAATACAGTAGTACCTCGGGTTACATACGCTTCAGGTTACATACGCTTCAGGTTACAGACTCCGCTAACCCAGAAATATTGCTTCAGGTTAAGAACTTTGTTTCAGGATAAGAACAGAAATTGTGCTCCGGCGGCGTGGCAGCAGCAGGAGGCCCCATTAGCTAAAGTGGTGCTTCAGGTTAAGAACAGTTTCAGGTTAAGTACAGACCTCCGGAATGAATTAAGTACTTAACCCGAGGTACCACTGTAGTATTATTTCAGTCCATTACCTGCCCTTCACCCTAAGGTCACAGGGCAGGTTACAACAATTTAAAACACAACATTTAAACAACATAAAATTGCAAAAATAGAGTGGGTCTTAAAATTAGAGAGGTAGTGTGGTGTAGCACTTAAAGAGTGTGGAACTAGGGCTTGGGAGGTAAAGGTAAAGGGACCCCTGACCGTTAGGTCCAGTTGTGGCCGACTCTGGGGTTGCGACGCTCATCTCGCTTTATTGGCCGAGGGAACCGGCGTACAGCTTCCAGGTCATGTGGCCAGCATGACTAAGCCGCTTCTGGCGAACCAGAGCAGCGCACGGAAACACCGTTTACCTTCCCGCCGGAGCGGTACCTATTTATCTACTTGCACTTTGACGGGCTTTCGAAACCTCTGCCACGAAGCTCATTGGGTGTGACCCTTGGCCAATCACTCACTTACAGTTTACCCCACCTCACAGGGCTGTTGTGGGAATTAAATGTGGGGGAGAACCACGTATGCTAACTTGAGCTCCTTGGAGTAAAGACAGGATATAAACGCA
Source organism: Podarcis liolepis (assembly GCF_965112155.1). Classification (NCBI taxonomy): domain Eukaryota; kingdom Metazoa; phylum Chordata; class Lepidosauria; order Squamata; family Lacertidae; genus Podarcis; species Podarcis liolepis. The sequence goes on along the minus strand of NC_139566.1, from coordinate 27,670,699 downwards.
ATAAATAAATAATGGATATACATATCAGGTGTTTGAATTAGATTCTGAATTAGAAGACAAGAAGAGGAGGATGTCACCTGCACTGGGCCTGACTGGTCAAGCACATAATGAGGGGCAGCAACTTGCCTGAGACGTTTGACACCCCTGTGACTGAAACAGAAGACGACGACAACCAGCAGTCCTAACCAGTTTTATTTGTTTTGTTTTGCTTTTATCTAGGTTTTTTTTTACTTGAATGTTGTTTGTATTGTTATTGACTTTATGTAAACAGCATAGAGGAGTTGTTGTTTTTTTTACTACAGTAAGTGTTATTACATTTTCTGCAAGTAATCTAAAAGTCCCCTGCTTTTCCAAAACAAATGTGCAGCTGCAGAGGAGAGGAGGGTGCTAGGTTGTTGTACGTCTCCTTTAAAAGGAAGGCCATGCAGAAAGGACGTTCAGAAGGCAAGGGCAAGCTGGATGCTCCCCCCCCCAACCAACGCAGTAGCCTTGCAGAATGTGGGGTGTTGGGGCGTTGGCTGCAGCCCAGGGTGGGGGTGGGCAGCGTGCACAAATCAGAGGCCGGGGTTAGTCTGAGGGCTCTCGCCTGAGTGGGAATGCTCATCACAAGGCATGCTGCAAAGAGAGCATTGGGCTTACCTGCACCTGCTACGTGCCTACCCACAGAAGAGGAAGGAGGAGGAGAAGAAACAGGTTCATTAGTAAGAGAAGGTAAAGAGGAGCTGGAATGTGGCACATACCCAAGGATGCAGGCTGAAACAGGGCATGGTTATAAGCCCCTTCCCAGGGCCATAAGAACATAAGAAGAGCTTGCTGGATCTGGCCAATGGCCCATCTGGCCCAGCACCCTGTTCTCACAGGGGCCAACCAGATGCCCCAGATGCCAACAAGCGGGAAACAATCACTAGAGTCCTCTCCTCTCCTGTAGTTCCCAGCAATGGGGATTCAGAAGCATCGCTGCCTCCAGCTGTGGTGGGCAGAGCACAACCGTTGTGGCTGGTAGCCGTGGATAGCTCTCATCTACATGAATTTTCCTAATCTTCTTTTAAAGCCATCTTGGTTGGTATCCTTCATAGCCTCCTGTGGCAGCGAGTTCCACAGGTTAATTGCGCACTGCATGAAGGAGTACTTTCTTTTCTCCGTCCTGAATTGTGCCAGAGTCCACATTGTGCCAGAGTCAAAGGACAGACTATCCCCAAATCAGAACTCCAGGTGTTCTGGAGGATGGAGCAGGGCCACGGATGAACTCAGCCTAGAAGCTGTGGTCCAACAGGGCCACCTTTTCACCTAAACAGGAGAATTGGCTCAAGCACAAAGTTTTGACAGAAGGTGAAATGATTGGCAAACAGAGCATCGGTGCCGAAGAAGCTTAGGTACGGCTACTCAGGCTCTTGGGCCCCAGATCAGGATGAAGGTGGGGAGAGCCAACTTAAAACTCTGCAGTCAGAGATGCTTAGGAAGTTGCCTTATACTGCATCAGACATTGGCTCATCGACTTCAGCACTGTCTACACTGACTGGCAGCAATGGCTTCAGGGCTCCAAGCAGAAGCCCCTCCCAGCCCTACCTAGAGATGCTGGGGATTGAACCTGGAACCTGCTGCAAGCAAAGCAGATGCTCTAACAACCACTGAGCTATGGCCCTTTCCCATTCAGTGTCAGCTGCACCAACTTCAAGGACAGCAAAAGGAACAGTGAAACAATTGCTGGGAGAAACCTGATGGGACAAATGATGATCCTGATTAATAGAACACCATTAACGTGAGAAGCAGACATGCCCCATTCCTGGGGGTTCTGTTGGGAGAGAAAGGTAAGCGAGTATCTGCGACAGTTTCCTCACCTTGATAGCCTGGCCGAAGAAGCCTTTTCCCAAAACCTCCCCGTGGATCAGATCACAGGGGCGGAAGATCTGCTGGGAGCCACTTGTGGATGAGCGGAGCGATTCGGAACGGCTGATATCCCGGCTGAGGAGGAGCGGTTCCTTTGGGGAGCTGGGGCCAGGGGACTTGGAGATGCTGTTGCTTCGCCTGGAGTGGAAGACGCAACCAAGGTTAGATCTTTTGCTGGAAGTCCAAGATGCAGGCTCCCTGTTCTCCAGCTCATTGGGATGGGAGGAAGAGATGCACACGAAGCACACCTAGGTTCGCCAGACCACACTCCATAATAAATGAACGTGTGTAACAACGGTATAAAAGAAGCCATACCGTGATCGAATTCAAGGCTGCATTTAGTACGCCACACAAAACGAAATCAGATTGGATGCACTGTGCCGTGATCACAGGACGGGGCGGGGGGGCACTTAAAAAAAATCATTTATTATTATAAAAAATATTTACATACCGCTGTTTCATTAAAAAACGTACCATGGTGGTTTACAACAGTATCCTGCACCCAAGTTGTTCAGGGCTTTGTAAATCTATATAGGAACCTTGAACTTTTGTCCTGGGGGCACTCTTGTCAAAGTCCAGTGGGCCATTATGTGACTTATGTCTTGATACCCAACTTATCCAATATTGTCCTTATTTATCACAGTTATAAACCACTGTATTCTCCAAGGAGCTCAATGTGACGTACTGTCAGGCTTGAGGAATTCTCTCCCTCTCCCCAATGATTTCAAGAAGCAGGGAAGAAACAAGGAGGCTCTTATGATTTATTCAGTCATTACGGCAGAAGACGAAGAATCCGGTCCTTCCTCCATGATGGAAGGCGGAGGAGCCAGAGTGAGCAACTCCCTCTTTCCCAACAGCATCTGACCCTATGGTGGCCCCCCAGGGTCAAATGCCTCTGTGTCCGTTGCTCTTGCACCCTTAACGAACGTCGGGTTCTAGGGGACGGCGGATCATCTATGCTGTCAAATGAAGTGTCCGCTGGCTGCTCTGTCTCTCCCCCCCTGCTTCTCCTAACACCTCATAACTTAGCTGCTCGCTTGTCTCTGACTTGTTATCTCCCTCATAGTTTGGCTGTAACTCAACACAACCTCCCTCAGCTACAGGAGAAGGGGTAGGGGGTGATTGCCACCATTCCTCTTCCTCTTCATTCCAGTCCCTGACATGTACATAGTTCTCCCTCTCCTCATATGATCACAACAACCCTGTGAGGTAGGTAGGACTGTGAGGCAATGACTGGCCCGTGGTCACCCAGGGAGCTTCATGGTTGAGAGGGGATTCATACCCTGGTCTCCCAAAGTCCTAGTCCAACTTTTGCACTGCACTGGCTCTTAGTAGTCCTTAGCAGCAAGTAGGGCAGGAGGCAGGAATATGTTGGATACACGCATTAGAGTAGCAGGCCTTCCCCAAAATGGAATCTTCCAGATGTTTTGGTCCACAACTCCCATCAGCTTCAGCCAGCGGAGAATACTGCAGTTCAAAACCGCTGGAGGGTGCCAGGTTGAGAGGAGCACTGTGTTAGAGGGGTCAGCCTAAATTCCTCTAGTCCAACCTCCTGCAAAGTGAAAAGCTATATAGCCAAAATAAAATGATAGTTGGAAGTCAGTAAAAATTTTGGGGGTAGCCTCCCCTGGCCTTGGTACCTGAGGGAGCGACGCCGCAGCGTTCCTTCCAGGTTCTCCTTCAGGTCCAGAGCTGATATAGGGCAGGGAGAAGAGGGCTTTTTCGTGCGCCCGGGCATCCGGGCATCCAGACGCAGTCTGTCGAGGCGCTGAGAGACGGGGTCATGCTCGATCAACAGCTGGAGGGTTTGGCTCGTCTTGCGAATCAGGTCCTCTATCTGAGAAGCAAACCCAGGAATAAGGAAGTTGCACAATGAAGGCGAGAGAGACCTCCAAGGGAGCATCTCCAGGGGTCATTCAAACAGAAAGTTGTTGATAGCACAGACATCCTGGCATTGGTAAACTAACCTCACACAAAAACCTCAACCTTTGCCTCAATTCAACCTATAAGAGGTTTAAAGGTAAAGGTAAAGGGACCCCTGACCTTTAGGTCCAGTCGTGACCGACTCTCGGGTTGCGGCACTCATCTCACTTTACTGGCCGAGGGAGCCAGCGCACAGCTTCCGGGTCATGTGGCCAGCACGACTAAGCCGCTTCTCGTGAACCAGAGCAGCGCACGGAAACACCGTTTACCTTCCCGCCGGAGCAGTACCTATTTATCCAGTTGCATTTTGACGTGCTTTCGAACTGCTAGGTTGGCAGGAGCAGGGACCAAGCAACGGGAGCTCACCCTGTCACGGGGATTCGAACTGCTGACCTTCTGATCAGCAAGTCCTAGGCTCTGAGGTTTAACCCACAGCGCCACCCGTAAATCAGGACGCAGGTTTCTGTGACTGTCCACAGTTAATTATGTAATTATGGCTGTCTCTGCACTCTCTGCATTTCTTCTCCTCACTGCTTACAATCCTACACCAAACCATGTGTGCATATATGCCTGCAATATGCTGATGACCCACAGCTGTACAGTGGTGCCTCGCAAGATGAAATTAATCCGTTCCGTGAGTCTCTTCGTCTTGCGGTTTTTTCGTCTTGCGAAGCACGGCTATTAGCGGCTTAGCGGCTATTAACGGCTTAGCGGCTTTAAGAAAAAGGAGACAAACTCGCAAGAACTCGCAAGACGTTTCGTCTTGCGAAGCAAGCCCATAGGGAAATTCGTCTTGCGGAACGACTCAAAAAACGGAAAACTCTTTCGTCTTGCGAGGCATTCGTCTTGCGAGGTACCACTGTACTTCTCCTTTACATCTGAAGATTTGACAGTGGATGTGCTGGACCATTGCCTTGCCTCATTAACGGACTGGATGAAAGCCAACAAACTGAAGCTCAATCCAGATTAAGACTCAGGCACTGTTAGAGGGGGGTTCCCTAGAATGGATGGATTGGATGTTGACTGCTCCTGATAGGTTATACTCCCTCTGAAGTACATAGCTTGGGGGTACTTCTGGAACCCTTGCTATTGCTTGAGGTTCAGGTGGTCTCAGTGACATGGAGTGCCTTCCATCAGCTTTGGCTGGTGGCCTAGCTGGACCCCATTTGGACAGGGATAGCCTAACTTCTGTCGTCTATGTTCTGGCAACCTCTGGATTAGATTATTTCAACACGTTATACATAGGGCTGCCTCTGAAGAAAGTTTAGAAACTTCAGCTGGTGCAGAATTTGGCGGCCAGGCTGCTCGCCAGTGGAAAACTGTTTGAGCATATTATACTGGCCTGACTGCACAGGCTGCCAATTAGTTTATGGGCCCAACTCAAAGTGCTGGTTTTGACTGTAAATCCTTTAACAGCTGGAATTAGTGCAGTTACGGGTGCCACATAATACCAATTCTGCATTTTTAAGAACTTGATCTTTTGGCATGATAGCACCTACACTTCGGAACTCCCTGCCTATTGACACCAGGCAGGCGCCTTCACTCTTTTTGGCACATGCAAAAAACATTTTTGTCTAGGCAGGCCTACCCAGTTGTTTAGAAAGCTGATTTGAGTTTTAATCTGTTTTCAGAGTACTGTTAATTTAACTTTTCGAATGTCTTAAATTATTGTTAATTCTTCTCAACAATTTTATTGCTTTATCTTTTTTGTAAATCGCTTTGGGGTTTTTTTTTACAATCAAGCAGTGTATAAACATAACAAAATAAATGAACAAACAAATAATGCACCTGACAAAGTGGCCCTCAGTCCACAAAAGCTTTTTATGCCCTAATAAATTTTGTTAGAATCTTGCGGCACCTTAAAAACCTATGTTGTTCTAACTGTTTGCAGTAGCCCATATTCCAGTGAGGGGGCTTGTATTTATGCCACATATGAAAGAGAAGGAATTGCCCACAACTCACAAATGTGAGAACTTTGCTTGTGCCTTGAGATATATTGAAGACAACTGAGGGACCAGACCAAAGGCCCCAGTGGCTAAGAAAAGACAACAACCCTGCCTTATACCCAAGTCTGTCTATTGGTCCATCTATAGCGCAGAGTTGTCTACTCCAGCCTTCACCAACTCCCATCAGCCATATGACACAGGGGCTGATGGGAGTTGTAGTCTAAAACACCTGGAGGGCACAAGGCTGGTCAACTGGCACCTGTTCTCCAGGGTTCCCATCAGAGATCTTTATAGCAATGCCATGGATCAATCCTGAGCCCTTCTGCATGCAAAGCATTTCCACCAGCCCTGAGCTATTCTCTCTTCTCCATTCTGTTCTATTTCCCAAATCACCAGGAGCAAGAAGTGAACTTAAAGAGACGTCCAGGCTGTACCTCTTCTGTTTGTAGTGTGCGAATCGGGGTCCCATTGATCTCCAGGATCTTGTCTCCAGGGTGAATAGCGTTCTGGACATCAGGACTAATATGCAGTCGGTTGACTCTATAAACAAAGAGGGAGGGCCATGTGACAGCAGAACTATTTTTATTTTTCTGGGTCTTCAAGGAGTAACAACATGAATTGCACTACTCCAAAGACCACGGAAGAGTGAAACTTCCATAAAAGTGCAGTAGTCAGTGTTAAAATTAACAAATAAATTACATATTGTCCTTAAAATAACCGGAGTTTTGCTTATAAAACAAATAAACATGACTAAGAGAAGAAAAATATAGAGAGGGGACATTAGGAGCTTGTCAGGATACATTTAGCACTGTGATGTCTTCATATCTCCATGACAATTTAATGAAATAGAAACCTAGAACTGTAGAGTTGGAAGGGACCACAAGGGTCATCTAGTCCAACCACAGGCAATGCTGCCTATAGTCATCTCTGGGTGGGCTCTTCCCTGTTCTCTATCAGTCACATCCTCCAGTACTGGTTCCTCACAGACACACCTTCTACCTTGCACTGGTTTGCCATTAGATCTCCCCCAATTCTATCATAGATTCCATTTGTTCAAATTGAGAAAAAGCTTTCTGATATTCCACTGTCATAGAAAATAAGTATTTTTTCAAATTGGTGCTGAAGTTTTACACTTGCTAACCATTTCGCTGTTCTTGAGGATGTGAGGGCAGTTATACCAGTTTGTATTCCTACTTCCAAAACTCTTTATTTAAAAATATTTCTAGTGACATTTCCTAGTGGATTCAGTGCCTGTAAAGAGAATCCAAAATATCTGGATAATAGTTCTGAAAGTTTTGCAACAAAAAGTTTCCTAGACTGTTTGACCTCTGTTCCTCTAAAAACATATCAGGAAACCTGTCTTTCATCAGCTGATTTCTACTGCACCAGTAATTTATCACCCTGACATAATTTAGACCAGAAACCGTTTCCATGCCTGGTTCTGCTCTAATGAAATCAGCTGGGGTAATTTTTGAAACCCCTAAAATCACACACACAAACAAAATCGCTTTGAACTCTCAATTTTAGTAAAATCTGCAATGCCCCAAATTTTCACAGCAAGAATTCATATCAGTCTTATTGTTGCTTTAAAAAAATATTTTAAACTGTCACAATGTCTATCCCTGGTTATTAAAAATTCAGCAGTCTGTTTAAAGATTTAAAGCAGGCTATTTGTTTTTCTTTATTTGTAAAGTCCAAGGTGCTGAGGCAGAGAAGGTTATGGTAAGGTAACTGGGAGATTTCATCAGCTCTGGCTCTTTAGAATTAAACAGTTACTTGTGTTTAGTTTCCCCCCCTTGACTAAAAAAACTTCAGATTTGACATTATTAATGACTAAACCATATTCTGGACTGTCTTAATCTTCTCAGGCCCACTTGAGGTGTCAAAAGGAACATATCTTCTCAATAAATACTGTACATTTACCAGTCTCTTAAAGGTTTGGGAACATGATAACTCCAATTGTGCAGAGTCACGACGATACAAAACCAAAGTTAAAAAGATATATATACAGCCTTGAGGGAGACCTTTATATGTCAACATGGCGAAGAGGGAAAAGGAAGAGCTAAAGTAAGCAAGTCTTTTGTATACGATACAATCATTCCCTTTGCTCTCTCAACTAGAGTCTCTAAGAAGGACAAACAGTATAAATGTCCATAATTAAAATAGGCAATTAAACAACACAGCAATTTAATATTGTATTGTTTAACTGCATATTTTAACTACAAGCGTTTATACTGTAATGCTTGTGTGATTGGCTTTTATACTTAAACTTGGCTTAGACATGTGTTTTGGCATTAAGCAGTATACAAACTGATTTATCACCCACTCTTTCACTTGGACGCTAGTGGCATAGGTTGAGCAGCCACCTTCGACAGCCACCGTGAATCCTCGCTTGCCATCAGTGGCTGCAGGCATGGAGATGAGGGTCAGCGTGTAGGGCAGCTGTTCACACAGGAACTCGGTGGACAACCTCTCAATCATCGGCGTCAGAACAATCTGGTTATGGCATTTGCCACTAAACAGAAGAGTGGAGAACGTTATGCTGGAACTGCCAGTTCCATCCCTCCCCTCTCCCCACCTCTAATAATAATAATAATAATAATAATTTATACCCCGCCCATCTGGCTGAGTTTCCCCAGCCACTCTGGGCAGCTTCCAATCAAGTGTTAAAAACAATACAGCGTTAAATATTAAAAACTTCCCTAAACAGGGCTGCCTTCAGATGTCTTTTAAAGAGAAGATAACTGCTTATTTCCTTCACATCTGAAGGGAGGGCATTCCACAGGGCGGGCACCACTACCAAGAAGGCCCTTTGCCTGGTTCCCTGTAGCTTTAGTTCTCACAGTGAGAGAACCGCCAAAAGGCCCTCGGCACTGGATCTCAGTCTCCAGGCTGAACGATGGAGATGGAGACGCTCCTTCAGGTATACAGGACCGAAGCCTTTTAGGGCTTTAAAGGTCAGCACCAACACTTTGAATTGTGCTCGGAAACGTACTGGGAGCCAATGCAGATCTCTCAGGACCAGTGTTATGTGGTCCCGGCGGCCACTCCCAGTCACCAGTCTAGCTGCCACATTCTGCATTAATTGCAGTTTCAGGTCACCTTCAAAGGTAGCCCCACATAGAGCGCATTGCAGTAGTCCAAGCATTGGACCCCCCTGCCTGCATTCCACCCCCTGCCCCCCACAGTTGCAGTATGGGCTTCTAACTTCCCCTTACCAGTAGAGGGCAGAGTGCTGCACCAATGCATACGTGTCGCCATCTTCAATGATCACCTTGCAGCTCATACACGCAAAGCATTCTGGGTGGTACTTGTATTCACCAGCCACCTGCAGAGAAGCGAGGTTTAAGCCAAGGTGGAGAGCAGACAAAGGCAAAACAACAAAGGTGCTTTCAGACCCAGAAAAGTCAAGAGAGAAATCTCAACCATGCATTAGCCACATCAACCCTTTTCCTGAAACCAGACGGCACACCGCAGGGTCAAACCAAGGTTTGCAATTGCTGGCCGGAGGGGCATTTTGTCGCTTCGGCTGCTCCTGGAAAAGCAGGCCTAACTTAAAAGCATGTGAGAGAAGGGAGGAAGAGGAGAACGTTGCAAGGAGTGTGGGTGTTACCTGTCTCACATGGGGGCTTAATAGTTAAACTATGGAACTCGCTCCCACAGGAGCCAATGATGGCCACCAGCCTATATAGATTTAATAGAGGATTAGACAAATTCATGGTGGAGAGGGCTGTCAGTGGCTACTATGCTCTGCCTCCACAGTTGGATATAGTAATGCTTCTGAATACCAAGTGCTGGAAGCTACAGGAAGGGAGGGGGCTTTTGTGCTCAGGGACTGCTTGTGGGTTTCCCATTAGGGCATCTGGTTGGCTTCAATTTTACTTGTGCCATTTCAATCAGCCTGCCTGGTTGAAGGCAGGATGGTTGAAATGGCACAAGTTAAATGTGTATAAGTTGGGATTGTACTGTAATAGCATATACATGAATACAGTACCGTACAGGTATTTGGGGCTGCGCTTCCCCTAGAATCCACTAGGGGTCTCAAAAAGCATTTTTTTAAAAAATGCCTCTTGCTAGGGGAAATGAGCTGTTGGCCTGCAGAGTTTCCCCTACAGCAGTTGTCTTCAACCTTTCAAAACTCAGGACTCCACCTTCAGCCCTAACATGCATTTGGGGACCTGTTTCTTAACTTTCTACAGGATCTCAGATTCAGAGCTAAGTGCTGTCTAGTCTAGCGGCCCTAATAAGCTTTAAATCAAGACATGGAGAGTTTCGCCTGCAGTCAGAAGAAAGATACCTTCACTTTGTTCTGAATAATTTTATATATTTATATTAACGTACTGCATTTATATCCCACCCTTTTCTCCATGGAGCTCAAGATGAAATCAGACTGATGCTTTAACCACTATACCACGCTGGCTCTCAGTCCCACACTTCAGTGCAGACTCACTCAACCTGGTGCCCTCCTGCCATTTTGGACTACAGTTCCCATCAGCCCCTGCATCATTCAGCCCAGAGACAATGTTCTACAACTCTGGCCCAATCCTGTGCACAGATGTGTTCACACACACACAGGTGAGTGTGAATGAAAGGAAGTGTGTCCTTTCTGCCAGCAATGGATGATGCAGAACCAGCATACTGCAGTGGTGGTTAGAGGGTCAGGCTGGTACCTGGGAGACCAGGGTTCAAATCTCCACTCAACCATGAAGCTCACTGGGTGACCTTGGGCCAGTCACTATTTCTCAAGTCTAGCTTACCCTCACAGGGTTGTTGGGTAGATGAAATGAGGAGCGGAAAAAACATGTACATCACTTTGTGGGAACATAGAATCATAGACTTGGGAGGGACTCCCGAGGGTCATCTAGTCCAACCCCCTGCAATGCAGAAATCTCAGCTAAAGCATCCATGGCAGATGGGATGTAAGTGTAAATAAATAAACTGACCATATCACACGACATAGGAAGTTGTTTTAGACTGATTCAGATTCTTGGCCCATCTAGATCAGTATTGTCTACACTGACAGGCAGCATCTTTCCAGGGTTTCAGGTAAGGGACATTCCCAGCTGTACCTAGAGATGCTGCCGGGGACTGAATCTGGGACCTTCTGCATGCAAAGCAGGGTCTCTACCACTGAGCCATGGCTTCCCCCTGGAAGTACCATGTACATCACCACAATTGTGTTCCTTGGATGAAGAGTGGGATATAAATGCAACAGCAATAACGGAACTGTTTGGAAGCAAAAAGCACGGTCCTTTTGGTTTTTTGAAAAAGGATGCACCTCCCACTGAAAAAATCTTCCATTTGCCAAACCTGTTGAGAGGTTCAATATCATATTACAAAGACGGGAGCCTGAGTCCCAAGAACAAAGGCGAAGTGCCTTACGGCATGCACAGCCTGGAGGCCCAACAGGAAACACTTTCGTCTTGTGCTCCGTCCCAAAACATTTCACAACAAAGCTGCTCCTCCTTCCTGCCAGGCCCTTCCCAGAAGACACACTTTGTGGGGGGGGCGGGGGTGGGGGATACAGCCTGATGTCATCATTAGGGCTTTGAATCCTAACCTTGCTCAGTCACTGTATTACAGAGTTGGAAGGGCCTCCAAAGGTCATCTAGTCCAACCCGCTGCACTACAGGAATCACAGTTAAGGAATCCCTGGCAGATGGTTATCCAACAGAAAACCTCTAATGAAGGAAAGCCCACCGCCTTCCAAGGTAGTCCGTTCTGCTGTGGAACAGCTCTTCCAGTCAGCAAGTTCTTCCTAATGTTTAGTTGGAATCTCCTTTCTTGTAATTTGAATCCACTGGTTTGGGGTCCTACCCTCTGAAGCAGCAGGAAACCAACACAGAGTAACTAGTAGAGATTTGAAGTGGCTTCGGATGCTGAGTTTCCCCCATCCTGCAGCATCATTTGTATAGCACCCTATACCCCCAGGTCTCAGGGTTGTTCACAACATAAAATTCTGGGGATACTCAGAATGGGAAGCAGAAACAATGCCAAATCCTTACCATGACTGGCCCAGTCATCAGCAGAGAGCAGCCGTGGCAAGACTCGCCAAATTTCCTCCAGTAGTCCTTGTGGCAGTAGAGTTTCCCATCCTTTTCGTAGTACCAGTTTGTGAGGAGGTCCTGGCACTCGGAGCAACTAGGAGGCAAAACAAAGGATGGGAGGTAAGACCTACATCTGCCCACCTGCAACCCGCCAGGCTATGGAGTAAAGGGAAGTCCCTTTGGGATGCTCTATGTCAGGCAGGTCCATAATGCGTTTGGGGTGCCTAATACGGCCCCTGTGGCAGTGTATTTCCTGGGGTAAAATCCTAAAAAAACCTCAACAATTTTAATCATAAAAGAAGCTCAACAACTCCAACTCTTAAAAAAGCTCAACAACTTCAATCTTAAAAGGTCAACAACTTTGGTCGGCAACCACAGCCCTTCACTTCATCAAATGTGGCCCCCTTTGAAAAAAGTTTGGAGACCACTGCTCTAGGTAGTAAGCAATGAATAAACACAGTAAATAATACTAAGAGCCATTCAGCTTGCTCAGAGCAGACCCACTGAAATTAATGAGCCTGTCCATTAACTTCAGTGGGTCTACTCTGATCAGGGCCAGCACTTAATACCAACTAATGATAATACCAATAAGAATAAGGGTGGCCACTGCAATGGCATATATATCTGTTTTTAAACCTAACATAATAGCTAAACTTTGCAATAACTCTACCAACTTTCCATTTTTTGGTAAGACTTCCCTTTTCTCTATACACTAATACACTACTCAGCACAGAAATAAAAAGCCTGGAAGGAAGCCAGAAGAACCTGGATTTAAGTCTCCAGACAAACTCCCCGGACCCAACCTGGGGAGCTCTGGCTGTTTTGGACTACGACTCCCATGAGTCCAATGCCAGCATGACCATATGATGCTGGGGCAGATGGGAAGAGTGGCTCAGACCTGTGGAACACTGGGGCCAGAGGATGCTGTAGTCCAGAGCGGCTGAAGGGCACCAGGTTGTACAAAGGCTGTCCCAAAAGTGATCTGCGGATGGGTGGATGAATAGAAGACACACCTCTGAGGCCCGCAAGAAAGCAGCGTGGAGAAGGAAGCCTGAATGCTGAGGTGGTGGTCACTCTCCAAGACAAGAGGACGGCCTCTGACCCCCCCACTGCAAAACTCATGATCCTTGGACCATTATGAACATAGCACCAAGGCCAGGTGACCATGCACACAGAACCAATGTCCCTAGCCCACAGGGCCAGGAGGCAGGTCAGAGTATAACTATCTGCCCAGTGATTTGTAATGCTATTTCTAAGGCAGGTGCAGGTCTCTCTCCAACAATGGACACAACATCCCCAGGCTCTGCATATCCCCACCTCCCAGGTGCACAGCCTGAACTACTCTCTTGAAAACCCACCAAGTCCTTCTCACAGGAGAGAGCAAGCTTCCTTTGCCCATCTGTTTCAGGACAATTGCTTCAAACTGTGTTTCCTTTTCTGGTGGTACAAGGAGAGGGGATCCCAAATGATGACTGGGCTGTTGAACACTGCTTAGTATACGAAAAGAAAGCAGTTTTTCACACCTCTGGAATTTACTCCCGGCAAGACGTAGAAATGGACACCCACTGAGATGGCTTTAAAAGAGGGCTAGACAAATTTCATGGAGAAAGGATGCCTATAGCCAGCAGCCACAATGGTTTATGCGATGTTCACTGCTGGAGGCAGTATGTCTCTGAATACTAGTTGCTGGAAGCTACAGGAGAGGAGCTTGCTGCCGCACTCAGGTCCTGGTTGAAGGCTTCCCACTGTGGCATCTGGGTGGCTGCTGTGCAGACAGAGGGGCACCCTTTGGCCTGATCCAACACTCTTCTTATGGAACCTCCAGGCCCAGAAGCAGTCTATCTAGATTCCTAGGTTCTTTGGGGTATTTGGTCCCTTTGAGAAGAAGATGCTAGTCTATATGGTCTTCCTTTGGCCTGATTCTCCCAGGCCGCTGCTTACGGTCTTAAAGCAGCCTCCCCTAGGCTGAATAAGGAAGGGAGTGCTTAGCTACCGGTAATTACTAAGGTGCTTTTATACATAAGCCAGTGGGCCCTGCCCAACTTTTACCCAGATAAGCGAGCTAACCCTACTATAGAAACGCCGCCTCCTCAGCATGCAGCTGCGTGCCTGGAAGCATCAAATCTTGCCTCTCCTTCAGCTTCTAGCCTGTAACTTTAGTTGATAAGATTGACCTGGAAGGGACCAATGAGCAAGGAGGTGCCTATCTGTACAGCGGCAAAAAGGATTTGGAATTGTTAAATAGCTGAGGATAGCCTTAGTGCCTGTCACTCTGAGAGAGGCAAGGTGCTCTACTCTTGGCACTGCACCAGATAAAACAACAGCAAGACTTGGGGAAAGAGAAAGCAAGTACCGGTAGTTAAGATTCCCACTGGGCTGGATGGTTTGTCCAAAATACTTGCTCGTCAGCATGCAGCGAACCCCGCAGAAATTCCAAGATTTAGCTACAGGTTCAGATGCTGGACCTCTGGGCAAGGTCTTGTTTGGGGTGACGCACATGCCATTAGTCACATTCCAAGTAGGAACATGCTTCCTGCAATGACCGGGCAACCATAAACTCTGTTCATCCCTCCACCCCACCCTCCTCCCTTTCCTTAGAAGTGGGGAAAGCAGCTGACTAGCTGGTCCTAGAGGTCTGGGTCAGCCATCCCCAACCTGGTGCCCTCCAGATGTTTTGCACAACTCCTGCCACTAGCCCCAGTCAGCAAGGTCATGTGGGACAACTACTTCCACCAACCCCTGTTAGCAAGGCTGAACAGGTGCTTTTTTCAGTATGTGCACTGAATTTCTATCTGGAGAGAGAGTTTTGGCTAGCCCTGTCGTTCAGGGCTCTCCACTATGGCCGCTGGTGCTTGCTCTAGCACCGGGTGCCGAGCAGCCTCCTGAAGGTGCTTCAAGTTCTCCTCCACACTGATGCTGGTACCCCTGGTTGTCACCGTATTAGGAATCCTCTCGGCTGCAGAGCACCCTGGGGGTTGTAGTCCAGGTCTGGCTGCTCAGCCTTTGCCCAACCTAAGTGCCATTCAGATGGTTCAGACTACAACTCCCATCAGCCCCACCATAATACAGTTGTGCTGGCTTGGGCTGATGGGAACTGTAGCCCGAAACATCTGGAGGGCACCAGGTTGGGGAAGGTTGATCAGGACACCGGAAACCAAAGGAGGAGTTCCAGAGCGGCTCTTGTCCACTGAGCGAAATTCTAGGCATTGCAACCTGCTTTGCCAAAGCTGGTTATCCTTCTGTGCTGCTTTATCTACAGAGGTTGCATGTTACAAATTCTAGGAAGCTGAGGAAAGTTGAAAGGGGGCTGCTGCTGCTGCAACAGAATTCTGGGGGAAAGGTGAGGGGCTGAGGCGCGTTAAGAAAACCCATCCCTTGTGACATCACGGTAAACAAATCCAGGCAGGGCAAATTCACAGAAGTCCGCCCAGGCCTGCAGAAGCTCAGTGCATATTCCCAAGGCTGCTTCAGAATGTGAGTGAAATTCCGGCTCAGAAATAACAAGTGCTTTAGCTTCACAAAGAGCTATGCACTGCATAGAATCACAGAGCTGGAAGGGATCCCAAGGGTCATCTAGTCCAACCCCCTGCAATGCAGGAATCCTTTGCCCAATGTAAGGCTTGAACCCACAACCCTGTAAGAGTCTCATGCTCAACTGACAGAGCAGGATTACGGTGCTGTTCCTAAGTGTTCAAAGCACACCGTGTGAGTATTTCCACAATCATTACAGTCACCATGTTAAGGCAGACCCTATTTCAGATGGGAATGAGGAGTGGCTCAGAAATGATAGCTTGCCTAAGTCCACACCCTCACTCAAGAAGCTCATGGCTAATGTTGGTTTAAAAAAAAAAAATTAAGTATTTGCTCTCTTGCAGATTACAAAGTCATAGGAAGTTGCCTTATCCCAAGTCAGACCATTGAACCATCTAGCTCAGTACTGTCCACACTGACTGGCAGCAGCTCTCCAGGATTTCAGGCAGGAATCTTTCCCACTTCGACATACAGATTGAACAGGGGGCCTTTTGCATGTGATGAAATAAATGCTTCTGAGTCTGTCCTGTGTCAGAAGCACATTCCTGAAGCAGCTGCAATTAAAGTGGGGGGAGGAGACGGGCAGGCACACAAGGGGAATGGGAGGCATATTCTAACAGACACAGGATAACTTTTATGCTAACTGTGTAAGGGCACGCGTGAGAAACTAATGCCCACCTGACTGCTCCGACCTGCAGAACTGGCACTGCTGCAGGTGCTCCACAGTATTTGTTCCAGGTTTGTAAGAAATCGATTCATTAGAACTCACTGTCTACTGACATCAGGCGGGTGCATTCCTTTAGGTGCCTGCTTAAAACGTTTTCATTCAGGCAAACCCATCCAGACATGTTGGCATGTGTTTTAAACTGTCTGTCGGTACCTTGACTGTTGGCTTTAATTATATTTTGAAAAATTTTAAATACCTATTTTTAACTTTGCCTTCCATTGACCATTTTAATGTTTGTTTTATTTGTTTGCTTTTTTGCAAACTGCTCAGGGGTTCTGTTTACAAATCAGGCGGCATTTAGATTGTTAGGTGAATAAAATGAAACAAATAAAGTAACACACACCATAGGGAGGGATCAAGTCCTAAAAGCAGATTCCCCAAGTTCTTCCTAACCATTTGCATGTCTGCCTTGTGGCACCCAATTTTTTTAATGAGATTCCAACACAATTTACCCACCTCACCACTAGCCACAAGTTTCGCTCGCTTCCTGGTGGGGAACAAACCCCTCAAGGTGGGAGTTAAGGGCTTGACGCCTGGTGCTCACTTGAAAGACAGGCTTAAAACAAGCAATAATCCAGGAGGCGAGGGGGCTGCTTTGGAAATGAAAGAGGTTTATGGAAACCCAGCTCAAAAGCTATACAGTACTCAGCTCATCCATGCATCTGAAATCTGATAGGTACTGCACCAGCTTGAATCCCTCCTACAGTCTCTGAGTTAAACTGGCCCCAAGTCACCCAGCGAACTTTATGGCCACAAGGTCTCTGTTAGACAACTCCTGCCATCATTTAACACACCACACCGGCAAACAAGACGTGAGGCTTCAGGTGCTGTAGGTTGAAACACAACACACACACACACCCAAATGAACCTGCAAACGCTGCTAGCAACCTATCACGTCTCACCCCACCTTAAGCAGGTAAGAAAGCATACAGACTGTGCCCTCCTACCTGAAAGATTTCTACCAGGCAGGTAGGTTCCTGGGTAGAAACACACCTAACAGCCTAGGAGTGGGGCGAGGGGTGGTGGAGAGGAAGCTGCCCCCCACCGCCCACATACTGAGCATGGCTTACCGAAAGGGCTCCTTTGGAAGGAAGGAAGGTGGAGCAGACAAGTAGCTTCCCATCTCCGGAGTGCTGGCTAGACCAGCTCAGACGCAAACCTGTTTGACGGCTTCTACCGTGCAGCTAAGACAGCCATGGAAAAGGGTTCACTTTGCCTCCTGCCGATTCGGGTGCCTCGCTGCTGCTGCTAGCACAGGGGAGTGCCAGGTCTTGGGCGGGTTGCTCTCTGCTGGGATTCCCCTGGCTCTCATGGTCGCAAGGGGAGCAGCAGCCTTAGGAGGAGGCTGTTTCAACTAGGAGCCCCTCAAGGGAGAGCAGTGTCATTAGCCTTGTGCCCGCCCAAGGCTAGAGCAGTTGTTGTCATGCTTCCTCCTCCTCCTCCTCCTCCAGTTCTAGCCCAAGGGTAGAGGGTGGAGGGAACAGGAGGAGGAGCTCCTCTTTTCAGGAGTGAGGTGGATAGTTAACATGATTAGCAGGGGATAGCAACAACTCATTTACAAAAGGTGGAATCCACGGACCTGCAAGGCACAAACCTCCCTCTTCCGCAAAAAACCCACAAACCAACGCACCACAGCAGTCCAAAGTTGCAGGATCGAGCCAGTAATCAAAGCTCACTGTCAAGTTGACTCTGTGGTTGCAATGGTGGCTCCTCAACACCATCTTCACCTTTCCCAGCCAAGGAAACGTGACATAACCCTAGCAGCATGCTCCAAAAGGTTTGACAGAGGCTTGCAAGACACATCTACACCATATATTTAAAGCACATGGTTTCCCCACAAGAATGCTGGGAGTTGTAGTTTGTTAAGGGTGGGGGCAAATGGAAGCTCCCAGGATTCTTGGTGGGGCGGACCCATGTGCCTCACATGCGCACTGAATGGTTGGTGTGGATGTGACCAATCACTTTCACCACTGAATACCATGGCTAATGCAGAGCAGCCAAAGGAGGTGTCCGGACACCACCTGCTTCAACTTTGATGCGATGAATTTCACTTCTTATGGCTTGAGGAGGTGGAAGGGTACTGACCAACAAGAGCCAGCCTTGTCCCATTTGACTTATTGCAGTGTTTCCCAACCGGTGTTCCGCGGCACACTAGTGTGCCGCGAGACGTTGCCTGGTGTGCCGTGGGAGGGAGGCGGGCGAGTCGGGCGGCGAGAGGCGGGGCGGCGAGGAGAGGCCGCCCAGCGCGGGGCTCTCGCCGTCTGCCTGCCTGGCTGCCTGCGTGGCGCTGACGTCACGGGGCTGTAACGTGCCCCACATAGGCACACGCGGGGCGGCGAGCGAGCTCCCTCCCACATCCCATCGCCGCTCGCTTCGGCCGGCCTACTGGGCTGTCGCAGGCGGAAGGCCTGCGCATGCGCGAGGTTTTCACGCCTTCGGGATTCCCTTCACGCCTTCCTCCTCCCGGTTCCTTGAGAGCGTGGGAAGCGGCAGCGCGAGACCGCGTTGAGCCTGGTAGGTATTGCGCTTGCCAAGGCAGTCATTTGGGAAATGAAAACTTGCAAAGCAAGCAACCAGTTCAATCTGAAGTACGTGTATGCTTAATATCCTGTATCTGAAACCTGTTCTGCCCCCTCCCCCACACTTGGTGCCATTTTCATCTACACATGCAGCAGAGTAAGTTGACCCAGAATAGTACCAATTCAGATGGCAGATGGGAGAATGACAGTGCTGAATGCTTTCCCATGTAGAACAGTCCCTGCAAATAAAAACCTAGCATATTTGGAAGAGGGATGCTAGCCTAACCATTTACCTTCTATGCTGTTACTATTTTTTTATTTATTTTTTACATAAGTAAAAAGTGACCTTTCCCCATCTGGCATGGTGGTGTGCCTCGAGATTTTTTTCATGAAACAAGTGTGCCTTTGCCCAAAAAAGGTTGGGAAACACTGACTTATTGCATGTAGCAGGAGCCGGCTGAGCTTCAGAGATGCTAAATGCCTATCTGGGAAAGAGTGTGGTGGGGGGTGGGGTCCCAGCTGTGACATGCCTGCTCCTAAGGAGACCTGCCTCAGACATAGAAGAGGTGAACAGTTATCACTTAGCAGATAACATTTCCTTCCCAGGCCAGGAGCTCACGTGAGTGGTTGCCGACACTTTATGATTTCCTGGATCCATTTCAAGTGGAGATTTAGGCTTGGTTTGGGCGCAGGAGCTGCCTCGGTTGCCCTTTGCTGGAAGACCGGAGGCATTAACGCTCCTTGACCTCTCTGATACTATCCACCATAGCTATCTTCTGGAAAAGGTTATGAATCATGGGGTTGGAGGAGTAGGGAAACAGGTTCTGTATATTTCCCCTCCTTATCTGAACGTCCGATCCCAGGTGATAACAATGGAGGGTTTCTGCTGAACTTTTGGACGTTTATGCTTGGGGGTCCCACAGGGTTGTGGGTTCAAGCTGCACATTGGGCAAAGGTTCCCTGCACTGCAGGGCGTTGGACTAGATGACCATCATGATCCCTTCCAACTCTACAGCTCTATGATTCTACGCTGTGAGATAGGCTAGGATTTGCATTAGTGACTGGCCCAGGGTCACACAGTGAGCTTCACATGACTGCATGGAAGTTTGAACCCTGATCTCCCAGGTCCTAGTCCAACACTCTAACCACACTGGCTCTCAAGGACCTTGCTTCCCACATTCGCCCGCCAGTGACTTCTGGGAAGCCCACAATTGGGACTTGAATGTCCTCCTGTCGTTCCCTAACAAACCATCGTTCAATCCCCTTACACAGATTTTAGCACTGGGAGGGAGAGAAAGATCAGTCAGGTATGCTTCTCAAAGCTGCCTCGTGTCGCAAAGTTTCCTGTGCAGCATGGATGCCTCTTTGTCCTAAAATCCAGGGAACGGAGGGAGAGAACTAACCAAGGCTAGTGCTATGCCAGGTTTTTTCTTTTTAAAAAATCGTACAAACCTTCAAGTTCAAGCATTCTTCTTCGTTAGCCAAAAAGGAAAGGCAACTGGGAAAGCATATCTAGTTGTGAATGCAGTTATGTCACCACCCGTGCCTGTGAGCAGTTCTGTTCTGATGGTGCTTCCACAAGGGAGCCCCAGGCTCAAATGCCATGAAGCCCACAGAATGGCCTTGGGCAAGCTGACAGCTCTCAGTCTTGCAACCTGCCTCAGACAGGATGCAAGGATAAGAGAGATACATTGCAACATCCCTCAAGTCCTTGGGACAGGGCAAGGCAGAAAAATCTAAATGTGTGTTTTTAAAAAAACTAAATCTGTATACTGCTTCCTTGATTTAAAATTATTTAAGTGATTTACAAAGGATTATGTATGTTCCCCAGTGCTCTGACCCGTTGTGCATTACATTATGTTATTCCCCAGAAAATGTTGCCTTGTTGAATATACAGTGGTACCTCGGGTTAAGTACTTAATTCGTTCCGGAGGTCTGTACTTAACCTGAAACTGTTCTTACCCTGAAGCACCACTTTAGCTAATGGGGCCTCCTGCTGCCGCTGCACCGCCTGAGCACAATTTCTGTACTCATCCTGAAGCAAAGTTCTTAACCTGAGGTAATATTTCTGGGTTAGCGGATTCTGTAACCTGAAGCGTATGTAACCCGAGGTAACACTGTAAACGACAATGAGTTCTAGTTTAACCCCATTGCTTTTCATATTTGACAAGGCAACATTTGGGTGCCCAAGATGGAAAAGCCAAACAGTATCTCGAGGTGACATGGGCTATGATGTACCAGGAATTTCTCCTGCGCAAGCCCCCCCTGAAATCATCATTGCCATTGTTTTCATTCATTTCAGTGGAGCCTGCACAGAAGAACTTTCTGCTGGGGTTGCTTCTGCCTGCTGCACTCTGGCACCCAAAGCCTGCTGCTGCAGAGTCTGTTGACACATTAGGGCTATGAAGTTGAAATCCAGATGCTGCAGATTTTTTAAGAGGTTTCCTTTCAGGATAAGGGTAGGCTTGGCGGCAGAGAACAGAAGCACATTAGGTGCTGGGTTGACACCTGTGGCTAAAGTTTCCTAAGAAATGGAGTTGAATTGCAAGGCATGTGTGTGTACACACACACATGACAGCCAGCCACATTTATGGAAAAATAACCTCTGTAAATTGCCAGGATCTTCCACTTAGCTGGGCTTTTAAGCCGGCTGTAAAGTGCAGAGTCAGTGACACCAGGGTCATAAATCCTGACACAGTCCATCTGTTTCAGGAAGAGGGAGTCTTTCCTCCTGACCATTTGCACAGAGCTTCACTGGAAACAGAAACAATGCAGTGAGTTTGCGTCTAGGAATGCACTCCTCTTTTCCATGCCCTCCTCATATCCCAGCCCCTTTTGGATTATTAGTTCCATACCATGAACAAAAACTGCCACGGAATAATTGGCAAGTCCCTTATTGGCTTCGCATCCTCAATTTTTTTGGGGTGGGGGGAGTAGGCAGGACAAAGAAAGAACAGCACAGAGTATTTGCCCCAGTGTTTGATTTCATGAACTGAAATTTGCCCCCACTTGATCTAAAAAGATCCATATAGATAATCCTCAAATCTAAATTTATGATGTCCTGCCGTGTGATTAACAGCAAACAGCACTTCTGCATGAGAGGCCAACTTGCAAGAGCCCAGCGTGAAAACTATACGAAACGAAGACAGCTAAAAGCCCTGCTAAGAGATTCCATTTGGAGTGTTGGCTTCATGAGATTCTCTATAAACAGGAAATATATTTATCATAAAACTTGATCTGCTTTTGAAGAGAGACCTGCAAAGCAGCTTCCATACACAAATTTGCACACACAGCAGGAAGCAAGGAAGATCACACTTCATTGCCCAATAAAGAACAAATAATCAATTTAGTGTGATTCTGAAGGGAGAGGGAAGGGTTGCTTTCTATATTTTATACCTAAGAAGGATCTTCATATATACCTAAGAAGGATCTTCATATTCTCTGTAAGTTAATTTCTGAGCTAAGGGCCCCTCAAGGAATGCAAGATAAGACAGAGACTGTAAGCTAGAAATAGCCTCGCTTTAGGAATGCAATATAAAAAAAAGACACAGACGGGAGGAGACGGGGGGGATGCAGGACGCTTAGAGAGAACAATAGGGAGGGCTGTTTTAGAAGGCTATAGACATGCTAAAAATAAGTTGAAAACTTATTTTGGGAGGGCGTGGGGAGGAGGGAGAGAGAGCCCACTCAAGGTATAAGAAAATCTGCAGAGGGGTATTTTCTGGGCAGTCAGTTTTTCAGAATTTATTCTGCTGGCTGTCTCCTGTGCACAGAGAATAAAACTGCTTTCCTCCAAAGAAGGATCTTTCCTGGAGTTTTCTTTTACTCTCTCTCTGGATCTGAGGACGCGGGCCAACGATTCCCTGGCATGGACTAGGCTCAGCCTACATCTTGGTTCCCTGACCGGGAATCTGCCCCACCTCAGAGGGCTGGAGAGAGCCAGGCTCGACCTGGTGGACAGCTCGGATCGGTGATTGCAGGCTCCACGCGCGCACCTGCCAATTTGTGGGGGGAACCAGCCACACCGCTCCGGAGCAAGGACCCAGGTCGAGGGAGGAAAGAGGACGGCGCCGAGGGGACAGGTCCGCAGTGGAAAAGGTAAGCTCCACAGGGTATAGGTGGGAGCAAGCTCCACAAGGATAGGTGTGAGCAAAAAGAGAGCCTGATCAGCTCCGCCAGCAGGGTAGAAGAAGTGCCACTGGTTTTGGTGTCGCCCAGAAAAAGCAGCAAAGGGTGCTGCTAGGGCCCCGGTCGAAGTCTAAGCGCTGCCGGTTATGGTTGGTTGTTGGTTTTGTGCCCAGAAAAAGCAGCAAAGGGTGCTGCTAGGGCCCCGGTCGAAGTCTAAGCGCTGCCGGTTATGGTTGGTTGTTGGTTTTGTGCCCAGAAGAAGCAGTAAAAAAGGTGCTCTTGGGCCCCGGTCGAAGTTGTGAAGCACTGCCGGTTGTGATTTTGGTTTTTTGGGGGGAAAAAGGGGTTGGGGGAGGTGCATGGGTTTTTCTAAATGTGCGTGTGGGGACACTCCAGTGAATGTTTTGAGTGTGTGAGACGTTGAAAGCAACGTCTGGCCTGTGACTGAGTGAAAAAATAACGTTAGGAGGAGGGAGTGTCCCAGTATCCCAAGTGTCCAAGTGTTCCAGGGTCATGGAGAAAAAGCAGTAAAACAACTCCCATGACCCCCCTGCAATGCTTTCCTGAACAAATTGAAAAGATGCCACGAAGGGAGAAGATTGGGGATTTTAAAAACCTGATGAAAAAAATAGACTCCAACACTTATGTGGAGTTCCTAACCGTCTCCCATGGCTCAAGAAAAGTAGAACTGTGATTACCTGTGCCATGCCAAACTGTGCCCAGTATGGCAGCAAGTACAAGTTAAAAAGCCAGCAGTTTTGCCAGTCCCAGAAGAGAAGTCCCAGAAGAGAAGGAGGAAGGAATAATTAGCCCCCCTCCACCCTATGCAGCAACTGCACCAGGGCTAAATGAGGTTTCCCCTACCCAACCCCCAAGAAAAGAGACTGAGGGAGAAAAGAAAGAGAAGAGGAAAGTGAAGAAGAAGGTGGTATAGAGAATGAAGAATTCAGAAGGTGAAGTGGACAAGCAGTCCAAAAGAGTGTTTCAGTATGTAGAACCATGTGGCTTCTTGAGTTCTAGAAGCAGCACAATGCAAGGATGTGAACTGGCAGAAAGAAACAGAAGGGAAGGCTTTGAGAGCCGCATAGGACAGAACTGTTAAAAAAAAAAAAAGACAATTAAACCCGAGGGATCAAAGAACCCTGGGATTACAATACTGACCATTGAGAAAATCTGCAAGATAAATGCCCTCAGGGCAGCAGACAATACTAATAGTTGCAATTGAGGCAGCTAAAACTCCACTTTGATGGCCCCACTCCACTGAGTGTATGACCCCCTGGAGTCATCCGATGCCCAGGACCACAGACCTCCAAGCACCTTAAATCAGAATCCTTCTTTCGAAGAGGACCTGGCCAAAATAATTAGGGGTTTGTCTTCAAACAGCCAAAAAGCCAAAAATGCAATCTCAGAGTGAGCGAGGGTGTCCACGGGAGGGGCAGAGAACGCCTAGGGAAAAAGCCAGTGCGCCATCTGCAGGCAAGAGGGTCACTGGAAAATGGAATGCCCAAAGGCCCCACGCCCGACACACCCCACTCCCCACAGGGTGGGAACAGTAACCAAAGTTCCGATGCCTATGTACCCAGCCATGAGCCTCAGCGCTACAGCCACAAGCCCAGCTCTGAACTCCAGAAAAACCAAGGCAGAGGGCAAGAACAGGGATCTGTGCAGGGATACCCCATGGCCTGAACCCCACCTCTCCAGTCCTGAGAGACGAAAAAAACTTACTAGGATAAACCAGGCCCAACAAACGCAGGTTCCCAGAAGCTGCCTGGCCCTGGTCCAACAATGGTTGCTCGGCACACAGAATGAGGTTTCTGAAAATGATTTGCTCAAAGACTGTTGCAGAAGCAAGTGAACTAACTGTTTCTCATTCATGCAAGTAACAGGACATCAGCTTTTTTTTTTTCTTCGCTTTTCTTTTTTTTCTCCTTGTGCCAGGCGCTTGGAGGCAGCTTCAGAGCGTTATCTCTTGGCAGCTATTCCAAGAAGGACACTGCTGCATTCAGCCAGCTACCCTGAACCTCACACTTTCTGGATTTACAGTTCAGCCACAAAAACCTAGAAGGCCAAGAGTTAACCACCCCCCTGCCCCAAAGTACTAACCTGGAAAAGTGACTTTCTTAAAAAGCAAGTGAATACTTTCTGTAAACTTTGTCAAGTTTTTCTTTTAAGGTACAATTTTACTCTGAAAGGAGCTGCGGCATAGGAATTGATACTTTGAGGAATTTGAAACTTTGCCAGAAAGCAAGGAGTGCATTGCTCTTTCTACAGACACTGGCAAATGAACTGAAATTTGCAACATGGCTTAGAGTTCTGAAGCCCGAGCACACATGAGAATGCAAGGGACAGAGGAGGCCCCTGAAGCCTACTTAAAGAGGCTGAAGGAAGCCTACCACCAGTATATCCCTGTGGACCCAGATGAGGCTGCCAATGCCCCTATCATAAAAACTGCCTTTGTAGCCCAAGCGGCGCCCGATATCCACCAAAAAAAAAAATAAAAATGAAGGTTTTTTTATGGGCCACACCCTTGAATGGATGCTGGAATTAGCCCAGACCATCTATAATTAGAGGGAAAAAGAGACCCAGAAGAAAAAGAAGAAGTACCAGGCAAAGAAGTTGATGGCCCTGAAGACGGGAAGTCCACCGTTAGGAGAAGAAGAGGAGGGCGAGGCCACTTAGGAAAGAATCAGTGTGCCATCTGCCGAAAGGCACCTATTTCTTCCCCCAGGCTAAAATGAGGAAATGTCAGATGCTACTACATCCGCGTTAGAAATTCCAAGTCACCACAGCCCTCAACCCAGCTACCCTATTACCGGTAGGAGAAGGTGAGGAGCCCACGCATGACTGCATTGAAATAATGAATGAGGTGTATTCTAGCAGGCCTGACCTTAAAGATGAAGCAGATCCCCAATGGCCATCATGGTTTATAGATGGAAGCAGCTTTGTTGAGACTGGACGGCGGAAGGCAGGCTATGCAGTGGTAGCCCTGGAAGACCAGGTGATCGAAGCAAAGTCACTCCCACCTGGA
The DNA here is from genome assembly GCF_965112155.1 of Podarcis liolepis. Lineage (NCBI taxonomy): Eukaryota > Metazoa > Chordata > Lepidosauria > Squamata > Lacertidae > Podarcis > Podarcis liolepis. The sequence continues at coordinate 27,644,963 of NC_139566.1, read as the reverse complement.
ACATCGGCCCAGCTGGCAGAGCTAACTGCGCTTACCAGAGCCCTGAGCCTGGCAAAGGGACAGAAGATAAACATTTATACAGATTCTAAGTATGCATTTCTGACTTTACATGCCCATGGAGCCTTATGGAAAAAAAAGAGGTTTGCTTACCTCCAGAGGAAACCAGGTGACCCACCCACGAGCTTTATTGAACCTTCTAGATGCTGTATGGGAACCCGAGGCAGTGGCAGTTGTCCATTGTTATGGACACAAAATTGGACCAGGGGAAGTGGCCAGAGGAAGCCGATTGGCAGACAGAGTAGCCAAGGAAGCAGCCCGAGAACTGGCCCCAACCCCGATCATTAGAGCACTAATCCCAGAAGAGATTTTAAGCACCGTTGACAAGCCGGCCTACACAAAGCAGGAAAGGGACACTGCAGATGCCCAGGAGTTGACATTGTCCAAAGAAGGATGGTACCTCACCCCTGATGACAGCATATGGATTCCAGAGTCCCTGCCCCGGCAGATAACTCAGAAATACCATGAGTCAACCCACATGGGGCCAGATGCCACAACCAAGCAGCTGGAGAAGTATGTCTATATAGCCAACCTTTATCAACTGGCAGCCCAGATTTCCAGGAAATGCCTGCTATGCCAAAAGAATAATCCCAGAACTCACTCCAGACGATGTGGAACCACGTTACACCCTTGATGAACAGCAGTGGACCAGACCAGACAGCCGTGTTTTTGTGCCCCAACATCTGGCCAGCACAATTGTAAAGAATTACCACGAGTCCACCCATTTGGGAGGCCCAGCTGCTAAAGCACACCTTGGGAGAATATTCTATATCCCAAAATGTGCCCTGTGCGCCAACCAAAAGACTGAGAACTATCACCCTTTGAACTTCTATATGGCAGGCCGACCCCTTTCGTCCGAGACATCCCCACCAGTTTGGGGCAGATGGGAGATCACATCACCCAAGAACAAGTGCAATCCCTGTGTTTGTTGTGTGTGTTTGCTTCCTTTCCAGGTGTTCCCTCGAGCGTACGCCTGCAGTCCCGCGGCAGTCTCGCTGAGCCGGTTCACCAGTTCCTCTGGGTGGCAGCGTCTGGCGACCCCCCTCATCCCCAACTGCGGTGAAAGTAGTCGAGGTGATCCCCTGGGTACATCACACGCATCTGAAGAAGGGTGTCTGGACTTGCAAGAGAAATCCTGCTGACCCTCTGAAGTTGATCATCACCTTGTGTCTGACGCTACCAGGGAAAAAGCGTTAGGCCACGGGCAACGAGATCCTGCGACTAATCATCACAAGGACAGTTACAAAGACTTTCTTTTTTCTCTCTTATTTTCTTTATTGACTTGCTCTATGTCTTATTGCCCTGACCCTACCGAACCATACCAACCCTATTGGCCTGCTGGCCTCTGCTACGACTGGTTCGTCTTGCCGGTGGTAAGAGATGGCGTGCTCTTTGGCTATTGGAAACTGGGGTTTGATGAGATTGCCATATTGAGACACCCCACTGCCCCGTTGTGGCTCCTCTCCCACACCACTGTCCAGCACGCGTGGAGAGTGCTCATACAGGAAGTTGCAGAGACGATCGAAATCTATCAAGTTCTGGACCGCTCTTGCTGTTGTGGGAGGGTAGTCAACTGTTATCTGGGAGGTAGAGCACTGTACCAACCTCATTTGATAGACCAGGTCCTACTCTTAATCCAGGTGATAGATGGGACGGAACCTATCTTAATGCAAGTATTGCAGGGGTGGGAGCCTTAACCAGGTGTGCATTGAAATTGCTAAACAAGTGCCAGTAAGAATTGCCACCCCAGGATTTCAGCTTCCATTTGCTCTGGTCACTAGGGAGGCAGCACGAGAGTTCAATCCACCCAACAGAGTTAGTAGAAAAATTGACCCACATAGTGGGAGCATCAGCTCACCGGTAGGCTCTCACCCTTGAGGAAGTTCGCCACAATGTTAAATCTCTCCAATTGTTGGCTGTGTATGCACATACCACCTTGCCAGGTTTGATGCTACATAGAATTCCCATTGGTAACATCTTCAACATAGAGAGGAGTTTGTGCGTTAGTTCATTACCACATGGAAACAATGATAGCTGAAAACCCGCTAAAAACTACAGAAGGTGATCCATGGAATTGGTTATATTCTTGGTTGCCCGATGGTGGATGGATGGGGAGAATATTTACTATGGTGATAGGCCCAATAATGCTTCTATTGCTTTTCTGCTTCTGTATGCCCTGCTTGATGCAATGTATGCAAAATATGATGGAGAAGGTGATGTCTCGCATGATGGGACCTCGCGTGCTTGCTTTCATGAGAGATTATAGACCCCTACCCCAGAACGAACCTAAGTATTAGGTTGTTCATAAGAAGAGGAGGGAGTGAAGGGAGAGGGAAGGGTTGCTTTCTATATTTTATACCTAAGAAGGATCTTCATATATACCTAAGAAGGATCTTCATATTCTCTGTAAGTTAATTTCTGAGCTAAGGGCCCCTCAAGGAATGCAAGATAAGACAGAGACTGTAAGCTAGAAATAGCCTCGCTTTAGGAATGCAATATAAAAAAAAGACACAGACGGGAGGAGACGGGGGGGATGCAGGACGCTTAGAGAGAACAATAGGGAGGGCTGTTTTAGAAGGCTATAGACATGCTAAAAATAAGTTGAAAACTTATTTTGGGAGGGCGTGGGGAGGAGGGAGAGAGAGCCCACTCAAGGTATAAGAAAATCTGCAGAGGGGTATTTTCTGGGCAGTCAGTTTTTCAGAATTTATTCTGCTGGCTGTCTCCTGTGCACAGAGAATAAAACTGCTTTCCTCCAAAGAAGGATCTTTCCTGGAGTTTTCTTTTACTCTCTCTCTGGATCTGAGGACGCGGGCCAACGATTCCCTGGCATGGACTAGGCTCAGCCTACAATTCGACATGTACTACTTTGCCTTTTTTTAGGTGCCACAAGCTCTTCGTTGTTTAGACATTGATTAGTACACTGCTTATAGATCTTCTAACATTTCTGAGCCACTTCCAGAAAGATTAAGCTTTACCAACGTAAAGCTAAGAAGCTTCTACAGGTGTCATTTCAAGGTCCCTTTGCCTCCAAACACTTATCGTTGCTTCATAAGGTGCTCAGATTATCATCAGTTAAATAAACTCACTTTTAAATCATTGGGTCTTGCATAGGGTCTTACATTTCTGCTCTCAGGCTCTTTTCTCATGACTGGATGAGTGCAAAGCTGGCATACATTTGCTTCCTATTTGTTTTGCATTATCTGCACAACTCCCTTTAGGTTGTGTTTCTCTCACAGGGATGAAGCCCTAAAGGGAGTTGTGCATACTTTAAAAGCACCCCCCTCCCCAAGAATCCTGGGAATTGTAGTTTGTTGAGGGTGTTGCAAATTGGAGCTGTGTTAGCAATAAACTACAGCTCCCGTGATTTATTTTTTTTGCTGGGAGGGGAATGTGTTTTAAGTGTGCTTTAAATGTATGGTGTTTACACAGCCAAAACATATTAAAAGAAGCAAGAAAAATGTACACGGAAAGAGTGATTCTTCCCCTGGGTAACCTGTTCATTGTCGCTGTGATTCCTTGGTTAAACATGGCTTCAGCCTGCACCCCTGTGAGCTTAGTGAACATAGAAAGTTGTCTTACATGGAGACAGAACCTTGGTCCATCTAGCTCTGACCGGCAATGGCTCTCCAGGGTTTCAAGATAGAGTTCTCTCTATCTTGGGGATTGAATCTGGGACTTTCTGCATGGTCTACCACTGAGCTATGGCCCTTCCAGCAAACTCATTGCAGCTCATTTCAGGGAGGGACAACACTATTTGACAGCACAGAACTCCAGCACAGCAGAGATCCTGCACCTTTGGTTTAAGAAGCTGGAAACACTAGCAAGGCCTTTTCCCCTCAATTCCTGCCCCAAGGTTTGGTGATTATGCTAGCTGAGGCAGTTCCTGCACTTGAATGCAGAGCTAGCCAGGCAGCTAAGGATGGGGAGCCAAGGGCAGTCAGGAATGTGCCCCTAAGCTATTGCCATTGAGATGCGAAGAGCTGAAAAATGCAAAGACCACCTCCAGATGCCTCAGGAGAAGAGAGACCCCAGGCACATTCCTTGCAGTTCCTTTGGTGACACATTAACTGTTGCCCAAGGAACAGGCTAGACTGAACCCTACCCTTCTCTCACAAGAGAAAGGCTTCTGTATGTACAAATTCTTTTGCGTGTGTCTGGAGGGGATTGGGGGGGTTATCAACATTATTTATTTATATATATTTAATAGCACTCACTAATAAAAAAGAAAGAACTCTCCAAGCAGTTTACGTAATATATAACGATAATTCAAAAACCAATATAAACATTCACATAAAAATAGTTTAAGGGTGCTGGGATCTGTAGCTCTTTGAGGGGTAAACTGCAATTCCCAGGGTTGTTTAGGGAAGGGGTATGTGCAAAAAGACAAATCCTTTAAAAAGAAACAGAAACAATGACCAGCGAAAGAGCATGGGAATAATTAAATTCCTATGGAGCATGGATGCGTGACCCATTAAACTGAGGCAGGGGCTATTCGACAGGAAAGGGAGGCAGAAGCAGAGATTTTTTCCAGGCAGGAGACATTTTTGAAGTCAGCATTCACCCCACTGCTGCCAGACACACACACCCCTGCTATATTCATGGCAAAGACGATAGATTTGACTGTTGTGGCAAGAACAACTGTGAAGGGAACAGCAGAATAAACCAGTGGACTGGTGCCCCACAAGCTAGCTCTACCAGTCCTACCCAAAGCGGCAGACGTGGCTGGCAACAATGCCGCCCCCAAATAATAATAATAATAATAATAATAATAATAATAATAATACCAGGTCTTCACACACACTCATAGAATCATAGAATCATAGAGTTGGAAGAGACCACAAGGGCCATCGAGTCCAACCCCCTGCCAAGCAGGAAACACCATCAGAGCACTCCTGACATATGGTTGTCAAGCCTCTGCTTAAAGACCTCCAAAGCAGGAGACTCCACCACACTCCTTGGCAGCAAATTCCACTGTCAAACAGCTCTTACTGTCAGGAAGTTCTTCCTAATGTTTAGGTGGAATCTTCTTTCTTGTAGTTTGGCTCCATTGCTCCGTGTCCGCTTCTCTGGAGCAGCAGAAAACAACCTTTCTCCCTCCTCTATGTGACATCCTTTTATATATTTGAACATGGCTATCATATCACCCCTTAACCTCCTCTTCTCCAGGCTAAACATGCCCAGCTCCCTTAGCCGTTCCTCATAAGGCATCGTTTCCAGGCCTTTGACCATTTTGGTTGCCCTCCTCTGGACACGTTCCAGTTTGTCAGTGTCCTTCTTGAACTGTGGTGCCCAGAACTGGACACAGTACTCCAGGTGAGGTCTGACCAGAGCAGAATACAGTGGCACTATTACTTCCCTTTATCTAGATGCTATACTCCTATTGATGCAGCCCATCATCATTGATGCAGCTCATGGCAGGGGCAGAGCTGGCCAGGAAACCGACAGCAGACTATCAGGGAAGTGCAACAAGAGCCAAGCCCTCCAGAGCACCACAGGTTAAAACCGTAAATAAGATCACCCCAGAGGCCAAGCCGGAGGCAGCCAGGAGCTCTGCACCCACTTGCATTGTTAAAGAGAAGAATGCACGCACCAGGAAGTTCAGCTTTTGAAGTGAGCGATTATGAGCAATTACTCCATTATTAAAAAAAAAAAACACACATCCCAACACAGGCAGGAAGCGTCTCACGTGGGACACCCGGGGCTTATCTTGAAAGGGTGTCAAGCCGACAGGGCCCACCTGCCCCAGAAGACAAAGGCAGAGAAAATATTGTAAGGCAGAGTGACCCAGTTTGCTGTATCCCAGCTTCAGCCTTATCCAAGCTGGTGCCCTCCAGATGTGTTGGACTACAGCTCCCACCAGACCTAACCTGACCTGTGATTGCCAAGGTGGGTGGGCATTGGGAGTCAGAAATATCCTGAGGGTGCCAGATAGAATCATCGCATTGTGGAGTTTGAAGGCACCCCCAAGGGTAGGCTTCCTCAAACTCAGCCCTCCAGATGTTTTTGGCCTACAACTCCCATGATTCCTAGCTAGCAGTACCAGTGGTCAGGGATGATGGGAATTGTAGTCTCAAAACATATGGAGGGCTGAGTTTGAGGAAGCCTGCCCAAGGACAATCTAGTCCAACACCCTACAATGAAGGATTTGCAGCTAAACAACCCCAGACAGATGGTCATTCAACCTCCACATAAAAACCTCAAATCAAGGAAATTTGGGACAGCTGCCAAACAGAGAGTGCAGAATAGGGTGAATGGACCCCTCCCCAAATCTGCTTTTTCAGTCTCAAGTTATTTTTCCTTCAGGCAGGGTTACAACTTCTCCTCCTTATGCACCCCCAACCTATCTCACACCACAGAAGTTCAGTTGCAGCCTAATCACACTGAGTTTGGCTCTCAGCAGCTCAGCAAAACAGACCTTCTCCTGCTCCTCCACCTGCAAGCGGCTCGTGAGCGCTTGCTTGTTAGCACAGCTCATGGGGACACTTGGCAACCGCTCCTAGGAGGCACACCCAACAGATTATTAGCTTGCAGGAGTTCCAATCTCTCCCCAGGGGCACATCAGGTAGAGCTCCCTGTAGCAGCCAGAATCAGTCAAAGAGGGAACGAGGGGAGAGGCAAAGTTTCTTCTGCTGCCTTACATTCCAAGGCTCTGTGCAGATACCGCACAAAGTGTTACGCCGCAGTTAAGTAAACCACGGCTTATAGCATTGAGTGTGAACCCTGCCTGGCAGGTTAACTATGGTCTGTCTGCTGACAACAAACCATGGTCCAAATTCATAGAATCATAGAATTGTCTTTAGCCTTAGACCAGCCTTCCCCAACCTGGTGCCCTCCTCCAGATGTTTTGGACTACAGTTCTGATCACCCCCAGGTAGCATGGCTGTATGATGCTGGGGCCAATGGGTCTTGGGAGTCCTGAACATCTGGAAGCTGTCAGGATGGAGAAGGCTGCTGTAGGCAGATTCACACACCACAGAGGTCTGGCCCCAAGTGGCACAAACAATGTGCAGGGCAGCCCTCTGGACCAGAGCTAAGGAGCCTGGTAGAAGGGGCAGCTAACACATGAGTGTGATTCCGCGCCAGGCCAAGAAGTCAGCTAATCCCTCCAGGAAGCCTGTCAACAGCCTCCACTTGAGTTGCCGGAACTTGCAGCTCCGAGCTGCCAAAGGCTTTCCACCGCCAGCAGCAGCCTCTTAAAAGTTTGGCACGGGAATGTTCAAAGCAAGCAAGAAGCATAGAGAGGGAGGGAGGGAGGGAGGGCAAGGGGGAATCAGTGTGCTAAAACAAACAACCACCCATTCGCCACTCTCCTCCAAGCAAGGAAAAGGGTTGTGCTTTTGCTTTCCGGGATGGGGAACATTTTCTCTGTTGCAACTGTTGAACGCAAACTGTTTGAAGTGTCCTGAGTCCGTTTCAGAGAACAAAAAGGAAAGCAGAGATTGCAGCTGGCAGCGAGATGTTGTCTAACTGCAGGGCACACGGATCCCTGGGCTCGAGTACTTGGCAGGGATTTTTCTTTTCCCGACACAACCAGGTCTTCTTCTTTTGCAGAGTGCGTTAGAACTTGATGCAACCGTAAGGAAGTCAAGGACGGGCGGAATTGAGTCATTTCCACTCAAAGGACATGAGGAGTGTCCCCTGCAGCGGCTACAGCCCCTGCAAAGCCCTTCCAAGGGCTCCTTCGGCTACACATAACGGACAAAGCAGTCCAGACAGTTGGAAAGGAGGACTGCCATTTTTTTTCTCCCTCTCTAGCAACACTAGAAGTTGTGGGCATTCAATGAAGTTGTAAAATTCAGGGCAGATAAAAGAAACAACTTCTGCACGCAATGCATGGTTAAAACTATGAAATCTGCTCTCGTAGGAGGGAGTGATGTCTTTAAAAGAGGATTGGACAAATTCATGGAGAATAAGACTATCAATGGCTACTAGCCACAGAGACTATGCTCTGCCTTCACAAACATTATACAGCTCCTAGTGTTATAGGTGCTTTGTAAAATAAATATCACTGCAGAAAATATCATTTCAACCACTGGCCCAAGGAGCGGGAAGTCAAGCCAGCCTGCTTAGCTCCAAGGGTTTGGAGACCCTAGCATCCATCAGACCACCAGTTGCAAATAAAGTTAATCTATTATAAATGTACAAATCCCTGAACATTAGGGATCACATACCCTTATCCAGCTTGATCACTGAGCTCATCTGCCGGAGCATTGCTGGTCATGTCCCAAGCTAGCAAGGCTCATTTAACAGCAAGAAGAAACCAAGCCTTTAGTGTCAGAGTCCCAGCTCTATCAATAGAGATTAAGCAGGCACCTTCTCCTTCATAATCTTTACATCTCTCCTGGAAAATTTTCAGTGTTGCCAGGCTTATGTAGGTAATTAAGAAAATATCTATCTTTAGTAGCTAGCGGGTGTCTGATTTAAATTTTTTACTTGGCACTCGCCGTATTTTCCGCTATATGACGCACCTTTCCCCCCCTAAAAAGTAAGGGGAAATGTGTGTGCGTCTTACGGAGCAAATGCATGCTGCGCAGCTATCCCAGAAGCGAGAGCATCAAGAGGGATCGCTGCACAGCGCTCCCTCTTGCTGTTCTAGCTTCTGGCTTAGCCGCACGAAAGCTCTTCAGGGCAGGGGCAGCCTTCATCCCGCTGCCCTGAAGAGGCTTCGCGCGGCTATCCCAGAAGCCAGAACAGCAAGAGGGATCGCTGCGCAGCGATCCCTCTTGATGTTCTGGCTTCTGGGACTCAGAATATTTTTTTCCTTGTTTTCCTCCTCCAAAAACTAGGTGTGTCTTATAGTCTGGTGCGTCTTACAGAGCAAAAAATACGGTATATGTACGATTGTAGTAAACCACTTTAATCTTGAATGTATACATACATATAACGGTAAAAAATGGTAACACACTTAAACCAGCACAAAGATTGACCATTCAACAGCTGCAGGTCTTGGTAGTCAACCCAGGAGGGACAGAGACTCCACCAGTTGCTGCTTCTGCTGACTAGAGCACCCCAGAACGTGGGTGGCATGATGCACAGGGCACAAGTCCATCATTTATCTAGCCCATAGCACAATCTGGGCTGCTCATCAGCCAGCCAGCCAGCATCTCTGCTCTCACAGGCTCCCATGTGAAGACGACTCCACACCCACCAACTGGAGAAGGGGCTGCGGCTGCTTTCAGCCTTCCAATTTACAGTTACACAAGGGAACTTTAACATCACCCTCACAATAGGAAACCTTAGAGGTGCAAAAGGCAAAAGCAGATGGGGGAGGGAAAGCGCATACCAGTGCCTGACTCATAAGCAAACACAGATATAGTTCCTTTCAACATTAGCCATTTTTGCTCACTGTAGCTGGAAAGTCGTAAGAGCAGTAGCACCACAAATGCATTTCAGGAGAATTCAACGGTTTGCTTTTTCACCTTCTCAGGGACGTGCAGTGTTTCAATTTCTCCAATAATTTTACACTTCCGGTGTTCAGAAGGTCCATCGTCCTTTCCAGCTTGGAGCAGAACAGGGAAGCGTTGCAACTTCCAAAGCTCAATGAAACTGTTGTCACCACCCTCTTCCCAGCTCCAAGCTGAAAAGGAAGGTGGGGCTCCCCAGAGGGTGACAGCAGCATTCACCAGGGTGAGCAGAAGGTGGAGAACAAGCTACCAAATTATTGCTAGTTTTGCCAGAACAGCAAGGAACAGTTTGGTCAGCACCACTGTCCGCACCTGAGTGGTCAGCAAGCTGCATTTAGTTTCATTTTAAATATTTTAATATTTTGACCACACTTTTCTATTAAATCAAAGTGGCTTACAATGATGCAAAAATACAAAAAAGCAAAAAAGAAGATAAAAGCACAAAACTCAATTAATAACATAATTAAATCACAGTAAACACTAAAAAAAAAGCAAGCAGATGGGACAGGGGAAGCAGAATAAATATGCATAAATCCACAGATCAGGTCTTAAAGGAAACTCAAAAAGAGAAATGTTTTCTCCTAGAGGGGAAAACAGAGAGGACGGGCCACCCAAACTCTCCTGTAGACAGGACCCAGAAGTCATCTACTGCTTCTAAACTTCTGTAACAGTTTCCAGAGAGGTTGCAGCAAAAAGAACAAAGTGTCTTGCAGCCCCTTAAAGATGAAGGGAATGTAGTCAGACTCTGGACTCATTCACACCATACTTTTAAAGCACCGTGTTACCACTTTTAAAAATCATGACTTCTCCCAAAGAATTCTGGGAGCTATAGTTTGTTCAGGGTGCTGAGAGTTGTTAAGAGACTCCCATTCCCCTCCCAGAACTACAATTCCCAGGGTTTCCTGGGAAGAGGGATTGTTAAACCACTTTAGGATTTAATTGTAGCTCAGTGGGGGGGGGGGAACGGATGGACAGAGGTCTCCTAACAACTCTCAGCACTCTTAACAACAGTTGCCAGGATTCTTTGGGGGAAGCCATTATTGTTTAAAGTGGTATCATAGTGCTGTAAATGTATGGTGTGACTGTGGCCTGTGTCCTAAAGTCAATAGACTTTTTGACTAATTGAAGTTCAAGCATGGCTTAGCTGGATACAACCCAAACACCTTTATAATGGCATAATCTTTCATGGAATCAAGCCTACCCATGCTAAGAAAGTAGGGTCGGACTCCCAAGAAAGGCAAGGCTCCAGGGTTGATTTCACCTACCGGAAACAGGAAATGTGCCATGCCTCATTAACAGTTCTGTAGAGTCGCTGGCCGGCTGCAATGCTGTCCCCACATCCCAGGCACCGCCATTCCTCTTCACCTGGGCACAAGAGGGCAAAGACGTATTAAGGACATAAGTTGGGGGAAGAAAAGACTATGCTCTACGGTATGTGGCCTTGAAGACGAAGCTCTGGCTATGGCTCAAGCTTTGTTTTAAACCAGTGGGTATTGCCCCCTTGATATTGAGGGACGATCTCCAATCATCGTGGGAAAGGGAGGTCACTAACGAGGTTCAATTCTGCGGATTGTCTCATCTTTACTTTGAGTCTATGAGCCAGATGCAAAATGTACAAACTTAGGACTAAAGGACTCTTAACCTGGGGATTTGCACACAAAAATCTACTCTAGCTACCCCATGACCTTTCTTCATGTCAGAAGTGTAATTTAGAGGGGGAAATTATTTTGGTGTTACAATTGATTTCATTCATGTATTCTGATATTGTGAGCCACCTTGGAAGGACTTATAGCCTTTAAGGTAGAATATAAACATAATAAATAAAATTGCTAAGCAACTGGGAGTCAGAGGTCCTCACTGATCTACTTCAAATTGCATAGGCATCTACCAATAGATCCCTGCCTACCTCATCAAGCTCCATAGAGAAAAAATAGACTTTTACTGTGCAAACATAGCAGCCAGCCACACTTGTCCAAACTGCCGTCTGAGCTCAGAAAGAGGTTCACTGCTTTCCGGAGATTACTCGGAAGCATTCAACAGAATAACACTGGCATTTGCCCCAGAATGCTAACTCAGCACACATGAATGGACTGGATTCCCAGAAGAGAGGTGGGAGGGCAGGAGTTTCTTTTATGAAGAGCCAGCCCCTGAATGGCCAGCCACTGAACTACAATAGTCCTGAACTTTTGCTTAAACTTCTCGTAGAAGATGCTCAGACACTTTTTATTAAATGGGCTTTTTAAAGCAGCAACAAAATTATAATTTATCATATCATGTTATGCTACTTTATGTGATATGATTGTGTGTGTGTGTGTGTACTGCATTGGAAACTGCTAAAAGGGCAACATAAAAATATTTTAAATAAACAGATATTGCTCAAATCTCTGTGATGAGCTAATTAAATGGGCCGACACAAGCCATGCTCTCTCAAGCCTTGGCTGTCTCAATCTGCAACATGGGAATAACAATACTGGCCTACAAGATTGTTGGAAGGATTTCCAAGAGAACACAAGAAGCATTTTGCACACCCAAGTGTTTTATAGGAACTGTGCTGATTATTCCTAACACAAACCTATTTGGAGGTTCCATGCACTAGGGCAGGGCGGGACACAGAAAGGAGCACCATGTCTCACCAGTGAGACTTCTGAACCCTCAGAAAAGGGCTCGAGAAATGAACCTGCCAAACCCGGGCAGAAAGGGGAGGCTGCATCTGTTCAGGGTCACTCAAGAGTGCTGAATTTGCTGTACAAAGTCAGGACAGGGTGGGGTGTAGCTACTAGGCAAGAAAAGAACTTATTGCCCATTGTATATGAAGTCACCACTGAGCCACCTCCCACAGATTTTTGCCTAGTCTTGGGCTTCAGATGTTTATCTAACTTTACTGTTACCATACCTTCTCTTAAGAATGGAAGAAGAGCCTATATCAGATCAGCACCGCATCTTGTTTTCAAAGCAGCCAACCAGAAGCCCCAAAAGGAAGCCCACAAAAAGAACTTGAGCAAACCAGCAGCCTCCCTGCTTATGATTCCCACAACTGCCTCTAGAGGTGGATGTTTTTAATCTTCTTAAATATTTCCAGATATGTTTTTGCTTTAATTGTACTTTTTTAACAATTTCATTTGCCACCCTGGGCTCCTTTGGGAGGAAGGGTGGGACTGAAACGTAAGAAATATTATTAGGAGAGAGCTACTGTGGCTTGTAGTCATGGATAGCCCTATCCACTTATCTAAAAAGTTCACTGCGCCTTCTCATGCAGAAATGGTTTTCAAGTTCAGTACCACACCCCTAATCAGTTCCTCTCTGTTTTTTGCAAACACCCTTCCTATTTATGGAAAACATTTGTAAAGAAAAGAAAAGGCCAAGTCAGTATGGAGAGAGCGAACCAGTCTGGGAGATCAGGGTTCAAATCCCTACTCTTCCATGAAGCTCACCAGGTGACCTTGGGCCAGTCACTGCCTCTCAGTTAACCTACCACACATACCATAGTTGATGTGGGAACTTCTATATCACCAGCTACCTAGGCTATCAGATCCTACACTCTTACACAAGAACAAACCCTCCAGAAAGCAGTTATTCAGCATGACAGAAAGATCTGCTACCTGTTTAGCTAAACTAGTGGTGGAACTACAAGCTTAACACCTGCTGTTAGGGAGACACTCACAGATATTCTTAAATATAGCCTTAAGGAGCCTGGGAATTAAGGTCTATCACAGCCTGGATGGCAGGAGATATAGCAATATTTAGGTGCCCAGTGGTCACAATGCACCTCTCCCCAAGCTCATTTTTAAGGTCCAGTTTCTTTCTTCTTCCATCCACATGGATTGAGGAGTGTAAGGGGGAAAGTTTGCATTTACTGTAAATTATCCAACACTTTTCATTGGAGCTGTGAAGTTACAAGATCAGCAGCAGAACTGCCGCTTAGAGGTAATAGTTAAGGTCCCCATTCCTGCTGCTTAGGACATTCCCAAAGGGGTGATGCCTTCCTCCAAAGAGGTGCAGAATGTCCCCTGCCTGAAACCCCCAAAAGCCACTCCCAGTCAGAAGGCAGCTTCCTTTGTTCCTATAACATCACTGATCAAATATGCATTAGGGTAAAGGGAGGGGGCACCTGTGGCTCTCTACATGTTCCTGTTGGACTCCCAAGTGCCCCAGACAGCATGGCCCCACTAGTAAGGGATGATGGGAGTTGTAGGAGTTCATCAAACAACCTCTGGAGGACCACAGCTCACGTCTGTGTTAAAGGTTATTTCAACTGACACAGTAAAAGGGAATACAGTGGTGCCCCGCAAGACGAATGCCTTGCAAGACGGAAAACTCGCTAGACGAAAGGGTTTTCCGTTTTTTGAGCTGCTTCGCAAGACAAATTTCCCTATGGGCTTGCTTTGCAAGACGAAAAACGAAAACTTCTTGCAAGTTTGTTTCCTTTTTCTTAACACCATTAATACAGTTGCGACTTGACTTCGAGGAGGTTTTTTGAGGTTTTTGAAGACTTTGGTGATTTTTGAAGCTTTTCCAAAACTTCTTTTAAACTTTTAAAACTTTTTTTTGGGGGGGGGTTGGATTTTGGGTTGGGGTGTTTGGAATTCAAGGACTTGGTGTTGGGGAGGGGTTTGCAAGAATCTGGAAGCGTGTGTTTTTTTCCTGCATTTTTATGATTTTCTGTGACCATTGGGCCACTCTGCTGGTTTTTTTAAAAAAATCTGGATTTGAATTTCTGTATGGTGGGTGGCTGGGGGAACAGTTGAGGAGGGGTTTGCAAGAATCTGGAAGCTTGTGTGGTTTTTTTTTTTTTTTTGCATTTTTATGATTTTCTGTGACCATTGGGCCACTCTGCTGTTTTTTTTAAAAAAAATTCTGGATTTGAATTTCTGTGTGGTGGGCAGCTGGGGGAACAGTTGGGGAGGGGGTTCTTCAGCAAGAAGCAAAGAGTGGAAGAGGAACCTTCTTCGAGTTGTCCCCCAGAGTCTTAGAAAATGTACTGTACACTTTGTTGATTTTTAAATGTTTTTCTGTCATGTTTAGAAACTTAATTTATTGTTCCTTCAATTTTTGAAATGCTCTTTACAGTATGTGTGACTTTAAAGAGCACTTAATAAACTCTTGTTGTACCAAATTTGGCTTTGTTTGGACTTTTTTTGACCATAGGAACACATTAATTGAATTTCAATGCATTCCTATGGGATTTTGTGCTTCGCAAGACGAAAAATTCGCTAGACGAAGAGACTCGCGGTACGAATTAATTTCGTCTTGCGAGGCACCACTGTAGCAGGCAATTTCTTAATTTCAGACATACCTAGTGCAATGCAAATATGTGGCCACCCACTGCATGACTCTGCAAAAGGAAGCTAATCCACATATTTACAATAATTGTTTCAGCCACCTCATTTCTCCATTGCTTACTGACATTCCTTTCATAAAAGTAGCAGTGACTGCAGTGCAAAGGATTCTGGGGTGTGTCCTAGGGAGTCCATCTGGTGTGCTAGGCCAAGGATGGGGGAACCTCTGCCCATATGTTGCTGGACTACAACTCCCATCATCCCTGACCACTGGCCAATGCTGACAAGGACTGATGGGAGCTGGAGTCCAGAAACATCTGAAAGACCATAGGTTTTCCAGCCTTGTGATAGGCAGACCTGTTGAATCTGTTCCCACGTCCAACCCCATATGCCTGCACCAGCTTCCCTCAGCAGCTGTTCATTACAAGGGAACACTTATGGAAAAAATAATTTTCAGTAAGTCTGGCTTCAATGACTGGTGCTCTCATTAGACTGGTGAGGACTGCAGCCCAAAACATCTGGAGGACACCAAGTTGGCCAACACCACCACTGAGAAATATTTCATCTCAAGGCCCCATTTCTAGGAATGCAGCTTGAAAGCTTCTTGGCTAAAGCACATAATACTTTTAAGTGTTGTAAGCAACAGCTTCACCATGGCTGTTGTCAACGATACCACAATCTGATAAACTGACAGAATACTAGTAGCGCAGCCCTGATAACCTACATTCTGGAGATAAGCACAATTAGAGAGCTGCTAGGATGATAATAATAATTACAGCTTCCATCTAGAGAAGCATTTCAATGAATACATCCTGATGAGAGATGTTGGTCAGCATGACAACAGAGAAAGGTTACAGAAGGTGTGTATGCAAAAGGTGAAGTGCCCTGTGATCTTTAGATGAAGGGCAGTATACAAACTTATTACAGTGGTACCTCGGTTTACAAACTTAATCCGTTCCAGAAGTCCGTTCTTAAATCAAAACCATTCTTAAACCGACGTAAAGTTCTCAAACCAAGACACTATTTCTGGTTTTGCGGAGTTTGTAAACCAAATTGTTCTTAAACCGGACTGCTCTTAAACCGAGGTACCACTGAAATAATAAGCAAATAAGTTTAGCCATTCAGAAACACAGATAGGGAGAGTGGCAGTCTACATTTGCTAGCCTTAAAACTGTATTAACTGAGCCAACAATCCCCAGGCCAGCTGAGCTGAAGCTATGACATTTGAGATGCAACCCAATGCCTATTTGAAAGTCAATGGCAGAGCACTCATTTGTTTTAATAGAGTGGGATTGCAGATTTAGCTACATAAATTTAAGTACACTGCCAGCATATTTACAAGTCAGGTGTAAGTGAACTAGAGATCAGCCCAAGACCTTTTAATTGTCTTCAGCATCCACCTTGGTATTGTTGCTTAAACTAGTATAAAATTTATTATGCGCAGGCAGAAATAATAAGCAACTGTCATCCTTTCACACCCCTGCTTCGGAGCAGCTATAGAGGCCTGCATGGATGCTGTCCAATAAAAACTACATGCAGCTTTGGAAATTCTCAAGATTAAGCATACATCCAAAATAACCTTCAACTGAAAGCAAGTAAGTCAAACTCAGAGAAAAGTCAATGGATCCAATGGGCTTCAGTTACTCATGTTCACAGATGTCAAGGAGTCTACTTTGAATAGGACTTGGGGCACACCGTACACAATCCTGGGAACTGTAGTTTCACCCTCACAGAGCTACAGTTCCCAGCATTCTCTGGGAGAAGTGATTTACTTTAAACGTGTTGAATTGTGGTATTCAATGTACAGTGGTACCTCAGGTTAAATACTTAATTCGTTCCGGAGGTCCGTTCTTAACCTGAAACTGTTCTTAACCTGAAGCATCACTTTAGCTAATGGGGCCTCCTGCTGCCGCCGCACCGCCGGAGCACGATTTTTGATCTCATCCTGAAGCAAAGTTCTTAACCTGAAGCACTATTTCTGGGTTAGCGGAGTCTGTAACCTGAAGCGTATGTAACCTGAGGTACCACTGAATGGTGTGCCTCTGCCCTTAGTTGGACAAAACTCCTAGCTTTTTAAAAACCCAACGTATACACAATCATTTATTTAACTAACTCGCTGTTTGTACCCCTGAGAAAGTAGTAAGAGAGGGGAAGAACCGGCCTAGCCTTCCCGGTTCGCACGATCCAGTCCAGGCAAAAAGACCGGCAGGTCGGTGGAGGCCTTGCCTGCCTTCCTGCCATGCTCGCTTACTAGGAACACCTGGCTGTCCTTCGATGGAAACAGGGCGCTGGGATACAGAGGCCCCGCCCGCCCCGTTCACCTCCGCCCTTCCCCTCCCCGTTGCCCGGCAACGAGGCTCCGGCCACGCCCACCCCGGACAGGATGAGGGAGCGCGGGCGCGCCAGGGAAAGGCCGGGCTGGGCTCCTCAGCAACGGGCTTCTCTTACCCGTTGTTGCTGCCGCTGCCGCGGCTACGAGCCCGTCCATCTCCCCGGCCGGGCAACCTCCTCCGAGCTTCCCCTCAGCGAAGCCCAGCCGCGCAACCGAGGGTGACGTTATCCGGCCCCTACGAAGCGCGGGGTGGGTCACATCTCCCTCCGCCTCAGAAAGGACACCGACGACGACGACGCACCTGGACCTTCAGGCGGCACCCCGCCCCCTCCTCCCGGCGGAGCTAGGCCCCGCCTCTTTCCCCCGCAGCGACCAATCGCTTGCCTCGGCTGACTTCCCCGCCCTCCCTCGGCTATCATTTCTAACCAATAGGAGCGCCGGACTGGGCCGTGGCCGCCCGCCCCGCTTCTGTCTTCGCTCGTTAACCCGCTGGCTCGTTTCTAACGCCCGCCCCCTGCCGGGGACCAATCAGAGCCATCCGATCCTGCCCACTTAGCCGCTGCACGTGCAAGAGGATCCGTCCGGTGATGTCATCGCTAAGTTTCCCAGGAAGGGCGGGGGTCGGGGGAGAGCAGGGCAGGAGGTGGGGCGGTTGTACGATGAATGGTTGCCTAAGGAAGAATTCCGGGAAAAGCTCAAGCTTGCACAGTATTTTCTTGTGGTATTCTGGGTGGCCTAACAAGGGCGTCAAGCCAATGTTGCATCCCTTTATCCCCCTTTTGTAGCATCCTTTTATCCCAGGTCCCATTTGCACCATAAATTTAAAGCGCCATGATGCCACTTTGAACAATAGGTAAAGGTAAAGGGACCCTTGACCATTAGGTCCAGTCGTGACCGACTCTGGGGTTGTGGCGCTCATCTCGCTTTATTGGCCGAGGGAGCCAGCTTACAGCTTCTGGGTCATGTGGCCAGCATGATTAAGCCGCTTCTGGCGAACCAGAGCAGCGCACAGAAACGCCGTTTACCTTCCCGCCAGAGCGGTACCTATTTATCTACTTGCACTTTGACGTGCTTTCGAACTGCTAGGTTGGCAGGAGAAGGGACCGAGCAATGGGAGCTCACGCCGTCGTGGGGATTTGAACCGCCGACCTTCTGATCGGCAAGCCCTAGGCTCTGTGGTTTAACCCACAGCACCACCCGCGTCCTTTGAACAATAACTTTCTCCAAAGAATCCTGAGAAATGTAATTTGTTACGGGTGCTGTGAGTTATTAGGGGAGCCCTGCTATTTCCCCTTCCTAGCAGTCTAGCAGGCAATCCTTCTTCCCAGGGAACTCAGGGAATTGTAGTTTTCGGGGGAATAGTTGGTCTCCTAAACAACCCTCAGTACCTTTAACAAACTACCGTTCCTACCATTCTCAAGGGAAAGCCATGTGCTTTAAAATGCATGTTGAATGTACATACTGTGAGGAAGTCACCTCAAAGAGGAAGGAGTCAGGGAACATTCACACCATACATATAAGCAGGACAATAACACTTAAACAAGCTTTCCCCCCAAGAATCCTGGGATATCAGAGTTCTTAGAATACTACCGTATTTTTCGCCCTATAGGGCGCACCGGCACATAGGACGCACCTCGGGGTTTTTTTTTGGGGGGGGGTGAATAAAAAAAAATTATTTCCCGAGCTTCCCCCGGCCCCAGCCCCCAGAACAGGCTGCTATCCACAAGCCTTGCGAGCCCTGCGGCAACTCCCGCAGCTTGCAAGGCTTGCGGACACCTCCGGAGGGCGCCCCGTGCTTCGGGCTGCAGGCTACTGCCCGCAAGCCTTGCGAGCCTGGCGGCAACTCCCGCCGGGCTCAAAAAGCTGGCAGATAGCTTCCTGAAGCCTGGAGAGCACTGACGCCTCTCGCTCTCCAAGCTTCAGCGAAAGCCTGCATTCCCCCCATAGGATGCACACACATTTCCCCTTCATTTTTGGAGGGGGAAAAGTGCGTCCTATACGGCAAAAAATATGGTATATTCTTCCCCCAGAGCTATAATTTCAAGAGTGGTTTAACAAAGTCAATCCCTCTGCTCTGCTAACTCAAGAGAATTGTAGTGGGGTGGGGAATTCTCCCAACAACTCA
The DNA here is from genome assembly GCF_965112155.1 of Podarcis liolepis. Taxonomy (NCBI): domain Eukaryota; kingdom Metazoa; phylum Chordata; class Lepidosauria; order Squamata; family Lacertidae; genus Podarcis; species Podarcis liolepis. The sequence continues at coordinate 27,625,766 of NC_139566.1, read as the reverse complement.
CAGCACCCTTAAAAAACTCCAGCTCTCAGGATTCTTTACGGGAGTTTAAAATGCTTCTAATGTATGGTGTGAACGTGGACCCTGAGTCTCCTTTTTAATAGTTCTAGTGGGATTGTTTATTTTTAATTACTGTATTTTTCGCTCTATAAGACGCACCAGACCACAAGATGCACCTAGTTTTTGGAGGAGGAAAACAAGAAAAAAAATATTCTGAATCTCAGTAGCCAGAACAGCAAGAGGGATTGTTGTACAGTGAAAGCAGCTGTGCAGTGAAAGCAGCAATCCCTCTTGCTGTTCTGGCTTCTGGGATAGCTGTGCAGCCTGCATTCGCTCCATAAGACGCACGCACACACATTTCCCCTTACTTTTTAGGAGGGAAAAAGTGAGTCTTATAGAGCAAAAAATATGGTATGTTTGTCTGTATTTTAACAGTATAACTGGTTTTTATATTTTGTAAACCACTTAGAAGCTTATAGCAAAATAGAAATCAAATAATAACATTCCAAAACTGCTATTATAATAAGGGGAAAAATCATGGTGTGCTGATTTACTCCACTGCCCAGCTCATCAGGGTGCCACTTCCCACGGGTCCCTCCAGTCAGCAAAAGAAGTCATCTCCAGACAAGTCAAAGAAGCAAAGCAGCGGCGCCCCAGAAGATGCTGGGGCGACAGGATAGTCAGAGGAAACAGTACGATACATGGTATCCACTTATTGCTACAATTTTATAGACTGCTTTTCTGTGCCTCTTTGCTGTTGTGTATGTATGGTGCTTGTGTAAACAGTCATGGTTCTGACCTTAGTTTGAGGCTGTGGTGGGGACTTGGGATTTTTGAGGAATCGTTTAACTGCACACCCCACCCCTGATTTTAACAACAATCACCTGTCATACTTGTAATGGCACATACCGTATTTTTCGCCCTATAGGACGCACTTTTCCCCCTCCAAAAATGAAGGGGAAATGTGTGTGCGTCCTATGGGGCGAATGCAGGCTTTCGCTGAAGCCTGGAGAGCGAGAGGCGTCGGTGCGCACCGACCCCTCTCGCTCTCCAGGCTTCAGGAAGCTATCCCCCCAGCCCGGCAAGCTCCCAGAGCGATGCCAAAGCTGCACGCAGCTTCGCCATCGCTCTGGGACCCGTTCTGGGTGCTGGGGAAGCTCGGGCTTCCCCCGCCCCCAGCCACGCAAGCTCCCAGAGCAATGCTGAAGGTGCGTGCACCTTCACCATCGCTCTCGGACCTGTTCTGGGGGCTGGGGTCGGGGGAAGCTCGGGCTTCCCCCACCCCCAGCCCCGCAAGCTCCAGGAGCGATGGCGAAGGTGTGCTCACCTTCGCCAGCGCTCTCCGACCTGCTCTGGGGGCTGGGGAATCTCGGGCTTCCCCCAGCCCCGCAAGCTCCGGGAGCCCCGGGGTCGGGGGAAGCTCGGGGGGGGGGATAAATTTTGTTCCTTTATTCCCCCCCCCCCCCAAATCTAGGTGCGTCCTATGGGCTGGTGCGTCCTATAGGGCGAAAAATACGGTGCTTGTTCCTGGCACACACGGGAAATAATAAAAATACAATTTAAAAATCGGCACTATGGTTTTAAAAAACCACCCAGAGTTTAAACTATCATCAAAAGAATTTAAATGACTGCAGGGCCTCTCAATGAAATATGCGAAGTTGAGACCACTTTGTTCCGATTTGTCCCACTCCTCAACTGTCACCTGACAGCAGCCACTCAGCCTTCCTAAACTTGGTGCCCTCCAGGTGTTTTGGATGACATTTCCCTTCAGCCCCAGCATCACATAGCCACGCTGGCCAAGACTGATGGGACTTGTAGTCTGGGACACTGCATCATGCTACAGCAGAGATGGGAAGAAGGCTCCTCCATCAACCTTTTTGGCTTCTTACCCTGATTCGTTTTCCCATTCTAGCTGGTATTTTTAGGAACTCTGTAACTAACAACTCTGATGCCTGATCTTTTTTTTTTAATTTTAATTTTTATATCTATCTATATATTGAAATGCAACATACAGATTACTGAAATATAGTACCGTAGATTTGTAGAGTTGGAAAGGACCTCAAGGGTCATCTAGCCCAACCCCCTCCAATGCAGGAATCACAGCTAAAGAATCCCTGGATGCCTGATCTTTTTTACCTGGAATTTGCTGCCACAAATTCCTTTGCCTACAAATTGAGAGAAGGCTACCAGTGTAACTATGCTCTACCTCCATAATTGTTTGGAATCTTAAGTGGGGAGAGTTGCTCTTGAACTCAGGTCCTGCTTGCAGGATTCCAGTTGGGCAATCTGGATGGCCACTGTGGGAACAGGATGCTGGACTAAATCTGCCTTTTGGCCTGATCAAGCTGAAGGGCTCTCACTCCCCCACTCACCCCACTCTCAAAATCATTTCATTCACAAGACCTCCACCCCTTCTAAAGTTCCCTCTGGGGCAACTGTGATAGTACCAAGTTGCATATGAGTAACAACATTATTATGCTGATTAGACTTAAGAGACCCCAAATATCAGAAGGTGTATAAGCAGAGCCTTTACTTCAAACAATATGGCTGACTTGCCTCTTCAGCAACATTCCTATGGCTACAGATGACTAAATGACAGTAACAAGAAGAATTCCACGCAGACGTAAGGTAATGTAAAAATGTGTTTATTCTAAATTACTTTCACAACAGTGAAAATTAGTGAATCACAATGGTGTTGCACAGTGGTGCCATCTTTTGCTAACCATAGGCCAAGTACAATCAATACATGATTTTTTTTTGGGGGGGGGAGAGATAAAGAATACAAATACAAAAAAAAAAGAACACAGCAGGGGAAAAGGGGAACTCCAGAGGCCATTTCAAACCCGCAAGTAAAATATGACATTCCAGAGGGGAAGCTGTGTTTGTATGCAGAAATCCAAACAGCAGAGTGTTTTTCTGGCACCTTAAAAAGCAGGCTAGACTGCAAAATCTTCTGCCTCCATTAAAGACAACTCCAACAGATGCAGGCAACAAAGTGGGGATGTAGAGTCCATGAAAGCTTACACTACAATAAACTTGCTGGTCTTTAAGGTGCCACAAGACCCTTTGCCGTTTCAGGAAAATATGGAGACTGGACCATTTGAACATTAAATATACAACCCACATGAGCCATTATCAGTGGGACTCACCCCAATCCATCACCTTCTGAATCAGGCTAGGTACTTTTGTGGTCACCTTGGTTGACAGATCCCCTTCTGCTCAGGTAGCAGCTGGCAAAGCTATAATACTCCACATGTTTAAAAGGTCCATCCAAGGAAGTTAAATCTGCTTTAATATTTTAAATCCATAACAATTTTCTCTTTCCCGAGTGCCACAGATTTTATTCTTTTTTTTTAAAAAAAAAGCTTTACAGCAAACCGTTTAACAAGATTGCTTTCAGAAGGGCAGCTTTAGTTCCATGGTTCTCATTTTCATGAACTGTAAAAAGAAGGAAATGCCAGAGATCCCTTATATATTATGATGGTATTCAGTTTACCTTATCAACAGTAGGTGGCACCATCTTCCCCCCCAACAAAACTAAGATATGCAGGTTCTAGGAGGCAGCACAGGTTACAGTCTTTTTTATGTCGCTGACAGGCCCTTGAGCACTTTTTGGAAAACCATTGACAGAAGGATTTTGCATTTTTAGAAAAGGGAAACGCTCTCACTGTGACTACTGGGAATGCAATGACTGGTTTTTACTATGCTATCAGACCTTAGTCAAAAAAAAAGAAGCCCCCTTATGCAATTTGTTCTTTTCAGTATTGCTGGCTGTGATTTGTTCAGCAACTCATAAAAAATTGCTGCTACAGAAATTGGGAAAGGAGTAGGGAGAAAAAAACGAGATCAAAACGAGAGAGAAACCCAGGAGTCTTTGAGAAGAGACCCTTAGATTTACAAGAAAGTGTGAGGTCAGGGAGTGAGGAAGGTTCATTTTTGGTCCTGTGAATCTCCCAGGATTCAGCAGCAACAGTTTTAAAGCAACATTCCCAGGCTTCTTCCACTCCTGCAAAGGAATCCCTTGTGTAAATAGTTCAGATCCATTTAAGTGGGATACTCTTCCATGTGGGTCCCACTGAAACAAAGAAGACAGCTCCCCCAACCTGGTGAGATTTTGGATTACAAATGTGGGGAACCCTTGGCTCTCCAGATGCTGTTGAACAAGAATTCCCATCATCCCTGGCCATTGGTGATATGCATTGTGGCTAAGAGGGGCCGCAGGTCCCCCACTCCCGGACTACAACATATGGAGAGACAACAAGGCTGGGAAAGGTGGAAACCAGAGCATGGCTCTGATTTGTTTCAATGGGGCTTGTGTAGGAGAGCTTCCTGCTGCCTCATGCTCATGATCGACCCTTCAAAATATTATCTTTGGTCATCTGAAAAAGCTTACGCACTAACTAATGACCCCTTGGAGCTTGAGAACAAGCCCCCAAGTTAGGCTGTTATTCTCACTATGCAGAAACTCTTATGGGGGAAGAACAAAATGCTCAAAAGAAGATTGTCCTCCACTTTTCCCAAACTAACCATTCCAAGAAGTTGGGGGACGGGGAGACGACAATTTTGGATTCATCTCAGGAAGGAGCAAATGAGTGTCAATGACTACAGTAACCAGAACTCTCTATATCCAAATTAAGAGCTGAAAGCTGTTATACAAGTTTTAGGAAAACAACACTGCTTTCATCCATGCGGAAGTGTGCTGTGCAACAAGCCCAGAGGGGACCCCTCTGGTGTCCAACATCCCCACCCCCAGCCCTGAGATGAGAGAACCTGCCCCATCTGGTTCCAGGAAGTTTAGGTATCTTATTGTTTCAGGGTGAGAGAGTCTCTTATCCCTTAACTTATTTTAAATATCCCTGGGAAAAGGTCAGCCAGGTGGGAAACAGCAGGAAGAGAATACTCCTAAGGTGACCTCCTACCTGCCGCCTGATGGTCTTCCCAAGTTGTACTCACATAAGAAGACAATTTCCAGGAGCAAGTTGGGTTTCGGTCAATCTATGCAACTGGATTCTGAAGCAGTCGGTCCATTGATCTCCTTCCCTTCAGTGCTGTTGGGTTGCAAGGCTCATCTGAGAAACAGGGCAAGTGTTTCCGTGCCTGGCCTTGCCACCCACTCTCCCTCCAGGGCCAGCACCTGGTTTAACGGCTTGGCACATGATTTCAAACAATGCTCCCTCTTGGCATGTGGAGCTCAAAGCTAGGTTCACAGCCTTAGCCAGTTACCTGTTGCGTGACACATGGCTGGACTTTAGAATGCTTTTAAAGAGAGACCTTTAATTCCATTTACTCTGGCGTAATAAGCAAGAGTCCTCCTCCCACTGCAGCAGACATCGGGGCTTGCGGGAGCCCATGAGCTATGGAACCAGACACCGAGAGGCTGGCAGTGGGGCACGGAGAAGAAGAAGCAGTCGTCTGTGACCAGTTCGGAGCCCCACAAACCATGGTACAATACAGGGCAAGGTTAAGCGATCAAGAGCCAGAACATGATCACCAGGGCCACAAACAGGAAGAGGCGGGACAGGAACTGTTCGTCCACATACTGGGGAGTCCCTGGAACTGCTGGGAAGACAGAAAGAAAAGGGAACCTCTCTCAGCAAACAAAAGCAGTGTATTTCCAGATCCAATAGCAGAAAAGCATGGAATCAGCCGCCATTCTGCATCTTCATTATAAGACTTCCCTAGGCCCTTTCAACTGTCCCAAGTTATCTGAAGGATTGCTTGAACCCATATCAACAATGGCAGCCTTCCTCATTTGCTCATGGCCTCAGTTAGTGAAAATGGCAGGGGTGACAGGGCCTTTTAAGTGGGAGCACCCTGGATCTGCAGTTTGCTGCCTGTCAACATTCAAAAGTTACAGATAGGTAGCCGTGTTGGTCTGCCATAGTCAAAATAAAAAAAATTCCTTCCAGTAGCACCTTAAAGACCAACTAAGTTAGTTCTTGGTATGAGCTTTCATGTGCATGCACACTTCTTCAGATACACTCTGTGTGTATCTGAAGAAGTGTGCATGCACACGAAAGCTCATACCAAGAACTAACTTAGTTGGTCTTTAAGGTGCTACTGGAAGGAATTTTTTTATTTTAACATTCAAAAGATTAGCACACTGCAGGCCTCTGAAAAGGCTCTGAAGACCCTGTTTCACCAAACGATACATTATATTTTTGCTCTGTGAAATGGATAAACCGGGTTGTTTTGGTTCTGGGTTGTGTACGTGTTTTATTATTGCTGGATCATTTCACTTTTATAGTGGCTCAGAATTTGCTGAAACGTTGCGTTTTGCACTGCTGTTACATTCTGGAAATGTATATTACATAAGCCACCCTGGGGAGCTTTGCTCAGAAAGTCAGCCTGTGATTTTTAAAAAATTAATAATAATAGTGATATCCCCTACTGGGACGCGGGTGGTGCTGTGGGTTAAACCACAGAGCCTAGGACTTGCCAATCAGAAGGTCGGCGGTTCGAATCCCCACAATGGGATGAGCTCCCATTGCTTGGTCCCTGCTCCTGCCAACCTAGCAGTTTGAAAGCATGTCAAAGTGCAAGTAGATAAATAGGTACCGCTCTGGCGAGAAGGTAAACAGCGTTTCCATGTGCTGCTCTGGTTCGCCAGAAGTGGCTTAGTCATGCTGGCCACATGACCCGGAAGCTGTACGCCGGCTCCCTCGGCCAATAAAGCAAGATGAGCGCCACAACCCCAGAGTCGGCCACGACTGGACCTAATGGTCAGGGGTCCCTTTACTAGTCATATCCCCACATCTTGTATTGTTGTGACTCCCTGCATATAGCCAGAGCTAAGAAGGACAAGGCAACATCCGCAGTGTCCATGAAAAAAGCAGAAAGGTGATCAAGTAAGGATAGCGCGACTGTCACTGAAAACACCCAGCACATTTCAAGTTGAAAGCATTGGTTTTAAGAAGTCTCTGTTAGCAAATGGCAGAGTAAAAAATTAATTCTTAAGTAGTACAAACCCACAAGGGTTTTCAGATTTGCTTTCAAATCTTAACATAAGAGACAGGAAACTTAATATATTTGGTGGTGGACATGAAATACATTTACGTCAAGGGCCACCAAAGCCCCAAAGTTATGTGAAAGGCTTTGGCTCATGCACAAAGGAGGGGGCCTGCTCAGGATTCAGGGCCACCGAAAGTGACTCAACTGGTTTTACTCCATATAGAGAGCACTGATGCTAATCAGCTTGGAGGCTGTTCCTTACAAACTACCAGTGAGCTACACTTGATCTTAGCCAAAAGGCCGAGAAGCGATACAAACTACCAGTGAGAAGCACTGCTAAGCAGAAATGTATTGTTCTCACTTTGTACTTCAAAACAAAAATGGAACAGAAGATAAGCGGCACTCATCTGATTGAAGTTTTAAAAACAGAATAGCTTATCTATATTTAAAGGGTTCTAAACAAATGAAACATCAGGACTTAGCCCTGGTTACACAAACAGCAACGCAAGTACAATGGACAGGTGCCAGCTTTTTTTTGATCTGCCAGTCCTATAATTATGGTGAGTGCAACCAATGATTTGCTGGCTTGCTAGGGTTTTTTTTTATTCGAAAGTGCTCCTTACCTGGGGGAGGCCGACCGTCATTTATGTTGAATGCTGTAGCGAATATACCAAAAGGAAATGCCCCAATTCCAAACGACATTTGAAAGCCTCCATCGCCAAACCCAAAACCCTGGAAGCCCTGGGAAGAACCACAAATGGGGGAGGGAATAATGAAACCTTCCAAGCATGCTAGTTTATGAAGTGAAATGCTGACCTGTTTGCCTTCTCTATGATTTACTATGACTGGTCCCTGGCTGTGTGCCATGATTTACACACCCACCCACCCACCCACCCATTCACACACACCCGCACCTCTCTCATGAGCCCAAAGTGTCCCCTCACAGAAGAGCCTGCTCACTGTATCTCTGCACAATTTCCTGCTCTCGCCTCTTTCCACTTAGCCTCTGATGGGGACGTCTGGATTGCCCTGTCACTTCTGAGGCAGAGATGCAGCAAGACACCTGCTCTTAGAGACCATTATCTCTTTGCATCTTTATAAATTACAAGGCCTGCCAAGAGAAGCCACAACACAGGCAGAAACATAGGGACCCAGCTCCTTTCCTCCTTACTACAGTCTGAAAGGAATCCTTTTCGAGGTGAAGGAGTTTGTTTCCAATTTAGATCCAGAAAATAAGTGTGACACACCTATCAAGAATGTGGGAAATGTTGCACCAGGATTACACCAGCCTTCCACAACCTGGAGCCTTCCAGATAGTCTTGGACTACAATTCCCATCAGCCTCAGCATCACATATGCTGGCTGGGGTTGATGGGAATTGCAGTCCAATGAGAGAACTTGCCACAGCTGAGCCTCTCTCTCTTCGCATGGGACAGGCCACATGGCTTGTGCTACCAGCTGCTGGCCACCTGATCAGAGACGGGGCATTCTGTGCTGATCCTCAAGGCCATGCCAGTAGAGCAGAATGCAAGCAAGGCCTTTTTGCTCCAGCAGTCTTAGTGCTGGCAGCAGCATCTGCTAAAAAGGTGCTGTCAAGTTCAGCTGCTGATTTAATAAGGCACCACCAACTCTGCAGGGAGTGCGGAGAAAAGAAAAAGGCTTCTTAATGACACCCAACAGAGCTGTTTGTTTGAAGCAATGAGGCCCACAGGTAGACCCTGGAGGCTCCAAGCTGCCTTGCATGGAAAAATGCAATTATTTCATCAGGTCAGGTGTGCTCCCCATCTTCATGCTAGGAAATTCTGCAGCCTGTCCAATATCTCTCAACCCCACACTATTTATAACCCCCATGTCTACACACACTGTATGTTTACACATATCAATCTTCATTCCCCAGTAGCACAGACTTGTTGGAGACCAACTATAATCAGAGGCTGTTTACATACACAGTCCCCACAGGCTTTCAAAATCCACATTTTTATAAAATCCTACAAAAAGGAAACATGATTACTGAGAGCCAGTGTGGTGCAGTGTTTACAGAATCAAACTAAGAGACCTTAGGAGGCCATGAGGCTCATTGTTCAGCCATGAGGCTCACTGAGTGACCTCTGGCCATTTACACTCTCTGCTTAACCTACCTCACAGGATTGTTGTGAGGATGAGGAAGAGTGGGACAGGTGATCAGTGCTGTCTTCAAGTCCCACTTTTGGCAGGAATTGGCTTTGTTCAGGACCTCTGGTTGGGAGCTCTCAAGCAGAATCAATCCCAGTGTCACTGAATTTAAGAACTGTGCTTGCCAATAAACTATTCAGAGCCCATTTTAAGGCTTCCAGTGGTTTCTTTGTGACTGCATTTTTACTTGCTCCACACCTGATGCAATATATTATGACATGTGAGGCGGATGGGTGTGGCTTGAGGGAAAACAGCCTCATGGGCCAAATTAGGTCCACGGGCTGGAGGTTCCTGACCACAGGGCTAAAAGAATGTACAAGGGGCCAACAGGGGAAAAGGAAAATCATTCTCCAACCCAAGGAAAAGTATGGGAGAGTGGCAGGTCACCCAGACTACTGTCTCCTGTAGGTTTGCCCTGTCAGGCTGGCTGGGGCTGATAGGAGCTGTAGTCCAAGACATCTGGAAGGCACCAGACAGAACAAGGCTGTTCTGATGCTTTCGTTTAAGCTTGTACGTTGCACTTCATAGCCCTAAGGGTGATCAATATGCCTTTTTGTCTCATTTGTACTTCTGGGAGATACAGAAGTAACCCCCAAAGGCTGCAAATCGTAGCTTACTCACCCCTCTGTTTTCCGGCTCAGGTCTCTGGCCTTGAGGCCGCGGTGGTGTCTTCTCTCTGCAAGAGACAATTCATTCAGTCAAGCCCAGCCCAGCTCTGGTCAACTCTGGGACCTGATGAACACCACCTGGACCCAAGAGTTCCTTTCTTTCCTTCCACTGCATTCCAGCCATAGGGGGTGGGGTAGCTGAAGAGGTGTTTCCATGCCTATCTTCCTCTTTAATTGCTGGCCTATGTTGAAACTCTTATCATTATTATTTGGGAGAGAGAGAGACAGAGAGTGTTGCATCAGTGTGACCACCACAGACTGTAAGAGGGTGGAGACCTTTCACAATAGAGGAATATAGGAAGCTACTTGACATCAAGTTAGACCATTGCTCCACCTAGCTCACTACGGTCTACTCTGACTGGCAGCAGCTCTTCGGGGTTTAAGGCAGGAAGTATTTTCCCAGCCCTCCCTGGAAAGGCCACTGGGGATTGAACCTGGGACTTTTAGTCTGCAAAGCAGATGTTCTACCACTGAGTGACAGCCCGACACTATACTGAGTCAGTCCACTGACCAATCCAACTCAGTATTGTGTACCCTGACTGACATCAGATCTCCAGAGTTTCAGGAAGGAATCTTTCCCCAGCTTTAACTGGAAATGCCAAGGGTTGAACCTTTGCATTTGAGACAAGGGGGCAGCAGCTGGGTGATGGAGCTGCAAATGACTATCAGACGTCAATAAGCTGGTAATAATAATAATAATAATAATAATAATAATAATAATAATAATAAATACACCACCCATCTAGCTGGGTTGCCCCAGTCACTCTGAGAGGCTTCCAACGCACATAAAAACATAATCAAACATTAAAAACTTCTCGATACAGGGCTGTCTTCAGATGTCTTCTAAAAGTTGTATAGTTATTTATCTCCTTGACATCTGATGGGAGGGCGTTCCACAGGGAGGGTGCCACTGCTGAGAAGGCTCTCTGCCTGGTTTCCTGTAACCTCACTTCTCGCAGTTAAGGAATCACAGAATTGTAGAATTGGAAGGGACCCCGAGGCTCATCTAGTCCAGCCCCCTGCCAGGCAGGAATTGAGAACGTTTGATAGTCTAGTATATGAGTCACAACACTTTTCACTGCCACTTTTACAGTTTACAGCAATGCTTCATAGCATAATGAAGTGTCTTTTGCACTGATGTGCCTATTGGGGCTGATGTTATCAGACTGGGTTCTTTTAAAGACCGGCTCAAGTTACTTATTCCTACAGATACACATTGCATAATTCTAAATCCTTAGAAACACTCAGGATCTCAAATGCATTTTCATGAACAGTGTTGCCCAGTTCTCATGCTCTAATCAGCCTTGTCTGTCAGCCTGCAGTGAAGGGGAATAGCGAAGTTCTCGTACACAGGCAAATGCTCCAATTCCAGCTCAAATTATTTCCACAGGTTAACAAATTAAGCTAAATAGTTTTAATTGGATTTTGGATTAATTAATTGTTGTTGTTCTCAAATTGACGGTGTTATTATCTTCCTTAGTGGGTTATGCAAAGCGCCATTCTGTATAATGCTTTTTTTAATAGTGTAGTACACTAGGGGGCATTGGGGATGAGTTTATGGAACCAAGGGGGTGGCAGCCCAAAAGGGTTTGGGAACCACTGCTACAGACAGTTCAAGCAGGGAGATTTTAATAGATAAGACTACAGATGGGTGAAGGCTTTGCAGGCATTTGGCAACAATATCAGCTAAACACACCACGTTCACTTCTGCAAATCCCACTCCATAAGGGCTTTGTAACACAGGCATGGGGCACCTTTGGCTCTCCTGATGTTGCTGAATTACAACTCCCATCATCCCTGACCATTGGCCATGCTTCCTGGGGGCCAGTGGGAGCTGTAGTTCAGCAACAGCTGGAAGGCCGCAGGTTCCACACCCCTACAGCTGTAGGAAATAGCTTCCAACATTCTTACCTGGGGTCCTGCTGTCCGGTGCTGCCCCTTCCATAAAGTGGGATGACCTTGTCGCGGCTGATACCTGCTTTACATACAGGACACACCTGCCGATTGGGCCTGGTCTCTAACCACTGAAAAGGCAGGAAAGAACGAAGAAACCTGAGCAAGAGACTAGAGATGTGCCTTGCATGAAGCACACAGGACTCCCTATTGTGCAATTCCCTTCCTAGAGAGGCTAGTCTGGCTCCTTCCTTTCCATCAGCAGCCCAAGACCTCCCTGTTCAGAAAGGCCTTTGGAAACGAGATGCAATCTGTATTTTAATGCTGGTTCTGAATGTGATTTATTTTATTTTAAATATGGTTTTTAACTAGTTTGTTTTCATCCCTTTGTGTTTTAGAACGAGGTTTGTAAAATGCTGTAAGTCTCCTTGAATCAAATTTGGGAGAAAGGTGGGATTTAAATACATTAACGAATCAGAATCATAATACCACCACCGAAAGCATATGCTAAGTGTCATCGCATGTGCCATTCACAAAATCTTCTGGGCACAAGGAATCATCTCCGCCTCTCCGCCACTGCTAAACATCTTCTCATGCTCTCAGCACTTTGGGACCATTTTTACTGCATGGTTCTGTGGCAGCAATTTCCCAATCTGGCTCCCTTTAGATATTTCACTCTAAAACACCTTCATTTCAGCCAGCATGTACTTCAACTCCCCAGCATTGTACAGCTGTGCTGGCTGAGGCCAGTGGGACCTGGAATCTACAGCATCTGGAGGGCCCCAGGTTGACAAAGGCTATTGTGTGGCATGCAGACTCTTCTACCCCTTTTGTGGCCTGACCCACACTTTTTCCTCGGCATCCCTTAACATACAACAGGCCACAACTCTTGTCTCAGGCCTTTAAGCTGCACACTAACATATGGCCTCTCCCACCCCAGTATTTGGAAGTTGGTGCAGGGCACAGAGATGGAAACTCCTCACTTTTGCCAGTGACAAAAGCAGGTGACACTGACATAACCTCATTTTCATATTTATACTGACCTACCTTTACAGAGCTGTTGCACCAAGAGAATGTACAAAAGTGCTCTGAACACTCAGCCACCTCGCAGATACTTATTATTTATCTGTGCCATCTCACTGAAACCAATAGAAGCTTCCAACAAAGAACAATCAGCCCCACAGAAAAAGCTGCAGATTACAAACTATTGCATGCAAACGGTTATTAGCAGATTGGGTTGCCCTAGAGATCTCTGGTGCACAGGCACCATTTAGAAACTGAAAGGGATATTGCACCTTCTCACTTCCCCCAGAGAGCTGAGGGGTTGACTGAGCAAGAGGAGCTGATGAAAGACAAAGCAAAAGAAAAGCTGCCTTACCTGGTGTAAACAAGGCCAACTGTTGAGAATCCCAGAATGATTTGTTCACAGGGCAGGAGGAGAGCAGCGGTGGAGGCAGGAGGAGAAAAGGGAGAGAGATCAAAATACACTGAGCAAGCAATAGACTGGAATCCAGCCCTGCCGGTTCCACAGTTGGGTATTAAAACAATAATATTTAAGTAAGAAAGCAGCTAGGGGTGTTTTTTTAAAAAAAAATTGCTTCACTTCCAGATAATACAATTTGCTTCTCTTCTAGGTAGTACCAAGCCTTATGCAGTTGAGGGAGTTGGATATGGTTAGCCTGGATAAGACTGAGATATGATATGAAAGCCATCTTCAAATATCTAAAGTGCTGTCGCAATGTTGCATGGAAGATGAAGCAAGCTTGCGTTATCCTGTTCCAGAGGGTGGGACCAGATCCAATGGATTCAAATTACAAGGAAGGTTAGACCAAGTAAACATTAGGAAGAACTTTCTGGCAATAAGGGCTGTTCGATAGTGGAACAGGCGCCTTCGGAAGGTGATGGACTCTCCTTCACTGGAGGTTTTTAAACAGAGGTTTGGTGGCAGTCTGTCAGGGGTTCTTTGGCATTCCTGCATTGCACTCAGGTGGCAGGTGGCCAGCCTGCAGATTTCCCCAGTGCATCAGAAATTCCTGTTCATGCATTATTTTATTTTAAGTAATGATAGGAATGGAGGGAGAAGGAAAATCTGGCTTATACAGCTGTCCTGGGCGCACACTCTGAAATGGGCACGAGGCAGAGGGGTGGAGAGAATCACCCCAACTTTACCTAGAGGCAGCTGAGCTTTACATTCAAGCAGCCTCAGAAAAAGAAGAACCCAACACAGTGAAACTGGAGTATGCAAATGGAGCATGAACTAACAGGACCACACGAGGGTATTTTGGGCTGAAAGTTGTTTCCGCACAGGCGTGGCAGCATCTAGAACTGGCTTCTCACCAGCGCTGTGGAAAGGCCTTCCTCAACCTGGCGTCCCCTCCATACGACGACTTAGTCAGTGTTCAGGGACAATGGAAGTTATGTTCCCAATAAGAACAAGAATAATGATGATTTTTCCATAGCCGCTTTGTCTTATGGCCGATTTTATCATACGTGTTTGAATACACATTCATTCACCACTTAAGGCATTCTATATTAAACAGTTTATACATTCACAATCAAATACGTAAAGCAGCAAAACTGCACTCATGCCAGTCTCCAGGCTCTGCCACGCTCAAGGTTTACCACAGCACTGAGGGCAGGGCTCTCCGGGTAAAGGTGTGGCACTAGGAAAGCAGTGGCTCTAACTGAGTTCCATGGACAAGTGCATCCCAGACCACAGCAGGGGCCTGATCCTAGCACACCTGGCATCACTGTGCCCACAACTGCACCCCTTTCATACACCCTCATGGGATTAAACAGCTGCCATTCATTCCCATGGGAAGAATGCAAAGAGCCAGATGTGGGGAACTGAACTTCCCAACTGACACCTGGCTGGCAGGGGCACTGCCAAGGAGAGAGACGAGTGAGGGGCACACACAGGAGTGGGAGTGGAGAAGCAGTATTTGTTTGAGGGGTTTTTTTTTAATAAAAAAAAACCACACAAACTTTTCTAACATTTATGTAGGCAACTCAAGAGCTTGGTGTAGAAAGCAGATGAACAATTGGCCAAGAGCACCAGGATACTGACCAGAAGAGGTGCCCGCATAGGCTGATCACAGCATCCTTGGCCGTATCCAAACAGATGTTGCACTCGAAAGTGCTGTCCTGGCTTGCCCCGTCCCCGCTGCTGCTGTTGCCACTGGTCCCGCCAGCATTGTTGCTTTCGGTGGAGGTAGAAGCTGCTGGCCCTTTGCTGGCCATTCTTGTCACACCCAGTCAGGAAATTTTTAATGCAATTGAACTCTGAGAAAGAAAGAAAGAAAGAAAGAAAGAAAGAAAGAAAGAAAGAAAGAAAGAAAGAATTTAGGGGATGCCATTATATTATTTCCCTAATCCAGACTCAAGGAGGAGATGGTGGCACTACCGTATGTCTCCAACCTGGCATCCTCCACAGGTTTTGGAGTAAAGCTGGGCTGGCTGGTGCTGGAGTACAAACACCTGGAGGGCACCAGATTGAGGAAAATAATACTCTATAGTGTTTATTTTTGTACAGTGAAAGCCCTCAGGCCATTTTTTATCGTAGTCCAGAGAAATCTTGGGCAAGCTGAGCAACAACCTGGTTTTAATATACCCTCATGACTGGCACTGGTGGGACCAGAGCAATCTCTAGGCCTCCCAGTGAGTTCCCTGCTTGTTTCTTTTAACCGAGCCCCACAACATTTAGCATAGTTTACAAACACTCCCTGAAGTTCAGTGCATGATAATAATACATCCAAAGCCTTTTTTGGTTTTTAATTCATGGCACTTCCCAGTGGGCTTGGCACAGCTAAAGCTGGGGATGGGTTTAACAAAGATGCATGGATGCATAGAGGAACACCTTTGAGAATTAAACAGAATATGCTAAAAAAACCCAAAAAACTTTCTCAATTTGTATTCATTCAATTAATCTTAAGATCCTTCATTTCCAACTTAACAAAATCCACAGACAAGCCACCATGTGTCTACAACTCAGGGTGTAAAAGCAATATACTGGCCCACTTATTGCAACAACATCCACCCTAACATTCAAAAGCTAAAAACAACCACCAACAATTAGACAAAATAATTGATTTCATCTGGCAGCTCCATGTTTTATGCATGAAAAAAATGACAGCAATTTAAACTGAGGAATCATTTACTCTTTAACAAACTACTCAATGAATTTATTAAAATTCAATGGTATCAAACAAAACACAACTTGGAATTTAACAAACAGGACCCTCCCACTCATTGTTCAAAGAAAGGTTCTCCCACTCATTCCTGCCACGTCAACAAACCAAAACATATATAAACATGGGTGTTCTTGAAAACTCGGCTCACCAATTATAATTTACCTGCTGGCAAATGACTAATCAAACTTTCGTAGATTACCCTACTAATTAAAGCTTACAGCACTTGTAAAACCCAGCAGTGTGTAAGCAGCTGAGAAGTCCACTTCTTACACCCGTCTTAATACACTATGCCAAAAACAGAATCCCCTCCCTGCTATCTTAGCATTTTGCCTCCCTTACCTGAAGCGAATTCAGCCCCTCTCTGCTTCCTTTCCTTGCAAAAACGCCAAAGGAGAAAGCACAAGTACTGAACCGGGACCTTATCCGCATCGCCACTTGGCTCCTGTGAAATGGTGCTTTTTGCATAGGGGAACGCAGCTCCACAGTGGGTCCAGAGCAGCTTAATGCCCACATCACCAGAACTTGGCAAGTGGGAAAGAGGAGGCACCTATTTCAACAGAACTCTTTTCATTCAGTTACATCATTTTGCAGGGGGCTCCCAAAGGGCAGCCTTGCAATCAGCTAGCAAGCTTTAATAGATGCAGCTTCTGAGCTCTACAGATTTTTCAGTGGTTCAGCCACTGCTAGTAAAATCATGCATGCATTTCAAATGAAAAAAAGTGGCAAAACACACACACACCTTCATTAAGCCGGGCACTTCTCATGAAACATTAAGCTGCAAGCTTATGAACGTTCTAGTGGTTTCCTGCTTTGGAGAGAAGTTATCTAATCTGGACGTTACCCTTTTATATAAGTGTCTGCACCCAGGATATACATACACCTTGCTTTACATGTTGACTTCTCGAGGCTCTATTTCCCATTCTGCTATACTGCCTTGGACCTTTGCTCCAGTTTTGCAATTCTCAGCTATCCTGAGCCTTCAAGCCACTGACAGCACAATCCTATCTATGCTTATTTGGAAGTAACCCCAGTTTGTTCAATGGACTTACTCCATAGTAAATATGTTTATGATTTTTATTTAAATAGTCTTTTAAAAAAAATTGTATAAGCATTGTAACAAAGTCTGGTCATCTGTGACTACAAAATCTTTTGAATTAATTATGCACAGCTCACTAGAAGCAAACAAGCTAACATCAAAAACAAAACAAAATCAATGCCTGTGGAATAGGGTTGGGAAAATCTCTGGTGGTCACTCATCCAGGCAGCTAAATTTCGTATTTTGACACACATGATTTTTCAAATATTTATTTGTCTCTTTGCAGGGCTGAACATTAGGGACCCAAAGCATTTTTCCAGACTGGATTACTGGATAACTTTGGGAGGGGCTGCCCAGATCACCTCAATATGATCTCCTGCACAGATGTTCATTTCGTTTCACGCTCTTAACATACTAGTTCCTAAGAAAATAAAAACATTGTCCAGTAGCACCTTAGAGACCAATTAAGTTTGTTCTTGGTATAAGCTTTCGTGTGCACATGAAAGCTTATACCAAGAACAAACTTAGTTGGCCTCTAAGATGCCACTGGATAATTTGTTTATTTTTTTATGTATTTCGACTGCGTCAGACCAACACGGCTACCTACCTGAATCTAGTTCCTAAGAAAACATTTAGCATGCATTATTCCTTTATTCTGGAAAAAATATACCTCCAATTTAACCTGTTAGATCATGCATGTAAATTATCTCCATGTCTGGAATAGTTCTGCATTAATACATTTATAGTAAAGTCTTTTGACTTCACCCTTAAAGGCACACTCCTCCATTGTCTCCCGAGCCAGACGGATTCCAGAAACAACAAAGTAAGGTCAATATCTGCACATGCCCAAGCATGGTGGTGGTGGTGGTTGTTTTAAAAAGGCAGCCACCACCCTATGTAACTAATTGGGAGTAAACCCTGCTGAACTCAATGGCACTTACAAATGCTCTGGTTTTGAATGGATAAAAATGAAGAAACACATAGGAATAAATCACCAGCACTTACACAGAATTTATAAACAATCTTAACAATGAACAACGCTAATTGAATGGAATTAAGTAAGACCAGTTCACTCAATATTTTTCATGTATCAGTTAAGAGCCTTGCACTATGCCTGCACCAAGATGTAAAGGCTTGGGGCAACCCGAGAGATTCAAGATAACAGCAAATTTTTGCCTATACGGCCTGATACAGGGGGAAATGGAGTCTTTGGGAAACACACAAAAAACAAGCCTTTTAAAAGTTTAGAACTGAAAGCTACATGCCATTAAAAAACATACTGACAGCAATCCTGGCTTGGTTACATTGTGCTGGATATATCGCTAGCCTTTTAATGTTGTAATCTGTTCATTACAAGAAGAGGGTTCATTTTCCAAGCTGCTACTCTATTCTATTTTATTTCAGAATTTATTAGCCACTCTACAATCAGAGAATACCCAAGTGATGCACAGACCCAAGAGGGAAAACTGCAGGAAAAAACACTTCAGTCTGATAACATGGAAGTCTACACACTATTCTGAATCCCAAAATCTTTGGTTTTTTTAGGCCTCCCTGTAACTGATCACCACAGGAATGCAGTGAGTGGGGAGGGGCACCTCTCTTCCTCACTCTGCACTACAAGGCAAGAAGTACATTTTAAAGTTTAAAAAGTAAAAGATCTTGAAATATGGGTCCCCCCAACAAAATTTAAAATCCGGCTTTGTAATTCGGAATTTATGTGATGTGATTTAATTTGATTTGATTGGCCGGTTAATAAAAATTATTTAAAAATAATAATAAAAAGTAAAAGAGGTAGTGTGCTGGGCTGTTGGTTCATCTAGTCCAGTATCTTGCTTTCAAACATGGTCACCTTGGTGCTTTCAGAAAGGACATGAAGGTGTGCACTTTCCTAAATACCAGCAAAGTGTGTTTTTAAAAGAACCTGAAGTTGGCAGCCCATCCTCCATACCCTATAGCAACTGATATTCAGAGGTAGATACTGTCCCTGAACATGACGGTTCCAATTTGCTACCATGGCCAATAAATGTCTGCAGACCTCTCCTCCTTGAATGCATCAAATCCTGCAATTTCTGTTGCAGACCATTTACAATCACAGAAATAAGGAGGGTCCCAAAAGAATACATCTCAAGTGTGAAGATTTTGTGCGAGTTTTAATCTGTTTGTAGTTTTTCAATGGTTTTATTTTTAAATGTTTTAAGCAGTTGTTTTTAACAATCATTATATATGAAGAGAAAGAGAGTACACTACTTTCAGGCATTTCCCCCCCCCTTTTTTTTACAATCAAACAGTATATAGATTCTACGAAACAAATAAAAGCCACAGTGCAAACATGCCAAGTCTTCAGCATAAGACAGCCAGTATACCACAGCAGCTACAGTGTTGGACCAGGACCTGGGAGAGAGACTAAGGTTCAAATCCCACCACAGCCATGAAACTCACTGGGAGACCTTGGGCCAGTCACTGTCTCTCTAGTCCTAACCTACCTCACAGGGTTGTTGCGAGGATAAAATGGACAAGGGGAGGAACGTGCCAGACACTTAGAGCTCCTTGAAGAAAAGATAGGATATAATAAATAATAGCAATACAGTGGTACCTCGGGTTACAGACACTTCAGGTTACAGGCGCTTCAGGTTATAGACTCCGCTAACCCAGAAATAGTACCTCAGGTTAAGAAATTTGCTTCAGGATGAGAACCGAAATCGTGCGGTGGCAGTGGGAGGCCCCATTAGCTAAAGTCGAACCTCAGGTTAAGAACAGTTTCAGGTTAAGAACTGACCTCCAGAACGAATTAAGTTCTTAACCCGAGGTACCACTGTAATAATGTTGGGGGAAATAAGGTTCTGTTCAGCTACAACAACAACAACAACAACCATGTTGGGGAGAATAAGGCTCTACAGTATTCGGCTACAACAACAATAACGTTGGTGGAAATAAGGCTGTATTCGGCTATCCTACCACTGATAGGCTCTCCCTCCCTACCCAGCTGGATTGGGCCAAGCTGGGATCCATGGAGATTCCAGTATTCCGTTTCCAACAGCGGTCAGCCAGACGAGTCCCCCCCCCCCTTTACAGTGGTACCTCGGGTTAAGTACTTAATTCATACCGGAGGTCCGTACTTAACCTGAAACTGTTCTTAACCTGAAGCACCACTTTAGCTAATGGGGCCTCCTGCTGCTGCCGCGCCGCCGAAGCACGATTTCTGTTCTCATCCTGAAGCAAAGTTCTTAACTTGAAGCACTATTTCTGGGTTAGCGGAGTCTGAAACCTGAAGCGTATGTAACCTGAGGTACCACTGTACATGAGGGGATGATGAAAGGCTACGTACTGAGCCTGACCAGCAGCCTCGACCCCTATACCCCCCACCCCACAGAGAGCAGGAGGCGAGACGGAGCCCCGGCACTTGCTCCCAAGGCGGGAATTCTCTCCTGACAGGCCCCCGGCCCGGCCAAGGTCAAGCTCCCCCTTCGCCGACCTCGGGGGGCCTCCCCCTTTGCCTCCTGCGGGGCTCTCACCGGAGTCGGCGCGGGCTCCTCCGGCTGGCGCCTTCCGCCGCTCGCGGCCCTTCGCTCTCTCGAACTCCACCTCCGCCCGAACGGCAACTGTCACCTGATTTCTTCCCCTAGCCGGAAGCCCGGCCCCACAACAGGAAAGGGGGTCCCTTATCCCAAGGGCACACGCCGTCCCCCAGCGCAAAGGGTTCTCCCTGTTGCCCAGAAGGCAGCCGCGACAAAGGTTCCGCCTGCCAAAAGGCCCGCCGCTCTACGGGAGTCGGTTGCTTCCTCGGAGCCCGGGCCTAGCTCTGTGAGAAAGGTGGAGCCGAGCCCAGGGCCACGTCACTTTAATGTATGGAAATAGACGACGAGGAGGAGGAGAATGAAGGATTCATGACACGGTGTGGCAGCATTTGCACTTCGGAACTCCCTGCCTCTTGATGAGGTGCTGCTGCTGTTTCTGACGCCTGCTATACATTTTTGTTTGGGCAAGCCTTAGCAGCGTAAGAGCAACACAGCATGCCATGGAATGTGCCATGTTATAGTAATATCATTAAACTAATAACTGGGTGAGACAAATATTGAAATTTATGTGTAGGCAAAAAAGTCTGCGAAGTTGAGATGGACATATGCAAGACCTGTGATGAGGCGCCTCAGGCCAGTGGAGAAAAGCAGTGTCAGTATGGAAACCTTACAATTTCAAAAGACTGAGGAGAAGGCCACCTTTGTGATGGATGGACGATCTAAAGCTAACAGCAGGGCTTATATATAATCTAAATTAAGCCAAACCCGCCTTTCTTTGTTATTTTTCTTATCACTCTCTGACGGTGAATTAAGTGTTCTGTGTTCTGTATTCCACACATATGCTGACCAGCTCAATGAAGACATTTAGAGTCGTTTTCTCCATTCAACAGTTTTGGACTACAACTCCCATCAGCCCCAGGCAGCACAGTAATGCTCCAATCGGACCCAGTATCATTTGGCTATGCTACTGGGAGTTGTAGTCCAATTCCGAGGGCACCGGTCTAGGGAAGGGCTGAGCCACGAGGTCTGGACCACAGTCCCCAGGATGCACTGCGACCATGGGGATTTCCATCATGTCGGCTACCAGGAGAGGCAGCAGCAGCAGCAGCAGCGAGGAGGATGATTTGGGGCGCCTCCGGGAGGCTGCCTGGGACCCGGTGCTGCAGCGAGCAGCAGCAGCGGCCCTGCTGGTGCCCAAAGGCGGTAGGGAGAGCCCTGAGCGGCAGGCCTGCTAGCACCTTCCTACCTTTAGATAGAAACTTTACCCATCCTAAAAAAGCCCTGCAGGAAACCCATTTTTGTGTGTGGCAGAAATAGGGCTGTATCAAGTTGATCTCTTAAAACCAGGAATGGGGAACCTGCAGCTTCCTTGGACTGCAACCCCTGTCATCCCTGGCTGCGGTTGATGAGGGTTGGGGGCTCCAAAAGTGAACGGCCACATATGCCTGCCTTAGCTTGATGGATAAGAAGCCTATAAAATAAATTGGCACGAGACACGTGACTCAGAAAAATGACCCACAAAGATTTTGATGCTTTTTTGCAGCACCAACAAAAATCTGTCAAAAATCAGTCTTCTAGCAGCACTTACGCTTTGGAATATCACTGTATTCTTACTCTTCGACACCTGCTAAGAACATTTTCATTTAGGCAAGCCTACCTAAATATCTAGAATGTTGATGTGTTTTTTGTTTGTTGCTGGTTTTAATTTTTTTAATAATTGCTTTTGCTAATAATTTTATTGCACCATTATTTTTGTAAACTGCTTTTGTAAAGGGCTCGCTCATGAATCTGAACTAACGTCGCTTCCATGTTGGGCCTAATTGTTAACTTTTTGCAGGTAACTTTAAGAAGAGCAAGTTGCCATCCGCTGAACCTAGCATCAGGTAACTTTGCTTTTTTGAAAGTTTACTGAGCGTTATGTTCTGTTCTACTAGAAACTAAAATTTGAGCTACATAGCCATAAGAATCATGTAGTACATTTGGCCTGCCACTTATGTGAAAGTTTGGTTCCAGGGGTCTGCATGCAAAGGCAAAATTGTGCAAAGTCAAGAACCCCCAGAACCCCCGGTAATAAAGCTTTTATTGAGGATAAAGAAATATAATAAATATAATATATATAAATATAATAAATAAAACACTCAGAACAAGGGAACACTCTATTCTACAACCTTTTCCATTCTTTTTGACATGTTTTAGCCCCAAGAGGCTCTCACCAGGCATGCTGGTCTAAATGCATCCCTGAGTGCTCTGCCAGAAAGCTGGTCATAATTCTAGGTTTAATTATGCTTTTCTCCAATTTACCCAGCACAGGGATAGGATAGCAGGATTGTATTTACCTGGATCTTAAAACAAAAACAAAAACACCCTAGGTGAGTTATAAGTCTGTTTCTCATACCTCCATGTCGTGTATTAGACAACCTGAATTGGTGCCAAATGTGTTTATATAAGATCTTTGGCCTCTCTGCTTGGCATTCGCACTGAGGCCATAACCCAGATCTTTCATACTGCACAGCCCTCTGGCTGGCTCATTAACAGTTTTCAGGATCTGATTCCAGCTTCTTCTTTTCAAGGCAAAGGGAACTGTTTACTACAAACTTCCAAGATAATTTAGTAGTTTGTTCTCTTTAAACAGAGAGAAGGTCTCCGACCACGGGCAGGATGGGAATGAGCTGCAGACCACTCCAGAATTCCGAGCTCATGTTGCAAAGAAATTGGGAGCAATTTTGGACAGGTATATGTTCTCAAAGGTGTGACAGTGATGCTCCTTGAGCCCTTCCCTCAGATAAAATTCATATTTTTGGAGAGTTCTAAGTAGAAATTGCTTTGGTGCAAGAATTCTTAAGGACACATCCAGTGCTCCAGATTAAAGGCAGATGGTAAAGCACTGGCATAGCATGACCATGAATTTTTAAAATCATTTTCAAAGCCAGCCCCAAGTTTAATGCACTTCAGTCATCCAGGTCATGGATAACTAGCATATTTAAGGAACAAATAAGAAGCTTTTTTAAAAAAGCAACTTTGTAAAATTAAATAAAAGCACCTGTCTTAGAACATAAACCCCTGTCTTTTTTTACTTTTGTTTGAGGGAGGAAGGGAGGGGCGGGTCATGCAATCACAGGCATACTAAAATCCTGGACTAAAAAATTACTTCCACTCCAGGTGAGAGGGAAAAATAGCTATGAAAGAAACCAGGGAGTTCAATCTCTGGGCAGCTGTGACTACATCTAGAATTTACTGTCTCTGTGGGTATTATTGCTGCTTCCTGGTCAATCCTAGCTGACTGCAGCAGGGAGTTTCCCCAAAGCAGGTGGGTGGAATAATGCCTGCACATTTCAGCTCTGGTTTTACAATCATAGAATTACAGAGCTGGAAGGGATCCAAAGGGACATCTAGTCCAACCCCCTGCAATGCAGGAATCAGAGCTAAAGACTTGCTTCTTTAAAAACAAAAAACAAGCATGATAATGAAAACTGGGAATCTGGACCAGCAAATGATTACCAGATTGTCTAGCCAACCAACTGAGGAGTCTCCTAGGCTTGCTGTATCATTTGTGTCATGCCAGTATTTTAACATGACCCCTGGTTTCCCTTCTCGTTGTGCAATTGTAATTCTTTCTTTTAGCTCCATTACTATTTTGAAGCATTCTCCAGGACCTGCACAGGACAATCTGCAGTGCTCAGAGACTGAAGATGATGGTGAGTGGGTTCTTTGCATAATCTAAAACGCTTTACACCAACTTAAGTGTTGCTTTGGTTCTGTGTGTTTGTGCATGCTAAATTTGCTGTGTCAGGAACTCTGGAGTTTGAAGCAAGGACCTTGGGGCCTGAGGCTGCGTATCCTCAAACCTCAAATATTTTATTGTTAGGTTTTTGTGTTTATTAGTCACATTTTTGTAGTTGGGTGTCTCAAAGCAACTTCCACAATAAAAATAGAAAGAACTAATACATTAAAACCAGGCAGAAAAACAACAATACCCCCAAACTAAAATACTAACCCAGCAATATATTTTAAAAGAACAATTCCTTTCCTGTCCCAGTTAAAGGATGAGCACAAATCTCGTTAAGTACCTTCCCAATCAAAAATTTAAAAGGCTTGGTAAACAAGTGTCTTCTTGCCTGTTGCCTAAAGACAGACAACAATGGCACCAGGCATTCTTCCCTGGTAAGACCATTCCCGAGGTAGGGAGCCACCACCGAAAAGGCCAGTTCTGTGCCACCACCCTCCATGCCACAGAAGACTTGGCCTCTGACGGCAAACACAGTACTCTGTGAAACACACTTCAGGCACAGTAAGGGATAGGTATATGCAACACCAGGCTCTCAGATTGACAGGCAGATTGGCAGGTTTGGTGAGGCCTGGTAGAATTCCGAGAAGCCATACCTGCTGCCCTGCTGGTCAACAGAGCGAAGCCCACTTGCACTCCCAGCCTCTCGCTCCAATACAGTGGTACCTCTGGATGTGAACGGGATCTGTTCCGGAGCCCCGTTCACATCCTGAGCAGAATGCAACCCGCGTCTGCAGGTCGCAATTTGCCACTTCTGCTCATGCGCGTGATGTCATTTTGAGCGTCTGTGCTTGCACGAGTGGCGAAACCAGGAAGTAACCCATTCCATTACTTCTGGGTTGCCACGGAATGCAACCTGAAAACGCTCAACCTGAAGCATCTTTAACCCGAGGTATGACTGTAGTCTTTATTATTATTTTTATTATTAACTTTATATACTGTCCTTCATCCAAAGATCGCAGGGTGGCTCACAGCACAAAAATACAAAATGAAAACACAAAATGCCTAGCTGTGTTGGAGAACTTGTACTCCTACATGCCCTTTGGATATGCGGTGCTGGTCTGACCCCAACACAGAGGGTGCCCTAATAACTTTCCCGCTTTTCTTCCAATGTCTTAGGCTTCCGCCTCTTCTCCTCATCAGTGCCAGGAGACTGTGGGGAGCCAGAACCTCAGACTGCAGGGAGGCGGCGACAGCGGTACTGCAGCTCCAGGTGAGATGCTGCTCTGGCAGGTGTGCATGACAGAGGTGGAACTGGCCAGCCGGGCAGCTGGCTTGGAGGCTGCAGCTGATGGCAGGACTCATCCCTGATGGGGAGGTCCAGCATTTTACACATGCTGCAGCAGGGGGTTAGGATCCCAGGCCGCCCACCCCGCTGTGTCTGACCCGTGTGATGCTCCCAAGGCTACCCCCTCCCTTCCCCACCACTTGGGATTCCCAGGTGTGTCAATAGTGATTAATTTATAATAAGCATGGCTGGTAGCCATCCATACCCCTCTTCTCTGTGAATTGGTCTGATCCTCTTTTTAAAGCCATCTTAAGTTGGTGGCCGCTGCCGCATATTGCAGGAGCGAATTCCAAGGGTTTAACTCTACCACCGTTTTGCCTGTAACTCTTTCTAGCGAGCCGGACAGTGACGAAGAATGGCAGAGGTGCCAGGAAGCCACGGTGACAGCAGCAGACATCCTGAAACATAGCGGCCTCCCAGCGGCGCTCCAGAATTCCAGCCAGGACCACCACTGCCCGGCCACGGAGCCCAGCCAGAAGAAGAAGAGGAGGAAAAAGAAGGCAAAAGTGAATGGAGAGAACAGTAATGAGCAGGAGGCCAGAGAAGGAGCACATCATAGGACTGAGGGGCCCTCGGGCTTCGATGGAGCAAGCAGGAGAGGAGAGAACGCGAGTACAGAGGATATGGCAGTGATGAAGAGGAAGAAGAAGAAGAAAAGGGGGAAAGCGGAAATAAGGATGGAATGATGTTTTACAGACACTTGGTACTAGGAAGAGTTACCTGATGTGGCTCTTGATTGGTCTGGCCTGCATTTAAGGAAACACAGTTGTTGAATTTTATATTTTATGGCATCAAAGAACTTAGTTTGGCACCCCCTGCCGTGAGGGATGCCCTGTAAAAACGCAGGGGAAGCTCCCCATGTTACAGAGGATGATGACTTGTTGGAGCTGCTTACTGGAGTGCTCAGGTGGGCAGTGGGTGGATAAGACATCCGTGGATGACTCTCCTGGGTCCCATCTTTTTTTCTTGGGCCTGCTCAGCTTGTGACCTCCCAGGCTGCCCACTGTCGGTTTGCAAGCCCCCTCCACAGAGGCTGGCCCCTCTCACTGTCCTTGGAGCTTGCTCACCGGTAACCTCCTCTGGCTGACTTCCCGGACAGACCAGGGAGATATTGATAGGCGACATTTTCCTAAGAGTGGGTAAAATGCACACCCCCTTTTCCTGCTTCTTCCCTAGCAGGGAAAAGGAGACAGACAGAAACGTCTATTTACATTCTTTTATTTCTGTCTACAGCACTAGAGAAAAACACGTCCTTTCAGTTCAGTTCTTCTAGCAAGTCTGACAAACTTCCTGAGCATGCGCAGTCAGAAGGTTTCAAATTACCGTATTTTTCGCTCTATAACACGCACCCGACCATAACACGCACGTAGTTTTTAGAGGAGGAAAATCCGTAGGCATGCCACCCGTAGGCATTTCCTCCATAACACACACAGACATTTCCCCTTACTTTCTAGGAGGAAAAAAGTGAGTGTTATGGTGCAAAAAATACGGTACACTCTTCACAAAGACTTATCCAGCCACGTCCGGGGAAATTCTTTCCCACAGATAGCCGCATCATGTGATGTCAACAATCTGGCTGTCTGCAGCTGTGATGTTTCCATATACTGACACCCACTAGCCATGGATACAGTTCTCCCAAGTGCTCAACAACTCTCTCTACTTTTATATTCTCAAGCCACAAAACCAAGAAGTTCATCAGGCCCCTGCTCAGCTCAGCTGCCCCATGTGGCCAGTGGGCTATGATCAACTTGGTGGGCAGGCTGAACAGAGGTCGTCCTCGTCAAACACTGATAATGGCAGTGGATGGGTGCCTTCCTGCCAGGCATGTCACAGTTTGATGCAGATTGATTCCACCCCCCACCCCCCTGTAATGTCGTCTCAGGGATATTTCTTTTTTAAAACAATAATAATAATTTTTAATGATTTTCTTTTTCTCATAACAAATATTCAATATCAATAACATTCATTTTCCAATTTCCCCCCTCCCTATTGACTTCCCTCGGCTTCCATTTCTGGTTTATTACATCAAATGTTACATTCTGCTGTTTGTATATAGTACTATGTTGTCACATTGTTAAATTTCTTGATCTCTGTAAATAAAGTTGTAAATGTTTATTTAAATCCTGCCAGCAGGTCCGTTTTTTTGTTGTTTCTGCAAATATGTTGTAAAAGGTTCCCATTCTTTTTCAAAATCACTATTGTCCTTTTCATGCAGCTTAATAGGTCGTGCTATATTCTGGATTATGTTATGTTTTATAGATTATGTCTAAATAGGATGAGAGTTCGGAGATACGTGCAAATGTATATGTGAACCCGGTCTTTGGGTGGGTGTTTGATTTTCGTTGTTGTGTATACTGTGTATATACGGACAATGACAATAAATTTATCTAAATCTAAATCTAAATCTAAATCTAAATCCATTAACTTTGCCAACTCTGCATAGTTCATCAACTTTTCTTGCCATTGTTCTTTTGATGGTATTTCTCCAGTCTTCCAGTTTTGTGCCATTAAGATTCTTGCTGCTGTTGTAGCATACATGAATAATGTCTGTTTTTCTTTCGGCAGCTCTTGTCCTAAAATATCTAACAGAAAAGCTTCTGGTTTTTTACAAATGTTATTTTAAACATTTTTTTCAATTCATTTTATATTATTTCCCATTTTTAAAAAATAATCTTACAATCCCACCACATATGGTAAAATGTACCTTCCCTTTCTTTACATCTCCAACGTTTATTCTGTTTTATACATTTTTACCCATTTTGTTGGTGTCACATACCACCTATACACCATCTTCATATAGTTCTCTTTCAACAATATACAATCCGTAAATTTCAAATTCACTTTCCAAAGCCTTATCCAATCCTCAAATTGTACGGTATATTGTGACCTATATCCTGTGCCCACTTAATCATTACTGATTTAACTTCTTCATCTTTAGTTTCCCATTCCAAAAGTATATTATACGCCTTCTTTAATAATTTGGACTTATCATCTATAACATCCTTTTGGAATTTGGAAACTGTGTAAGTGAATCCTCTCTTGTTATCCTCTTTGAAGATTTCATTTACTTGTCTGTGGGTCTCAGGGATATTTCTGATCATGAGCTCCATGGTGTAATTTTGGCTGCAGTTGCCAGGAATGCAGAAGCGGCTACTTCAGCTTCTGGTGCTGAAATGACTGCTGAAAGTGTCCTTGCTCGAGGGCCGTCAGAAGGGAGTGCGCAGCCGAGTTCACAAATGTTTCTGACGTTCCAGTTAGTGTCTGCTGCAGCTGCAGTTTTACTGTAGCGTGTACAGAATGGTTGAACCTTATGCACAATTAATTTGTGGGATTTCAGCTGCTTGTAGTTAAGCTTGCATGGAAAAGGAGTTTTAGCTCTCTGCCTTTCTAGAGGGGCAAGACCCACTGAGCATGCTGGTTCTGGGGTACTCTTGTTAGATCTCGTGGGGCCGTCAAAGTTCCCATGAGATCTCACATGACCATCCCTGGCCTTCTGTAGTTGGTTCTGTGTCCTTTCTGCCCACCGACCCGTTATCAAATTTATTTTTGTATGATATTAAATCTGCTTGAAGTGCTGTCAAATTTAACCAGAGCCATCTCTCTCCATCTCCTTTCACAGAGGTTCATCCTTTTTTCTTTAAACTACCTTCACTGCACTTGCTCTGACGCCTGGTAACTAATGCAGGGCAACTTTTCCAATGGGAACTTGGTTGTCCTCAATATCATAACCCACTTAGAAGCAGCAGGGAGGCACGGTGACAATTCTGAGGGTTTCTGCAGAGCTGGCCCTACTGTTGGGCAATGGCCTCCGGTTGCAGGTGCTGCAGAGAGAATGTGTTTGAGAGCAGAGTTGTGTGTGCCCTGCAGCCCTTAAGCTAGCCTGCTCCTCTTAGGGAGAGTGCTCCTCTTAGGGAGAGAATTGTAGAGAGCACTACAATTCCATTATTATTATTATTATTATTATTATTATTATTATTATTTATTATTATTTGTTTGCCAAGTGACTTACAACAAAGAAAAATATACAACAACAACAACTTATACTCCGTCAACAGCAACAACATACTCCATCTGGCCGGACCTCCCCAGCCACTCTGGGCAGCTACCAACAGAATATTAAAAACATGATAAAACATCAAACATTAAAAACTTCCCTAAGCAGGGCTGCCTTCAGATGTCTTCTAAAAGTCAGATACTTCTTTATCTCCTTGACATTGTGATGGGAGGGCGTTCCACACGGTGGGCGCCAGTACAGAAAAGGCCCTCTGCCTGGTTCCCTGTAACCTCACTTCTTGCAGTGAGGGAACCGCCAGAATGGCGGTTTCTATGGAGAAATTATCTGAATGCTTTGGCGTTGAAATCGCATGTGTTAGAGGGAATTATAGGGACAGAACTATCTAAAATATATAGAAACTTCTTCATGTATGCAACTACAGCAGCAAGAATGTTACTTGCCCCAAAATGGAAAGAAGCAGAAGGCCTGGCAAAGGAAGAATGGATAGAAAAACTTACGGAATATGCAGAAGTGGCGAAACTCACCGGACGAATAAGAAATTGAGATAACAAATTTTTAAATAAAAGAATGGAAATGGTTTATTGAATATTTACAGATAAATTATAAACAGATTCAATTCCTATAATCAAGGGGGCAGCAATTTTTAAAGAATGGCAAAAAGCAATTTCAAGATATGTCTGGTAGGGGAAGAAACCGAGAATACAATATAAATTGTTAACAGATGTTAAAGAAAGAGGGGGCTTCGCCCTGCCAGATTTGAAGTTGTACTATGAAGCGGTATGCCTCTGTTGGTTAAAGGAATGGATGCTGTTAAGAAATACAGATTTGTTGGGTTTGGAAGGTTATGACAATAGATTTGGTTGGCACGCATATCTATGGTATAATAAAACAAAAATCCATAAAGGATTTGGTAATCACATATTTCGAAGATCTTTATATGAGGTATGGGACAGGTATAAAAACTTATTAGAACGTAAAACACCGTGGTGGTTATCTCCATTAGAAGCTTGTTGTTGTTGTTTGGTCGTTTAGTCGTGTCCGATTCTTCGTGACCCCATGGACCAGATCAGGCCAGGCACTTCTGTCTTCCACTGCCTCCTGCAGTTTAGTCAAACTCATGCTGGTAGCTTCGAGAACACTATCCAACCATCTCGTCCTCTATCGTCCCCTTCTCCTTGTGCCCTCCATCTTTCCCAACATCAGGGATCACTGCCTTGCCGTGGTGAAGGGGCTTGAATAACTCAGAGAAGCTATGAACTATGCCGAGCAGGGCACCCAAGATGGACAGGTCATAGTGGAGAGTTTTGACCAAACGTGATCCACCTGGAGGAGGAACCGGCAAGCCACTCCAGTATCCCTACCAAGAAAACTCCATTAGAAGCTATGAGTGTGAAAAAGATAAATATGAGCAAAAATTGGGTTACCTATGAGAAATTGTTGGGGGGGAAAGGAAATAAATGGAAAATGAAACCATATGAAGAGGTTAAAGAATATGTAAATGATTGGTTGCACTATCGCCAAGTCAATGAAATATATAAAGAGGATTTAAAGGAAAAAGGATTTGGTGATTAAAAAAACAAAATTTGAAATAGAAATATTAAACAATGAATGTAAAACAATGTCTAAAATGTATAAAATACTATTGGAATGGCATTTGAAAGATGAGGAAATGAAATCGGTAATGATACATTGGGCAAAAGACTTTGGATATAATATACAGCTTGAAGAATGGGAAAGGTTGTGGAATGAAAGGATAAAATTTACAGCCTGTAATGCTTTGAAAGAGAATATGATGAAAATGATGTAAATTTCATTTACACCAATGAAATTAGCTAAAATGTATAAGACAAATAATAAATGTTGGAAATGTAAAGAAAAAGAAGGAACATTTTATCATATTTGGTAGGAATGTAAAAAAGTAAAGAACTTCTGGGAAATGATATATAATGAGATGAAAAATATGTTGAAATATACATTAAAAAAAAAAACCAGAAGCATTTTTACTTGGTATTATTATAGGACATTAATAGGCAAGATGTTAAATTGTTTTTATATGCAACAACTGCGGCAAGAGTATTGTTAGCCCAGAAATGGAAACAAGAAGAAATTGAAATTCCGACAAAAGAAGAATGGCAGACAAAATTAATGGACTATGCAGAACTGGACAAAATGACAGGAAGGATTCGAAACCTGCGGGACCAGAGATTTACAGAAGATTGGAAGAAGTATATGAATTATTTGAAGAGCAACTGTAATCAACAAATTACGCTAGTAGGACTACAATAAGTTTTGTAAGGAGAAATATATGAAGTGTTACAAAGTAGAAAAAGATAGAGATATTGGTTATGAGTTTGAAATGTAATAGGGAAGATAAGAAATGCATACTGAGAGATTAGATTGGAAAATTTTCAGACAGGATTGATGGAAGTCAAAAATTTGAATAAGATGTAAAAGCATATTTAATTACTGTTGAAAATGATGTTTAAAAACACACACACACACATATATATATGTAAACACAACTAAGAAAATAAGCATAAAACATAAAGAACAATGATCTGGAAAGCAATTACCGTATTTTTTGCCCTATAGGGCGCACCGGCCCATAGGATGCACCTCGTTTTTTGGGGGGGGGGGATGAATAAAAAAAATATATTCCCCCCCCAGCCGTGGGGCTTCGGGTGGGGGCGGGGGAAGACCGAGCTTCCCCCGACCCCAGCCCCCAGAACAGGCTGCTATCCGCAAGCCTTGCGAGCCCGGCGGCAACTCCCGCTGGGCTCACAAGGCTTGCGGATAGCTTCCTGAAGCCTGGAGAGCGAGGGGTTGGTGCACACCGCCCCTCTCGCTCTCCAGGCTTCAGCAAAAGCCTGCATTTGCCCCATAGGATGCACACACATCTCCCCTTCATTTTTGAAGGGGGAAAAGTACATCCTATAGGGCTAAAAATACGGTAAGTGCAAGATGTAATCTGAATGATATGGTACAAAAATGAGAAGAAAATAAGAGCATTTAGTTAAAAGATTTTGAAATTAAGGTAAAATAATGTAAGCAGAAGCAGCAAATACTTAAAGAACCAGAAGGGGAAGTTGAGGGAAGTTGCTGCGTGGGGGATGGGGGGGGAGAGAATGGGATTTATGCATTCTCCCCCCCCCCTTGTTTATGACTATGTTGACATAAAACTGTAAAACCCAATAAACAAATTAAAAAAGAGAGAAATTTGATTCATGTGGCAAAAAGTTCCGGCCTCCTTTGCTTTTGCCAGTTGCTGTGGAACCAGTTAAATGATGCTGCCTCCACGGTGGCAGTTATGGAACTGTGTGAGAATGGAATGTTCAGGAATGCTTCATTCCCAGCAGCAAACTGACGCAGCCAATACCCTCCGGAACCTTCCTTCCAGACCCTCTTGGGTGCTGCCTCTCAGTAATTTCTCGTCCCTCAGAGGCTCACAGTGGGGCACCCCCCAGGGCAGGACCTTCTCTGTGGCGGCCCCTAAACGGTGGACATCCCTCCCCAAAGAGGTACTCCTGGCACCTTCCTTACACAGCTTCCAGAGGATACAGCAGACGCACCTCTAGAACCCGGCTTCTGACATCTGAGGTGTCTGTTTTTAGGACCAGGCTCGTTTTTTATGCTTGTAAGGTAAAGGTAAAGGGACCCCTGACCATTAAGTCCAGTCGTGACCGACTCTGGGGTTGCGGCACTCATCTCGCTTTATTGGCCGAGGGAGCCAGTGTACAGTTTCCGGGTCATGTGGCTGGCATGACTAAGCCGCTTCTGGCGAACCAGAGCAGCGCACGGAAATGCTTGGAGGTTGTTTTAATACTGCGTTTTAATGTTGTATCCCAAACTGGGACCTAGGAATGAGAGCGGCAACTAGGGAGGGGACTTGGAGTAAGCCCCAGGCCAAAAAACTCCACGATTACACAGGAGTAGTAGCCATGCAACGCCCAATTCAAAGAGGTGACATGGTAGAAGTTGTAAGAAAGGGAAATGTCACTTTTCCGTAAAAGCAAAGGGTCTCAGATAAGTTGAATCTGGGTAGTAGGATTGCAAACGGTGAGGTAATTGTGAATTACAATGCTTATACAGCAGTACCTCGGTTTACAAACAGCCCTGTTTACAAACTATTCGGTTTACAAACTCCACAAAACCGGAAGTAGTGTTCTGGTTTGTGAACTTTACCTCAGTCTACAAACGGAATCCAAACGGTGGAAGGGCACCGCTGGCAGGAGGCCTCATTAGGGAAAATGTGCCTCAGTTTAAGAATGGATTCAGTTTAAGAACGGACTTCAGGAACGGATTAAGTTCGTAAACCTGTTTTCAAACCCTCCACCACTTTCTGAAGGAGCCCCTTCCACTGTCAGCCAGTTCTCACTATCATAAAGTTCTTCCTGGTGTCTCTTTCAGAATCCCTTTCCTTGTCATTTGAATTCATTGGTTGGGGTGACCCCCTCTGGAGCAGCAGAAAGCAAGTTTGCTCCATCTTCCATGCAACAGTCTTTCAGTTATTTGAAGAAGGCTCTCAGTCTTCTCTAGGCTATACATCCCCAACTTCGTCAATCCTTCCTCCTAAGGCTTGGTTTCCAGACCCTTGATCATCTTCATTGCCCTCCTCTGCACACCTTGCAGCTTGTCAATATCCTTCTCAAACTGTGGTGCCCAGAACTGTACATATGACTCCAGGTGCGGTCTGGCCAAGGCAGAAAAGAGAGGGACCATTACTTCCTTGGATTGGGGCACTAGACTTCTGCTGATACAGCCCCCCTTGCCCTCTTTTTTCTTTCTTTCTTTCTTTCTTTCTTTCTTTCTTTCTTTCTTTCTTTCTTTCTTTCTTTCTTTTTTGCTGCTGCTGCTGCTGCATCACACAGTTGACTCATGTTAAGCTTGTGGTCCACCAAGGCCCCTAGATCCTTCTCCAGGTGTCCCCCATCCTATATTTGTGCATCTGGTTCTTCCTGCCTAGGTGAAAAACTTTACATTTGTCCCTACTGAAATTAACTCTGTTAGTTTGGGCCCAGTTCTCCAATCTGTTAATGTCATTTGGAATTCTGATTCTGTCTTCTGTGTCATTAGATACCCCTCCCAGTTTGGTGTCATCTGCAAATTTGATGAGCATCCCCTCAATTCCTTCATCCAAGTCATTTAAGAAGACGTTAAACAACAACTTGCCCAGGACAGAACCCTGCGGCACCCCACTTGTCACTTTTTTTCCAGGATGACGACCCATTAATGAGTACTCTGGGTTTGGTCAGTCAACCAGGTACAAATCCACCTAACAGTTACCTCGTTCAGCCCACATTTTACCAGCTTCCTCGTGAGAATATCATGAGGGAATTTGTCAAAAGCCTGACTGAAATCAAGATACACTATGTCCAGAGCATCCCCGATCCAACAAACTTAACTTTGTCAAAGCAGATATTCCTCCACTGAGCTATGGCCCTTCTCAAAAGGACTTCAGGGGTGTGAATGTATGTTTGGATTCTGTTCTTCCCAAAGGAATTGATCTGAATATGGTTTGCCTTGGATTACCAGAAATTCTCAGGCAGGGTGGGTGATGGGGGGAGAGAAAGGATTAGCTCCACTTTGACCCTGGTTCCCCCCTCCCTTGTTTTTTTGCAACAGTTAAAATGGAAGAACAATTTGAGGATGGGAACCTTGTGCAAGACCTGAAGGAAGATCCCGAGGAGCAAGACCTGGCCTCTAGCCTCCCCGATGGAGCCCTCACTCACAGCAGCCCAGAGACAGGAATTGACCTATGGATATGGGTCCACTATTTGGAGGGTGAGGCAGAGTCCAGACAGGGTGGGGCGGTTGGACTGGTTGGTTCAGAAAACACGGGGTGGGAGGGTATTTGAAGAGAGGAGTGACGCAGTCGCAGTGACTGGAGAAGGCAGAAGGGATCTATGCTTGTCCACACTTAGCCAGGTCCTGTGTTCCACCAAGGGGGCTCATCCTGGCCTTGAAAACAGATATAGGTGAAATGAAAAAAGAAATGAATGAAAGGGTTAAAGGACTAGAAGAGAAATTAGACAGAATGGAAGGAAGAATGGAGGCAAACTCAAAAGTCTCAGAAGCATTTGTCGGGCAGGTGAATGAGCTTACAGTACACTAAAAAAATATACAAGAAATAAAAAACAAGACTCAAGGTTAGGAGGAAGTTGCGAAGAAAATAACAAAAGAGAATAGAGAACCAAGGAAAGAATATAATAATTTTAAAAAAGAAATAGATGAGTTTAAAATCAATCAAGAAGCTACCTAGGATACACTTGCAATTCTACAAATGCAGAGTACCATGGTACCTTGGGTTACATACGCTTCAGGTTACAGACTCCGCTAACCCAGAAATATTACCTTGGGTTAAGAACTTTGCTTCAGGATGAGAACAGAAATCGCGCAGCAGCGGGAGGCCCCATTAGCTAAAGTGGTGCTTCAGGTTAAGAACAGTTTCAGGTTAAGAACAGACCTCCAGAACGAATTAAGTTCTTAACCTGAGGTACCACTGTAGAGAGAAAATACTGATATTTTGAGGGATACCCGAGGAATCTGGGGAAAATTTACAGAAGAAAATAATAGAGAATCTAACCACCTGGTTAGGATTAAGATTAGGATTAGGATTACAGAAAGAAGACGTACTCAGATACACAGAAAAAATATTCAGAGCCAACTCTGTGAAAGCGAAAGCTAATAAATGGCCAGGAGATTGTATTGTAAGGTTTACTTCAAACTGGATTAAAGATAAGATACTAATGACAAGTAGAGAAATGAAATAAAAATCAATGGAAAGGAGATTATAATTTTAAAGGAAATCCCACCCTGTCTGCTTAAGAAAAGAGACAAATTTCAATTTCTAGCGAAGGCATTAAAAGCTAAGTCTATTGATTTTAGGTGGGAATTTCCAGAGGGAATTTCTATTTCAAAGGGAAAAGAAAACGATTTGAAACGGTAAAGGATGCTAATATCTTCTGGATAAAATACTGGAAAGAACTTTGGGGGGGGACACAAACAGCCCATAAATGGAGAAGATAGTGAATAATCAGCTGATGAACAATGAAAACACGACTGACTGCTAAAAAAGTAGAGTAATAATTATACTTGAACCTCAACCTAAAATATATTTCCCTCCCTCACACTAGTAAGTAATGTAGCAGAGCAGATGCCCCTCAATATAGCTGGAAGCTAGTTTGCAGGTTCATTTTAATCTCTTAGTTAAGTTTATTTCTGGTGTTCCCTTTTGATCCCTCTTAAAAGAATAGCAACACATGAGTCTTTCTGAGTAAAGTAACAAAAAGTTGACACATTTCAGTTTGCAATATGATCCCTGAAAAGCAGACTTTGCTTGATAGTTACACAAAGAAACTGTGTGAGAACTCATGTGCTGCTGGCTGAGAGCCAGCAGATAGCAAAATCACATTAAGATCACAAAATGGCTGCAGGAGAGCAGCGTGGCAGCAAAAGATCAGCAAGCAAGACAAGAGAAAAACAACAACCGAGAAAATGGCTGCATGACTCGGCTCTTTTAGGGAGTCAGCCAGAGCCAGGCGCATCTCCCAGATCACGTGCAGGAGGAGAAGATCCAGACCAGTGGAACAGGCAGTTACACTGTCTGGATGTCCCACTGCCTGTGCCCTTCTAGGCAGTGGCGTAGCAAGGTCAGGTGGTACCCGGTGTGAAAATACTCTCCCTCCCTCCACCCCCATCAAAGAATGCTGTGCAGGCAGCTATCTGATGTAGATCCTCCCTTCTCCTCCCTCCCTCCACCCCATCAAATAAAGCCACGCCCTGCCCTCCTCCAGCAGCATATCTAATGAATAAAAACAACTACCCAACAATAAAAACAACCCAACAATAAAAACAGCATATATAATCAATAAAAACAACAACCCAATAACACCCCCCCCCCAATAATAGAACATCAAACATTAAAAACTTCCCCATACAGGGCTGCCTTCAGAAATAATAATAATTTTCAATGTTTGATGTTTTAGGGAACGGCTAGTCTAACTATTTTAATTGTTACAGTGTTTTAATGTACTTGTACATTATATATTTTAATTATGCATGTTTTAAACCTGTTGTTTTACTGTACATTTTAAGTCCAAGTATGTTTCTATAATTGGTTTGAGTGTCATTTTGCTGTTGCCCTTTCTTAAGATACTATCTCCGTCATGCATGGGGTTGGTCTAGATGACTCTATGAGTCCCTTCCAACTCTGTGATTCCATGATTCCTTGACTGTTTTGGTATTTTTTCTTGGAATGAAAGTTGGTACCTAGATAATAAATGAACAGCAGCATGGTGCAGTTGTGTAGCCGACAGCTTTGCATGCCCTTTCTCGGTAGGACCCAGCTGGAACAGCTCCCCCTTGCAAGACCTGGAGCTGTGCCTGAGGGAGCTGCCTCAGAACTCCCCCAGCCAGCCGTGGTTACCAACCGCCAGCTTCTCCGTCAACAGCTCCCCGGAGAGGCAGCACCCGTGGACCATGGAGGAGGTGGAGGCCCTGAGTTCAGCCCAGGAAGGTGAGCCTCTGGGGTTGCACCTCTAGCAAGGCAGTGGGAAGGGCAGGCAATGGTGGTGGAGGCAGGTGATGTCACCTGCCTTGCACCTTCTTGGTAGGGCAGGTGTACATTTAAATCGGAGCTTACTAACATGACATCAGTACCTGGAAAGCCTCTGAGCACCTACATCACCCCTTTAGTTGTGAAGGGCTGAGGAGGTTATATATTTCTTCTCTTGGAAAGTAAATAGAGGTTTTCAGGGCGCAGATTCTATCGGATCTGACTTTGACCCAGATCCCTTGGAAAAGTTTGGGTGCTAATAATAATAATAATAATAACAACATACCGGTATTTATTTATTTATTCATTCATTCATACCTGCCCATCTGGCAGGGTTGCCACCTCCATGTGGCTCCCAATAGAATATGAGAAACACGATAAAACATCAAACGTTAAAAGCTTCCATAAACAGGGCTGCCTTCAGATATCTTCTAAAAGTCAGATACTTCTTTATCTCCTTGACATCTGATGGGAAGGCGTTCCACAGGGTGGGTGCCACTACCGAGAAGGCCCTCTGCCTGGTTCCCTGTAACTTCACTTTTCACAGGGAGGGAACCACCAGAAGGCCCTCGGATCTGGACCTCAGTGTCCGGGCTGAACAATGGGGGTGGAGACGCTCCTTCAGGCATACAGGGACAAGGCAATTTAGGGCCTGAAAGGTCAGCACCAACACTTTGAATTGTGCTCGGAAACGTACTGGGAGCCAATGTAGGTCTTTCTGGACCAGTGTTATGTGGTCTTGGTGGCTACTCCCAGGCACCAGTTTAGCTGCCACATTCTGGATTGATCATAGTCTCTGGGTCACCTTCAAAGGTAGCCCCATGTAGAGCGCATTGCAGTAGTCCAAGAGGGAGATAGCCAGAACATGTGCCACCCTGGCGAGGCAGTATGCTGGAGAACCATTGCTACCAGCTTATGTAGTCTTTCTCAACCTTGGGTCCCCAGCTGTTGTTGGACTGCAACTCCCATCATTGCTAGCTAGCATGTCCAGTGGTCAGGAATGATGGGAACTGTAGTTCCAGAACAGCCAGGGGCTGAGGCCTCGGAGAGGATAGGAGAGGCGTCCCATCCCTCAGCGCCTTCAGTTGAAGTGTTTTTGTTCTTCCTAGACACGGGATCAAAGTTGGATTGGACTTTGTGGCAGAAGGGGACGGCGTTCAGGCCTTGGAGCGCATTGCTCACTCCAGAGGAGGAAAGGGGGCTTCCTTCCACCCAAGAACCAGAGCTTATCACCATGGGCAGCCAAGCTTCGTCGGCCTCCCCGATCCCCATCCTGAAGAGATTCCTGGCCAACATTGCCATGAGCCAGCTGTTCCCCTCCAACATCCCACCTGGCGATGCCAAGGGTCTGGGCAACGGGGCACCCAGGGGATCCTGGCAAGGGATGGTTGGATCACATCCCACAAGTAAGTGAGGCTGTGGGTAGACCTTTATGGCAGTAGGTTTGACCAGGGACCTGCACCTTGCTATTAATTCATTCATTAGTATGCTGTTCATCCTCCATAGATCTCAGCGCGGTTCATAACATAAAAATACAAGGTAAAAACCCAAAATGTATCCAAGCCAAGCCTCCTCCTCAAGCCACGCCCACCGACCCTCTGGACCGTCTTGCAGTGGGAGAGGCGGAGCCAAGCAGAGGAGATCCTGAAGGATCCCCCCATGGAGGTAGAAGGAGAGAAGGAACCCCACAGTCCAGTTCAAAGAGGCGACATGGTAGAAATCGATAAACTGATGCCTGGCATGGAGAGAGGGGATAGTTCTCCTCCCCCCCCACTGGTGTGCAGGGATGTCCCGTGAATCTGAAGGTTGGAAGACTCAGGGGAGATAAAACAAAGTCCTTCCCACAGCACAAAGTTGAACTGTGGAACTCCCTGCCACAGGAGGCAGCGATGGCCAGCGACTTGGATGGCTTTGAAAGAGGGCTAGACAAATTAATGGAGGAGGAGAGGGCTGCCGGGGGCTCTTGGCCAGGATGGCTCTGCTCTGCCGCCTCTGAATTACCAATTGCTCAAAACCGCAGGAGGGGAGAGAGCTCTTGGGCTCGGGTTCTGCTGCAGGGTTTACCACAGACATCTCTTTGGCCACTGTGAGAAGAGGATGCTGGGCTAGAAAGGCCATTGGCCAGACCCAGCAAACTCCTCATGTTTCTACATTTATTAAAGGTTAGGGAAAGAGTTCTATAGTCCTGGCTGTCTGGTTGGAGAGACAAAGAAGGTGGCCTTGCCCCTTTCCTCTCAGGAGGTAGATCCAAGAGGACCTCTCCCCCTGGAGGTCCAGATTAAGAATGGGAAGAGGAGCAGGGAATCGTAAAGCTGGATGCAACCTCAGGTTTCTCCCTCTAAACATCAAAGAGATAAGAGAGATGTCAGCATAGAGAAGATGGTCCAGGGGAGCTGGGGGTCCCCCACTCCATTAACCCATCAGGGCATGTTGAATTTCTTCAGCTTCCAGCTTCCAAAAACAAGGGGTGCTAAAAAGTTGCAACGTGACTTGGAAACTCAACAGATATTTTGTTTAAATTAATACAATTTAGTTTTGCTTGGTACATAAAGTGTGTGTAAAATGGCATAGAAATCATTAAAAATGATTGCCAAGTACTTGCAGTTCTAGGTTATTTTATTTTCTAGCATTTAGCATTACCTGACATTTCCAGAAGGTACAATTAAAATTCTTTGGTTTTCCAAAAACGCTTCATGTGTTTCATTGTCAAATGTAGAGTGGCCAAGCTAAATGTTGTCCAATCACAAAAATAATAGCGGATTTGAATTCCTCACATCCCAGAAACATATTTTTAAGAC
Organism: Podarcis liolepis; assembly: GCF_965112155.1. Lineage (NCBI taxonomy): Eukaryota > Metazoa > Chordata > Lepidosauria > Squamata > Lacertidae > Podarcis > Podarcis liolepis. The sequence continues at coordinate 27,584,906 of NC_139566.1, read as the reverse complement.
CCTTCACCGAAGAAATGAACAACAGTTAAGTTTCACCTCCTAAAATGACGAACCCTGAGTTGCACCCAGATTTATTTATTTGGTTTTTCAGATTCAAACTTTACAGTCACATATCAAACATACAACATAGAAACAAGATTCCAAGGAATCTCCTGGACTTCCCTCCTCACCTTTGTGGGTGCTACTGTTGATCATTTCCTCCTGCATCTTTTATGATAATCCACATCTTTTACAGCTCCATTGTGTCCAAAATTCACCCTTAAACTGCAAGTGATATTCCAATCCTACTGACGATTTTAACTGTTTGCAATGGTTTTTAAGACAGGTTATACATTTTCCCCATCCCTTACTGAAATTTTGGTCTTCCTGACTTCTGATTCTTCCGGTCATTTTGTCCATTTTGGCATAGTCCATCAACTTGATCTGCCATTCTTCTCTGGGAGGGACTTTATCTTCTTCCTATCTAATGGAAAGAGTTACACCTAAAATTCCAGCAGGACAGCCCAAACGCTGATGCATTCCTTGATTTCTTTTGTTTCAACAGAAGCCGCTGCAGATCCTGGCTACCAACCTGTGCTAGAGTCCTGGAAGGAAGAAGGAGCAGCACAAGGTTTGTAAACTTGGGGAGGAGGAGGTTTGGGACAAAGGAATGGACCTGTTCTCTTGGCTGTGGTCTGCGATGCTTGTTCCACCATCGAAGAGCTCTTCCCGTCAGAAAGTCATTTCTGTAATTGAGTCAGAATCTCCTTCCTTCTCTTTTTGTTTTTTTTTTAATAATTGTTTTCATTTGGTATTTTTTTAAATATAAACATACAACAAACAACAATTCAAAATCCAAATACTGAGATTACTCTGAATCTCCTGACTTTCCCCCATCCCTTCCATGGGTCCTAATGAAAATAATTACAACTGCATATCAATATTTATCAAAATATTTTTCCTGCTGAATTGTCCATAGTTTCCTTTACATTACAAGTGTGTTTAAAATCCTGCCAATGTTTTAACCTGCTTACAATGGTCTCGTATATAAATTATAAACTTTTCCCATTCTTTTTTAAAGTTATTGTCTTCTTGATTTCTGAGCTTCCCAGTTAATTTTGCCATTTTGCAGTGGCGTAGCGTGGGTTGTCAGCACCCGGGGCAAGGCAAGTAATTTGCGCCCCCTAACCCGTGGATTTGCGCCCCCTAACCCTAACCCCCAGATGTTGCGCCCGGCCCCCCCTGCACCCCCCACGCTACGCCACTGGAGGGACTCCCAAGAAGGTGAAGCGGGACTTCACCCCAGGGTATCTCGGAAGCCCTCGAGGCAGCGACGCTTCCACCCCCTGGAAACAGCAGGAAGGGAGAGCGCTCTTGTGCCCCGGTCCTGCTTTGAGTGCTTCTCATTGACGCGTCTGCTTGGCCACTCACTCTACATGGGCCCTTGTGGCCTTGATCCAGTAGCCGGGTCCTTCTTTGGAAAGAGCGAGCGCCTCCCTCCGCCCCTGCCACACGGAGCTCAGCCTGCACGTGGGCAGGCCCTTTGCGTCACGTGCGCTTGGCGCGCTGCTCTCTCCAGCTTCCTCCCAGCTGGGCCAGCGGCTCCACCTCTTTTCCTTTGCCTTTGAGCCGCTTAATTCCCAGCAAGCAATTAGCAGGCTCGCTCCACCTCCTCCTCCTCCCGGCTTTGCTGCTGCTGCTGCGAGGCTCTTTTCCTCCACCGACGGCGCGCTGCGCCTTGGAGAGGTTCCCGCTTCCTCGAGGGGGGCCGGCCAAACGCGCCCCCAAAAATGTTGCGCCTGGTGCGGCCGGCACCCCTGGCACCCCCCACGCTACGCCACTGCCATTTTGGCATAGTCCATCATCCTGATTTGCCATTCTTCTCTGATTGGTGTTGTCTCTTCCTTCCATCTCTGGGCCAGTAGCATCCGTGTGGGTGTTGTAGCATACATAAACAATCTTTTCTGATCCTTTGGAAACTTGGTACCGGTAATTCCTGATAAGAAAGCTTCTGGTATTTTAACAAAAGTTATTTTGAACCTTTTTTCATTTCATTATACATCATCTCCCAATTTTTTCTTTACTACTTTACATGTCCACCACATATGATAAAAGGTACCTTTTTCTTTACATTTACAGCAAGTATTTGTACTCGTTCTGTACATTTTTGCTAATTTAAGAGGAGCCAAGTACCTCTGGTATATCATTTTCCTGTAGTTTTCTTTTAGTGAACAACATGCCATGAATTTCAAATCTGTTTTCCATAGCCTCTCCCAATCTGTCCTCATTTGAATCCATTGGTTCAGGTCCTGCCCTCTTGTTCTATCTTCCATGGTGGGACAGCCTTTCAGATATTTGAAGACAGCTGTTTGGGGGGCTGATGGGAGTTCTAGTCCAAAACATCTGGCAGGGACCCATTTGGGACGCACGAAGGCTGACCTGTTTGCACTGCCCCTCTGGATAGCGGTGAAATTCCTGAGTCTTCTTCACCTTCCTCTCCCAGCCTGGCTTGGTGCCGCTTCCCCAAACAATGACATGGCTTGTTATTCTTCTTGTTCAGAAATGGCGGTAAAGGAGAAGCCCCTGAAAGGGGTGCTGAAGCGCCTGAAAGAACTGATTAACAGCCACCCCCCTCACATATTCCGCAGGAACCACAATAGCAGCTGGCAGTCAGCCCTGCGACAGAAGATGAGGAAAGGGACCTGTGGGTCTCCCCCTGGCCAAGGTGGGTCTGAACACTGCAGAAACACACTCCGGTTTAAGGATACCCAGCAGTTCCTTCTGGTCCACCCTAGCACCTTGCTTGGACTTCCTTGCGTTGCAGGGGTTGGACTAGATGGCTCTTGGGGGTCCCTTCCAGCTCTACAATTCCGTTGTGGTTGTTGCTGCTGCTGCTGCTGCTGTTGTTATATCGGAAGAAGTGTGCATACACACAAAAGCTTATACCAATAACAAACTTAGTTGGTCTTTAAGGTGCTACTGAACAATTTTTTTAAAGTTTTTAAATTTTTTTTAGAAGGATTCTAAGACTTTCTTAGGACAAAAAAAACTTGATTCTCTTAAGGGAGTTTCTTTGGAACGATCTTCTTAAAGACATTTATTTATTTATTGTTTGCCAAGTGATTTACAGCAAAGAAAAATATACAACAATCACCACCACCACCATTTATTTATACCCCACCCATCTGGCCGGGCCTCCCCAGCCACTCTGGGTGGCTACCAACAGAATATTAAAAACATGATAAAACATCAAACATTAAAAACTTCCCTAAACAGGGCTGCCTTCAGATGTCTTCTAAAAGTCAGATAGTTGCTTATTTCCTTGACATCTGATGGGAGGGCGTTCCACAGGGTGTGCGCCACCACTGAGAAGGCCCTCTGCCTGGTTCCCTGTAACCTCACTTCTCACAGTGAGGGAACCGCCAGAAGGCCCTCGGAGCTAGACCTCAGTGTCCGGGCTGAGCGATGGGGGGTGGAGACGCTCCTTCAGGAATACTGGACCAATGCTGTTCAGGGCTTGAAAGGTCAGCACCAACACTTTGAATTGTGCTTGGAAATGTACTGGGAGACAATGTAGGTCTTTCATGACTGGTGTTATATGGTCTCGGCAGCCATAATACCATGGGCGGGCGGGCGGCGGAGGAATGGGGAAAATCGTATAGCGTAACATTCATAGGGTGGAAAAAGCATACTATCCATATAAGGCTCATCTCAGCTATCTGCCAATCTCCCATTCCCACCACCCTTCTGAGTAATACCCCTCCCCACCTTCTCACTCTATAGAAGGGTCTGGCAACTTCTGTTTCAGTGTATCTGAAGAAGTGTGCATGCACACGAAAGCTCATACCAAGAACTAACTTAGTTGGTCTTTAAGGTGCTACTGGAAGGAATTTTTTATTTTATCCATATAAAGAGGAGCAAACAACATTATCAAAACTCAAATAATAAACGAAACTGGCTGACTAATTAGCAAATAAACAATATCTCAACCCGAGAACGACTTCAACTGGCCAGCTAAATCAGGTGAGGGTAGCTGATGGGTCTCAAACCTTTGGGGAGTTAGGGACCCAATTTTACCTTGGTGGTTTTTGGGGGGCAGTACTGGTAGTCTGAGATGGTCCTGATTCCTTATTTCTGTGCACAGTTAAATTGGATGCAGAGGATGAGGAGCTGCCTGCCCCTAGCCCGGAAAATGCTGCTGCACGAGGTGGATCCAGCTGTCCGGTTGCTCCCTCGGGTCGCTCTTCCACCTTCCAGACTGAAAGAGGCAGGAAAAGAAGCTGGTCAGGGGCGGAGGACGGGAACATCTTTGCAGTGTGTAAGCTGTGGGGTTTGTTTACGTCAAGGACATATTTCCTGTTGCCAAATCCAGTGCCTGGTGAAAGGGGACAAGGTTCAATGGGTTCATAGCTCTAATGTGGTTAACTCTGGGTTTATCCACACTGGTGCTTCTTTTTATCCCCAGGGGAAACCGCTCTTTAGCACTCAGTTTGGAGCAAACAGCAATCTGGGTTTTCTCTAGGTTGACATCCACTCTGATTTAGTGCTGATGTAGAGTGGGTTCTCCCTGGGAAAGGAGCGGGGCAAGGGGGAAAGCGTTTGGACACAGCATTCATGTTTTTGAGTAACCAGCAGTCCGTACTCCCTGAGCCTCTCCCAGATCTCAGGAGAGTGTCCCTGTCTCTTAAAGGCAGGAGACTAGATCACCACAGGGGAAGGGGGTTCAGCAGGGGGCTCTTGCCATGGGACATCCCCAGTGGAGAGACCGCAGTGAAGTTCGGGCAGCAGCCACTGTGATAAATTATCGAAGTATGGATGTGAGCTTAATGTGTCATGTAAATAGTTTTCCAAGTCTGTTTCAATGCTGTGTGAATGCATGCAACATTTCACATCTGTACATGCATTTGTCCGGCAAGACAACACTTTAAGCTTGGTAATGATTTTTTAAAAACATCAGTTAAATTTGTAAGAACAGTTGAAATGCTCAGGTGGAGAGCTTTGTACACAGGTTTAGGGGCACCCGTTCCCTTAAGTGGGGTATTGGGGGGTCGGTTCTGGAGTACAGTATGATCACATCATATGCAGAGGCTTGTTCCAAGGGTTCTGCCTATCCGGAAAAAACATGCATCCTCTGTACACCTTCCAGCTTGTCAACATCCTTCTCAAATTGTGGTGCCAGAACTGGACATATGACTCCAGGTGTGGTCTGGCTAAGGCAGAACAGAGAGGGACTATGACTTCCTTGGATCAGGGCACTAGACCTCTGTTGATGCAGCCCAGAATAACATTAGCTTCTTCTTTTTTGCTGCTGCTGCTCCATCACACAGTTGACTCATGTTAAGCTTGTGGTCCACCAAGGCCCCTAGATCCTTCTCCAGGTGTCCCCCATCCTATATTTGTGCATCTGGTTCTTCCTGCCTAGGTGAAGAAGTTTACATTTGTCCCTACTGAAATTAATTCTGTTAGTTTGTGCCCAGTTCGCCAATCTGTTAATGTCATTTGGAATTCTGATTCTGTCTTCTGTGGCATTAGATACCCCTCCCAGTTTGGTGTGCATCCCCTCAATTCCTTCATCCAAGTCATTTATAAAGACGTTAAACAACAACTTGCCCAGGACAGAACCCTGCAGCACCCCACTTGTCACTTTTTTCCAGGATGACGAGGAACCATTAATAAGTACTATGGGTTTGGTCAGTCAACCAGCTACAAATCCACCTAACAGTTACCTCATTCAGCTCACATTTTACCAGCTTCCTCATGAGAACATTATGAGGGACTTTGTCAAAAGCCTTACTAAAATCAAGATACACTTCGTCCAGAGCATCCCCCTGATCTGCCAAGCTTAACTCTGTCAAAGCAGATATTCTGCCACTGAGCTATGTCCCTTCTCAAAGGGCCTCCAGGGGTGTGAATGTATGTTTGGATTCTGTTCCTCCTAAAGGAATTGATCTGAATATGGTTTGCCTTGGAGTACTGGAAATTCTCAGGCAGGGTGGGAGGTGGGGGGGGAGAGAAAAGATGAGAGCTGGCTCCACTTTGACGTTGGTTCCTCCCCCCCTTGTTTCTTTGCAACAGTTAAAATGGAAGAACCATCTGAGGACGGGAACCTTGTGGAAGACCTGAAGGAAGACCCTGAGGAGCGAGACCTGGCCCCTAGCCTTCACTTGGCTGTGGAAGAAGTGAAGGGACAAAACTTTTATTAATTTGGACACAAATCAGAAGTTATTAAACATTTTTCTTATGTGGATTTGAGTCTTCCTAGAGGTTCACGAATCCTGTTTGAAATGAAAAGTTATTTCCTGGAAAATCTCTGTCAGGAATGATGTTCCTATAATGCATAGGTATATACATACAAAACAAAACCTGATAAATCAATAAAAATCTATCAACAACAACAACAACAACAACGAGACAATTCAGAGTGGGAGAACTCTGAAATTTAGCTGTGGAAAGAATTTTGCATGTTATATTTGGAACTGGGCAACCTCTTTTGCATTGTTGATGGTTCAGTACTTAACCATTGAGGCCAACAGAGGCCAACCAGAGAATATTGAGAAGCAAAGCAGCTAGTAAGCCTGATCTTTATTAAAGCTGTTGCAACAGGGTGCTCCCCCACACGTAGGAGGGAGGAGACCCAGAACAAAGGTGTGCAAGCCCCCTTATATAGACTTTGAAATTGCCACCCTGTAATTCAGTACCATCCCCCAATGCATACATCACAGAAGGAGGTGGTCCCTAGCAGAAATACATCACAGGGGTGTGGTCTACAGCAGAAAATCTGTTAATCTGTCTGCCAGGATACCTAATAATGGTCACAGATTGCATTACCTGGGCAGCCAGGCCACTCTTTTGTGATGAAAAATACTTACGGTAATTCCTGAGTCCAGGTCACAGGCTCACTCTATTCATACACAGATACACCCTTAAGACAAACACATATACAGATGTTAAGACTTACCGTATTTTTCGCTCTATAACACGCACCCGACCGTAACACGCACGTAGTTTTTAGAGGAGGAAAATCCGTAGGCATGCCACCCGTAGGCATTCCCTCCATAACACGCACAGACATTTCCCCTTACTTTTTAGGAGGAAAAAGGTGAGTGTTATGGTGCAAAAAATACGGTATTTTGTATGCAGTATGCAGCCATCCATGTGGCATAAAAAGAAACTTTGAAAATATTTTATATTACAGATTACGCTCATAACCACAAGGTATACTTCACTCTAAAGCATTAAGACCATTTCTTAATATAGTTGCTGTTGCGACTGAGATGGAAGGGAGATTACTATTGTTATAGAAATACGAGGGGATCCCCCTAAACACTAGGAACAAATAAATATTAGGATTTTGACTGGGATATGGATTAAAACATAAACTGCAGGGCTGTGTCAGACAGGGAATTCCTGGGCTGCCTTATGCAAATCAGCCTGGCTAGCTGAGGGAAGAGCATTACAACAGAGAGCCATTGAGGGTCTTCAGGAACTTCTTGTCCCAGGTGTGACCAGAGACTGAGATTTGGAAGGTTGCCAGGGTAACTGTTCTGTGGGAGGACAAGGTGCTTCTGGGAAGAAGAAAGGGGAAGAAAGGCCGAGATCCATCTTGGTGAGGTAGAAGGAAGGACTGCCTGCAATGCTTTGGGTCATGCTGTAAGATCTGGACCTCCTCCATGCAGACTGAGGGTGTAAATAGGCGAATAAACCCTATTTCTTAAAGCACAAGAGTCTTCACAGTGTCTTCTATTCTCCAAAGGGACACCTGTTGGTGCCTGTGACCCCATGTGCTCTGGCCACTGTTTGGCAGAAAGAGGGGGCAGGCACCAGGCAGGCACTACAGTGGTACCTCAGGTTAAGTACTTAATTCGTTCCGGAGGTCCGTTCTTAACCTGAAACTGTTCTTAACCTGAAGCACCACTTTAGCTAATGGGGCCTCCTGCGGCTGCCGCACCGCTGGAGCACAATTTCTGTTCTCATCCTGAAGCAAAGTTCTTAACCCGAGGTACTATTTCTGGGTTAGCGGAGTCTGTAACCTGAAGCGTCTGTAACCTGAAGCGTATGGATTTCCTGCTCTTTATTCAGCTCATAGGAGCAGCAAGGAGGAGGATTTGGGGCGCCTCCGGGAGGCTGCCTGGGACCCAGTGCTGCAGCGAGCAGCAGCAGCAGCCCTGCTGGTGCCCAAAGGCAGTAGGGAGAGCCCTGAGCGGCAGGCCTGGCAGCACCTTCCTCTCTCTAGCTAGAAACTTTACCCATCCCAAAAAAGCCCTGCAGGAAAGCCTTTTTTGTATGTGCCAGAAATAGGGCTGTATTCAGTTGATCTCTTAAAACCAGGAATGGGGAACCTGCAGTTTCCTTGGACTGCAACCCCTGTCATCCCTGGCTGCGGTTGATGAGGGTTGGGGGCTCCAAAAGCCAACGGCCACATATACCTGCCTTAGACTGATGGATGGATAAGAAGCCTTTAAAATCAATGGCACGAGGCACATGAGTCAGAAGAAAAATGATCCACAAAGGGTTGGTTGCGATGCTTTTTTTTTAAACAACAAGAAGAATCTTTTAGTGTAGCAGCACCTACACTGTACTCTTGCTCTTCGACGTCTGATAAGAACATTTTCGTTTAGGCAAGCCTGTGAGGTTGGAAAGCTGTTTTCGTGAATTGTGTGTGAATAAAGGTGTCATGGTAATATTAAAGGTATTCTTTCAACAGAGTTGGTTTCCAGTTCCCCATTCTCTGTGATGGGGGTGTGGGGGTGTGCAGTGTCAACCTGTTGTGTGTGTTGCGTTGATGCTGCTCCTTCAGTTACAAAACAGATGCTCTTATAAGAAAATAAGAAGAATTAATAAGAAGGAATCCTCGTAACCTCATGACACAATATTAATACTAATGTTCAGGTATATGCTGAATCTCTTACAGAACATATGTGATTTACTAAGATGTTTTTGAGTCACAGGAATACTCTGTGAGAACCAAATGTGATATATTTAGTATGTTTGATGGGTCTGAATGCAGATATGAATTTATTCCAACCCCCTTCAATACAATGTAACCATACCATAACCTGAGACTATACAAGGACCTGGAAGGCCTTGGGAACTTTGCGTGCTGTCCTACTGCAGAGGATGCCGTCCAGAGACTCATAAAATAACCTGGCCAATTCTTTCAGTGAGTCTGACCATCTGGTAGGTATGAAATGAGTGATGAATTAATGAATCCTTATTGCTTAGTACTTAGTGCTTATTACTTGTTAATCAATAAAGGGTTGTAATCTGAAGAGAACTGTGTCATTTCGTCTTTCTTGAAAACACTCTGATAAAGGTAAAAATGGAATTAACTCTGTTTTCATAAGAAGCCTACCCCACTATCTAGAACGCTGATGGATGGATGGATGAATAAAACTTTATGTGCCTTAGTTAGCCATCGGCCATAGCAACAAGAACGCTGTTGTGTTTTTAGTTTGTTGCTGGTTTTAATTTTTTTAATAATTGCTTTTACTAATAATTTTACTGCTTTATTCTTTTTGTAAACTGCTTTTGTCATCTAGTCCAACCCCCTGCAATGCAGGAATCCTACCTAAATGAAGGGAACCTCTGGGACATGAGATGCCCTCAGCAGTGCCCCCTCCGAGCAGTGCAGTTGATGGGCACCGATAGAGGAAATGAGCGGTGGCTCCGGTAGAGGCATCAACCTTTTCATCTGATTCTTCCATCTCAAACATCAGCTTCCTATTGTAGCTGCAGCACAGCAGGCAAAACCAAAAGACAATAAAAAACCCCTCACATGAGGGAGTTCTGACAGCCCCCTTTGCTTACTGAATCTCTGTATCCTGTCTGAAGTTAAAAGTGCAGGAGGATTGCCAAGGAAAACACAGCGACAACCTCTCCCAGGATCTTCTCCCCAGGGACCAGGTTCCCTCAAGTGGAACTAAAGTGGTTTCCTGCTGGTCTTCAGCCCCAATGCCATGAAGTAATAGGAGCAGACACAGGACCCCCCTCCCCGCAGCTGTGCCAGGTAAATTCCTGGCTTGGGCACATCATTGGAGAGGCGTTTTAGACACTCTTGTGTTCTCCTGAAGCAGTCCTGCAAACCAGTGATCACCTCCATAGTGCTGTTTGAGTGTGTGTGTGGGGGGGGGGAATGGAACCTCAGAATTTCCAGCTCCACCAGGCAAAGATCACCCTATCTTCCCTGTCTCTTTTCCCTGGAGTGTTGTGTTTTTCAGATGGTAAGCCTGAGGGTAGGCACAGTCTTGTTTTGATTTTGTGTAAGCTTCTCTGAGAGGGATGCGGGTGGTGCTGTGGGTTAAACCACAGAGTCTAGGACTTGCCGATCAGAAGGTCGGTGGTTCGAGCTCCTGTTGCTCAGTCCCTGCTCCTGCCAACCTAGCAGTTTGAAAGCATGTCAAAGTGCAAGTAGATAAATAGGTACCGGTCTGGCGGGAAGGTAAACGGCGTTTCCGTGCGCTGCTCTGGTTCACCAGAAGCGGCTTAGTCACGCTGGCCACATGACCCGGAAGCTGTACGCTGGCTCCCTCGGCCAATAAAGCGAGATGAGCGCCGCAACCCCAGAGTCGGCCACGACTGGATCTAATGGTCAGTAGTCCCTTTACCTTTAAGCTTCTCTGAGAGCCGCTTTGGCTATACGGTGGGGTGAAAAAGTGCTTGAAATAAATAAATAATATGGCCTTGCTGGGTGGGGCTCATGGGATATGTAGTCCAAGGAGATCTGGAGGGCACCAGGTTTGCTAAGAATCCAAAAAAAGAAAGATGCAATGCTAAAATATGGCTCCTCTCTGTCTCTTGGCAACTGGCAAACATTTTGTCTCCGTTTTCCTTAGGCATGGAACTCTGGGCAAGGATCTTACCAGACCTTGATTATACTTGCACTTTTTTGCGGGGAGGGAACTATTAAAAGTCCATTGAACCACAGCATTGCTTAGCTTTATAAACAGGCAGCATGACACAGTAGTCTTGTACATAACAATCCTTGCCCCACCCTCTGTTTGATTTACTGACAATTTAAATATATTTACAAGATAGAGCCAAACTGGCAATTGATGGCCGGAAGAGGCCTCTGGCACTGTGTGGAACAGCAAACCCTTTGGGCAGTGATGCTTGCTTTATTGAGACTCCAAATAAGCAGGGTGATGGTTTAAAGTTCCCGGGGGTTATTGGGTGGGTATCATCGGGTGCTATTTCCCCCCTTCTGTTTGCAGTGCTTGAATACTACTGATTTTGCTTCTTTCCCCACCCCCACCCCCTCAGCTGTGGCACGTTTTGGATTCATTTTAGCCACCAAAAAGGGCCGTTCCTGCTCTGGCATGGCACTTGAGAAATCGGTCATCATCACAGAGCCCAAGGGGTGCCATCCCCCCCACCCAAGAAATTATACAGGGAGGAAAATTGAATTCTGCCAACTTTGCAGCTGGCATGAATTAGGATGGGAAGGTGTGCTCACATTTCAGATCTTCTCCTTCTCTTGCTAGGCGAATGATGCGTCTCTCTCTCTCTCTCTCCTGAGTGCTTTTCAAACTAAGGAATGATGAGAGCTACTAGGGTGCGGGGGGAAGAACTGAAATGCTGTACTTTCAAAAATAATGTCTCGTGGTGAGAGGGGCTGATTCTGGTGCAAATTACGCATTTTAAGTGTCTTTATCAGGGTGTGTTGGACAGTTAATGCCGTAAATGGGATTCTGTGTAGGCTGGGAAAGGAGGCTAGGGGTTCTTCGGGTTAGGCAATGTTTCTCAAACTTAGGTCCCCAGCTGTTGTTGGACTACAACTCCCATCATCCCTAGCTAGCAGGACCAGTGGTCAGGGATGATGGAAGCTATAGTCCAACAACAGCTGGGGACTCAAGTTTGAGAAACACTGGGTTAGGGTATAGGGGGGCTTGCTGTGGAGATAACTGGGGAGGTCGAGGTTTCCATGTGTGAAGACCTACTCCCTGACTATTGGAAGCTTCAACAATGCCATTGCTCACACAAGCTTTGGCTTTGCTTTGGGCGTTGTTTTTTTCTAGCTACCATGAGGACTGGCAACTTGGTTTGCTTGTTTTGTAAGAGCAAAGTGAGGTTCTTAGAATGCAGCGTGAATTACCAGATTCTGCACCTGAACTGCATGTTCTAGGTTTCACAGCTTGCCTGTACGAATGCTTCCTTCAGTAGCAGGGACAGGGGAAAGCGGACTTCCAACCTCCTCTTTCTGGCCCTCACAATTCTTGTCAGGTCACATTCCTTACTGGCCTTGCTCAGTGCCCTTAAGTGGTTTTTGCCTGGCTGGAATGTGTCTCTGAACTGCACTTGATTGGCTGGCTGGAGGGACTTCTGTGTGTGGCTGAAATGTTAACCTATCACAAAAAAGTAAGAGGCACTTCCGCTGCCCCATGCGCTTTTGCTTCTTGCCACACCCAAAATTGAGCTTCTGAAAATGCTTCCTGTATCATACGTTATTCCTATTAAAGACTACTTTAGAGCAAGTTCATCTGTTCCAACATTGCAGAAATCACAGCTGAAGCTGGGCCTCTCTTTTCCCTCCCTTTTCCTGCAAAGGTGTCACACGTGGGTCCTGTAAGGCGATCTGTGGCTGCCAAGAGCCAAAGTCCTATTTTCTCACGCCGATGAGCAGGAGACTTTATAAAGGAGTCTCTGGCTTTGACCCGTTGGCTTCGTGGCCTGGCTGAGCTCCTGAGTTTCCTCCTCAAGGGCATTTGCTTGACCCCGGGCAAGCTTGTATCTTGATGAGCGGCAGGAACAATGAGTAAGAGGATGATTTTCTTTCTCATTTTGCACCAAGATGCGCCTACCTGCACAGGGTCTGCCTGAAGCTTCAGCCTGTCGGCAGAAATGTATAGGACACATGTCTCTCGCCGCCGCCGGAGCCAAGCCCTCCTTGCTTCTGCCTGCAGGGCTGGCTGGCTCTTGCCTGGTCTAAGCTGGGCTGCAGCTTCTATTGCAGTCCTGTCCTGAAGGCAGTCAAAGAACATGGGCCAGCCAGCCATTCCTCTCTTGTTTGAAAAGACACAAAGTTCCTCTTGGCATTCATAAAACAGTTGAGTTTGATAGGAGGCTAATCTAGTTCAACCTAAGAATCATGGCTAAAGAATCCCTGACAGATGGCCAGTCAACCTCCAACAAAGGAGAGTCCACCACCTTCGAAGGGAGTCCGTTCCGTTCCTTGTGCGCATATTTTCACCTCTTGAGGAGGGTTTGGGGTGTGGAACAAGGGTGTGTGTGTCTATGCACACTGTCCTGGAGGAGAAAAAAGGCCCCCTGGCTGTCTGCCCCCTCCATCCTAGGCAGGCAGGCAGACATCAGCGGGTGGCAGCAGCTGTGATTGAGGCTTCTCTGCACTTTGGGTCCTTGGGTGGTCATCAGGCTACTGGGTGGAAGAGGCCATCTGGGTGGAGATAAAAGTCTCTATCACACCATGAGTGGACGGCAGCAAGTGGCTGTGGCTGTTGGAGGAGTCGGAGCTCTGGTAGAGCACCAGGCTACTGGAGGAGACTGGATGGAAAGGAGAAGAGGGAGGGGAAAACACCCATAAGCACATGTGAGTGTAAGCAGGGAGAGATCATCACTTGATATGACATGATAATACGATAATCTTTATTGTCATTGTCCCATACAGAACAACGAAATTGAAAAAACCTACACCAGACATTCAAAAACCAACAAGCCTGCTATCCCAGCCTGGTTAGCCCCCTAAAAACTCTGATACCCCATAATTAAATACAATATACTCCCATAGAGACTACCTTATACTGCATTTCCTTAGGAACATAGGCTGGCTTACACTGTGATGGACCATTGGTCCAGCTAGCTCAGCAGGGTCAACACTAGCCAACAGCAACGTATTTCAGGTAGGGGTTGCTCCAAGCCCTACTGGAAGATACTGGGGATTGAACCAGCCACCGTCTGCAGGCAAAGCAGGCACGGAGCTACAGCCCTTCTTTCAGTTCCTACACCCGCAAAAGGGAATATACACACATGCGCGCGCACACACCCCTCCCAAGCATTTTAGGGTTGCAGTGCTTAGTTCAACCTTCCCCAACTCCCATTGGTCCAGGCCAGCACAACTATATGATACTGGAGCAGAAGAGAGAGCAGCTGCGAGTCAGTGTAGGCAATACTGAGCTCAATGGGCCAATCTATAAGGTGGTTCTTTGTATTCCCACAGCACAGATGTGGTGGCTGGGGCTGATAGGAGTTGCAGTCCAAAACATCTGGACAGGCATCAGATTGAGGGGAGACGGCTTGGACAAAATCCAGGGATAGCCCACCATAAGTAGACTACAACTCCCATCATCCCTGATGAATGGCCATACTGATTGGGCTGATGGGGGTCATAGTCCACATGGACTGCCCCAACACTAACCAATAAACACTGCAAGTTACTGTCTTGAGGATACAATGTTTATGAAATCCCCCTGCTCCACCAAAGAATGGAAAGCCCTCAACGTTGGCAGGAGCTTCAGTTGCGCATTCTTCAAAGCAGGGCTCCCCACCCCCACTTACCAGCAGGGCTAGAGGTGAGTCGATGGCTGGGCTGGAGGTGCTGGATGGTGGCATCCTGGTTCTGTAAGTGAATGGTGGAAGCCTGCACGGGGGGCGTGTGCATCCCAGACTCTGTGTGTGCCTCGGAGTCTGATGTGAACACCTGTAAAATATGGGAGGGAGAGTGAGATTAACAACACAATGAGAAATATGGAAACTGCTGGTTTTGGGAATTTCAGACATTAAAATTAAAAAATTGATTGAATTAGAAGAATATCAACAAGCTGGAAAGTGTGCAGAGAAGGGCAGCCAAGATGATCAAGGGTCTGGAAACCAAGCCTTATGAGGAACGGTTAAGGGAACTGGGTATGTTTAGCCTGGAGAAAATGGAGAGGTGATAGGATAGCCAAATATCTGCCGCATGAGAGATGGAGCCAGCTTGCTTTCTGCTGCTCCAGAGGGTAGTGCACGATGGATGGCTGAACTGACGGATTCAAAGGACAAGGAGATTCTGGATGTATATTAGGAAGAATTTTCTGATGGTAAAAGCTGTCCAGCAGTGAAGCAGACTGCCTCAGAAGGTGGTGGACTCTCCTTCCTTGGAGGTGTTTAAACAGAGGTTGGATGAGTTCAGATTTCAGGGCATCCTCCTTTCCCGGCTTCCCCATCAGCCCATCTTACCTGCTTGGTTGGCGTCAGGCTGGCCAAGGCACTGAGGTTGGCCGTGTCTGTGATCACCATGGTCTGCGGCAGCAGCCCAGTGTGGGCGTACTGAGCCATCTCTGGTTTGTGGCCGTAGAGAGCTAGGGGACCAAAAAGGCATGAGAATAGAGGTTACCGTATATGGGGGACTCTTGAGGGAGAAGGGAACCATGGAGTTAACTCCGGTTTCCAAGCATCTCTAGGGTGACCATTATCCCTTATTTACTTTTTAATCATCCTTTGTACCCTGCTCTCCTTCGTCCAAAAAGCTCAGTGCTCTTAATAAGGGAGCCCTTCTGGTTTCATCCTGAACAACAACCCTGCAGAGTAGGTTCCCTCTCTCTACCACCACCACAGCTTCTTCTTCTGAGGATATCCTCCTGGGGCTGACAGAAAAAAGGAGGAGGGTGTTATTTCAGAAGGCGACCAGGGGAAGGAAGGGAACGCTTTCAAGATGGCCGTACAAAGGCGTGGGGGTTAAGAGGAGGGGGAAGAAGGGAGGCCCAGTGTGGTGTTGTGGTTAGACTAACAGACTAGGACCTGGGAGAGCTGGATTCAAATCCCCACTCAGCCATGAAGCTCACTGGGTAACCTTAGGCCAGTCACCGACACTCAGCCTAACCTACCTCACAGGATTGTTGTGAGGATAAACAAGGAAGAGAACCGCGTACGCCACATTGTGCTCCTTGGAGGAATGGTGGGGAATAAATGTAAGGAAGCATAATTGAAATATACTCAGAGTCGCAAAGTGATTTCATGCTCTTTATTCAGCTCATAGTGGTGAGGAGGAATGAATGAAAGTCCCCTCACAGTATCTGCTTTATATACATTATTTACACAATGGGCTGCACCTGATTGGCTAATTCCGGAATTCTACTGTAAGCCAATCAGGTTGTGGATTCACTTCTATCTGGAGCAGGATTGGGTGGTTCCTGCCAACCAATCATACTGCTGCATTGTTCTAGGACCAATCAGACTGCTGCATTCTGAATCCTATTGTTCTAGGACCAATCAGACTGCTGCATTTTGGATCCTATTCAACTCAGTACATAACAATAATAATAAAACAAGGCGGGGGCAATTAGCTACGCTTTCCTCACAATCCGTGTGTTCCTTTTAAAATGGGCAGGCTGATCTTCCTTTGCAAAGCTCTGTGTGGCTTATAGGAGCCTCTCCATATCCTTCCATCCAAACGCTGCAGCATCTGATATTCGGAGGCAGACTGCCACTCCGGCTCAGTTTAGCTGCCAAGTCTAGTAGCCAAGGGTAGGTTCATCCTCTCTGCATTTGCCTTTTCTCTAAACCACCGCATCTTGCGGCAGGAATGTTCCACTCCAGCCTCCCTCCTCCCCCCCACCCCCTACCTGATGTCCTGCAAGTGCTTTGGACTACAAGTCCCATCAGCCCCACCCAACACAGCTGTATGATGAGAACACAGCTGTGCTGACTAGCTGGAGATGATGGGACATGGAGTCTAAATTATCCACATTGAGTTGAACAAGGCCTGTCGTGAGTCTTTGGCCCACAATTCCAGGGAGCCTCCCTCCCTGCCTTACTGGCTCCCCAACCTACCATGAGGTGCCTGGATCTGGGCCATGGTGGCCATGAAAGGGCTCTGGTTGAGATGGCCCTGGACCTGTTGCATGATGGGCTGCTGGTATGATGGGTGCAGCTGCTGGGAGAACTGGACTGGCTGCAGGGTGGTGAGGCTACTGCCCATGTTGTTGATCACTGGGACACTCTGGGGCTGGGTGGAGGCCAAGCCTGGAAGACAGGAAAGAGCATCTTCAGTGGTTCATTTTTCCCTCCCAAAAAACACCAGCTAGTAACAGCCAGCCAGGGAGCAAAGTCTCCCTCCCTTTTTTTCTAGGAAATTTGCAGCGGTGGAAAGCGAGAACCAGTGCTTGTCGTTTTGAAGCATCCTGGCACTGTTCTGCAGCTTTACTTCAGTGGGTCTTTGAAATATACTCGGAGTTGAGTGTGGATTTCATGCTCTTTATTCAGCTCATAGTAGTGAGGAGGAATGGAAGTTCCCCCGAAATGTCTGTTTTATATACATTATTTACACAATGGGCCCCACATGACTGGCTAATTCCGGGATTCTCCTGTAGGCCAATCAGATTGTGGATTCACTTCCACCTGGAGTTGGATTGGGTGGCTCCTGCGGACCAATCAGACTGCTGCATTCTGGATCCTATTGTTCTAGGACCAATCAGACTGCTGCATTCTGAATCCTGTTGTTCTAGGACCAATCAGACTGCTGCAATTTGGATCCTATTCAACTCAGTACATAACAGTCTTGCTGCACAATGAGGACTAGAAAGCTATTTTTTGCTACTGTGTGCAAATGGCATGCCTTCCCTGTGTCTCTCCTCACTTACCGATGACCAGAGTGGAGGCCCCTGTGTTGGTGAAGGCTGGTGTGAGCGAAGACGTGTCTCCCGGCCCAATTGCCATGACGCCTGGGAGTGATGCCATGATGAGGTTCTGGGTTTGCTGGCTCAGGGTGTGGTTCTGCTCTAGGCTGTGCAGGGCTGTCAGGGTGCTAACTGGGGGGAGAGAGCCCCCCGGAGCGGAGATCTGTGCACAGGAGAAATAGGGAAGAATATCAACATGCTTTTTGAGACAAGATTGTGGGATATACATTTGGGATAGCTTAGAAGTGGTGTGATATTAATTGCATTTATTGGCACGCTTGGCAGTAAGCAGAACCACTGGCAGATTTGTGGATGACTTTCAGGAGATCTGCAAGGATTTCTGGTCCCCAGTTGTTCAACAAGAGCAGCAACAAAATGGCTCCCAACCGTCCAATGGAGGCTAGTTCCCCTTTGGGACTAATAGGGTGCCAGGCAGGGAGCCCAACAGTAGGTGGTGCCAACGAGCCGAGGCAGTGCTTGACTCACCAGCTTTGCATCTCCTGCAGAACTAACTGAGCACAGGCCAGGGGAAGAAGCATGGTGCAAGATAGTCTGGGTGGTCACAATGGAATTGCTTCCCCCATGCTGGTTGCCATCTGAGGAATCTGTCTCACTGACGGGCTGCTGGTTGTACCTCATGCCGGAGTCGGAAAAGGAGAGTTGTTGTTGCTGCTGCTGCTGCTGCTGCAAAGGGGATTGTTCTATAAACAAACAAAAGAAGGGGGAGATAATTCTTAGTAATTTGTGCTTAAGCTGAGGACGCTTAGCTCTGATCTCAGACAGGGCCGGCCCTACCCTTAGGCAGAGTGAGGCAGTTTATTTAAACCATCAATTTCTTCCTCCACTGGTTCTGCTGAGAGACCACATGTCATGGACTCTTCTTCAACTGTCACCCAGCAGCAGCCAATCCATCCGGCTATACCCGAAGGAGCGTCTCTACCCCCATCATTCAGCCCGGACACTGAGGTCCAGCTCTGAGGGCCTTCTGGCAGTTCCCTCACTGCAAGAAGTGAGGTTACAGGGAACCAGGCAGAGGGCATTCTCGGTAGTGGCGCCCACCCTGTGGAACGCCCTCCCATCAGATGTCAAGGAAATAAGTAACTATCTGACTTTTAGAAGACATCTGAAGGCAGCCCTGTTTAAGGAAGTTTTTAATGTTTGATGTTTTATTGTATTTTGTTGAGGTTGGAACTTAACAGGTTAAGTTCTTCCCATGATGCCACACCATTCTGACGTCATTTTTGGAAGCTTGGGAGGAGCTTGGGCAAAGTTTGCTAGTCCCACTCTGTGCGTTGTGGGGAAAGGATGCAGTCTTGTCATGGCTGCAAATAGTCCAGGATAATCCTGAGAAATGTCGGAATAAAAGCTGTAAATAGACAAACCGGTGCTGTGTGTGTTTGTCTGGAACGTGACAGTTTACACCGCTGTGCGAGACTCTGCTAAGACGTGCCTGAGAGCTGCGCAAGAGGAAGTGTGCCGGGCAGCCATAAATCGCTAATTGGAGTCGCAAATCAATTAGCGGGGACAGCGGCAGATAAATCAATTCCACAGGTTATGGGTAACCTAAATCATCGCTTGTAAAACTGTCACAGGAATGCTTTGAAGTCGGCGATCTGAGCAACGGAAGCCGGTAGGAGGCGGAGGCAAGCGGCTAGCTGGAAAACGCAGGGGTTTGCCTGTGTTGCTGAATGCTGTGGAGCCAAGGAGCTGAGAGCAGCAGGGAATCGTTTCTCCACGGAGTAGGGAGTGCCAGATAAGCTGAACCTGATTGTAAGTAAGCTTGGGCCCCTTGGGAGAACGGGAGAAGATGGCAGAGAGCCAGGATGTACCGGTGGAAAAGCTCACTCTAAAGAGTTGGGCAACCTGGAGGCAAAGAATAAAGGGGTGGTTCCTGGTCCATGGGCTTTGGGAAGCAAGCCAGAGGGAGCCACTACCACCACCACCCAGCGCTAAAGCGGCTGGAGACATTGCAGGCTGTGAGGCTGCGTTGCCTGAAGATAGCCAGCAGAAAATGCAAAGAGAGCTGGAGATGCTCAAGGCATGCGTTGATGCATCACTGAGACCCCACTTAGAGGGTGTGAAATCAGCGTGGGCTGCCTGGAATATACTGAAGGGTTTGTGTCAAGCTTCAGCGGGAGGCCAGAGCCCTGCAGACGCTGGTCTAGAAGCCCCTATTCCCCAATCAGCCTCAAGGAGTGCTGGTGCGCAGATCGGGGGGGCCAAGAGTTCCAAAGGCGAGTTTAAAGGACTTTCAACTTGTGCTGAAGCGAAGAGCAGCTTCAGGGGGGGCGAGGCTGGTGGGAGGCGCCGTTCCAGAAGGAGGAAGGCCAAGCCAGCTGGGAGCCCCGGGCAGTGTTTTTCCACTGGAGTTCAACATCTGCGTGGCAGTTGCCCCCACCGGAGCACACAGGCGCGGCAGGATGTTGTCAAGGACACTTTTCATGGGAGCCAGTCGGGTTTCCATGGCAACAGGCCTGGGAAGGCAGGCAGGCGTAGAGCTGAACCAGGTGGTCGTGGTAAACAACAAGAGTCTTATCAAGTCTCTGCGAGCATGGCTTTGTTCGAAGACGGCCGTGTGGAAAATCCCATGTTCTGCTTTGTTATTGACTCTGCAGCTAACCGCAACATGGTTCCAGAGACCCCTGCAGTCGAGATGTGGAATTGCAAGGCAGTTCCAAAAGGACAAACTGTGCTGTTTGCAAATGGGCAGAAAAAGAATGTAAACAGTATTGTTGATTTACATGTGTTTGTCTTACAGGAGACGATGAAGTTTTGTACCGTTCCTGGGATACACCACTGTCTTTTATCTGTG
This sequence comes from Podarcis liolepis, assembly GCF_965112155.1. Classification (NCBI taxonomy): domain Eukaryota; kingdom Metazoa; phylum Chordata; class Lepidosauria; order Squamata; family Lacertidae; genus Podarcis; species Podarcis liolepis. Next base: position 27,564,509 of record NC_139566.1, on the reverse strand, counting down.
CCTTATTTGTTAAAAAAGGGTTTCCAGGTTTGTTTCCAGGGGGATTTCTGCACAATTTCCAGAGGAGGGAGGATGCTTGCCAAGGTTAAAAAGGGGCAGAATGATCTCTTCATTCTTAAAACGTCTCTGGAGGGTGATGGGAAGGTTGAGGAAGCACAAGCACTGCGTGCTACAATTCCCAATCATGATGAATGTGTTCATGCTTGGCATACACGAACAGCTCATAGTTCTCTAGAAGAACTACAGGTGCTGCCGGAAGTTTCTAAAGGGTGTAGGATTTCAGAATGTGGACATGCTGTAAGTTGTGAAACTTGCAAACTGGCAAAGGTAAAAGGATGCAGTTATCCAAAAGTAGAGAGGATAACAACAAAACCTTTTGAACAAATTCACATAGATTTGTGGGGTCCTGTAAAGGAACCAAGTCTGGGAGGGTCAAGGTTTCTGCTTACGATGCAGGAAGATTTTACGCAGAATACCTGGACTCACGGTCTCAAATCCAAGGATGATGCAGCACAGCTGATCAAACGTTGGATTGAGGAGGTGGAACAAAGGTTTGCCACCAAAGTGCAAGCTGTCACAAGTGACAGAGGTGCTCAATTTACAGGTTCTGCTTTGCAGAAGTTCTTTCGCAAGAAAGGAATACGTCACACAGTGACTTCACCCAATCAGTGGGGGGTGGCAGGGCTGAAGTGTCAGGCTCTAGTTAAAACTGCACAGGTGTTGCTGAAAGATTCTGGGTTACCTCCAAGGTTTTGGCTGGAGGCAATCAAGTATGTGAGCTTCACCTGGAATCGGACCTACAATTCCATGGTAGGGGACACACCATTTAGGCTGTTGCATGGCAGGAAACCCCAGATTCATTTTTTGCGTATGTTCGGGTCACATGCATCTGTGTCAGTACCTGCTGCTTTGCAGGGGCCAGATGGATCCAAGTTCCGGAAAATGATCTTCTGTGGGTATGAGCCAGCAGCGAGTGCATGGAGGTTTGCATTTCCATCAGGTGATCAGAGTAAGTTGCTGATCAGCAAGCACGCTGAGTTCTATGAGCAGGATGAAAAGTCAAAACCTGCTGTCAAGCGTGATGTTCTCTCAGAGTGTCTCTCTGACTCAGAACAGGAAGATTCAGAGGGGGAGGAAGGAGAGGCTGAGTCTGCTGATGACGATCAGGTAACTGACCAAAGTCAGGAACAGGAGGAGGTATCTGTAGTTTCTCCACAGGTTGTGAAAAGAGAGGCCAAGAGTGAGCCTAGTTCTCCTGTGAGTGTAATGGAGAGGATTCGAAAACGCTTTAAGTCAGAGGGGGAATCCCGTGATGCTGAGGACACATCTTCTGGTGGCAGTGAGTCAGAGGTAACATCTGAGTTTGTGCCCAGAAGGTCTAGTCGCTCAACAAAGGGCATTCCACCTGAAAGATACCAAGCGACAAGTGCGTGGGCCAGATTCGCACAGTGTGATTCTGGGAGTGTTGAAGAGGTTCAACAGGTGCCTGGGAAAGATGCCGGGACGGGGCTCAAGGCAAAGGGAAAGGTGTTGAACTCAAAAGGGTCTTGTCAGAAGGTGCGGCAAGAGGGGGTGTTGAGGTTGGAACTTAACAGGTTAAGTTCTTCCCATGATGCCACACCATTCTGACGTCATTTTTGGAAGCTTGGGAGGAGCTTGGGCAAAGTTTGCTAGTCCCACTCTGTGCGTTGTGGGGAAAGGATGCAGTCTTGTCATGGCTGCAAATAGTCCAGGATAATCCTGAGAAATGTCGGAATAAAAGCTGTAAATAGACAAACCGGTGCTGTGTGTGTTTGTCTGGAACGTGACAGTTTACACCGCTGTGCGAGACTCTGCTAAGACGTGCCTGAGAGCTGCGCAAGAGGAAGTGTGCCGGGCAGCCATAAATCGCTAATTGGAGTCGCAAATCAATTAGCGGGGACAGCGGCAGATAAATCAATTCCACATATTTTAAATATTTTGTTGCAAGCTGCCTAGAGTGGCTAGGGAAACCCAGCCAGATGGACGAGAAAGAAAGAAAGAAAGAAAGAAAGAAAGAAAGAAAGAAAGAAAGAAAGAAAGAAAGATAGATCTGAAATGCTTCCATTGCAACTGGCCATTGTGTGAACTGTAACTTGTAACAAGTTGTCCTGGACTTTGCTTTTCCCCCATCCTCCCTCCCTCCTCCTCACTCTTTCCTTTTGGGCTGTGTCCTTTAGATTCTAAACTGGAGGGCAGGAACTGGTGTGGTGGTGGGGATTGATCCGTAAGCTACTATGGGAGTCATTTTGGCTGAAGTCTAAGAGCTGTGTGGGTGGGGAGAGATTTCAAATAAATAAATAGTGCCTGACACTCACCATGGACCTTGCTTGGTGAGAGGGGTGTTGCTGACTGGAGCAAGGAAGAGCCCAAGCTGGGCACAGATCCGGGCTGTGGCCCACTGTAGCTGTCCATGGCGAGCTTGTGCCGGAAAGCCTCCTCCTTCCGGCGGTTGGCAAACCAGTTGTAAACTCTCACCTCAGTCACCAGGTTTGAGCCCAGACCCTGGGCCTGGGAAGGGGAGACACCGCGCTGGATGCACTCTGCCCTGCCAAGAAAGGCCATGGATTTGTCAGGTTGGGGACGGGGCTTGTGTTAAGGCGAAGCCATTTCTCCAAAGGGAACCCCTTCAAATTAAAGCAGTGGTGTGTCTGTTGCACCATTTCCAAAGATATATGAGCTGCATGAAGAACATAGGAAGAGCTCTGCTGGACCAGACCAGTGGCCCATCTAGTCCATCATTTTCTTCTCACAATGAATCTCCTCCATGAATCTGTCCAATCCTCTTTTAAAGCCATCCCTATTGGAGGCCATCACTGCCTCCTGTGGGAATGTGTTTTGTTCCATTTTCCCAATGTTTCCTTCCCTGGGAGTTTTCTCCTTTAATGCGACCCTTCACTTGATGTAAAGGCCGCTTCCAGAAATCTAGCAGAACCTAGTGGACGTTTAGCACTCCTTTCTATGTTAGGAAAATACGTCTGTTCCCGCTTCCCTAGAAAATCATGGAATGAAATCTGGGGTGATATTTCAGCTACTCCCCCCCCCCCCAAGGATTCTGAGCCCTGTAGTTTGTTACGAGTTCTTGCTTCTAATTATAATTTGGTGAAGGGTGAACCACCATGGCCAGAATTATTTGAGGAAGGAAAAATGTGCTTTGGATGTACAGTGGTGCCCCGCAAGACGAATGCCTCGCAAGACGGAAAACTCGCTAGACGAAAGAGTTTTCCGTTTTGGAGGTGCTTCACAAAACGAATTTCCTATGGGCTTGCTTCGCAAGATGACAATGTCTTGTGAGTTCCTGCTGGTTTTTTCCCCTCCCCCCCTTTTTCTAAGCCGCTAAGCCACTTATCAGCTGATCCGATCAGCAGATAAGCCCAGTGGCTTAGCGTGGGTTGTCAGCATCCAGGGCAAGGCAAGTAATTTGCGCCCCCTAACCCGTGGATTTGCGCCCCCTAACCCGTGGATTTGCGCCCCCTAACCCCCAGATGTTGTGCCCGGTGCGGCCGGCCCCCCCTGCACCCCCCACGCTACGCCACTGGATAAGCCGCTAAAAGCCGCTAATAGCGCTAATAGCGCTAATCCGCTAATCCGTCAATGGGCTTGCTTCGCAAGACGAAAAAACCGCTAGACGAAGAGAATCACAGAATGGATTCTTTTCGTCTTGTGAGGCACCACTGTATTTTAAAGGTGTGAGGAGCACATAGGCTGACAGCCCCTAAGCTATGAAGCATTTCATAAGATCCCAGTATAGGGTGCAAAAGAATCCTATCGTCCCTGACTGTAGAGGTACTTTCAGGTAATTACTTTTGGCGCCTCCTTTGCATTAATTATAGTCTAACCATAGTTGGCTCAGATCTCTCTGTACTTTTGCATTTTTAGTCCTGAGGTTCATCTAGACCTCACAGCTGATTATATGTTTAGGTCTAATTTGGGGTGAAATAGTTAAAGTGGGGGCACAATGAGCAAGGAATTATTAGTCCCAGCTCAGCCCAAACCAATGATTTACTTCCCCCACCCATTTCTTCCCACCCCCTACTTTGTGTAACATAAGTAAGAGCCTGCTGGATCAGGTCAATGGCCCATTCAGTCCAGGATCCTGTTCTCACGGTGGCCAACCAGATGACTGTGGGAAACCCGCAAGCAGGATTTGAGCACAAGAACACTCTCTCCTCCTGTGGTTTTCCGCAACTGGTATTCAGAAACATCACTGCCTCCGACTATGGAGGCAGGGCATGGCCACCGTGGCTTGTAGCCCTTGATAGGCTTATCATTGCATGAATCTGTCCAATCCTCTTTGAAAGCCATCAAAGTTGGTGGCCATCACTGCCTTTAGAGGGAGCAATCCCCATAGTTTAACTAACTCACCTTTCACCAGCCCTTTCCAGGCACAGTCCGCACCTTAAATATCCGTGTCCAAGTCCCTTTCTTTCCGCTCTGGTGCTTGCCCTGCGAAAACCCACTCTTTAAAGCTCATTTGGAGCAAACAGCAATCTGCGAAAAACCAGAATTGACTTTTTCTCCAATGGAGTGCTAAAATGTGGGCTTTTGCAGGGAAAACTCTGGGGCAAAACAAACAAACAAACAAACAAACAAACAAACAAACAAACAAACCCATGCTTGGACAAGGAACTTTTAAGCACAGACTTGTGCCTGGAAACATCAGGGCAAAAGGTAATTGTGGATAAGTGCTATGTATTGCATTAGTTTTTTCATCTAGAAGAACAGGATGCTGGGCTAGATGGGCCAGTGGCCTGATCCAGCAGCGTCTTCTGATGTTCTTACGTTCTTAAAAGAGGGAGCTTCCTCCATTCACCTGTTGCACTCCTCCACCAAGGCTTCCCGTTCCTCCTTGCTGGGATTCTTCTGCCTCTCATAGGCTTGGAAGAGGATTTGCTGTGAAGCTGGGCCCCACTTGAAGCGATTGCGTCTGCCTTTCTTCGTTGGCAGGTCCTCTCCCATTGCATCTTCCACCATAATGCCCTGGCCAGCGTGGGTGAATTCTGGAACCACAGAAAGGGTGGGGTGCAACCATCTCTGGGGCAGCCCTTATGTTGTGGAACTCCCTCCTTTATTCTTCTTCTTTTTTTTTTTTTTGGTCAAACACACATCTCTTTGCCCAGGACTTTAGCATCTGACCCACCATATCCTTGTGGTTCTAAATTGTTTTAAACAGTTTTTAATGTTGTATTTTAAATTGTTGTCTGACCGTAGGTTGAAGGCTGATGATGATGATGATGATAATCATCATCATCATCATCATCATCATCATCTGTCCATTTCTTGAATAAACCAGGTGGGAGGAGCCGGGGGGGGGCAAACAAAGCAAGGCGTCTAAAAAGCAACTCAGCAGAATTATAGAAAGTTGAATGAGTTGGCGGCAGGGATGACACATTGTGGGGGGGAATGGAGTTACTAGAACATTTTCTAAAAAATGTTTAGGGGTACTCTCATTTTGACTCAAGAAAATCACCGTTTTATAGGTCAAATTGGGGGAAATAAATACAGTAAATGGACAAAAGTACAAAGATTCACAAAATGTTTAGGGTATGTGTACCCCTGCGTCCCCCCAGAAAAATTTTCTGCATGGAAACATAGATATAAAAGCATGTGTTAAGGGTAGGGGAAAAACCCCATCTCATTGTCTGGCTAGGTCACTTCCTGGTTCATACTATTTTTAGCATCCCCCAAAGACAGAAGCCCACCCTACAGGAAGTTGTTGCTCCCTGCGTATCTTCTAAGGCTGGGTGAAGAATGCTCCCCTGAGCCGGATCATTCATCTAGATACGCAACAGGCAGCCTCATCTAATAGATGGAGACTTCCTTTTGGTTCTGCAGTAGGAATGAATGAATGATCCACACAGCAGGCTGACTGACAGGCCCAGGCAGAGGATCCATGGTCAGCCTCTTCTTTGGGAGTGGGTCCTTTGGGTTCTGAGCAACCAGAGGCTCAGGTTCCCTTGTGCCTTTGGCAAGCACCTGTATCAGTGCTTCCCCATCCCTTGCACCCTTGGCAGTAGGGCGGGATGATATATATCATCCAGAACTAGTTTGAAGTCCATATCGTGATACCGGTTTCGTAATTTTTGACCTGGCAATATATCGCAAATCATGATATGTGTGGGTGGGTGCTATGCAGAAATCACAATGTGGGGGAAAACGTGCAGCCAGCCAATGCCTCTACATAGCTCCATCTTTATTTCAGACATGGTGATATATCAGTATATTGTGATGTTTAGCTGTTGATATAGCACAATGTTGAAAATCAGAGGAGCCTACCCACCTTGCCTGGCCGTCCAGGGCAGCGGTGGAGCTGGCTGGCGGGTTCCTAGTCACTCCAAGCAGGAGTGGAGAGGCACAGTTTTTGTGCCTTGACAGGGGCCAACCTTGCCAACCCCAGGCGCACCCCGGGCAGCAACTTTCAGTCACTGAATTCATTTATTTCTCGCAGCACATTTGAAGCTGCTGGCCATGTTTTGTCCAACTAACAGGAGCGACATTTTGCAGGCATGGAAATTCAGCAAGCATCATGGCACACAAGTGTTGCAACCTGGCCCAGAATCCCTTGCAAATGTTGGGCTGACCGGCTCTGCTGCTGTTGAGCAGGTACAAAATGGCCTTGCTCTGGTACGTGCTTTGGGGCTAGGAAAGAGCTGCTGGTTGCTGTACTTACGCTGAGCCACCTCTCGCTGCTTGCGGACGTACCAGGTGTAGAGGGCAGCCCTCTTCTGAGTTTTCATGGGTGTGCCCTTGTTGAGATGCTGGGAGAGGTGGGATTGATTCAGGCCTGTGGTGTCTACCACCTCCCGCTGGGGAATATTGTGCTGCTGTAGGTAGGATTTCACCATCTTGGCTACCCTCCAGGGATCCTCTCTGGAAGGAATATAAAGCACACACTACATGAAAGAGGGTTACAGGGGGTTGGACTACAGTAGATGACCCTTCATGTCCTTTCTGCCTATGAGTCCTGAGAAGCAAGGAGAATCAACCAATGACATTTCTGGTAGTAGATGTTGGGTCAACACTAGAAGATGCTGTTCAGTCTCCTCTGTTTAGCAGGCTGTCCCAGCTAAATAAATTTATATTTACCATGAGTGTCTACTTGTTAGGGTTTTAGTCTTGTTTTAAATTTATTTGTCGTTTTTGTGTTTATAAAGTGTTTTTCATTATCTTATGTGTAAAGGGCCCAGAGATGGTGGTTTAGAAGGTGGTTAATAAATTAATTGTAATAGTAATATTATTATATACAGTGGTACCTTGGTTCTCAAATGCCTTGGTTCTCAAACACCGAAAACCCGGAAGGAAGGGTTCCGGTTTTCAAACGTTTTTTTCGGAAGCCGAATGTCCAATGTGGCTGTTGGAAGTCAAATGGACTTCCGAAATGGATTAAGTTTGGAGCTTTTGTTTCTGCTATTTATTTTGCATTTTTGTTGTTGAGGCTTTTCTGGTTAATTTGTTTTGGTGATCGTGTGGAACCCTGTTCAGCTACTGATTGATTGATTGATTATGTGACTGCAGAAATGGATAAAAGCCCCTCATCCAAACAATGACTATCATCAGTGCAGGTATAATCTACAATACTGTCTTATTTATTTTATAGTACAGTACATTAATTATTGCTTTCATTTTATGGGTCAATGGTCTCGTTAGATAGTAAAATTCATGTTAAATTGCTGTTTTAGGAGTTCTTTTTAGAAGTCTGGAATGGATTAATCTGTTTTACATCGCTTTCCATGGGAAAGCACGCCTTGGTTTTGGAACGCCTTGGTTTTGGAACGGATGTCCGGATCTGATTAAGTTTGAGAACCAAGGTACCACTGTAGCTATTAAGTTGTATGCACAACATGGGAGATTGTTGAGTCAACCTCTTTAGAACATTATGGCACATTATTCCTATCCTATTCCTGGATCAGGCCAAAGGGGCCTCACTGTAGTCCTGGTCTCAAAGTGGCCAACAAGATGCTCCAGTGAGGAACCCTCAAGCAGGATTTGAGCATCAGAGCACTCCCCACTCATGCTTTACATTTTGTATTCTATGAATACTGGTCATTGACGATAATAAAGAGCTGAATAGTTTTGTATTGTCTTCCTGTGCTCCACTCCATATTGCTGTTTTATTGTGCTCCTGTATTTTGCATTTTTCTATTTTGTTATTTAGTGGAGTTGGGGTTTTTTTAGTGGAGATTGTGAAGCTGCTTTGTGGAGGAAGTTCCTCAAAAAGCAGCGGAACACATTTTAAAAAAGCAAAACACGGAGTTAAGGGAAACCCCGAGCTTCTTTCAAATGATTGAAGCGTGAACTAGCTCGTTCTTTCATAGCGCAGTTCAAAGTGGTCCTGTTCACTGTCTCGCAGGCTGCTTCCCACCCGCTAGGCCTCGGCCGGCTGACACTGGTGCCCCTTATTATCCTTCTCTGACCCTTTTCCCAGCACCAGTTCAAGCTTCCCTTTTCGCTGGGCTTCTGAGGTCCCTTTTTTTAAGGGCTTCTCACCTCCCTTTTGTTACCTGAACAATAAGTAACCCAGGTAGTTAGTTATAAACTCAAAGGGAACAAGAGCCTGGTTGATAATTTATAGCAGCATCACAAATTTAAATGGAAAGTAAATATCAAGTTGTTAGCATTAAAAGAAAACCCAATCCCGGAGAACTGGGAAAGCAACATTCATGGGGGGGAATGCCTCGATGTTCCAGTCCTAAAGAGCCTTTCGCTTAAATGTTAGTTTCCTTTTTTTATTTTGGTTTAACTTGCCCGCTTTCCAACATCTGTCTTCTTGCTATTCATTTTCTATGCTGCCTCTCCACCCCATTATTCTCCACCACTTCCTTGAGCAATGTTGAGCTGGGTTTCTGAGACCCATTCTTGGTACAAGAAAGAGGACCTTTGATCCCTTTGAAAACTAATTTGGTATTCCTGCTTCGGACCGAGCCCTGGATCACCACCGCTCGCACCATCCCTGGTCTTTGAACCCTGAAGCCTGCATCTTTGTTGATTTCATTGAATAAATTGGACTTGGAAAGGACAGAGGAGGAAGAAAGGTAAGAACTGTTCCTCCTGGTAACATTTCCCCCCTCTCTGTTGAATTTGGCCTTTAGGCTGGCCTGTGTACTGTGTGACACAACAAATATGATGTTGCAATTTGAGCCCAGAGCCCCAACAGCCGTTGCCATTCGCAGCAAAACAGAATCTAAATTTTAAAAAACTCCACCGCATCAAAAAATACAATCCACTTTCCTACTCCTGCCTTCCCAAATTGATTAACTTAATATTGCAATTTTAAATCCCCCCCCCCTCTTCTCTCTCTCTCTCTCACACACACACACACAATATTTTCAGTTTGCTATACAAGGAAATATTCACATTTTCCTCTTGGAAAAAACGCAATCCTAACACATTTTAAAAATTGATCTTAAACACTCCATTTTTAATTCTCCGCTTCTATAATTTGAACCAAGTAATGGCACTAAGAAGCAACAGAAAATGATTGTTCTCTATAGCACAGAGATTTTCAGGCTTTTGGGATTCTGTTCAGCGCTCGTCTACCGGCAATTACCAGCACAGAGCATAGAGTCCTCTGAGGCTGCACCTTGTAGGGTAAGATTGGTAGTGGTGAACAAAACTTGCTTCCAAGTAAGTTTTTCTGCCATTACTGATACTCTCCCAAGAGGAGGGGAGGTAGCCAACAGGGTGCCTTCCAGATGTTTTTTGAGCCCAGCTCCCATCAGCCCCAGCCACATCTGGTGGACATCACATTGGTTTGGTCAACCTGAGAGGAATCCTTGATCATCTTTTAATATTTCTGCAGAAGGACACGCCTTGGAAAAACCCCCCACTGCTGGAGCAGATTTACAGCACTTAAGATGGCTATATCGGTCTCCCCACTGATGTTTAAATTACATTCTTAGCTTCACTTGCCAGAATACTCGACTCTTACCAATGGAAATGCTGCTCTCATTCCTTCTTGTGCTGTATCAGTACAATAACTATCGTGGTGGATAGGGCCTATGGATGGCTACTAGCCAGTATAGCTGTGCTCTGCCTCCACAGTTAGAGGCAGCAAGGTTTTTGATTACCAGTTGCTAGAAACCACAGGAGGAGAGAGGGATCTTGTGCTCGAATCCTGCTTGCAGGTTTCCCTATGGGGCATCTGGCTAGCCACTGTGAGAAGAGGATGCTGGACTAGGTGGCCATTGGCCTGATCCAGCAAGCTTTTCTGATGCTGTTAGGATTGTTTCCAAACACGTCCTGGTCCTCTTTGTGAATGCAATGGCAACAACTTGTTCAGGGGAAGGGCTGTGTCTCAGGGGTAAAGCAACTGTATTGCACCCAAAGGTCCCAGGTTTAATCCCTGCTGCCAGTTAGTGTCAACAACACTGAGCTTGATGGGCTGGTAAGTCCTGACTCAGTATAAGGCAGCTGGTTCCTACGTGAGGCCATGCCTGATTCCAGTTATTCTTCTGTCCCTTTCCTTTATGGGGGGGAAAACCCCACCCTCTCCGCAGGGTGGGGGAAGGCCTGGTGAGGTGAGTTAGCTCAGCTGTAAAACCTGCCTAGGTACTTTTGGTGTTATCAGGACATTTGCTACAGCCAAAGTCCAAACTGCTTCAGTGGATTGAGCAAACTAATCATCTGGCATGGCTGACCATGTGTTTGCTCTCGTCCTGAGCTGTGGGAAGCACGAGGTAGTTAGCTATAGAACATGAAATTTCTATGAAGCAACCCAGAGCTTGGTCTGCTAATGTTACAGACCCGAGTTTGGGATAGAACTGGATTGTGAACTTAAAACATCAGATTTGCTGTGCATGGCATTACTGATCAGGCCTGAGACACATAGTACAAAGTGAGGCAGCCACCTCAAGTGGTAGGTTTTGAATGCTATCATAAGCAGACGCTTGGAAAGACCTCAGAGGCACTGCTATGTTCTTGCCTTATCCCTGTTAACTTTATGCGCTTTGCACAGCAGAATTCCCTGTTGGCTTGAACTTAATGATTAATTTATTTATACTCTGCCTTTTACTCTGGCAGGGACTAGAGGCAGCTTACAGATAAAAATAATAACAACTAAAAACATAGGGGGGAAAAACATTAAAATTAAACATGGTTAGAATTAAAACTATATATAAAAATCTATTTTAAACACACGGATAATTACAATAAAAACAGTGTGGTGCCAGCTCTTTTGTTAAAAGCAGTGAGTTCCTAAAAGCCAGTTGGAACAATAAACTCTTCACCTGTGAGTAAAAGGACAAAAAGGGGGCAGCCACTCTAATCTATTAAAAATAGTTCCCAAAATCAATTTGGGACAAAAAAAAGTCTTCACCTGCCACTAGAAGGGTAACGAGGAGGCAGCCACTCTCAACTATTACCACCCAAAGTCCCATAGCATTTTGGATGCATCCTCCAAAAGCTGTTGTATATATCTTAAATATAGTTAAGAACATAGGAAGAGCCTGCTAGATCAGAAGAGTGGCTCATCTAGTCTTGTGGCCAAGCAGATGCCCCAAGGAGGAAGCCCACAAGCAGGTTCTGAGCGCCACACCACTCTCTCCTAAATCAGGAGCTCAAGGCAGAGTTCATAGCCCCATCCCTCTCCACTTCATCTTCACACCCATCTGAGATAGGTCAGGCTGAAGGTTGGTGACAGGCCCAAGGTCACCAAGTGAGCTTTGTCACTGACTGAGGATTTGAACGCAGGTCCACTCTGCCTCTCTAACTCAGTTTTCCCAAATCTTCCCACAGCACATAGTTAAATTATAGAACTCACTCCCACAGGAGGCAGTGATGGCCACCAACTTGGATGAAGCCAAGAGAGGATTAGACAAATTCACAGAGGAGAGGGCTGTTGATGGCTACTAGCTTTGCTTTCACACTCATGTTTCTGAATAGCAGTTGCTGGAAATGGCAGAAGGTGGTTGTGCTCTTGTGCTTGAGTCCTGCTTTGAGGGTTTCCCTTAGGAGCACCTGGTTGACTACTGCAAGGGCAGGATGCTGGATTAGATGGGGTATTTGCTTGGTCCAACAGGCTCATCTTATGTTCTTAACCTGGTTCCTTCCAGATGTTTTGTTTTTATAACTGCCATCAACTCCAGCATAATACAACCGTGTAGATATGTTGCAGCCCAAAACAGCTGGGTGGCACTGAATTTGTGGAGGCTGCTCTGACCAATACATCACACTCCCTCTCATTAAAATGCACCGAGCAGATAAAGGTAGAACTAAGAGCTGGTTGTCTAAACCTGGTGGAGTGGTCTGGTGGAGTGGCTACAAGTGTGAACTGGTTCATCTCTGGTTCAGATCTCACAACAGTGGGCAGAGGGTCCGTCCAGACTGGTATGTGTGTGTGTGTGTTCTGCAACACAGCATTGATGCAGTAACAGTGCACCAGTGATGGATTTATACTGGACCATCCACACTAAACCATTCCAGTTTATTGGTTGTTCTACTCTGCTTCCCTTGTGTTGCTGCTTTATTGCTTTCTAGAGGGGCACTTTAGCACTATAGTGCAACACCCTTCCTCCCCTGCCCAGAACATTTGTGGTATAAAAAGTTACAGGATATTACCAGGACATTACTGGAGATCCACTGAATGGAAATGAATCAGCATGCCCACCCCAAACCCTTTGCAGGCACAAATAGTATTCAAAGCAGGATTGGTATAATTGGGTATAACATGCCCAATACCATCATAAGAATAATAATGAACCCCAAATTAAAAGGACATATGGGAGGCCCCTTAGAGAAGCCACTCCCTTAGCCTTGATCCTTTGCATATGAGAATAGTAATGCTACTGACCTACCTAGTAGGAGTGTCTCCACCCCATCAATAAGCTGAGATCTGAGGTCTACCTCCGGGGGTCTTCTGGTGGTTCCTTCACTGCAAGAAGTTACAAGGAACCAAGCAGAGGGCCTTCTCGTCGGTAGTGCCCTCCCTATGGAACGCCCTCCCATGTCAAGGAGATTAAGAACTACACAACTTTTAGAAGACATCTGAAGGCAGCCCTATATTGGGAAGTTTTTACCATTTGACGTTTTGTTATGTTTTTATATTCTGCTGGAGATAATGCGTGTGAATAGTAGTAGTACTGACCTACCTAATAGGGTTGCTGGAAGGATTACTGAGATAATGCATGTGAAGTGCTTTGAATGCTCAAATATGCCATGTGAAATGTTGTGTCCTCATAGTTTCAATCCATTTTTCATGAATTAGTTGAATTGCCTTTACTACAGCCCGCTAAGCATCGGAGCCATTTTAAACTTGCCATCACTTGAGAGCCCAGTGTGAACCCACCCGCAACGCTCCTTTCCAAATCCTAATAGCACGATCCTCCTCCTCTTTCACCTTTTCACGGATGTCCATCACAAAAGAGGAGAACAGGTGTTCTCCTGACTCCTTTGGCTTCCTCTGAGAGGAGACACCTGACAAATCATCAAAAGTTAATGATCAAAAAGCTTATCTGAGCCTTTTCGTTTATAAATTTATAAGACAAAAGAGAAATAATAAAGCCACTGGATAATTAGTAACCAGCTCAGTCCTGAGGCTTTGGAAATCAAACTGACCCTAGATCTCGACACAGACTCTGGGAGAGGTGGAGGGGAAAGGTGGGGTGATGCAAGGGGTCATTTGGGAGCCGGGGAGTTTTAAAGATCGACCCCAAAAAGGGGAAATGAGCAAAGAAAGATGATTCGAGGGGGTGGTTGCGGTTAAAAATAGGAGAAAGAAAGAAAATACAAGACAAGAAGGAACAATGGTGGAAGAAAAGGACTTTTGGAGTCTTGAGGCCTTTCTCCTTCCACTCACAGGTAAGAAGCGCCTCTTGCTTTGCTTGTGACACTGGGCTCAGAAGCAAAAGCGGTACAGCTAATTAATGTGACTCCATTGGGATCTGCATCACAGGGGTGGCTATTGCAAGGTCTTTGCTTAGTTTTTGTCAATCTTTTTGTCCAACGTAGAGCTCAAATCTACATCCCTGAGATTAAGAGTTTCATGCTCTACTGAATGAGCTATCCCACAGATTCCGCACTGACCTGCCTTCCATTTGCTCCCAAAATCAGAGCTGTGGTCTTCACAAGCTCTCCCTATCAGTAACAGAAGGGGCTGTTTTTGCATTCATATTTTCCCCCAAGGAGTCCTTCCATAGGAGCTCATGTAAATCCCCTCCCTGCATACAGAGATTCTCCCCCAGCCCCTAATAAATATTATTAGATTCAACAACAGTCTGGAGTTTTAAAAGAACGTTTTTACTCCCCCACCTCCAAATGGAGCTCATTTATAAGTACGTAGGTTGTGGATATATTATGGTTAGCAAGAGTGGGAAAGAAAGTAAGGGAGATGGGAAAGAATGGTCACAACCTTCCTGCTAGGAACATTGGCATGAATTCCTAGGGAATCCTCTCTTTGTCCAAGGCTGGCAGCGCATACTTTGAGCATGCCTGTTTTGCCAGTAACAACAAGATGGCTTATCTGAGTTATTCGAGACTGAGGGCAAGAGTGTTGTGTGTTTGGGGAACATGTCTCATGATGGCAACTCTATGGCGCTTCATTTCACATCTTTGAACACTTCTGCTGTAGGAACAATTATGCGGACAGTTTCCCCATGCTCATCAACCCCAACTGTCCGAAGATAGTTCCTTGCTTGCTCAGGTTTAGAAAAACGATTCTGGGTTCTACAAGGCTAACTCTTCTACCTCCCATGCAACATCTGAAATGGCGGACAGGATAAAAAAAAGAGATGTTTGCTGAGTGAGTTCCAAAGTTATTCCTCACCTAAAGAAGTACCTTCTTATCTGAATTGGACTTTGGGGCACTCTGTTGGCATGGGCCTGAAATTTTAGGTTTTAACTATACCTTTTATTTAGAATCATCTCAGACAGGGAAGCTGGGTTCTTGTCCAGTAGTTGTGCTACAACATGAATCTCTATGCCTTTAGATCGGCTGCTAGCACTAAGGTAAGGGTTAGGGTGATTTGAGAAGGTAGAGGATAAAAGAGGACACACACACACACACACACACACACAGAGAGAGAGAGAGAGAGAGAGAGAGAGAGAGAGAGAGAGATATTAGGCAGGAGATGCCCTTACTGTAAGAGTCTTTCCACCACGGCTTTCTGGTGTGCAGCCTCTTCTGGGCTTAGGTTTTCCAGCTCCTTCATTATTGGCGGAGTGAAGTCTTCTCCATCGTCAGAGGTCTCGTCTTCGGACATCCTGGACTCCCCCATCCCATTGGCAAGAGCTGTGAGTTCTGTACAAGGTTCTCTTTTCTCGACTTGGATTGTGCTGGCAGTCCGCTGCTGGCTGTCGCCATGCTGTGGGTAGGGGTCCGATTCCATCAGGGCTTTGATCAGTGTCTCCTTGCTCAGCCCAGATTCCAGGAGAGCCCCCAGCAGCTCCACCTGAAGATGAGTGAGTTTGGAAACCATGGTCTTTCAGTTCTGGCCGCTTCTCCTAAGGCCCGAGGTTTTTCCAACGTGCTCGACGCAGATCCCCGTGTTTGCTACACCATGTTTCTGAAGCCACCCGTCGGAGCGGAATAGAAATGGCAGCAGGTTCGGCCTTTGCAAACCCCCCCCAACAAAAAAAATTCCCCAAGAGGAAAAAAAAAGCAGCTTCAGACCCCCCACAACTGTCCTGAGTCAGTGCTGATAAAGGGACCCTCGCCTATCTGTTTACATTGGAGCAATGCAAATTCTCCAAGGTTCATATTTATCTGTGTGCTTAGGCAAGTTACTGAACTTTGGACTTCGGCATTGCAACAGCAGTTCACAAAGTGCCCAGGAAGGGAGGGAGAGCGAGAGGAAAAATAAGAGGGGGAAGAAGAGTGGAGGAAAAGGAGATGAGGCCGCACAGGAGACACCTCTTGAAGAAAAAGAAGGGACCAGGTGGTGGTGGAGAGGAGCAGGATTTGGGCATGGGAAGAAGTTTAATGGCATCTCCTAGAAAGGTACATAATAGAACGATACCAAGCTCAGTAGCAGAACATCTGCTCAGAAGCAGAAGCAGTCCCTGGCATCTCTAAGCAGAGTTGGGAAATAATCTTGCCTGAAACCCCGGAGAGCTGTTGCCAGTCAGTGTAGACAGTACTGGGTGAGATGGACCAACGGTCTGACTCGGTGTAAGGTAGCTTCCTATGTATCTTTGGGATGTGGCTGGAAAGTATAGAAAGGGCTGGCCCAGTACATTCTGAGATGTAGATGGTCATGTCCTCCTCAAATGGTTCTTTCCCTCAGCTCCTAACTCATTGGGTCCATCAGGAGGTTGTCTTCTGGAAGAAGCCCCATTGCAATGAAAATAAGCTGCGGAAGGGCATGGGCACGCTGTTCATGATAGATTTGACGTAAGGATGACAACCTGTCTGTCCCACGCTCTGCTGCCAGCAGGGATGGGTGGATCTGGGCTTCCCTCACTTGTTCATATTTCCAAGTATAAATTCAGTTCTTCATATTTCCATATCAGTTTGTGTTGTTTTTTTAAAAGTCCTCATGAAAATTCATCAGAATTTTGGTGCAAATTTCTCCTAATTTGCACATTTTTTATTCTTCTTGTTGCTGTTTATATATAGCCTTTCCCCCAGACTCCTACTCAAGGGGACTTACACAAATTAAAACAACACAGATGAAATACAAAAAGCTAAAAAGATGATAGTTTAAAAGTAATTGGACTAATAAATTAAAACAATATACAAATTTCTATGCAATTTTCCATAATATGTTCTATGTCCCTATGTTGTTTTCTCCTAATGTATGCATGTTTATGCACACTTTATCCCAGTCAATACAATTTTCTTTTTCACATTCGCTGGCTAGAGAACTGCACTGCAAAATTTGTAAAAGTGCACATTTTGAAGGATGGTTCTGCATTTCAGTCTGTGTATTCAAAATAAAAAAATTCCTTCTAGTAGCACCTTAAAGACCAACTAAGAACTAACTTAGTTGGTCTTTAAGGTGCTACTGGAAGGAATTTTTTTATTTTGACTATGGCAGACCAACACGGCTACCTATCTGTAAGTCTGTGTATTGTTTCAGAAAGTGCAAATTCAGTAGGACTGCCTTTATAGGAGAACCAAAATAACTTCCAATGAAAAACAAACCTGAGTAATGCAATTCCCAGGGCAGTTCTGCAATTACACATTTCCATCCATGTTTTAAAAAATAAGATAAAAGACAAGTACGGTATACACTGAGGAGATGTGATAGCCCTATATTCAAATATCTAAAGGGTTTTCACATGGAGAATGGATCATGCTTGTTTTCTCCTACTTCAGATGCTAGGACCCAAACCAATGGATTCAAAGTTACAAGAAAGGAGATTTCAACTTAACATCAGGATGAATTTTCTGACAGTAAGTGCTATTTGACAATGGAACAGACTCCCAAGAGAGGTGGTAAAACTCTTCTTCGTTGGAGGTTTTCAAACAGAAGATGGATGGCCATCTGTCATGTATGATCTAGTTGAGATTCCAGCGTTGCAAGGAGGGACTAGATGACCCTCAGGATCCCTTCCAACTCTACAATTATTATTATTTTTTAATTCTATTATCAGGCAGGCACCTTCACAGTACTCTCTGGCACCTGCTTACAACATTTTGGTTTAGACAAGTCTATCCAGATGTTCAGAAAGTTGATTAGAGTTTTAATCTATCTTTAGTCTATTATTTTAACTTTTCAAAAGTGTTAAATTCCTGTATTGTTGCTAATTATTCTTATTGATAATCTTAGGTAAAGGTAAAGGGACCCCTGACCATTAGGTCCAGTCGTGACCGACTCTGGGGTTGCAGCACTCATCTTGCTTTATTGGCCGAGGGAGCCGGCGTACAGCTTCTGGGTCATGTGGCCAGCACGACTAAGCTGCTTCTGGCGAACCAGAGCAGCGCACGGAAACGCCGTTTACCTTCCCGCCGGAGCGGTACCTATTTATCTACTTGCACTTTGACTTGCTTTTGAACTGCTAGGTTGGCAGGAGCAGGGACC
Organism: Podarcis liolepis; assembly: GCF_965112155.1. Lineage (NCBI taxonomy): Eukaryota > Metazoa > Chordata > Lepidosauria > Squamata > Lacertidae > Podarcis > Podarcis liolepis. The sequence goes on along the minus strand of NC_139566.1, from coordinate 27,546,534 downwards.
GAGCAACGGGAGCTCACCCTGTCGCGGGAATTCGAACCGCTGACCTTCTGATCGGCAAGTCCTAGGCTCTGTGGTTTGACCCACAGCGCCACCCGCGTCCCTTGATTGATAATCATACCATAATCTTATTGTTTATTTATTATAATTATTATAGTAACACTTTGAACTTAGCCTAGTAACACTTCCACTCCTCTTTTGCAAAAGAGTCCAGGTTGGGAAATAAAGCAGGAAAACAGAGCTTTTTAAAAAACATGTAGGAACATCTGAAAACATTTCAAAGCAATTCAGTATCCTCACAGTAAATAATTTAATGGCTGCCAACAGTGCTATTTTTCTAGAAAAGGAGGTGCCACTGCCAAAACTCACCATGAATGCCACCCTTGTTCTCTTAGAATGACAATGGCGCCCACCTGAGAGGTGCTGGAACTCAGTTCCGGCTGAAAAAAAAGCACTGGTTGCCAGTAGCAGTATCTGTCAGCCTTCAAAGGCCTGGGTGAACATGATTATTATTTTTTATAAAAAAAATCTTCCTGAATGTTGTTAAGGAGGGAGACAGATGCACCTCTCCTACTAGGAAGGTGTTCCACAAACAGGGAACCACCACTGTGAAGACCCTGTAGTTTATCAGCACCAACTGGACAGTTCCATGTTGTGGCATCACCAGCAGGGCCTCCCCTGCTGATCATAAGGCCCAAGATGGTGGATATTGAAGGAGGTGGCCTGCCCTTGAATACCCTAGGTTTCAACCTTTTTGAGTCCACGGCTCCCTTGACCAACTACAGTGGTACATCGGGTTACATACGCTGTTCTTCAGGATGAGAACAGAAATTGTGCTCCGGCGGCAGCAGGAGACCCCATTAGCTAAAGTGGTGCTTCAGGTTAAGAACAGTTTCAGGTTAAGAACGGACCTCTGGAACGAATTAAGTACTTAACCTGAGGTACCACTGTACATTCTTTCTGTGGCACCCCTGTGGGGCTCAGGAGCCCAGTTATGACACCCCTCGCTTGCAGAGTTGGCAGCTTCTCACCCTTTTTCGAATACCCTCCCTTGTGGAGTGTTCCCTCTTCCTCCTCTCCCCTCTCCTTGGGAGTCCTCTGGGCAGCCACTGCTGCTGCCCCTGGTTTCTTAGCTTTGCCCCCAGCCACAAAGAGAGGTGCTTTCTCCCACTGCCCCACAGGGGCCTGGGACTTGTCTGTCCATTTCCAGCAGCAAGGGCTGGTGGACTGGATGGGATCCCTCACCCGCTTGCTTGCTTACTTACTCCAAGGCCACCTGAGCTCCTGGCAACCAGCACCCCCTGGCCAGCCCCAGAGGCACCATTTGCCTGGGGAGCTTGTAGCCAGGGCTTTTGCACAAACAAGCCTTTGGGAGGCAGAGACGCAAGAGGACATCAGAGGAGGGAGGGAAGGAAGGAAAGAGGGACTGAGGCCAGTGTTGCCCGTGGTTTCCCTGACCATCATTCAAGGCACCCCAGGGTGCCACGGCACACTGGTTGAAAACCTCTGCCCTGGTGCTTTAATAGACAATCTGTGTATTACATATTCCTATTTGGCGGCTCAGGTACACAAAATGAAAGAGATCTTGACAGATCTCATCCTGCCCATTTACTTCCTGGCCTGTGATTATCCCATTATAGAACCAAGCCAGGCGTCTCCCTTGATGACTGAGCTTGTAGCTCCACCCAAAGTTTCTACGCCCACCTGTCTACAGCAGCTGACAGGTAACTTATACAACCTGGCTGGAACCAGCTTTCCGCAGGGAAACTTGCCATGTCCAGGGCTTGGCTTATGGTTTAAAAGGTTTTTGGTCAAGTGGTCCTCAAGGCAATCTATATTGATAGCCATCTGTCAGGGATTCTTTAGTTATGATTCCTGCAGGGAGCTGGACCAAATTACCTTTTGAGTCTCTTCTAACTCTAACATTCTATGATGGCGACTTACAACAGATCAGTCTTCACCAACCTGATGCATGCCTGCACCCATGTTTTTTGGACTACATCTCCCATCAGCCCTATCCAGCATGGCTGTGCTTCCATTAACTCCAGCATCGTACGGCTGGGCTGGCAGGGCCTGATGGGAGCTGTAGTGCAAAAGATGCTTTAAATGTGTGAGGTGCATGCAGCCAAGCGAACGCATGCAACTGCTTCAGTGTAGGTGCTGAGTTGGGGCTAGAGAAATTTAGAAGCAGAGAGCAAATCCAAGAAACACAGGGCTGGGGGTTTCTGTCCTCCACTGCCGGCTTTCTGATTCTTCTTTTATCCAGGACGGAAAGGCAAGAAGACCGAAGAAAAATGTGGATAGGATGTGCACATTGTTGGTATCAGAAAGAAGAGTGCCACTTAGTGGCCAAACTGACCTGTTGCACTACTTTAAAACAGCCTGTTTGATGCATCAGATGCAGGAGTGAGGAACTTTTTCAAGCGGAGGGCCACATTCCCTTCTGAGTAACCTTAGAAGGGCCACATGCCAAAAGTGGGCAAGGCCAGAGGCAGAATAAAAAGTGGGTGGAACAATGAGTGCAAACTTTACCTTTGTACAGTAGGCTTGCTTCTACACACCTCACTCTCTCCTCCACCCAGACAAGCAAGAGGCATGATCGAAATTCAAGGGCACGTTAGGGCTGGGTGAGATCTGATTTTCAACATCGCAATATATAACCAGCTAAACATCGCAATGTATTTATACATTGAAAGAAGGATGGAGCTATGTAGAGGCACTGGCTGGCTTCACAGTTTTCTCCATACAGTGGTACCTCTGGTTACATACGCTTCAGGTTACAGACTCCGCTAACCCAGAAATAGTGCTTCAGGTTAAGAACTTTGCTTCAGGATAAGAACAGAAATCATGCTCCTGCGGCGCGGCGGCAGCAGGAGGCCCCATTAGCTAAAGTGGTGCTTCAGGTTAAGAACAGCTTCGGGTTAAGAACGGACTTCCAGAACGAATTAAGTACGTAACCAGAGGTACCACTGTATTGGGGTTTTTTTTGCATAGCACGCGTGTGCACACACAAACTGTTTCACAATACAGTATGTTGCCAGGTCAGAAACTATGAAACCAGTATCATGATGTGGACTTCAAAACGGTTTTGGAGGATATATCACCCAGTCCTACTGTGGATATAATTGGATCTCACCTATTAACTTTAATACCATTTCAAGAGATTTGTGGGGTTTTTTTACTGGATAGTGAGGTACATTTTAAATAAATAAATGTATATTAAAATTGTGTAGATCTCTCTTATATTTTTTACATTTTACTGCACCTTGAAATCACATGCTAAGGATCTAAAAGACAGAACAAGATGAATAAGGCCATTCTACCAGAAGCCGACATCTGCCCTACTCCCGTGGAAGAACCCAGTAGATGGGAGAAACCGCAGCCAGCTACCCGGGAAATCACACAAGAAAAATCCAAGCTCTCAAACCAAGCGACTGTAGCATCAAATAATAGCCTCGCCCTTGATACAATAGACTGGACAGTCCCAGAAGAAGTAGATCTGCTGAGTAACTTTACCAAGCTACCAGACAAAGAACAAATAAACATACTCAGTAAATTGACGAAACTACAGGCCAGATTGACCGAAATTCACCAACAAGGGCAACAAAATGCAGTAGAAACAATACACAATCAAACTTTACACTTACCAGCCCTCTCCCCTAAATGCATAGTCAAAAAGAAAGCCACCAATGGAACTTTCAAATGTATAGATGCAGACCTTCAAATCCAGCCTCCTTTAGAATATGAAATGGCAAGGAAAAACTCCAGCAATGAGACCACAAATTCCTGGCTGAGATATCAAATACTAGCTCTAAACGAAATAGGTACCCCTTATTTAAGTACTACAAAGGACTCTAACATTGCCGAACAAAAGATGACCTCCAACAGACCTGATTCACTGAGCCCAACATCAAATGAGGCCAAAGAAATGGAACTAGAGACTGAAAACAGTCCTACTGTCCACAACAGTCTACCAACCACAGAAATTTCTCAGGAACAAGGAATAGTTAAGGAAGAAAACCAAGAAAGGGAGGAAATTTTAATTTCCCGCACTTTAAAAAAGAATCTAAAAGACCCACCATTATGTTCCCCGCCGAAAGCAGCGACAAATGGCTGTATCTGCACAAGACAAAATCCCTCGCTGGACTCAATAACAGAACTAGAATGACTAAATGCTGTCAACCAGCCATCAACTCAAAAACGGATCCTACGCTTGCTGTCCTGGAATATTGCAGGGTGGGGAAACAAAGACGGAGACCCAGACCTAATGAACTTCCTTAAAGATTTTGAATTAATACTTCTACAAGAAACATGGTCAACTAGAGATATTAAAATCAATGGATTCACCTCCTATACGAAACCCGCAGTGAAAACAAACACGAAGGGCCGGCCGAAAGCAGGGTTCTGTTGCATGATCAAAGACAACTTAGGGTTTGAAATCAAGCAGCTAGAAAAATGCTTACCACTTGCACAAGCTCTACTTTTAACCCAAAAAGACGATACTTTGCTACTTGTAAATGTCTATATCCCCCCAACCAAAAACAACAGCAGCAGTGAAAATTGGTCACAACTAACCTTTTATATAGAAAATTTGACCGATAAATACCCAAATGCCTCACTGATAATAGCAGGTGATTTTAATGCCAGAGTGGGAACCAACAATGAACAACTATGTAGCAAACTAAATTGGAATACTGATAATGATATCGCACATGCCCTGAAAATAGGACGATTCTCCAGAGATAGGGTTGTAAACAACGAAGGCTTACGCCTACTTGAATTATGTAACAACTTTAATTTGCAGATTGTGAACGGTTCAACAAAAGGCGATAGAAGCGGGGAGTTTACATACTTCTCCCCCCGAGGATGCAGTGTCATCGACTATATTCTTGTCCCTTATAATATTATAAATTCAATCATGGACCTCAAAATTGGAACGCGTACTGAAAGCGACCATCAGCCATTATTGTTGTCTATTAACTTAAAGGACGAAACCAAAATAACCAAGTACAATATCATAGAACCTTCTCAATACAAACAAATGACCCAATTAAAATGGTCCCAGGAAATGAGTGCAGCAGTGGGGCAAAAACTTACAGCCAACCTGAGAAAACAAGTATTATCCAACTTAAAGACCACTAATCCCTACAGTGATATTCCGAAAATTTATAATGAAATCTTCCAAATGTTCGTAGAGCTTAGTACTCCACCTAAAGTTTGGGTACTTAAACATAGCGCTAGCCCTTGGTTTGATGATGAATGTTTCCAGCTAAAAAGAAAGCTGCGCCAAACATTTAAAAATAATCGCGCTAAACTAGAGCCCTCTTATCTTGATGAAAAAAGACAATACCATTACATTCTGGCCGAAAAGAAACAGAAATATGCAACCCAAAAATGGCTACAATTACTCGACTCAATTCAGAGTAAAAACAACAAAGCGTTCTGGAACCTGGTGTACGGAGGATTGAAAGCCGAAAACCAACTAACTCTACCACCAATTGCAGAATCCAAATGGTCCCAATACTTCACATCTGTATTTAACAATCTACACAGTGAACTCAAAGGAAATGAGACCACTAAAAATAAAATCAATAAACTCCAGGAGTGGCCAAGGGTAGAAGAAGAGGAAATTAGAGAGATAGTTAAAAATTTCAAATCGGGGAAATCTCCTGGGCCAGACGGTCTACCAATAGAATTATTCAAGACCTATATAGATTGGTGGGCAGAACCCTTAGCTCAATTGTTTACTCTCATAGATAAATATGGGATCATACCTGAGATATGGTTAAGATCAATAATTATCCCAATCTTTAAAAATGGCGACCCAAAAGAACCAAGGAATTACAGACCGATAAGCCTATTATCAGTGATAGGGAAAATCTACGCTAAGCACCTTTTATCTAAACTTCTTACCTGGATGAAAAATCTAAATTTACCAGGGAAAGAACAAATAGGTTTCTCCAAAGGTTGCTCTACATTAGACCACTGCCTTATACTTATGCATTTGGTTGAAAAATATAGATCCCAAAGGCAATCTAAGATATATGCTGCTTTTGTAGACTTTCGTGGTGCATTCGACTCAATTGACCGCCCAAAGCTGTGGAGGAAACTCGCAGAATTAAAAATTGATCAGCGCTTATTGATTCTAATACAAAATCTATACTCTTCCAATACCTGTCAAGTCAAACTTAACACCAAAGGTCACCTTTCATCAGACATCCCAAACTCGAAAGGGGTAAAACAAGGGTGTATTCTCGCTCCCTTTCTATTTAATTTATTTTTATCAGACTTGCCAGATCACCTCCAAAAAATAGAATCACATGCCCCTAAACTTAATCAGAAACCAGTTCCTCTCTTATTATACGCAGACGATGCTGTCCTACTATCATTAACGAGCTTGGGTCTGAAACGTCTTATATCTTCTCTGATCCTTTACTGCGAATGTAACAAACTCTCTATAAATTATGAGAAGACAAAAATTTTGGTCTTCTCGAATGGTTGGAAATTAGAGAAATGGAAAATAAGAGGGCAAGAAATCCAACAAGTGAAAATCTATAGGTACCTGGGAATCTTATTCCAGAGCAATTTAGGGTGGGCAAATCATCGCACAAATGCCATAAAACAGGCAAAGTGTACCTCATCAGCAGTTGCCCGTTTTTATTATCAGAAAGGTAATCAATTTATTCCTGCGGCCAATCAGATATTTCAAACAAAAGTGCAATCCCAGATATTCTATGGAATCCCGCTATGGGTCCAAGCATATAACAGTGATTTAAAAAAGATTCACTCCAGCTTTCTGAGACGTATTCTTGGACTCCCAGCTGTGATCAAATATGAAACAATGTGTGCAGAAATAGGCATACACACAATGGAATATTGGGCATGGTCCACCTCAATAAAGTACTGGTTACGCTGCCATTTTCGCTGCCCTCCATCAAGTCTGCTCGCTGATTTGCTCAAAGACTCCTATAAATCAAGATGGTATCAGTACCTCGAAAAAAAGATTGAATCTTTAGGCATCGAGCTGGAGCCCCTGTACAATTCTAATGAGCAATACATTTTCCATAATATCCAAACTAGACTAAAGGATGTCGAGAGACAAAATATTATGGCAGCTGTAAACAAAATTTGCTCCCCCATATTCTATGATTTAAATATCTTAGATAGCAGAGCCAATTACGTCACTAAATTAATAATCCCAGCCCAACGTAGGGCTTTTATGCTGGCCCGTTTGAATGTTTTTCCCTCAGCATTTGTCAGGGGAAGATATCAAAACATTCCTAGAAACAAGAGATTCTGCAGATGTTCTATGAATGTCCCGGACACTGTAGAGCATATTCTCTTTCATTGCCCATTGTACAGTATCCCACGTCAACGCGTGCTGTCCCCTCTTTTGGGTGGTCTGGAACCCCAGCAAGGTGAATGTGTGGGATTCTGCCTATCCGACGTCGACCAAAGGGTAACGGCGGGGGTAGCCGAGTTTTTGGTAGCAGTCCTCCAAGGAGCAGGTTAACAACGAAAACCACTGATTTTATATGTATATATATATATATGTATGTAGCCAACTGCTGCCTTTTATATATATTTCAAAGCTTTTATATGTTATTTCCTCTTCTATGGTTTTATTTGCACAATGCCTAATAAAGGTTTGATAAGTAAGTAAGTAATAAATAAATGTATATTAAAATTGTGTAGATCTCTCTTATATTTTTTACATTTTACTGCACCTTGAAATCACATGCTAAGGAAATTCCTCCCCCCCCCCCCAAGTATTCTGGGCACTGTAGTTTTCCCCTCACAGAGTTACAGTTCTAACAAGCCTTAACAAACTGTTGTTGTTATTGTTGTTGTTGATTAGTCGTGTCCGACTCTTCATGACCCCATGGACCAGAGCACGCCAGGCACTCCTGTCTTCCACTGCCTCCCGCAGTTTGGTCAGACTCATGCTGGTAGCTTCGAGAAACTACTGTAACAAACTACTATACCAAACTACTATACCCATAATATTTGGGGGGCGCGGGGAGGGGCGGAAATGCCTTTTGAATGTGAGAAGAGGATCTTGGACCAGGTGGGCTTTCTGTCTGATCTAGCAGGCTCTTCTTATATTTTAAGGAAGCGACAGGACATGCCCAGTTCAAAACAAAGAATTATGTATGCAGTTAAACTATCAAAGGTACAGAGTCCAGACCATGGGTAGGCAAACCAAGGCCCGGGGGCTGGTCCAGCCCAATTGCCTTCTAAATCCAGCCCGCAGACAGTCTGGGAATCAGTGTGTTTTTACACGAGTAGAATGTGTCCTTTTGTTTAAAATACATCTCTGGGTTATTTGTGGGGCATAGGAATTCGTTCATTCCCCCCCCCTCCCCAAAAAAAATATAGTCAGGCCCCAGACGAGGTCTGAGGGACAGTGGCCCCCTGCTGAAAAAGTCTGCTGACACCTGGTCCAGATAGCATTGAAAGCAGACAGGTATTTTATCACCTCAATGCCATCATGAGCACAAGTCATTGTGACCCACGATAAAATGGACTTTGGAGGAGGGGCTCAAAGGCTGCTACTCAAGTGTTAGATTCAGTTCCCTGTTAAAAAGGGAAGCCACGTTGTGTGCTGACCTTTCCATTCTCTAGGAGAGGAATCATTTCAAACCCAAGCAGCCTCAAACAAACCCAAGTGCCCTTAACTATCAAACCACTAAAATTGGTTCCCACTGATGAATCAACCTGTAGCTGGTGCCCCAAGGCAAGCTTGCAGCCTAGCAGAGCTGTCTCCTCCAGAACTACTCCCAAAGCAGCCCTGCTTACGTCAGCAGTAAAACAAGTGCAAAATGAGCAGCAGTTAAAAGACATGTGCAAAATTGTGAAACTTGGGCTCCAGCCTGTTTCACTTCAGGTCCCCCCCCCCCCATCTTCCTTCAATGTGGGAAATATTCATTTGCCATAGGCCAGACGACGAGGAGCCCAGTTTCCATCCCGTCCCAGTGGGGAAAAAAGACTGCTGAGGAGGAGCAGATGAGGCTTAACAGTGTTTAAAGTAGATGAAGCAATTCCACTCATTATCATTATGGTAATAATAGTAATTATGCCATTAACCTTTCTAGCAACTTCCCCAAGAGAGCCAGCAAGTGCTGTAATGCAGACACATCATAATGATGCTGTGGTCATACAGGCTGCAATCTTCAAACCACTTACTCTGAAGTAGTCTTATTAAAGTCCCTTGGACACTTCTCAAGGGTAAGAAGTGGGAAGAGACTGTGTTTAATGTGTTCACTTCAGGGTTCTGGAGTGATAGGGAGTGTGCATCCTCTCTCTCCGTGTGTGTTGTGATATCTTTTCCAGCCCCTCCTCTGATAGACAGAATCATTTGGTGGGTGTGGGAAATGCATTATTTTTCTGTATTATTAAAACTGCAGAAATGGCAGTTCTACTGGGTTTTATCCAACTAAATTTTTTCGCAGAGTAGATCAATTGAAAATAATGGGCCCAATTTAGCCTGAGCATTAATTTCAGTAGACCTACCCTGAGGACACTTGACTATCACTATCTTCAGTTGTATTGCAGCAAATTAAGGGTGCATAATGAAAGCTGATTTGGAGCGCAAGAGCCTGCTGGTTAAGGCCAAAGGGGAACCCACCCAGCTCAGCACCATTCTCACAGTAGCCAACCCGATTCCCCAAAGAAAAGCCCTCGACGAGGACCAGAGAACATCTGCACTACTCTCCTCAATTGTGATTCCCAGCAAATGGTTTTCAGAAGCATACTGCCTCCTAGTATTATCAACCTTGGTGAAAGTCAGTGTAAAAAGAGAGAAAAATGACAAAAAAGTTTTACTTTTTAAAAAATACAATACATTGTTTAAATTGAAAAATATTTATTTCATTACAGATAATATAAATCTGTATATATGATATGATATTATAAATTTATGTCTTCTTCTTCTTCTTCTTCTTCTTCTTTGAATTTATATACTGCCCTATACCCAGATGCCTTAGGGCAGTTCACAGAACAAAATCAAAATATAAAAGCACAAAATATATACAGTGGACCCTCTGGATACAAATTTAATTCATTCCAGGGGTCTGTGTGCACTCCAAAAAATCCGTATCCAGACGCGCCTGTTCTGCGCATGTGCGGCCGGCAGGAGCCCGCTCCTGTGCAGGTGTGGCCGCCGAAAGCCTTCCTGTTACTTCCGGGTTCGCTGCGTGTGTATCCTGAAGAATATGCAACCAAAGAGGTATGTAACCTGAGGTTCCACTGTAATCGAAATAAAAACAACCCAATAACTTCCCCTCCAAAAAACACCCACATTTTAAAAGGGCATAGGATATCAGTCAAATCAACCAAAGTCCTGGTTAAAAAGGAACTTTTTTTGCCTGGTGCCTAGAAGTATATAATGAAGGTGCCAGGTGAACTTCTCTGGGGAGAGCATTCCACAGATGGGAGCCACTGCAGAGAAGGCCCATTCTCGTGTTGCCACCCGCCGGACCTCTCTAGAAGGAGGCATATGAAGAAGGACCTCAGAAGATGATCTCAGGATCTGGGTAGGTTCATATGGAAAGTAAAATCCTTGAGGTATTGTGGTCAAGGCTTTATAGGTCAAAACCAGCACTTTGATTTGGGTCCGGAAACTAATTGGTAGCCAGTGCAGTCGGACCAGGATCGGTGTAATATGCTCAAACCGTCTTGCTCTGGTGAGCAACCTGGCTGCTGAATTCTTCAGTAGCTGAAGTTTCCGAACCGTCTCCAGAGGCAGCCCTACGTATAATGCAGGGCAGTGATCTAACCTTGGAGTAACCAGAGCATAGACAACAGTAGTTAGGCTATCCCTGTCCAGATAGGAGCGTAGCTGGGCCACCAGCCAAAGCTGATGGAAGGTACTCTGGGCCATTGAGACCACCTGAGCCTCGAGCGACAGCAAAGGATCCTGGAGTACCCCCAAGTTACAAACCTGCTCCTCCTCCTGCTCCGTGTATCTGAAGAAGTGTGCATGCACACGAAAGCTCATACCAAGAACTAACTTAGTTGGTCTTTAAGGTGCTACTGGAAGGAATTTTTTTATTTTGACTATGGCAGACCAACACGGCTACCTATCTACTACTGCTCCTTCAAAGGAAGTGTAACCCCTTCAAGGCAGGTGACCTCCCAGCCATCTGGTCTAGAGAACCAGCCACTAACAGTGCCTCAATCTTATCTGGATTTAGTTTCAGTTTGTTGGCTTTCTTCCAGTCCATTACCGAGGCAAGACACTGATCCAGCACTTCCACTGTCTCACCTGCAGATGTAAAGGAGAAATAGAGCCAAGTGCCATCAGCATACTGCTGACAATGTACTCCAAATCTCCGGATAACCCCACCCAGTGGATTCATGTAGATGTGGGATAGAATTGAGCCCTGTGGAACCCCACACTGTAGGTTCCACAGGGCTGAAAAGCATCCCCCAAGCAACACCCTCTGGGAACGACCATCCAAGTAGGACTGGAACCACTGCAAAGCGGTGCCACCCACCCTAGTTTGGACAGTCGCTCCAGAAGGATACCATGCTCCATGGTATCAAAAGCTGCTGAGAGGTCGAGAAGAATTAACAGGGACAGGTTTCCCTTGTCTCTCTCTCAACAGAGGTCATCATAAAGGGCAACCAAGGCAATTTCTGTGCCAAAACCGGGCCTAAACCCCAATTGAAATGGATCCAGAAAATCAGTTTCTACCAAAAGCACCTAGATCTGGTCTGCGACCTCTTGTTCAGGAAAGGAAGATTAGCAACTTGCTGGTAGTTACTTAGGTTTTCCGAATCCAGGGAAGGTTTCTTAAGGAGTGGTTTTACCACTGCCTCTTTCAAACAGGCAGGGACCACCCCCTTTCTTAAACAGGCATTGGTCACCTCCCTGGCCCAGCCAGCTGTTCCTTCCCTGCTGGTTTTTATCAACCAAGAGGGGCAAGGGTCTAGAGTGCAAGTGCTTGCCTTGACTGATCTGAGCACCTTGTCCACATTCTCGAGCCTTACCAGCTGAAATTCATCCAATACAACAGGACTGGACTGTACTCTGGACGCCCCATGAGATTCATCTGCTGTAACAGCAGTCAAGGTCTTGGTGGATGCAAGCAATTAATATAACTAATAATTAATATTAGTTATATTAACTATTAAATTAATTCAATTAGATATATTAAGTGTATTATTTTTATCTTACCAGTAGATATAGCATTGTGGGGGGGGGGGAAATGTACATAAAAGAAAAGCATGTTTTTGGAGATCAGTGCCCCTTGTAAAGAAGAGTATCTAACAACGCCCCACCCCAATGAAATTTAGAGAATCTTCAACAAAGGGGGATACCTCTTGGCATCTTTTGAAATTAAAGAGACAAAACCTGAGTCAAAACTGCAAATGAATTCACTATCCCTGAAACTAAACCCACGGCTAAAGCCATATAACTTTTTGGGGAAGTCTTAACAGCTGTCAAAACTGATCTTCCTTCTGGTGTCTTGCAGGTGCTGCCTTCTGTAGCCTGAATTCCAATTGTATTTGGCTGTATGTCATCTGCATTGGCATCTTTTGTACCATCAAATGCGTCATTTAGAAATTTAAACCACCTGACACCTGTCAAATAACAGTGCAATCGTTTAAAGAAAACACTTCTTTCTCTGTAAAAATGGTTAAGAGTGATGATGCTTCTGCTTATTGGCAGAATATGACTACAGACTTGGTGACTGACTTTAATGGCAATGTAGAATATGCCCACCATTATAAGAGTACAAAGGGTGACGTTGGGCCAGCCACTGCCTCTTAACCTTACCTACTTCACAGGGTTGTTGTGAGGAAAAAATGAGGAGGTGGAGAACTATGTGTGCCACCTTGAACTCCTTGGAGGAAAGGTAGAATATAAATGCAGTAATAAATAATCATGTTTTAAGCAGTCATTGCAATTGTTCCTCTTAAACTAAGTGGGTGTCCAGAGATCCAGAACAAGGCTGTGTATACTTCTGGTCGCTTCACCTGAAAAAGGTTATTGCAGAATTGGAAAAGGTTAAGAAAAGAGCAATCAAAATGATAAAGGGGATGGAGCAACTCCCCTATCAGTGGTTGGAACATGATAGAAGTTTATAAAATTATGCATGGGATCGGGAAAGTTGATAGAGAAAGGTTTTTCTCCTTCTCTCATAACACTAGAACTTATGGACATCAAATGAAACTGAATGTTGTTAATATTTAGGACAGAGGAAAGCACATTATGGAACTTGCTCCTACCGGAGGCTGGGATGACCACCAACTTGGATGGCTTTAAAGGAAGACTGGACAAATTCAATAAGGCTATCAATGGCTATTAGTCACAATGGCTATGCTCTAGGAGGCAATAATATTTCGGAATGCCAGTTGCTGGAAATCTTAGGAGGGGAGAGGGCTCTTGTGCCTGGGTCCTGCTTGCAGGGTTCCCACATGTATTTGGCTTGCCACTGTGAGAATAGGATGCTGAACTACACGGGCCATTGGTCTGATCCAGCAGGCTCTTCTTGTCTTCCAAAAGAGAGCCAACGTGGTATAGTGGTTAAGAGCGGTGGACTCGTAATCTGGTGAACTGGGTTTGATTCCCCGCTCCTCCACCTGCAGCTGCTGGGTGACCTTGGGCCAGTCACACTTCTCTGAAGTCTCTCAGCCCCACTCACCTCCCAGAGTGTTTGTTGTGGGGGAGGAAGGGAAAGGAGATTGTTAGGTGCTTTGAGACTCCTTAAGGGGAGTAAAAGGTGGGATATCAAGTCCAAATTCTTCTTCTTCTTCTTCTTCTTCTTCTTCTTCTTCTTCTTCTTCTTCTTAATTGGAGAGTCCTTGTCACAGACTCTAGAGGGCTTTAGGGGGATCAGGACCAAAGGTTTACATATTTCCAAAATACTCTTTCCCACTGTATAATGCAGCTTCCTATGTTCCCATCGTTTGAACTACACCATTGCATTGAATCTACACCTAGAAGGCCTATGTATAATATACATAGGCTGAAGGAACAGCTCGTCCACTTTGTATGCCAGCAGCATCTTTGGATATAGTTCTGCGCTTCCAGTAAATGTGAAAAATATTCGGGAAGCACAAGTAGGGGGGAAGGACAACACAGTTCACTGGTCTTCACTGATGGCTGTGGAACGAAAGGAACGCAAGCAAGTAGGAGAGCCAACAAATAATAGGTTTCTTCCAATCCTCTTTCCTGCTGAGTTCAACAAGAGCAATGCTGAAACTGAGGAGGAGGAAACTGACAGCCAGTTCCAAAAGAGAAGGCAGGCAGGTGGGAGCTGGCTGAGAGAGGAATATGGTTGGTGGGGCAGTACCCCATTTGCCCTAATGGACCAGCCTCCACTGTTCATCCACCATCTCTTAGAACAGAATTTAAATAAAAACCCAAATTGAAGCTTAAAAACAAAATCACACATATGTCCATCTCCAAAGCCTACAATCAGATGTTTCAGCTGCTGTGGATGCCGATAAGAAGAGCTTACTGGATCAGGCC